>NC_140188.1:8814963-10014963 GCF_965226575.1 Pagrus pagrus
CAATGGTAGTGACAAACTGCAATAATCAGGAGTATATTAGTTCCCATGAGTGAATTTTAGCACGTTAACGTCAACTGATTTTGCAGATATTTTCCACAAAAGCCCTCTGATGTCCTTAACAGTCACAGTCCCAGTGTCACAGTTTCATGGCTCACGGCTCCAGCTGGAAGACACATCAACGCTGTGATGAACAGATAGCCATTCTGATCCGATGCGCCTGTTTGTGAGCGAGCGGATGCGCACACGATTTTGTTGTTGACAGATTGAACCTCCCTCCAAACACAATTTGGCTGGTTACAGAGCCCGCAGTAAATACATGTACGTCAACCCTCCCAGTCGGAACAGTGTGACTCATCTCTGGATGCATGACTTGTTAATTGTGGTTAAATAAAAGTGCAAATGTCATAGAAGAAATATGAGCCTGTTCACTTACTGATGGATTTGCTTGGAGGGCATCAGCAACCAGCTACACAAATGAAAACAGAGAGACAGTTCCAGGACAAAGAGTGCTGATTGGCTTGAAGGGTGCTAAATATTGCATGGTCACTTGAGTCTGCTCGGAACTGAACAATAGTCGAGAAGTTCAGTGAGTTAGCAGCTCCCGCTTTAACCGGCACGGCTGCTTTCAGGGCATTTGCGTCTCTGCTGAGCATGTGTAATTGAAAGTGGGGCTTTTGTGAAACACTTTCCATTTGTATCTCTTCCCGGCACCTTTACATTACGTAACAGGTGTTATTATTCCTCCTTGAAACTTCACTTCTCAGCTTTGTTTAACCACGCTGATGTCAAACAAGTTCAAAGCCTGTGAGGAGTCTGAACTTGCTCTGACATCCCGGTGGGGCTGAGGCAAGCATCCTCGAAGCTGCCAAAAGCCCAGATGTCCATCCCTATGACACCGGGATACTTTTTTATGCCCAGAAGAGAGACAGTTTGAAGGAAGGAGAGCTGAAATAGAGAGCAAGACTTATCTTAGGTGAGAAAAATGAGGTCTCTCAAGGATTTAAAGTGCTGTAGCCAAGGTGAAAAGCTTCTGAATGGCTGTTATGTATCAGTCTGATCTGGCGTCTGCAGCTCACGGTCATGACTCATAAGCAGCTTGTCGGCATCTACACCACCGCAGCGGATCAGACGAGTGGCCTTCTATGACTTTCTCACTATAAAGCCTGTCTCCTGCACTCCACTCAAATACTATGAGGTTTCCTTACATTCTGAGGTGATTTGACTGAGTAGCAACAGTTAATGCTTTTTTCCCTGCAGCCCAGTCGCTTCAATCTGTGTGCAAATAACATGATTTAAAGGAGCAGTTCAGCCCAAAATCACAAACACATATTTTTCATTCATTCCTCATTCCTTTAGTGCCAAAAAAAATACCCAACAGCATCTCTTTCCAGATCTTGTTGTGTGTGCAGTTTCTACCAAACTACAGTGTATCAACACACAGAAGGAAACGTGCA
Organism: Pagrus pagrus; assembly: GCF_965226575.1. Taxonomy (NCBI): domain Eukaryota; kingdom Metazoa; phylum Chordata; class Actinopteri; order Spariformes; family Sparidae; genus Pagrus; species Pagrus pagrus. The sequence goes on from NC_140188.1 coordinate 8,816,418, forward strand.
TGTACTCATGGACGAGAGGCTCTTGCTCATGACATTGTCAGACGTAAACGTCAACTGTTTCCTCCTCGGCTGAGCTGCAGCTTTAGCTAGCTCAGTTGGTTCAGTTAGCTAGCCTCTTGCCCATGAGTAGGTGCACACTTCCTTCTGTATGGTGACACAGAAAGTAAATAGTTCCTACAAGAAACTGCTCACAACAAGGTCTGTGCCAGGCTGAGTGCCATCTTGTTCCATCTCTCCAGCTGATATCCCCAAAACTCGGTTACTCGCACCAAAAACAATCTAGATGGGTAAATAGCACTACAGGTACCAAAAAAACAACATATCATTGATTTTGGGATGAACTGTCCTTTCAAGACTTTCAAATTGTGTGCAGTTCATATACCAAAGTCAAATAGTGCATGCAGGTGCAGGTGTCCTTCTCATTAAGTTCTGTGGAAAACGGGCTTGTCCAAATACTGCGCATGAAAAGCTCAGGCGATGTTAACAGACACCATGTTCTCTACGTCATTTTCTCCTGAACCTAACTCAGTGGTTTTGCTGTATAATGGAAAGGATTGGCAAATAAAAAAAGTTGACTTGTATGTACTGCATGCAGTTTAAAAGTGAAAAGTCAAGTAATCTGTATGCAGATTGATGAGAACGGGACGGTTTTCTGATGCTTTCTCTTGTCCTACATCTGAATAAACTCACCATCTTTTCTCACTGCCACAAATACAAGAGGACACGAAATAAAAGGAGGGAAAAATCATGTATAAGAGAAACTGGAGGCTTATTGCAAATGAGTTTAGAGGGCAGTGGAGCAGATAATTCAGACCTCATTTCAAGGCTGTGGAACATGAATGACAAACTGCAATGATGCTACCTTTCCCTGCTCTTTGATTCGCTTAATCAGGCACATGTGCTCTAAACACAAACACACAAACACACACACACACACACACACACACACACACACACACACACACACACACACACACACACACACACACACAAATTCAAAGGGAAAGCAAATAGCCCTCAAACTGAATTCACATATGTTTTCTGTATAATCTTTCTAAAATTCCATCAATATGTTAATGTGGACAATTCTTTCCCAAACCTAGGGACCGAAACCCAAGCCTCTAATCTGCCATCCCTCCCAGCAACATTTTCTGGAGCTGCTCCATTGACGAAGTCTGACTTTCCAGGCACAAGGAAAATTTCTCTTGAGTTTTTTTTACATAAGTGAGATGTTTTACAAAGTAAAAGACCCGAAAAAGTCTCTATAACCGCTTGACTGGTGACTCCAAGACTTGATTGTGGTATTATATCTCACATTCAACTGTCCTGGTTAGGTTGGAGTAACAGTACGTTCACTTTTTATTTGCAACAAAGCTGTAAAGACTTGATCTTTGTTTATCATCCCCAGTTCACCTGTGCCCTCAGTGGCTGACAACATGCCCTGTGAGTGCCTCTAGGCTGTTGGTGCCATTAATGTGAGCCAAGGGGAATTCTGCAAGTTTTTAATTAGAGATCCAGTAAAAGGGAAAAGATCCACTGGTGATGTATAACCTTCACTGTCTTTGATGTGATGACATCCAGCTTTCAGTTCACACAAGGCACACCTATTAATCTCTTTCTTCTCTCAAGCTGTGTTATGGTCAAAACAAATGAGCAAACACTGAATGTACCGTGGTTTGGCAATTATTGCTTCACACAAGCAAGCAATTATTGCTTCATACTATGGCATGTACCTGACCTTTAAAAAAAAAAAAGCACAGCAGACAATGGTGCTGTTGTTGAGGTCCATACATTTATTTACTGGCATAGTTTATTTATCTCGGCTCTTGAGGGCAACTCTCTCTACATTTGTTTCAAATATTTTGAAGGTGCACTGTGCATAGAATAAATTGCAGTTTGCAATAGCTAATATGATCATTCGATGCACTATTTTACCAACATGTAACTAAAAAAACATAAAGGCATAGGGCTCAATATTAATTAATATGCCCAATATACAGTATTCATAGGCTCTGTTGAAATATTATTGTTGTGCAACTTTATTACCAAAAAATATGAGCAGCAGAAATACTAAATATTATATCGATGAAAGTGTTTTGATATTACAAGGAAGAGTAGTTAAAGTTAATTTGGATGACAGAATCAAGCCTACCTTAGATGGCACTTTATTGTGGCAGATACTACAGTCTCACAAAATGCACCTTTAATCACGTATAAACTCGACAAGATAGTCTAATCCAGTTGCATTTCAGAGTTAGTTTCACTCTGAAGGACAACAAAGACATTTATTTGTCACATGCATAGCAAAGAAAAGCATATAAAGGGAAAACATTTCTCTTGATTTGGATTTACCAGCTGGCTCTGCTGGTGGCAGCACTTCTGTTGACAGGATTGCTTAACGTTAGCTTGTGATAGACAGTTTCCAGTGACTCCTTTCTCGATGTTTTTTGCCAAACAAACATTCTGGCACAGGTTAGATGGTGCTCGATAGCTAGATTAAAATTCAGGGGTTCACTAAAGTATCTAGGATTTTTGTTGTCTGGGGATCATGAATGTTTGCACATAATTGAATGGCAATCCATTCAGAAGTTAATGTGACGTTGGCATCCAAAGAGCTAAAAAATATCAAGCCAACAAATGACTGCAGGTTTCGTGTCAGGTTCATATAAAAGAGTGTTCCTGAAAAAATTACACTGTCTAATGTAGAAGCTTGAAACTAGTGCTTGAATTCTATAAACCAATAAAATATTGCTTTATAACTCTTCTCTGTTTGTTGTTCAAACACGGTACTTTGCACACAGCAGTTTGGTAATGACTTCAAGGTAATGATCACGTTCATTTCTCTGTGATTGCCCGTGTCACAGTTCAGTCGCCATCTGATCTGAAGTCAAGCAAATTGAACAAACAGCAGGCGCTATCTGCCTTTCCCAGCCTCTCTCTCTCCCTCTGCCTACAAACACACGCTCTCATTCCACCACGGACTGGTGCTTGTCAGGCAGGAACATGTGTATGCTAATTTACTGGAGCACACACCAACTATTCACAGTCCAATGAGAGAGTGCAGATAAACCAACTTATGCTCTCAATATGTCGAGTTCTGATTAGAGGAGATGGAAATGAGGCCCTGAGAAGATGTGCGGTGAGAACATTGCAGGCATGCGGCCAGTTTCTCAGCACTCCTGAAGAGAAAGCTAACAATCTCAGTCGACAGCCAGATCAATATGGGCAGCTTAGGTAGCTGAGACTGTGCCAGGATCTCGGAGCTCTTTGCTACAGGTCCACAAATGTGCAAAGTAGTTGGTGAGACCACAAGGGGACCATAAAGACGGTTCAAATCTGCAGGCGTACATGACAGGCATCACTCTTCTTTTGTTGTTCTAAGTTACAGTCGGCTACAGCTGGAAACGAGGATGAAATGTCAGCGAGCCTGTGGCGTGGCTTTGATTTCGGTCTATGTGACGCTATAGGGATACTCTGACACTTCTCAAGTGTGTCATGCACAATTTGTGATATCATTTTTAGTCCAAAAAACCCAGGGATCAGTGTTTCAAACATCCACTGACTCACTGAAGAGGAATGTGAGAGAAGTTGTTGGTAAGCCAGCTGAGATTAGACCCATTCATGGTCTCGCCTGTTGTTCAAAGAACGCCTCTGGCATTGTTAGGCCAGTTGTGTCGCGCTAAAAGGAAGACGAATGGTGTGTTAACATATATGGAGAAGAAATTCATTAGGTTGTCGGGGGGGAGAAGAAGTTTATGGTGAAGGAAATGTAGTCTGTATCACCTAAGGCGAGTTTTGAGTCGGAATTCTTCAGGATGAAGGCTGGATCAAGATTTACAATGTGAGAACTGCTTCCTCTGACAGGTTAAGCCATACATTTCTCCGTGGAATTCAGAGAAACACTTGTAAAGCAGTCAGGTGTCACTTTTTGAAAACGTCCAGAGGATTGTAGAAAAAGGTATCAATCCAAGCACACCTCAAAGGTAAGAAAATCACCATAACCAGACCAGTTGTGTACGGCTGCTGACGATGTGACCTCAAACGTACCTTTAAAACCACCTCCCTCTGTGCAACCCTTCCAACTGTCACCTCACTAAATCAAAACTTGTTTCCACCTGATATCCTTCCAGTGGGCGTTCAGGTGACGACATAATTATAGGTTATAAAACAATTCCTAATATTTCATTACGCATTTGGCCTTACTCGTTTCAGTACAAAATCCTGTTAGAAGGGGTCGTATATCTTTCAACATATTCATTAACATTATACTTTATATATGTTTTATGATGATGATCAATGTAGGATGAGCTGGTCTGCATCTCGGAAGAAAGCGTAGTGTCGGCAAAGACTTTGTGCTTACAGCATATAGACTGCAGAATGAGTCATGTGCAAGAGTGTAGATGGAAATGGTGGATACCAGCTGTGATGTCTACGCCCATAATTCATATGGAAATGACATGAGTGGCCTCATATGGACCATATAGTGCCTTGTTTGCTATAATAGCATGCTCCCCACTGTGATGTTATTCAACATGCAGTTATGTTAGCTATTATTGTCTCTTATTGTGATGCACAGCTGTTCTGATCGTCTTTATGGGAAAATTAAACATTTTCTTTGGTGTGTTCCCTCAACCCTAACCCAGTAGCTCATGATATATAGCTGCAGCTGCTGATATTACCTTAAGAAATAATATATGAAGCATCTTCCAAGAACTACCAGTGTCAAATACACCCCGCAAGGAGCTTCTCGGGCATGATGGTTTTCGCTCGCAACAAAGCAGCGGTGTCACATGACACGTGGGAATGCCAGGGCCAGAGGCTGCGGTGAGAAGCGGATCGTAAATCCCGAAAAAAGGCAAGAAATGCAACAAAAGACAAAGTGCAACTCTCCACACCTCCTGTCGGGGCCTCACACAGCCCTCCCTTCTGTCACCCCTTCACCACACAAAATCAGCCAGATTTATTAGTGGCAGGTGACTTTCTGGATTGCAGCTAGGTTATGGACTGATGTGCTGCAGTGCGGGGTATTACATTACCATCTGTTTGTGTGAAGCTCGGACAAAAAAAAATCATGAGCATTTTTATTCTGTAGAAACTTCTGTCCTTGAAAGTAGAAAATTGCAGACAATGCTATGCCAAACGCAACCGTTCCTGCTTTGTGTCATTAAATCGTCCGCCGCATTGTAAATCATACAAGACACCAACAACATTTCTGTTACAGTCATGCATTCAAGAGGGCTACAGAGGGGGAAACGCATGCCACGGTGTCAGACATCTGGTGGTAATATGTCCAATAGTGCCTTCATGTGGTGTGGGACTATTTCTGTAGCTGCTTCACTTTTCTCCTGCAACAGTGCTGCACTCTCAACACCGAGTACGTCTGTCTACAGCGTTATGAAGGGAGTTCACAAAATTAAGTAAGCGCATAAAAGGATGTGTAACTCCGAGTAAAAGGAACGCAGCAGCCAAATGATCAAACGTGTGCCATTTCGTCGTTTTCTTTTCAACCCACAGTGTTTTCAAAATGAAGACACAAAGAGTGTTCAGCACAACAACGCCGGCCTTGTCTCGATGCAGATTTCCAATTAGCAAATTAATTAGAGGGGTTCATTTTAGGCTTTATGGCGTGAGGCTCCTCTGCCAGTCTTCATTAGTGCTGATTAGTGCCACCACCATGGCTGGCCTCTCACTGAGTCATCAGCTGTGGGTGATTCCCCCTATTGTTCTCCAATTCACACTGTACTCGTAAAAGTCAGCAATATATTGCAGAGTGGAGCCGTGTTCCAGCGGGACAACACCGTCTCATTTTACCGCTTATTTCCGGACACTCTTAAAATGTAAAAACAGAGGCAAGACTTTCACATGGACCTGTTAGAGACCTTGAGGTGTAATCTTCTACAGTCTGTCACACATGGTGAGAATGAAGCTCAATTTAATGTTACGAGTGTAATCTACACTCAACCTTGGATTCCGCATCCCCTCCGATGATGCCAATTGACGTCGACCTCAAGCCCCGAGAAAATCTCCTCCACGTCCGTGTTGTGGGAACAGATGTCTGGAATATCTCCACGCGTGATGCAAAACACAAGCTCACCAGTGTTTTGTGAGGAACGCTTTTCCATCATGACCGTGCTGATGCTGGTAGACAGAGCCGGGGATTGTTGCGAGGAAATGATGTGTGCAAATGCTGTGTCAGCGACGGAGGGAGGGATGCTGATGCAAAGACCGTCTCAGTTCCCACCGTGGAGGACCAACCACTGACACAGCTGGATTGTGCTTACACTGAAGAGGACATGCCGCTGCAGGCAGCCATGCGGACGGGCTGATGTGGAATAGTTATTAAGCTGATTTCCACAGTGTTCTCTGGGAAAAAATATGCTTTTGTTAATTCAGTGTGGCTTGAAAATGTTCTCGGGGACTGTAAAAGAAAAAGGTATATAAAAAGCAAACAATCCTCCAAATAAAATGAGAGTTGCTACTCTTCCATGAAAGATTGGATAGAATTTCCATCTGTGCTCACATCATGTTGGTGCGCAAGTGCAACAATCACAATGCAGCAATTCCCCTGCCGTTTGACCCGCAGCAACAATGGCCGTTTCTGCTTGTGCAGCTCATAAACCTCCAGATGCGCAACCCTCCGTGATGGGTTTGGTCAATGGCGTGACAAAATGTCCCTCAGACGGACATAACAACAGACTGCCTGGAGCTTAAAGATGTCCTGCTCTGTGGAGGTGTGAGGCCTCTCCTGTAATTACCACTTCATCATTGAAGGAAAAGGAAAACAGTGGCCCCAGAAGATTTTTGTCTGGGATGGTAAACAGCTTGCCCTGTCTTTGCTGTGGTTGGATGGTAGACTTTGCTGCTGTCAGCCAGACAGACTGACTGACTGCCCTATGTGCGCATATATTTATGTCTGGGTGCCCTACAGTATGTATTTCAGGAACCCAGAAGAGAGGCCTGTCTCATCAGCGAAAATAGTAATGAAAGAGCTGCCAGACTGTTTAATTTGAACTCATTCTGTCAGACCTGAATATTTTAATGTGTATGCAGAAATGTGCAGAGTGACTGGTATTTCTTTCAAACAGTGGCAGGAAGGACGAAGCTAAAGAAATCAAATTTTTTTTTTTTTCCACTCACATTTTCACTTTCATTGCAGGTAGACAACTGTGTTTTTTCTCCTGATACGCACGATACTGGCAATATCTCCAAGATCACTGTCCAGTGACAAGCTTCACCAGGTAGGCATAACATGTCCATGATTCACCAGTGTGCTATTCATAAACACGATCCCTCACTGGCCTCGCACGAACACACACACCCTCAGCGACAGATGCCACAGACACAACTTATAAACGCTTTGTTTCTGTTACTCTAACATAGGTATAGTCCTTTATCAAGTGTAGCTGCTCTGCTAAGAAAGTAATATCCTTTCAACACTGAATGATCTGAATCTGCAAAGTAACTAGTGACTAAAGTTTTCGAAGAAATGTAGTGGAGTGGAAGGATAAAGTAGCCGACATGGACACACTCACATGTAAAGTACATGTATATCTGTTCCAAATATCTTTTACCCGACCCCACTTTAAGAACCACTGCTGCAGACTGTTAAGAGTTAACTCCAATCTGGACAAATAAATAAATAAACACAATAGCAGCCACTTACTGTAATATCATCTCCGCCATCTATATTTTTAATTCTTTATGAAAGCGGTCTCATGCTGTTATGCAAATGCGATTGCAAATGTGTTATAGTTTCTCAGCATGCAAGCTAACAGAAAGGACCAGAATGTCTACAAAGTGAATGGCGTTAAAGTAGCGGGCGCTGTAACGGAGAGAGAATACAAATGAGAAGTAAAGCGAGTTTTATCTGCTTATTTTATACGTTTCAGATCCAGATGTGGAAAACAGGGCGTGCGTGTGTGCAAAGATTTGCCTGTAAGAGTTTTGAAGTGAAAGTGGCGTGAAAAAGGAGAAATAAAACATCAAGGAGTTGTGCGAGTGGTACCATTTGATTTTTAACCTCTGAAGACCTGCCTCTGCTCTTAACGACCCTTGACCCGACATATCCTGGATCCCTGTGCTTTCACTCTGGCCCACGCCTGTCAGAGCCCCATATTTATGGCCCATGTCTGATCACGGTGTCCACCTGTTGTTTCACTTCTCTCCGCTAAGAAGTTTCAATTCCTCTCATGATTCACTGCATATGAGGCTGTTTTCCCTCATGTGAATGCGCGAAACACCCACGGACACCCATAAAGATTTAACACACTGACTTCATTGTCAAGTTACCACAAAACAGGCTTAGATAATGCATTACTGGACACTGCCTTCAGTGAAAGTGAAACAGATATTTCTTATAGCTTATTTTTCACATATACTGAGAGAATCAGGTACCTTACATTTTTATGCGCAGCGGTGAGATGGATATTCAGAAACTGACCCGAGAGCCGGCCCTGATTATATCTCCACCATCTCCCTGCTCCCAGCCCCACCTCACTACTAACCGACCTTCATGGCCTTCCTTCCTACGATGCTCACCTAATTAAAAAATGTATGAGCCTCCTGGAGTCTCTCGGAGAGAGAGAAAGGGGAAAGGTGGAGGAGGCAAAGTACAGAATGATCAAACAAAACAGGCAGAAAAAAGAAGACATCTGGACCCTGGTGCTCATTAACACCTCTAATAATGAATTAGAGGCTGAGTATGAATAATTAAACAGGCTTTTGAGGTAGGTTTTTTAAGATTAGATGTTTTAAAACATCACACACGGAGGCAAACATCTTAGAATAGAAAGAAAGATGTCGACCTGATGCTCATTGGACCATCCTAGATACAGTATTATGCATTCCTTATACATTCATGTGCAATAATTGTGTTGTGTGCCTGCAAAGGTCTACTGGTTTGGGCTTTGTTTCTGATGATAGAGTGTCTGTGGCTACGCCTGTCTGGCCTCTGACCCGAACCACAGGATTCAGTCCACAGCCCATTAGCACTCATTCACTCCCTCTAACTCCACCAGGCTGCATGTCACTGTTGCCATCTATTGGATACATGAGTTCATATCCCCGCATACGCAGCTCCCACGGAAAATAGTTCATGCAAGCCACAGCGAAGAACTGATGCAATAACGATGTTAACTCTGCCAACACAAAGCACAAAGGTCTCATCAGTTCAGGCAAATGAAGTCCAGGCTGAAACCTACTGTATGTAACAGACTTTCAATTACACGTGGCTTATTTTGTCATGACAGCCTTCCAGACTATTTTTGTCACACAAACCACACATATCTGTCAACATCTTTATTTACTTTTCTCGCAGTAATAAGCGGCAAAGACAGCCAGATTTCAAATTATATCCATGAAAAGACTGTGTGATGAGTAAAGTGTCTGTGCTCTGAAGTCTAAGAGGCAGCCAGTCATATTTCTGTGCTCGTATTAGCATCTAGAGCGGGCTAAATCAGCCGTAAATCCTCTAATCTTCCTCATCCATCATGAGGATGAGGCCATGACACAGAGGAGAACCAAAACCTCAGCATGGGGCTGGTGGTCCGCTCCATAGACTCTCAAGTACAAGTTGGACCAAAGCTCATGTTCACGCATGAATTCTGTAAATATTCTACATTAATTATGCATGATGATGTCATTTTGAAAGAGGGGCAGTCCATCTACTTGCAGCAGCACAACTAACCCGCCAGTTTTTTGGGCAGTTTTTTTTAACTTGTCCAGTGAATTGTTGTAAGAACAAAGAAGGAGAAGACGTGAAAAGCAGAAAGTTTCAGACTTGAGCGAAAGGACGGCACAGAGGGACATATCTAAGCAACGTGGACTCGAGGAGACAAGTTGTCGCTTAAAATAGCAAATGTGATATTTTATTTATCATGGACGCACCCTCACACATGCACATGCACACACAGAAAGGCGCACAAATGCATAGACACAGTCAAATCCCTCCTTAGTCGTACTGTGGGTTCATGTGCTGGACAGGTTGCACCTGTGCATGTGTGTGTGAGATGGCAGAGAGATAGAGATTGTGTGCACATGAACTACAAAAGTGCAAAATCTTGCTCTGTCAGAAAGAGGAGCTCTGCCTCGCACCGCCTTTGGAAGAGATTTAGTCTCAGGTAGCAAATAATAGCTGGTGACATTATCACTTATATCATCAGCAGCACGCCCTCAAGCATATCATTCCCTGTGGGCTGCCAAATGGAACTTTTGTGTGCAGATGGCAGCATGAAGAGGCAGGTGAGATAAACCAATGCATGTTTTTCGGGTAACATTTTCACATTTTTAGTGGTTATTACAGATAAAGCATTTTTTTTCTGTAAGGTGGAAAGATGACAAAACACAAACCGACACTCTGCCACAAAAACAGGTTGCGGTGATTCAATCACAACACGAGCTGTGTTGCAATACACAAGAAACATTTTAAGTATGTGACCAAGGGCAGCATTGTCCAAAATAAGTACGTTCATTTTAGAAGTTATGAACACAGTAGGGTTGGAGTTTGTTTTTTAGTTTAGGCACTAAAACTATTTGGTTAGGTCTCTGAAAATATGGTGGTTTGGATGAGAGGTTAGGGTTAAGTCAGTTCAACGACTGACCTACACATGTATGTGATGTAACTTAGTATGTTAGCAACTTAAAATAACTCACGGTTGACTTTTTGGTTTCACACTGGAAACAAACAGCGGTCTGTAAGTCCTATTGTGGACTTTGTCACACTTTATACTAATTCACCTTAATTCCTCCTTTGCTGCCGTAATAATTACTACATCCACTAGAGGTCACCGCCTAACAAGAAATGTAAATATGGGTCGTAATAAGCTGCTTTCACATTTGACTTACATGGTCGTTTATCTGATGAGGTCTGGCTGTTTAAACCAGAAACAAGCTGTAAACACATTTGGAGTCCAAAGTCCAGTGCTCTTTGGTTTGCCCTCCACCAACTCCTGAGGGAAATATCTGGCTTATTAGCTCTTAAATGCTCCACTTTTTCACTGCTGTCTGCTGCATCTGAACAGAACACTGATGAGAGTGGTGGGAGAAAACCTAAACTGTGAGGATGTGGGCCATAAAACTTATACAACTCAACTAAGTAACCCCGCAGTCATTTTAAACAATGTTTAAGATGATGGTTACAGCTGCCTTAAATAACCAAGTTGAAAACACTTGGTAGCTAAAGTTGTATTTGAAAGAAATCTGCTCTGTGTTTGAAAAGTATTCCTGGATTTTGATCTATAATCCAAAGCAGATACACACACCTGCGTTCCAGTGAGTGAAACCTGTAACTCCATATAAATGTTCATGAGTGTAAGTCTGGTAAAGGATGGCACATACTTAGAGCTCCTGACCACATCATGAATGTATTACTCTTGCCTTAAAACCACACATGTGATCGATAAAGATGATTGACATGGAGAATGTACACCAGCTTTTGTGTTAAGCACTGTATGAGATGTGTCTCTGGTGTAAGAGAGTGGAGGCTGGGGTCAGAGTATAAAACGGCTCTGAAATATGTACCAAAGCTCAAGCTGTAAGTAGTTATTTTTTATCAGATCAAGGTATTACTTCCATTGTATGGTCTTCCAGTTAGTATTCGATCTGCTGACACCGTTTCTGACACTGTTTTCTCCTGATAACTGGTCTTATTTGTTAACATATTAGCATCAACTGTGTGCATTTTGCTGTTCTTGTGTTTTTATCTTAATATTACTGGCTGTTTCCTATGTTGTCTATGGAGAGCACTTTGTGCTCCTAGCTTGAAAAGTGTTAAAACATATTATTCTATTTTATTATTATGCACAGAGAGTTTGTGGTGCAGGTTTTTGTAAAAGTGCTGTATAAAGCTCACATATCACTTCCAAATAGATTTCTTTTTCAAATATGACAAGCAGTCTTCACAGTTTGAGTAACTGTAGACTCCATGATTTTATTTCAGCACCAACATCCTGAAATTTCCTCCCAGTTCTCTGTTAGCTGAAACTCACTGAATTCAATATTATTAACAGTAAGCTGAGAAGAAACTGTGGGATTCGAGACCACCATTGTCAAGCGTATCTTCAAGCAGCTAAATATAACACCAAACTGAAGACTTCCAGTGTCATTGCCACCCAAACCTGTAAAAGATATCACTTTCATGCCACCCTGAGAGCAGCTCATGTCTCCTTGAGAAGGCAAGTGACCTGCTATACGTTGACTTAGTGCCTCCTCCATCCCATTCCAGTCATTTAATCTTGGAACAGTATCAAGATAGCGATCTCCCTTTAACCTCCACAGAGGGGACGGACATTGAGGGACACTCTCCCCACTTCATCACTCAGCGTCAAGCAGTGGTGGCATGCCAAACAATCCCATTAACCCAAAGCCAAAAGCCCGGGGACATCGGCTATGTCCTGAATCAACCGCAGCTCTCTGCTCGTTTGAACATCCTCTCTCTTCACAACATCCATGCACTCATGTGTCAGCATGTATAATGAGCTCACTCAGAGCTACACCCAGCTTTTACTCTGAGGAAATAGGCAGCCCCATCACCCTGAGTAGCTTTTTACAACTCAACACTGATCAATTAATGACTACGAATGAGACCCGGAGAGATATTCATACAGGAATATTAGAGTGATGCTGAGAGAGAGACGAGCGCAGGGAGATGGATAATAAACTACGAACTGCAACTTGCAGCAGATCCAACAGCAGAGAGGCACTTTCGCAATCACGTCCATATTGATACCTCTTAAAGCTGGCAGCACAGGCCAAGGTCGCCGGCCTCATATAGACGATTTATTTCACTCTCATATCCAGGTGCTACAGAGAAATGAGCTGAGACTCAAACAGCACCCAGAGTAATCAAAGTGGCACATACTGTTTAGTGCTTCCCGGATCTTACTCCACGAGTCCAGGGAATGAAAAAAGAACTGTAAAACAAAGTGCAAGGAGGAAAAGGTGTTTGACGCCTGAGAAATTTCAAGAGGAAGAGGAGGAAAGAACGCGAAGAAGAAGGAATAAAGTGTAGCAGAAAGAGGAGGAGTTACTCACGGCTCCTGTCACCTTTCCACCTCCAGCTTCCCCTGTGCTTCCCCGAGCCGTCGCCTGGTACACAGACTCCACTCAGCACCTCCGCCAGCAACACCAGCATCAGCAGGGGCATCCTGCCGCCGGACATGCCTGCCTCTGAAGCTTGCATCGGGGCTACAGCAGCAGAGAGTCGAGGGCCACGGGGAGTGCTGTCCCACACTCAGTCATACCTCGCACAGCTGTATGGACAGATCCAAAACAACAACAACACGTCCTCCTCCTGCTCGGCTTCCCTCAGAGCGTTAGCCCCGGGCCACGACACTGAAGCCCCAGAGGGGTCACACACTCACCACAGGCAAACCCCCTCCTCCTGGGAAACTGGAACTATCCTCCTGAGGGAAAAAGCCTCATAGATTGACTGTAATTCCAGGGTTGGTAGACAGTCAAAGTAAGCCTGGATTTCTGGAGCTTCACTCTGAAATATTGATCTGGTCTTTTTTCTCTCTCTCTGTACTCTTCCTCTTCCTCTTTTTCAGAGCCTCTTGGAGTTTAGGAGGTATTTATTGCAGTCCTGGTCAAAGCCTCAAACTGAGCTCAGCAGGAAGAGCTCCCATGAAAAGAGATAGCAAAGGAAGAAAGAAATTGTGTCCCATCTCGCGGAGCAGAAGTTGTTCAGGTCACAGTGTGGACCGCTGACACTGACGGTGACACATCACTAATCCAGCGGCAGCCAACTCTTGTCACCCGCACCAGGCAGTGACTGAATGAGTGAACGTGTCCAGGAGTGTGTGTGTGAACGCATGTGTGTCCTCCCCCTCTCTCTCTTTCTCTTCGTCCACCTACCACTCGTCTCAGATCACATGAGGCAGTGTTGATATGAAAATAAGGAATAAATCACAGAGATCAGTTCACTAGAGAGCAGCCTTGACTTTGTCAACAGAGCGTCTGAGAGAGAGAGAGAGATAGAGGGAGGGAGGGAGAAAAAAGAGGGAGAGAGAGAGCACATCTAGCGAAAGAAGGAGGGAGGGAGGGAGTGAGGGAGATATGGAGAAGAGAGACTGAGTGAGACAAGAGTGGGGGGTGTGAATAGCAATTTCTCAAGTGCAATGGCTCTTGCGCTTTTGCACGCTCATGATGCTCGTTCGTGAGTGTATTCTCAGCGTGGATACCCGCACAGGATGACTGAGCTCAACGGCTGCCACCTGCGCATGAAGGTGTGTGTGTGTGTGTGTTTGTAAGTGTTACTGGAGCAGGAGCACTGTAATCTAATGCTTTCTCAGATTGAAAACAAAAAGAAACTGATAAAATAAACTGCTCTACCTGCATAACCGACCAACCGACCTGCCCAACATGCACCTGCACAGACAAGCACGCAGACCAGTTTGACTGGGTGTTTGTGTGTGCGCCACTGTTAATCTATAATTGTTGCTAATCGCTACCTGCAAAACAGTTTAGACAAGATTTTCCAGGGTTACAAAACAAATGACACAGTTGCACTTTGACCAAAATACATGAGACACAGAAGTTTCTTTAAAATGTAGAACTGATCACTTCTTGGGCTTTTGTTGTTATTCTATAGGACCCCTTGTACAGGCAGGAAAAGGGGGGTGAAATTGTTGGACTCAAACTCTGGCTGCTGCTGAGGATTTAGCCTCGGTGCTTAGGGTGCACCCTCTACCAGGTGAGCGAACAGGGCATCCCCTTTATAGTATTTCCTTTGCATGCACTGTAGGTGTGTAATGAGCCTGATATGTTCTCTTGCATTGGCCTACTTTTAATGACAGCATGCCAGTAAGTTGGACTTCAGAGCCAGACTGATCTAGGCACACTAAGATGGGAATGTTAAAGCACTGACAACTTAAATAAACTGTGCTGTATGTTTATTCTGTAGGAAATATGTAAATCCCATTCGAGCTTATAAAGTAATTGTAGTCACACAGTTGCACCTGAAAATCCCTGAAAATAAACTGATGGTGAAATAAACATGTGGTAATCTTGCAGAAGGATTTGAAGTGTAAAGTTGCATAATCTTATGTTTAAAATAAAAACAATGTACAGATATACAGAGTATACACAGTTTGCACACTGTGTATGCAGGCACACAACACACACACACACACACCACAAAGCCTATTTTTGTAAAGAAACGAGCTCAGCAAGTCTGGGTTTAGAGTTACACTGCTCGTTTCCTCCGCCTGCCCGGGCTGTCAGGAGGCAGGTGAGTGCAGGTTAACGTGGGAAAGTGGAGGTGTCAGCAGCACCTCCCCCCCTATCTGCCCTCCCCCACGTCTCTCTCATATGCCCTTCATTGCTGTGGTGTAAAACGCCATTACTGAGCGTTAACTGCTCCCAAACAAACATAATGTAATCCAGATACATGGGAATTTACAGCGTGTGAGGTCAGAAAACATAAATCCGTGGACTGACTTGTTTGCTGTCACGAGCTATTATAAATATAGTTTGTGAGACTCCGTCTACATATACTGTTCTCAAATGAAGTCTGATCTCCTGACGTTCTTATTTTGTTGAATGATGTGGACAATGCCCGACAAAAGTGCCCTGATTCATCAGTCATGTAATCCTGATGTAGTGGCCCTTAAGGAACATGCTCCTAGAGATATAATTAATCGCGTTACATTAGCCACTGATGGAAGTCTGATTAAAACAGCTCTCTAATGATTAGGCCTCTGGAATAATTACCACTGCAGGGAGGACGGGGCACTTCAACCCCTCAGGACGCCAATCTAACACTCCTACTACCTGCTAAATGTCACGGCTAATGCCAACTGCTTAGAGACGTGGACAATGCAATGCAAATTCTGTGCAGGGGGGAATAAATGGCGGGGCGAGTTTCAACAGAGGCAGCAGCTACAAACTGTCCGCCTGAGCCTAATATGTGTGTTTTTAAGGTGTAGTGCATCTTTGTTAATATGCAGCCCGAGAAGGAGATTTGTCTCGTGTTTACTCAGAGCCAAAGGGTGAATAACATGCTTAGAAAAAAAACACACTAATAACTTTCGGTGTCAGCTTAAAAGAATAGATACATTGATAAAAGATGATTACATCAGCTCCCAGCCGTTATTACAGACTTAAGTCGGGTTAGTTTGTTTTGTGCATCAGAGAGAGGCAAGCATCAACACGTAAGCTCGTATTGTGTCGGATCCGAGTTGAAGTGTACACATGTAAAACGCTTGTGCTCGTGTATTTTTCATTTCTCGCTGCTTTACAATTCAAACGCTGCTGCTAACATGCTACATACCTACTGTATTATTTATCTATTCAGATTTGTCGCTGCATATTAGTCGACGCGTTACATGTGCATTAAATATTAGGCTCCAAATTGAATCCATCGGCCCGACATCACTGCTGCACTCTGTGTGTGTTAAATATACATCATAACACAACTTCAGCTGGCAAAAAGAGCTGCACAGCTGTGCGGGCACTTCACTGAAAAATTTAAACAGCACACAAATAAATCACATTCATGCTGTATAACAAATGCTTAAACTCACTCACATAATCACACATGGAGACTAGCGCAAGGCAGTTTTTCTAATCAGCGTTAAGTCCATGGGAACTCTCACAGTGGGTTAGCTGGAAGATTTTTAACTTTTCTGAGGTAATTTTAACCACCCACCTACAGGGCAAGTGGGCAAACACGAGGCACAATACATCTGAGAAACCATTTTGAAGCAGATTCAGCTTATCTTGAACTAAATGTTGGACAGAGCAACCTTCTCCAGCACCTCCGTAACTCCACCGCTGATCTCTGGCACATCCTTGGACTTGTTTATCGCCATTATCTCCTGCATCTGTCAGATTTCACTCTGTCTCTTCGGGGATCACAGGTCCTGCTCACATCTCGGCAGCTGCGGTGCCCTGCAGGGTCAAACCTCTGCTTTATCTTGTCATCCTCTACACACTCCCGGGTGTTTGTGTTGACAATAAGCCATGCGTTATCTTTGGATTTGTATGCTGATAACAACAACTAATACATATAAGCTGCCCCATACTGAGCCTCAACCATACTGTCTCTCAAAAGTTGCCTTGGAAGGTGTGAGGTGTGATTATTCTAGCCGAATACCAGGTCCTCCTCTTGGTGTAAGGTTTGATCCGCAATTTCTGCTTGAGAAAAACTTTAAAAAACCTTCGAAGGTCTCTTTCGTAGTCTCCGTCTCATCTTAACTTCAGATGCAGTGAGGTCAGTCTTCAAGGCTAAACACTCTCTTCACAGGGCTCCCTAGCAGGAGTCTCTACAGACTACTGTATATTCAGTACAACGCTGAAGCTTCAGTGCAGCTGCAGACTTGCAGCACCCTCCATGAAACAACTGCTCACTCTTGCAATCCTCCAAACCTCCCATCAAACGACTACCTGCAGGACTAAGCACGATAAAACGCTTATGCTTAGAAAAGTATTAAAACGCTTCGTGTTAATATTATATCCCTGCACTCATGTTAAAGTAGAGCAACAATAACCGACGTGTACCGGCAGGAAATTGCAGCCTAATGGTGCACACACACACATACACATATTGCTTTTACAAGCCACGAGATACTCCATGTATGACCTTGTGCCTGAAAATGATTCACAATAGATGCCATGTTTTACACCCTGGTCGGGCGGGTGGAGGAATGATTTTTTTCATGCCTCATCTTTTTCATTTTCTCTTCATAACTTCATATTTAACAATAGCACTCTGGAGTTTAATATTTATTTTCTGTCAAGCAGAAAGCTGACACAGAGAAACAGTAATTGAAGATTATTGCATGGCAGTCTTTCAGAGCATCTCTCACAGCTCAGCCACCATATAGCCTTGAAAATGAGATCCCCTTTGTATTCCGTCGCTGTCTCCCTCGTGTCAGTATGGTGTTTATGAAGCTCGCATTCTGGCCCTTCTTAGTTCTGCCAACGTGATGTGACAGCAGTGTTGATGGGTGGTACAAAGACGCCCAGCAGGGATGAACAGGCGGAGGGCTGGACATTGGTACACAGCTTGGAGCGCAGCAAGAGATTCGGGGGGACTGGCACCCACTTTCTGACACTCACACATGCAGGAGGAAAGGGAGAAAAGCTGGCCCATGGGAAGAAGATGAGCTACAGTTGAATCAGAAATTCCTTTTGAAAACTTGATGAGCTGACTTACTGTTGTTTGACTCAACTCCACAACAGAACGCTGGACATGCTGCAGAGATCTCAAGTCAGTGTGGCTACATCTGATCCTCGAACATAGCACATCTGCTCAGTACTTTGTACTGCTAAATTATATTAATCTGAGCATAGCAGCTGTTAATCTGTCGCAGCAACCTTACTTGTAAGTTTTTGAGGCCTGAGGCAAACACCGTAGACCCCAAAGAGCCCAACTTTACTGGGGAGAAATAAACATGTTTGCAGCCTTGTCTCTACTGTTTATTTCCCCATTCATGACTTGACTATAGGAGGGGTAACTAATACTGTGAAAAAAATATGTATTAAAAATGCATTTTGAGTGACGGCTAGATGCTAGCTGTGAGCAACCAGGATTCATTCAGCCTCAGCTCCACCATGCTCCACCTCTTTTGCCCATTTTTGGATTAGCAGGAAGTGATGCTGCACTCAGAAGTGGAAAAGTGTAATGGAACAGTCATCCAAGCTCGGGCAAGATTGTAGACTTGCCATTCAAACACCTGTTTGCAGTGGGCGGCCATGTTTTTTTTCCAAGCAGATGCACCGGGACACATTGCTAGATTGGAAGCTGGAAATATCGACTTGCGACTTGCAGTGGAATGGCAGCATTAAGCAGCGGCAGGCACTGCCACGATGGTGACAGGTGGATCCACCACCAAACTAAGCTTTACAACATCTCTTCAGAAACGTATGGCCGAGCTTTAAACAGCCTATTTGACAGCACTAAGATGTTATGGTGCTTCTCTGATATACCTAGAGGGAAAAATACGACATTTTGGAAAATACGCTATTTTCTTTCTTGTTGAGGGTGAGATGAAACTGTTGACACCGCTCTCATATCCGTACGAAAGTATGAAGCTACTGTCAGCAGCCTGTTATCTTTTATCTAAGCTTAGCACAGAGACTTGAAACAGGCAGGAAGTCTCTTGCTTTTCATATGATTTAAACAAATGAGATATAACCTGGTAATTAGTGAGCTTTAAAGGAGCTGGTAGGCAGATTTTGTTACATTTAGACAGAGCAAGGACAGCTTCTTCTCCATTTTCCAGTCATTAAACTGCACTAACCAGCTGCTGGCTGTAGCTTCATATTTCAAAGACAGACATTTTCCAAAATGTCCAATTATTACTTTAAGCCAGAAGTACCCACAGCGACCCACATTTTCCACCTCTGTTACACACTCCAGCATATATCTGCTCAGAGTTTTATTGAGAGTGGTATTAATCTCATAAGGGCTGCTAATCTGTTATAGCAACTTAACATTTAACTTGGCACATTAATTAAATCAAGTAGGGTCAATCTGAGTGTGTGCTTTAGCAACTTTACAACACAATAACCTGCAGTATGTCTTTTCCAGTGCATTTGATTAGAATTTTAATTGTAGTGCTTTGGAGGAGGGCAGATGGAGCATAAATTAGCCATCAGGACTCTGGTTGAACAGTGACACTGTGTGATGACAGATTTTTTTTTTCAACCGACATACCAGCGTTCCAAGCGATTCATATTTCATTACTGTCTCTGCCCCAAGAATGCAGAGAGAAATCTGGATCCATCCACATTTATAGAGCCGGGGCGTCAACCCGAGCTAAGAATTACTGCATGACACACAGCTCAGTGACATCTAATCTACAGGTTGTAAATACAGTCCAGCACAGGATCTGCGCTGGTACCTCGGTGTGTGCACTCTCTTCGGGGGGAGTGCAGTAACGCCGGACTGTTCTTGGAAACACGTATTAATACATCTGCGGCGGAGCCCCTGCTGTTTCTGAGTGAGTTATGTTCAGCGTGTACGGAGGATGATAAACAGGACCACACCCAGAATTCTTTGCATGGCCGGGGTTACGATGGCCCACTCCATCAACACCGCTGCCCCGCCCACACCTCCAGCCTCCTATATGTCTTCACCAATACACACACACACGACACCACTCTCCAATCAATGTGAAGTCACAGGAGGAACCTGGCTGAAGGTTAATGTGTGCAGGGTAAAACACATGTGACTTGCAAAGACATAAAGCGGGGGGAAAACTCACACACATTCACTGGAGCTGGCTCTGACCTGAGATGTTTCATTTGTTTATGTTCACTCAGATCCCCTGAGAAATAACACAGCAAATGGGTTTAGGAAGAGGACTTAGTCTCTTTATAAGGTTTCATGGAGGTTGCCTGTGATTGCATCAGTTAAGGAAAAAGAAAAAATATCTCAATTGCAAGTCAAAGCACAAACTGAAGCTTGCTGAAGGGCACGCACACTTATTGCTCTTATTACCACTCTGATAAAATACATCTTTCATAAAATCGACATTCGGCGTTTTGTGAAGCATTATGATTTATCCTAACACTGACACTGAGGAGACTGACTACAGCAGATTGTCTTTTATATCATACGATTTTATGATAATGAACTGCAGCACTAATACTAGCATCTGCTCTTTTATAGAGACAAACACAGCTAATGTGATTCGCCTCCGCACCCTCCACCCTCCACCCTCCACCCAGAAGTCCTGGTTTCATTCCCTGTAATGGCTGTCGTCAGCGGTCTCACCTTGCAGTGAGATTCCAGCCTGCAGCACTATCGTCCAGATCGTACAACGCACTGTGATTTACAGCTGCTGTTGCTGCAGGGCCATCTGGACCATAACCACTCCTGAACACTCAGCATTAGACTCTCCTCTCTCTCTCCTTTCTCTCTCTTTTACACTCTCCTGCCCACTCTCACTCTCTGTTCGTGCTTTAGGTTTGCCGTTTGTCTCTTCTACGTACACACAACCTCTCCTTTTGGCTCTTCATTCTCATTCCTTCTGCCTCTCTGTCACACAGGTACATGCACTCTAATTCATTATCCATTTCCTGTAAATGGATTCAGATGTATAATAAATAATATATTTTTATTGTTACTTGTATTGATCTCTTGCGAAATCATTATAAGATGAATACACAGAAGGCCATTTAGACAGTTTCATAAAACGTAGCACCACAGATGGAATGTAATGTAAGTACATTTACTCAAGTACTTTCAGTTACTTGTACTTGAGTATTTCCATTTTCTACTACTTTATACCTCAACTACACAAAATCTTGGTGGCAAATATTGTATTTTTTACTCCACTACATTATGTAAAAACTTTAGTTACTAGTTACTTTGTAGATTACAGGCCGCATCACAGCCAAAGTCAATTTTAATTATTTTTTTTTATTAACGGTCAGATAAGAAAAAATTTTTACTGATTCTGATAATCAGAAAAATGCTGAATATCAGATTTGACCCATACTGTAGTCAGTACATATATGTAAATATGTAAATGTATAATTTACTTGTATTTTTGATACATTTATTGCTAGAAAAATACTTTTTATGCTTAAATACGATTAATATCAGATACTTTAACTCAAGTACAATTTGTATTGGTGACTTACTTTACTCAAGTGTGAGTAAATAGGTACTTTTACAAGACTCTGCGGTACAAATAAAGACCTGACCAAACCTACACATAGTACTTGAGTAAAAGTAAAGATATTGTGTTACTGTATTACTTTGAATAGTACTTGAGTAAAAGTCTCTAAGTATCAGATATTAAATTTACTTTAGTATCGAAAGTAATGAGTATTGAGTAAAAGTAAAATATATGTATATTTGCATATGTATACTGTGTAGTTTGGGTCAATCGATTATCATTATTGAACTGGTCGAATATTGGTTCCGATATTCAGCATTTCTCTGATTGTCCGAATCTGTGCTCTTTCTAACGTGATTACCAATAAAATAAAATAATTTTAAAATGTGCTACTTTGGCTCTGATGCAGCATGTTGCCTCCTAAATGTGGTGTAGTGGAAGTACTGTATAAAGTAGAAGAAAATGGAAATACTCCAGAAAAGTACAAGTACCTCAAAATTGTACTTAAGTACAGAACTTGGGTAAATGTACCTAGTTACATTCCATCACTGTATCTACTACATGCTTCAAATACACAATAAAGAGTAACTGAAGTAACTGAGGGTGTTCAGAATACATGTAGATTACTGAGGTTGCAGCCTTGGACAGTTTGATCTCTGTCTTTCTGTCTCTCTCTGTACAAACAGACTCACACAGAAGAGTGAGTTCACGCTCACAGCGGGGGTAGATTTGCTCATCTCCTTCCAAAATTTCACACAAAAGGAGCTGCCAGGAGCTCTTAAGTTGAAAATTATGTTTGCTTTGGGCATAAAAAGGTCCACACTGTTGTCATGGAAGACATGTTCAAGTGAGTTGCACTAAGACACCTGCACCTCTCACTGTGTAGTCCACACAAAATCCACAGGAACGCGGCACCTGAACCCAGACACACACTGACGCTGGCTTTTCCCCAAGTACACAGGTGATAATCACACAACCCTCAGTGTAAATGTGCCTCATTCACGATTATGGGAGTGTCATAACAGTGGATGTGCATCTTTTAATGCGCTGTACCTCGGATTCAATGTGTCCCTAAAGAGCCTCCCGCTGCAGTTTGCATTCACTGGAGTGTGTGATGAGAAACAGGTGAAACATCTGGTGTCATATAAAAGGTGTTAGAGCACTAAAAGCAGGGCAGAACAAGCTTCAAAAGAGCTGCCAAATATCCAGCAGATGTAAGGAGGGGGCTTGTTGAGGTCACCTGCTGTAATATGACGATCAGCCAGCAGGAGGCAGCGTTGGATTCACTCAATGTTGAAGCCAAACCATCTCAGCCACTGATTCCACCCCAGGGAGGTCAGGGACACTCGAGGCACATCAGGGTTTAAGTGTTGAACTGACACCTGGCAGCTGGGTCCTGAATTAGACCCTTTTAGATTAGATCTGTAAATCCGCCGCTCTCTATCTACAAGATCACTTACACCACCGGATTGATTGGAATAAATTATTTACAGATCATATATACGTACACAAGCTTCCATCCTCTGGGAGCTTCAAGGGCAAACACTTTCTTGAGTCAATCAGGTAGAGGGGAGGAGACACACAGTCGCACTGAATGGTGGTGGCGGCATTGACAGGGCAGTGATGTGATTGGCTTTAGTTAAACCAAGGACAGTCACATTCAGGATACCATGCAGAGCATAAAAGGGCTCAAAACAATGTAAACTGCTTTATTCCTCTGGTTATTTTTCAGTTGGACTGTGAGATGAAAAATATTAGTTTTGGGACATGAGTCAGCTCAAGAAATTGAATAAAAATCTGTTTTTACCTCCACAAGGATATTTTGTTTTCACCTCTGTCTGTTGTTGGTTTGTCAGCAGGGTCACACAAAACGGATTTCCACGAAATTTCGATGGATGGTGGGTCTCGGCCCAAACTTGTGCAGGGACAGATCCAGGATTTGTTTTTCTCACTGTCTTTAATAACATTGCCACATATGGGTTTTTTGACAGTTCTGCTCATGTCTCAGAGACTAACGCATGGATCTTGAAGAAAAAAATCAGCTGTATTTAGGTGGCTAGTATGAATGAGTGCAAAATGGGACTTTTATCACACACAGAGATATTTATCTTTTCCACAACTGAATAAACAAGCTGTTCTCAGAGGAAAATCCGGTCCCCAGAACACTGTTTGAAGCTAGAAAGGTGGCAGGGTCCGCCACATATAAACAAAGTAAAACAGTATGAAATTGTGTTGTCCTTTGAGGTCAGTGTGTTTAATAAGTGTGTTTAATTAGTGTCATTAATAAGAAGACTTTGTGTATTTAGTTTGTTTAGGTATAACAAAAACAATAAACAATATAGTGCATCTTTAAATTTCCGTCTCAACTCCGAAAACCTCAGCAGAAGATGTCCTAATGCGTGTGCATGAGTGCACATGTAGCATACACATATACACTGTCTAAAGAATGTGCGTGTGTGCACACTATTAAATTTAGTGTTGCACGGAGGGACAATTCAAACAAAACTGCATCTCGCTGCCCTTTGTGCTATAGCCACAATATTGCATATGCTGGGAAAAAAAATCTCTGAAGGGCTGCAAAGTTATCCACATAAAACATTTACATCATAAAACTGTATGGGGATCCACTCACGCATAAAGTAAAAATATTGGAGCTATATTTTTCTTGTGAATCAAACTTTAGTGCCTGCTGCTGTGTCAGGCAGGAGATAATGGGAAGGATGGATGAAATATACCCTCTGGCCAGGAGGTGGCGCCCTCTGACTGCAAACTAACCTGATTCCTAAACAGGGATCTGGTTCTATTCATCTTGTATGTATGATTTCTACCTTATTCAGTACCTATTGTTCATTTAAGCTCAAATTGTATCCTATAAAACCTTGTTTTTTTTAATGGACAGCACTGATGAAATGAACAGAGATCAGGAGAGAAGAAGATGATACATTTGGATCAATTCCTGGTTAAAAATGGTCACACAGAGTATATTATTCATGCAGCTTATGTATTTTTCTTTCAAGCCGCTGTCTTGAAATTGATATCAGGCCACAGGCTGCACATTACTTCACTGTCTGTGTGTGCTTTCCTCATTTTTCATTGTGTCCATGAAAAACCTGGAGCGCCTCAGTTCCAGTTTAAATCTTAAAACCGACGTCCCTTCCGCTTCCAAAAGAGGGCAGTAGAGTCTCGTGTTGGGAGGCTGTGAGGGGCCACAGCTTCCTCACAGCTCGGACTGCTCGTGCTGTTTCATTGGGACTAATTACAGTGTCCTTCACCGATAGAAAAATGTTAATGATTTGGCCGTTTTGTTCCCAAATAGATACCGAAATGGTTGCATGGGGGCAAGCATTCTCTAATTGGTCAAAGTAAACACACACAGGCGAAGTTAAAGTAAAAAAGCTCGGGCCTCTCTCTCCTCCTCTCCCTTCAGACCCCGCTATCTGTTTTATTTCCCCACTCCTCTACACCGTTTCCTCTTTCTCTCTCTCTGACTTGACAGACCAATAAGCCTTTAATCCCTTTAATACAAACTTCCAACAGAATCGCCTTTTAATTGCATAAAATAAACAGTGAATGCGTAACCAGATCTCCTCTCAGGATAGATTTAGCTCGGTTACAGACGGCGGATTAAGTTGAAAAGTAAGCCTGCAAGTTATTTTGAGGGGAGAAAAAAAAAGGATGAAAGAGAGTGGCGAGCGGCGCAGGATGTCACAATAATTCCTGTGCAGCTCGGAGTTAGCCAGCACATGAGGAGAATAATCATATGGAGATGATGGTGGTGGCTCCGTGATTAATGGGCCCATTTTCTTTGCACAGCTTGGATAGTGGGCCTACTTGGCCCCATTAGGAAAAAGCCTAAAGCCACCCGGTTTCTCTGTACGCCATTCATCAGGCAGATACGAGCAACAGAAAAAGGTTTATTCTCACACAGGCATGAAATATTCTCTGGTGAATACGAAGAAACACATACCTGCATCTCCTTTATGCTGCTTTTTGATACGATCTATGCATCTGAATGCTCGTGTCAGAGGCTATCACGTCTCCAGTATTCAGAGTGAGGAGACACGGACGAGCTCCTATCTCTCGTAATTGGTTCTACCCGCTGTGCAGAGTCGGAGGCAGGATTGTGTGGTTCCTTCTTTCTCTTTTGATGGACTACAGGGAGCAGGAGCTGCAAACACTGTGGCCAGACAGCCGCAGAGACATGCCAGTGCGCCTTTTAGAGCGGTATGCAAATCCACTGTTAAATTTCATTTTTCTAATCCCTTTAATCAGAAACAGGGGAATAAAGCCAGCTGGTAGGAACCCATGTTAAGATGTAATTAAGCATCTGATTGAATTTCAGTGCATACCGGAGTGTGTGTGTGCCAGGAGGAGGAGGAGGTGGGGGGGGGAGATGACGAGGGGGAGGGAGGGAAGGAGGGATGGGCACTTGTACACCAGATTGAGCGTTGGGGTTGGTGGGGGGACACATTGCCCGGCGACGGGGGACCTGGAGCTCGCGGCGGGCTTGGTATTTTCCAGCATGCTCCATTGCACGAGTGAGCAGCGATCAGAGGCACATTTTTATACATTACTAGGAAGGCTCCCATGTCAATCATCTCCCCGCTGGCATTGGAATGGTTTTTTCTCCTGCTTGAATCTCAACATACGCTCCCCCGAAAATAGACAGAAAGCGGCATCACTGCGAGTCAGCTCTAGCAGCAAACACATGTTGAAAAGCAGTGCAGAGGTTGTTATGGCACATTGTTTGCCTGCTAAGTGAATTCTGACACAGCTTTTTTCCCCACATACTGCTCTTTTGGGGTCTCTGTTGACTGAAATAGTGCATGCACACATTCTGCAGCCCACCTGGGAACTGGCCAAACATGTAACCTAATCCATGTCTAGTTGAGAGAGAACACACGCACATTTACACCCACACACACACACAAAAGGGGTCTGTAATGAAATTCATTCACTCAAAATGTATTCACTCGCAGACAGAGACAATATAAAGGCCGGTCTGGGGAGAGGGGAGAGCTGTCACACCAGTTTAGTTGGGCTTGGATACAGAAAAGATCCATTACTGAGGCCTTTCATCACCAAACATTGCGTGCTACCTGTGGGGCTCTGAGGCAGAGCGGGGGTGAGGGGAGGGGGTGGGGCGGGTCATGGAGGAAAGAAAGGCACACAAAGACAGGTGACAGAACTCGACAGGTCATCATGCGTGTGCCCTCCCACTGTCCTTTCCCAGCCATCCTTCACCCTTGCTCTGTCAGCGCCCAAGGCCCATCTGGTGAACAAGCTGGCTGCCGATGAACAGGGTTAAAGGAACCCAGACTGTACCACCCTGACCTCAACTGGACTCAGCTTTGGTCAAGGATATGATGGAAATGTCATGCATCATTTGCCTGCACCTTATTGTTTCTAGCCCTGGCTTAAAACGACCAAACTTGTCCCGTAAGTCCTGTCTAAAATGGTTAAAAATGTCTAAGAAACTGCATTTGGATTGGTCGCAGTATTCAGCACGCCTCCATTTTGTTTGGACTCCATTAAATGAACACATCTTGATACACAATTTTCTTTCGGTTGTCTTACTCACAGCAGCGTGTCCATTATTTGAGGTTAATTTAATTTACTTCTGGAACAAATCTGCACGTTGCATCATTATTACAACCGACTGGCTTTGTTGTGGAAATAACATGCTAGACGAGCGTGTCACATCAAAAGCCGTCGAGAAAAAGCTTTTCTTTTCTCTTCCTGTTGTTACACTGACAGATTTAAATCATGTTTTCCAACCATTTCTTGTATGTGTAAGCAACTATACATAGCTCTTTGTCCACGAACCACAAAGAGAAGAGCAACTATTATGTGTTTGCTTACGACTCATTGTTAGAGATCCTCCGCCTCCTCCAGGGAGACAAAAGGAAGGCAGGTAAGCAGCAGTTCAGAGAAAGGTGATGTATGATCAAACGTGAAAGCAGTATTGATTTTCCTCAATTGTGTTTGCTCCGTTTGCCACTATTAAATATGGATTCTGCGCAACTGCCATCTTGACTTTATCTCGAAATTGACACTCTCTCTGTAAAGGGCTATAGCTTTTTCAATAAAGCCCTGTGTCAAGAGAGAGAGATCGGCCTGACACAGCCGGAGACTCCGCATTTGATTTGCTTCAGAGGGCTGCACATCAATGCCACAGCAGCACTCAGGTTAACAACGTCAAGACCAGAGGCAAAAACGAGAAACAACCGAGCAGTACTGTTGCCTTAAAAAGGACGTTTTTATTGAGATTATTAATGCCCTCTGCGCATGTGTGCACATGTTGTTTAATGACAAAAAGGTGATGGAAGTAATAGCCATGGTAAGTGCTCCCCCCTCCAAAGACATGCTCCAAAAATAAACACGTGAGGCCCAGTGAGTGGAGGAGATTAATCTTTGTTAAATTGTGCTATGGCACTGCCCGAGTCCCACAGTGATGGTGACACTGTGTCTCTGTGTTCCCACCCACTCCTTAGTTACTGTAGCTCCACTGCTGACTGGCCTTCAGCATTATCAGGAAAAATCTGCCTAACTGCTGAGAAAGCACAGCAGGATTATTAAAGGGAAAAGTTTGCTTCTTCTTTTGTTAAATAAATAAATACATTTTCATGGACATAAATGAAACAGTCCCTTCAGTGAAATAAGAGTCTGTGTCAAAACATTGTATTCCTTACGTGTTAGAACAGAAGCCAATAACACATAAACCAACGCAGTGACCATTAAGTTTGCACATTCGCTTAAAAACTACAACCTGAGGTTAAAGCACGCTTGAACGATTCCTCCACAGGACGAGCATCTCTGTGAGTTGTGGCCGTGGCCGCACAACAAACGCTCTCTGAAGCGCTCATAATGGCCACGCGTCCCATTCACTGCTGTTCCTGCCTTTGTGTGGAGATGAATAAATCCAAGTGGATCTCCGTCTAATGTACTGTTTAAAGCCATTGCCTGTGACAAATTGTGTACATTACCCCGGGTGCCGTGTCCTTGTGAAGCTGTTCCTGCATTGTAGCATCTATTAGATACGTTTGTTTGATTAATTAGAGAGTTTCTGGGACCATTTACACACATTTCAAGACCAGGTGCAGCTCAGCAGAGGACTGCTGATAACATGAGCAGTTAACAAAGGAATGGTTGTCTTTAAATGTCATGGAAACGCTGGCTTAATTTTACAGAGAAATACTTAACATTAGATACAGCATTTTCAGTGGTTTTAAAGGGACAGTACCCAAAAATCAAAAACATATTTTTCCTCTTGTGTGCAGTGCTGTTTATCCATCTAGATATCTTTGGTGTGAGTTGCAGAGTTTTGGAGATATCGGCTGTAGAGATGTCTGCCTTCTCTCCAATACACAAGAATCTGAACGGCAATGTCTCTTTCTAGAAATCATGACCTGGTTACTCAGAATCCACAGAGAACAGTGGGCAGAACTATCTTCTTTCTCCTGAACTACAGCCGCTAACCGTATCATCACACAGAAGGAAGCGTCCATCTACTCATGGACGGGAGGCTAGCTAACGCTTACATACTGCGCTGTCACCGCCACGTCCAAGTCTTAATGCTGCAGCAAGCAATGACTCATATTCACAAAACTTGTGGAAAGCCTTCCCAGCAGAGTGGTGGATGCAGAAACAGGGAGCAGAGATGTTCGACAACCACATATCGGTGCAATGTGTGGGTGTCCTCATTCTTTCTGCCACGCAGTGTGTCCATCCTGTGCTGATTGACAGGTCTTTGGATACTCAGACTAACACTGGGCTCTCTTAAAGTCTTGTTTTTCATCTGCCTGGTTTGTAAAATGAAGTGTGCATGTATTTCATTCAATTATGATCAACACTGACAAACATAAATTGCTGATTTTAACAGTTATTTCCAGTCAAAGAAGCAGTCGCAGGAGATATTACAGCAGCCATTAATATCTGCTGCAACTGCAGCCCTCATGGGATGTAATCTTATGTAAAAGCAGTAAGCAATGTGTTAGAAGGCAACATGCTCGATGCACATTAAAGACCAAACATTTTGACCTTCAGATTAGTATACATAGACTCACAGATGTATCCATTCTGAGATATTCAGACACACACACAGGCACGTATATATGCCCATACAGGTGTGTTATCCCTACAAAGCCGGTCTCATTATTCTGCGTCCCCTGACATTTCAGCACCGCGGAGAGCTCCCATATTAATCTTGAACTGCGCGGCTCCTTCTCCCTGCACATCTCTGCCCCTAATGACAGTTTTATCATAACTTATTATTGCTGCCCCAAACCTGAGCTGAAATTATGTAAATGCGGCATGTTTGGTGCGGAAAACATCTTTATGTTTTGCTCAACGCTCGCTCAAGCGGGAATCTAATTCTGCTCGCCGACAGCCTAAATGAATCGGCTTGTTACGGTTTGAATAATGGTCTGCGCGGCGGGGTCGGCCGGCTGAAGGTTGAGAAGGAGAGACCCACTTAGTTAGGTGCCACCTTATCGGATTGTGCCCCCGCCTCATTCATTACCTTCCATCACTTCCCTCATTTGCAATGAGCAATATCATTACAGGATGATTTGCCTCAAACGTGGGGTTGAAGTAACATCTCGAGGCAGGAATAAGTGCGCCGAGATTTGTAATTTGGGCTGCAATATAAGCCGGTAATAAAGCTTCAAATTCACTCTCACCCACACGCCAGCCCAGCCCTCTTTGTTTTGCCTCTTTGTCTCTCTCTCTCACACAGACACACACGCACACACACACACACACATACATCAAGACAGGCAATAATGCAGAGAACACAACACCTCGGCTTTAATGGGATTTTCGTGAATGCACTACATCTTAATTGCCATAAAAGCATTACAGGTGCCCGAAGTCTGCGTCTGTCTATCTCTCTGACTCTCAACTTGTCAGCCTCTGATTCTTCGTCCGTCCGTCTGATGCTCATTCTCTCAATTCGTCTCTTTGTCCCCCCCCCTAATAGGCCCATTTGCAGGCAGTGACACCAGACTCTTGCCATCCTATTTATTTAGGTAGTTAGCTCAGCAGCCTCACAAGCAGCAGGCTTGATTTCCAATTACGCCAAGTTTCTCTGCCTCGAGAAGCCTGTTTGATGTGTGAGAGCCTGGAAGGGGATGCAGAGATTATATGTTCAACATGAGTGATCTCCATGCAAAGTCCGGATCTATACATTGAAACATGTCTCCCCTCCCAGCCAACTTCAATGCATTGTATTCGTGACAGAAAGGCTCAAACTAGGTTGAGTTGAAAGCACGTAGGCAGGGGTTCTGAGTGCAGTTAATTCAGCTGCAGTTTGACAACTTGGTCCAGCTTAGCTTGAGCACATGAATCCCTCAACCACTCCTGCCACCATGTGGTAAACCACTGGTGGGCACGTCTAACGTTCTTAATGGCGTCCCACGTGATGGAATCCAATCCTCTGTAATTAGATAAACGTCCCCTGACCACCGTTTCGGCGCACGCTAGCACGGTTCAGCGTGTGAGTCGCAATAAATTAGCAGCTTGTGATGAAATTAAAAAGATCACAGACCTATTTTGATAACTAAGCCTCCGTCCCCATCATCCATCACTCACAAAGCATGAGCGGAGTTCACCCAGGGAGCAAAATAAATTGAGGCAGGAATGCAAAGCACAACTTGTGACAGGCCTTTCTGGTTGACATTTAGCACCTCGCACTTCATTTTCTGCCTGAAAATGTCACTCGAAGACATTAAAAGTTTCTAAATCCCTGCCCTTTGTTGTAAAGTTGATACTAAAACAGTTGTTTTCAGGGATGGGGTTGCTCAGGTGAGACCACGACGAAAAAACATGATCCTAATCAGTGGCTAACAATTATGTAGAGGTCTTACTGATATGAAACTAAAGAAAGTCTGTAGCTGGTAATGCTCATGATGAACATTTGCTGTTCAGATTATAATCACAAGTGCAAACACAACACTGCTGCCTTGTCTGCCACCAGGTGTGTGAGGTGGGGGGTGAAGGAGGGAGTGGGATATAAAGACAAAGACAGCCTGCTAGACAGACAGAGCCCCACACCTGCAGACTTGTCAGAGTTGAAGGTGGATAGAAGTGCCTGTCTGAGGAGCATCTCTTCCCTTTCGTCTGCATGG
Source organism: Pagrus pagrus (assembly GCF_965226575.1). Taxonomy (NCBI): domain Eukaryota; kingdom Metazoa; phylum Chordata; class Actinopteri; order Spariformes; family Sparidae; genus Pagrus; species Pagrus pagrus. The sequence goes on from NC_140188.1 coordinate 8,848,114, forward strand.
CCATTGATTGTGAGACAGCTGAGGATCGCTACAACAGCCTGCAGGCAGGGACAGATGGGCCGGTGCTGCTGGGGCACACCGGCAGCACCGGCTCTGCCTCTGCTTTGGGGCCAGCCGGTCCCAGATGGGTGGGAGGACAGGGGACAGTGAGTTATGAGTGATGCAAAAGCACTGGGTAAGCATGCCAAACATTTATCATGATTTGGGCAGGTATGTGACAGAGCAGCTCGCAAAATAAACAAAAACACATATATCCACTGTGAGTCCGGGCTTGATTTCCCTACATGCTCATGGAGGCCGAGCGGTGGAGGAGGAGAGTCTACTGAGAGAGCATCTCAAATTGTGTTTGAACCTTTTCAATTTCCAGGTGCTCTTGTTACATTTTAGTCTTTTTCCTGTTTTTCCCGGTTCTGTCTCAGACATACAGCGCTCTCTAAAAATAAACAACGACTGGCCTCTCACCTCTCTTGGCACACACACTCAACTCACGCTAGCACACACATAAATACAGCCTCCTCCATCTCTCCTGAACTGGAGGCAGCTTCTTATTCTGTAGGCATGTCTGTATATTTAGGTGAGTGGGGCTGGAGTGCTTCTCCTTGGCTCTAGGTCAGGGCTTTTGTCCGCCAGGGATTCGGTCTTCTGCAGGCTTCTCAGTGCTCTAATGGGGCACAGAGGGAGAAGAGGTTTCAGCCGAGACTATCCACCTCCTGTAGCAAGCTTAATTGGGTATAAGGAGATGTGGCCCTCCATGCGCCCTCCACCTTAGGGTAAACTGTATGATATGTTTAAGTAAAGGCTCCAGACGTGGTGTGCAGGTTAAAGCTGGCTTTGCCTGGAAGCGAAGGACAGTGCCTCTGTCTTTGTATTCTCACAGTAAGGGAACATTACTCTCAGATGACCATTTTCAGTTTCTCCTGATGACCACCAGTGGTGCACTTAGGGGTCTGTTGGAATTACCCCTGTTTCAAGGGGAAACTGGCCTTTACCTTGATGAATGGACTGGGATGTCACCGCTCTCCCACTTTCTTCAATTCCCTCTTCAAACAGATAAATCAAGTCCGAGGACATCGGATGTGTAACAGCACTGGGGCATTTCCAGGGGTACGACTGAACATAAAACCTCCACACACACGCAAAAAACAATCCCAATAAAACGGTGGATAAATCACTCTGAATCTGCAGGTCAATAGTATTGAACAATAAACGTCTTTTTCGCCGTTCCCTCATCAGTGTGTGGGGTTGGCTCAGCATGGAGGGAAGTGTTAATGTGTGTTAATACACTAAAAGCCATGGGGCCTTTTCTAGGTGATGGATTGTCACTACTAAATTAGTGTGTGTGACAGCTCCAGAGCTGCACTATAGGTCAGGGAAGAGCTATCAACTATGGCAGGTAAAGAAGGCTACATAAGTTACAGGTTCATCATGCAAGATAAACAATACGACAGGCCGGAAATGAGCCAGTGACACAGACTTACAGCTGGCCTGAATTCATAGACGCATGGGAACGATAGACTAACCAAAACATATGCTCACAGTCAAGCACAAGTGGAGCATTAGCCTGGTTCAAGAAACACTGAGACAAGCCCATTTAATTCAATCAAGCCTAATCCATTATCAAATAAAACATATATGAATCCACTAGATCCAGATTTTGGTTTGGATCTGCATGAAATTGTACTCACTCATAGATACCAGCCATCTAAATACGCCTGATTTTTTCATCAAGATCCATGCATTACTTCCTGAGGAATTAACAAACATGTAGGAAAACATCCCTCCCGCAATGTTAAAGAAAGTGAAAAATCCTGGATTCATCCCTTCGTCCGGATCCGCACCAAAAGTTAACGGGGTCTATTCTGGGCCGAGACCCATCCTCCATCCAAGTTTCATGGAAATCCATTCAGTAATCCTGCTGACAAACCAACCAACAAACGGACACGTGTGAAAACATAACCTCCTTGCTGGAGTTAATAAAAGTGAGCGCTCGACAGCAGTTATGTGGAGAATAAACCGTTTTGTTGCTCCCGACTTCCATTATTGCTGATCAGCTCAAGAGGACGAATCAAGCGAGCAGCAAATGTTGTGTTGAATTAAATAAACTCAGCTCGTCCTCAAATAAACAGACAATGAAAGACTGGCTGAGATCTTGAGAAATCAAGGACACACCTGGCTATGACATGTACTGCACTTATTTCATTGATTACAAACTTAAATCATAAGTTACAAACGCAACACTGTTAAACACTGTGGCAGCAAAAGACAAGTATTCAACCAAAGATCCCACAATCAGAAACCTGGCGTCCAAACTGAGCTGCCAACCCAAAGCGTCAGCATTTGATGTATCATGAGACTCAACAATCAACTAACTTTCTCCAGGAAGTTACAATTTGTTGCTTTAAAGGATCACCAAAGTTATTGCAATTGATCCTGAGGGGGTTACGGATGACTGTGCAATATTTCATAGTCAGTCCATCCAATACCTGTTGAGATATTTCAGTCTGGACCAAAGCCTTGGGATGAGCGATAGGCAGACATTGCCATCCCTAGAGCCTCACTGTTTGAGTGGGTATAAGGACAAAGAGAGGAGAGTGGTTCACGTATATAAAGCAAAGAGACTTAGAAGGATACATAGCAGAGTGCTACCTTGGGAAAATGTGTATGTGCACAGCGAAACATTATTTCATTGCTATTTTGACACACATTAGGACGGCGAGCTCCATTTCCGCATTAGCTATCCATTATCTATCCTCTCTGTTTCCAGACACAGGGAGTATTCCTCAGTGCTGGACCCAGCATAACCACATGACTGATGGTAAATCAATACTAAGCGTCCCAGTTCTCATTGAACATATGGCAGGAGAGCAGAAACATCTGGAAATGTCGAGATTTCTGAAAGCTTCGGTAGGGGAGGACACCGCCACGTACACCAGCCCATCGACGGGTACAAATACAGCGCCGACAGTAACCATGGATGTCGGCAAAAAAGCTGACCAGGCTAACATGTCACAAGCTCAACAAAGAAAGTAATGAAATTGAATGAAACCAATGTAAATCTCTCCTGCCGACGTGTGTAGCGCTGATGCGGTATAGGGGGTCGGTGTTTGACGGCACACGTCAGATGTACTGAGGACGTGTCGCGCAGGAGTGATGCGAGCCCTGTCAGCTCCTCACTCACAAAATGTGCCGGAGCGCTGCGTCAGCTACCTCACTATTGATTGTCAGGCTTCTTTGGGGAATTTGGCTTGGTTCATTGTCGCGGGGAGCAGCAAAAACCAATTGAATAGAGAAATCAGATGTATAAATAAGCAATGTTCTGCATGAGGGCGCCCAGGAATGACACAATGACATAGTCACCTTGACATAACCCCGCCGCTGCCTCCCAGAGCAATCAGCGCTGACCAGCGCTGTAAAGCCCTCACACACTGACACACTCACATCCCTAATGACTATCTATGTGCTTTTAAATAGATGGAGTGCCCGTGTCGTTCATCGGGTTCAGTTGGAGGCTTTTTTCCAGAATGGCAGGGAAATTTCTCCATCGATTTATATTGCGACTATAAAATTATAAGACAAGTGTTAAATCTGTCATTAAAGGCCTCATTAAAGTCTGTAATTGCTAAGCTGGATACATTTGGTGCTGTTAAAAAGAGAGCGTCCCGCCATCCGTTATTGTTACTGTCACAGGGTATCAGACAGCAGCACTGTGACATCTACTGAGTTCTTTAGACAAACCTCATTTGATCTCTGAGAAGGAGCTCCACGACTGACAAAACTCTTCACCTGCATTCCTTTGCAAATGTAACCGAAAGTGGCACAAGAAGATGGATGAAAGATTGAAATATGGGATTCATTTATTCATCCCACAGGTGGCAATATGCACTTCAAGTAGACTCCGGCAGCTTGAGCACACAGGGCAAGAAAACCACCTCAATTGTGTTATTAATTTCACTCCGTAGGTAAATCACACTTCATCACAGCTCATGAATAACTTTCTCTTTCAATTCTATAATTCATTTCACCGGTTTGATAAACACAAGAGGAGCAGCCAAGTTGGCAAAAAACACATGAATGAAAGATTAAAGCGCATTGTCTGAAATGTGACTGCGTCTCTCTCTGAGCGAGAGGCGCAGCGCTCCCGTTCTCATCGCTATGCCTTGCTTACTGCTGTTGCTGCTTGCTGGGTCAGGAAACATGAGCTCAGCACCTTGGCCTCTCCCTCAGACAAGCACAGAAAGGCCATGTCAGCACGCTCCGAGGGCAGTTTCCAGCACGGACCACTTGTTCAGCATGCAAAAAGGTTTGCCACGGCTGTAAGGAAAGTGAGCACCATTTCTAAGTATACTTCCCGATGCACTGAGAGACTTAAGAAAGAGTCCGCAACACGTCGGAGGAGAAAATCTCAGTGCAGATTGGTTCTACTTCCAATCAGGAACAGGTACAGATGAGCCACCCCGTGGGTCTCTCGGGGGTCCGGCACTACTCAGCGCACTCATCATCAAACACAGCTCTGATCAAGTGATTAGATGAGTGGTGTATGGGTGGAAGCCTCACAGAGCCCGGCCACCCTTTCCTCTGCACTCATAACCCCGGGCGGTCAGGATGAAGAGAGAGAGGGGTGAGGACAAGGCAAGAAGATACTTCGAATGACAGTTCACTGACAGCAAGATTAATGACCCAACACACAAAGGCTCGGAGCAGCGCAGCCTTTTGATAAGACACCCTGGACCCCCTCCGCCACCTGGCCGCAATCCATATGAATCCTGTAGATTCCAGTGGCCAGTTAATGAGCGGCCCTGGCAAACGACACCGTCCCTCACACCCCCCGTCCCTGCCGGCACTTCATCGAGATAATCTGATACTGTATCACCGAAAAAGAAGAAAAAAGACCTGTCAGAGATTGTGAAGGGCAGTTATCTATGGTAATGTTCTGGTTTCAGGACGGGCGAGTGGAGTGGAATGTGTGAGTAACTTGTGTGCGTACGTTGGCGTCGGGCAATTTATGAGCAGAGCAGAGGTAAGTGGGCAGGTTGAAGGCCTCTTCAGCGCTGTTGTTCATATGGAAATGAGAAGTAATGAAGTCAACACTGTCAACTTCACATCTCTCTGCATTGTCACGGTGATAAAGGGCACTGGAGATAATTAATTTCAGTCAAAATACTGAATACAGAATGGCATGGAAATGATGCCACAGACACTGAAGAGGCTGTATTGTGCCGTTGTCAAGTTTTATATCCCTCACAAATCAGTCACAGTGCTCACGAGACTTCACAACCAAAGTCTTGGTTGTGAAGGTTAACCATTAATAACTGTCCATTCTGTCCATTTCCACATAAATGTATGCAAATGCAATCGAAAAGTGTGGGTACGACAGCCTTGGCAAGTCTCTGAGGGCCAGTTGCAGAAAACTCTGTGGAAGAAGCCAGTAAAAGTCTGTTTATGCGCAGAGGCAGCAGCATATGCATAAGCAGTGTTTGCACCCATGTGTAATCCCCTGCATACATATTGGTATACATCTCATTATAGCGTATATCTCACTCATCATGCAGCTCCATCATTGTGAAATTATGCACATGTGCAGGAGCCGCGTAACGCAGACTCCTTCTGTCCCTCATCTTGCACATCACCACAGTAGCCCTTGTGTCGTTACACACAGCTATTATGTACCAGCATGATGTGAGCACGACAGCTTATTGATTGATGACACATGAGAAGCTCGTATTTTATGACCTGATGTGTGTAATTATTTCAGAAATTACTTTAATTTCACTGGCGACATGCAAACCTCTTTACTTGTTTGACTAAAATACAGCTTTAATTAAGGAGGATGTTATGCACATCTACCAAAGTTATATTGGATTCTTTAAATTCCATCTTATATAATCTATATATATGTAATCTTTGCCACACTGGTATATTTCACAATCATCTCAGTCATAAAGGTCCATTCATGCCCGTTGTAAACCCTGTTTGGAAGAATGCACTGCTTGTTCTTAAAGGATACGCTCACGTGTTTTAAAGTCTGTCTTAAAGCAAAACTCATAAGCCCATTTATACATTAATTGAGCTATCGGTGGCTGTAATTGTTCCTTCGGTTCCTACTCGCACTGATGAGATGTTTTCATGGTACAATGCCATAGAAAGTGATGGCGGTAAAACCAACAGTCTTTTTTCTGTCCAAAAATGCTTTCTCAGGCTGATATGAGGCGTTGCAGTCTGAGATTCTACACAGTCTTATCAATCTGCATACAAATAACACAACTTCACACTTCATTGTTTGCAATTCTGTGCAGTGCATACGCCAAAGTACAATTTGTGCACAGGTGATACGACAATCCTTCCCAATAACCTCTGTGGAGAGCAGATCCAAAGTTGGGTGACCGTCATCGTCCTGTTGACAAAAATAAACACGAAAAAGTTGCAGTTTTTTAAGGTGTAGGCAACAGAACTACTTTAATTAAAGATGTAAGTCAGTATTGACTTTGATTTCACTTGGGACACCAATGCCAGTCTCCTTTCTCGTGCGTCATGTCATTAAATCAAACCAATTTCATTTATATGGAGCAAAATCTGTACAGTGAACAATGTCCTCTGTCCTTAGACCCTCGATTTGAGCAAGGAAAAACTTCCCCAGTGTTCTCATCAGAAAAACAGGTGAAGTTGTATGGAGAGGAGGTGAGGGACAGATGGTTGGGTCTAACAAGCACAGGATTTTCACCAAGGAGACTGCTGTTGGTGTGAAAATGATGTGACGTCAATGGTGTGTTTTTTTTTGACTAAAGTAAAGTTAAGTCAATCGTGTTCATTAGTTAAATGAAATTGTACAACAGGTAACTGAAGTCACAGAAGTAGTTTAAGCAGTAAAAGTTATTTTTAAGCCGAACCACATTGTTTTCCTAAACCTAACAAAGTAGTTTCCTTGCCTACGCAGTGAGCATACGGCAAAGATCCGCTTTATCTGCTTGCACGCTGCATTGGTCGTCTTGTTTTTGGAACTGTGATATATGTCATTTTGGAAGTCACTGGCAATCGAGCTATTTGGTCCCTCAGGTATAAGGATGGACGCATCTGTTTTCCACAGAACATTAATGGGAAGGATTGGACTTATGTATATGCACTGCACACATGTTATTTGTGCACAGACTGAAGAATCGGGGCTGCTGGATAAGTCAATAAGTTGCTCTAATCCAAATTTATAGTCTTTTTTAGTACAAAACCCCTTGTTTGTGTTACTGTTTCTCCACCATTCACGCTGAAAAGATTAAAATATTGTTTTCTAAAGATGGATCTTGCTTCAAATTGATTGAATTAAGATCTGAAGATAGTTCTTGGCAAGAGATCTCAGAGCCTGCCGGTGGTTTGTCAACACCTGGGGATGATCAACATTTAAACGCACATATGATGCTAATGAAGCTTGTATCTGTGTCTGTCCAGGATAATTGCCTGAGTGCTGTCACCAGCTGTAACTGTTAGACCTAATAAACTGGTCAGAAATTCTCTAACAGTGGCAATTAACTAACCATCAAATCTACTCAGGCATTAAAAATTGTGACTAATACTAATGTTATACCAATAAAATGGGCGTGAAGGATATATCAATACATCATTTCGAATAGCTGCCGCTCACGGGTTCACCGTAACCTTCAAGCTACGCCTCGTGCAGTCAACTCCACAGAGCTGATAAAAGCCAATGCTGAGTACACAGCTGCACTTGTGCACCAAAGCCTGAAGATGTGACAGACACAGGCAATAAAACTCAGCAAAGAATGGCGAGATGGTAGAGGCAGTTCTGTTCACTCTCGCCCTTACTGTCGCAGACATGACATTAATATGAGGCAGAGAGAGTGGGGGAAGTGCACCATATGGATTCAAGAGGAGGAGGGAAAGAGCAGGAAAAGATGACACTTGACATAAGTCACCTGAATGCAGGCAGGCCTCTACCGGCATCATCGTCAACGCCATCACCATCAAGCTGTCTATACAAACAAATGTGTGCTGAATGCAGTGTGTAGGTGTGGGAGTGCATGAGGGTTTTCCCTTTTCTTGGCTGTTGTGGCCCAGCTGTGTGTGTTTAACCCCCCATACTTGGCCCCCGCCATAGGTCTCCTCATCCAGGCAATCACATGACAGAGGCCAACGTCCTCTCAGCATCCTTGAGCGCCTGTGATGGGCACGCAGCCAGTGACTGATCACTCGCTCGTTCCCTCTCGTCAGCACTTTCGCTCATCCAGCTCGTCATCAATGCTCGGCGGTAATAAAACCAATGTCATCCAGCTCCTTGTGAAGTTCACGTGGAGAGATAAGGGTGGAAAATCTGCCACTGGCTTTTTGTTCCAAATTAATTTCCCACCGTCTTTGTGTACACCGCTTCCTGGGCGGCATTAAGTGCTGACAGCGAGTTAATCTCATGTTTCCTTGCCTGATTTCGGCATTCATTAGCAAAAATCTGCCGCTTTAACGTCATCTTCCATTTGACTTTTATAGTCGTGTGTGTAAATGCGTGTTTCTAAATGGAAATAATTGATCAGGTGAGGTTGTTCAGGAGCAACAGGAGCACCTCTTTCGTTAATTAAAGCTGCATGTGGCTGCCGTAAACATTAGGGAAATGGGGCTGTATATCAGGCTTATTACTTGGACATGATCATCAGTGCAGGGACTTTGTCCAGGGAAATCTCTTATTGCCCATCAAACAGAGGCTTAGCTGTTGCAAAGAGCACCTGGTCTATCTACCTCATGTCATCCAGGTGAGGAGAGAACGACGCTGTGATGCCCATATTAGAGCTCAGAGAGTGATAGGAGGGCAAACAATGAGTGAAAACTTTTGCTGGTGTCGGGCCATAACTCATGTAGGAGCTGAGACAGGGCTGTTTTCTTTTCTTTTTTAATCTTTCTGCTTACTTACCATTATGTCAAAACAGGAAAATTCCTTAAGTCTAGACAGTACACCTATCTCCAAACGTCCCCTAACATTTCTTATCCAAATCATTACGTGAGCAGTCGACGGCAGGATGTTAGAACTGGGCTACGAGTGTCTGTAGAGATTATGAGGCTGCAGGTGGGACAACAACATTAAGAGGAGATAAGAGAAACTCATAAAATGGCAACGTTTCATTTCCTAAAAACACAATGGATGCCCGAGCTGCCTGACAGACTACTATCAGTGGGACTGTAGAGTCATAGCCTGGTTATCGTTTCTGTAAATGGAAAGGTGTACTGCAACCTCGTAGGCAGCTGTGGCTGGAATGCTGATGCCGACTGTAAGAACTGAAACGCCGCCTAATTAGTGAGTAATTCGTCCCAATGAAGCAAAAACAATAAATAAATAAAACAATGTGGGAGACGTATTGTGCAAAGTTACTACTTTACAGCTTTTTTTAGACTCCATCCATATTCCCTCCATGCACCTGACCTTCTGCTCGAGAAGCACAATGACCATTAATATTTCAAGTCACAAACACAGATACACATACACACCTCAGCATATGGGAGTCTCTACAGCACAGTGTAGGCTCCACAGTGTTTTACAGTGCATTCACACAAACAAGCAGATACAGTGCTAATAACAAGTATTCATCCTCCTCCAAAGTTTTCATGTTTATTACTTTGAATCAAAGGAGAAGTTAATGTGTCTTTTTTGGCACTAAATACAGACAACTTAAAAAAAGACTGAAAGATTTCTACAAAGATATCTAAATTTATTACAATAAAAAATACTCGTTTTCATACAGTATTGTTCTACTTTAATTAAACACATCTAAATCTCCACTCGTGCAGTCACTTGCGGGGCTTTTTCACTGGCACTTTCGGCCACGCAGTCAGATCGTGCCCCGGTGGTTTGGGTTTCCATTACCAGTTTTACTGCGTCATATTGAACCGAGCCACACCCGAGTTGGACGCTCTCTGAAGAGACTACTGCTGTCGAATACCTAACATTTCCCGATTTTTCTGCCTTTTAAGTAAATAACAGGGAACCTATTAAATATTAATATGACATGAAACATGTTTTTAACCAAATTAGCAAAGCTTTGCTAGCGGCCATTCTTCGAAAGTAGGAAGGAAGGGGAGAAAGAGTATTAATAGCCAATTCTATGACCAATCATCAATTAAAGACACACCTTAAGGCAAGTAGTCCTGTTGTAATGGAAATGCAAAGCCCTGCCGCCCCGGGCTGACATGCTGAGTCAAACCGAGTCAAGATGAGCCAGCACATGTGCACGGAAAAGCTCCGTTAGTTTAAGAAGCATATGATTAATCAAAATGGACCATAAAACATGAAAACATCCATACTTTTATAAACAGTATACGAAGAAGCAGGCAGTCTGTTGTCTCTCACACACCTTGAGGACATTTAGTCCACATTGGGTAGTCATTCCCTCACAGTTGACAGATTTAGCTCAGACAGAATGTTTTCCTCAGTGTGCTTCACTTCCACAAGGTGATCAAGACAGATGTAATTGGCTGTTTGCAGGTTGTCACTTCCCTGCATCAATATACTTTAAACTTTACAGAAAGTTGAACTTCTTTCATCTCTTGTGTCTTTAAATAGTAGCAGTGGGTGGCTTCAGCATGTGATTTATGGTATAATGTCATCCTGTTGCATCGCTGGTGTTTAAGTGTGAAAAGGGAGTTAGATTAACGGGGGTGCAGCGCTTTGAATATACTGAAACAAGGAGTTGCGAGAATTTAATTTTCAGCGGCAGCTGTTGTATTAGGATGTAAATGTATTTGTCACAAAAGTGCAATATTCACTAATTGGAATCTGCCTGTACACCAAAATGTGAGGATGTGTGTCTTATCATTATACATTGAATCTGAGCTCAGGCACATCTTTCATTAGGAGAGAGCAATCTTTACAAATTGGACTATTTCTAACAAAACATGTATGATGAAAGATCAGCCCAAACTTTCTAATCTTTACCACGGATGGACTACAGGCGGATCCAACCCCGTGAGCTTGATGTTGCAGTTTTCACTTAGACAGCAGCGAAAAAAAAATGACCAGACCCCTCCTTCCTCTTCCCCTCTTCCTCATCGATTGTCAGCATGTCTGTGCCTCTGTGTCTCATGGCAGCAGAAGCCAAAGTGATGGAGACAAAAGGCGGTTTGGGTATTAATTCAGCGCTCACGTCTTCTTTCAGGATCCTTTCACATGCAAAACTGTGGGCTGCGCGTTGGGCAGAAGGGGACGCTGACAATTACAGCGGCACACTGAGCCACCGTTGGAGACTCACACTTCAGACTGATTGACAAATGAAAAGGGCCGAAATAGCTTCCATTAAAAAACAGCCACTTGCTAGAATAGGGGGATCATCTCCAATATCTTGTCTCAAATGGGAAACGGAAAAAAATGAGCGTGCATGGGAAATTGAGCCCACAATTCAGCACTTTACAAAGGCCATTTAGGCTACATGCACAGAATACCCAGTGGTATCTCAGAGGCTTTAAAGCCTGAATTCAATGGAACATCAAGATAGAGCGGCGACTTTTCAGGGAGGATTTTCATCCAACTGTTCTTTCCCTCAATCAGAAAACTTTCCATGCTAACTAATCCACGCCCCTGTACATATGCAGACGGACATTAATGAGGGATGCAATCAAAAATATACGCTGATTAGCTGATTGCCTTGTTCATAAAGTGAAAAATCAACAAATATGTCTGAAAATCTCTACATGTGAGTGCAGTGGGAGACCAACAGAGATGTTCATTGTCCTGCCGAGCACGTAGACAGATAGATTTCCAATCATGGATGTTGCTCAATTTGTCTGCTGGTCCCTCAGTACGCCTTATCTACACAGCGGAGTACAGAATCCAAATCAACAGTTTGTGGAGACGGATGCCTGTTGAGCACCTCATCACATGTGAAACCAGAATGACATGGCTCCTGTGTGTGTGAGGATTGACAGTGTTTGCTTGCTGAGACTGAATGTGTAATATTTTCCTTTCAAAAGACAATTCCCAACTCAGGAATGCCTGAATTAGAGGGATAGAGTGGTGTTTTAGTTGCATGAATCTCTCTTGAAGACAATGATGAAGCAGTGGTAATAATAATTGATTGTGTTAAGCCTATGAGCCTGAAAAACAACAACATACAACACAAACTATGACATGGTCTCCCCACTGGAAATATACCCTCAGGTTGTGCAGCCTGAAGAGCCACTCCTGAAATCTGGAAGCAAGATTCACAATGATTTAGCAAAATCTTAACGAGGTCTTCAGGGGAAAAACTAAAAGGTATTATCCATTAACATGCATGAACAAAAGTCCACCAACAAAGTAAATATGGCAAGAAAGAAATCAGTCTCACTGTTGCAGGTAGCCAGAGACACAACACAGGTATAAATAACAAGTGCTTGCGTCTGAGAGCACAAACAGCTGCAGGGGAGTGCTGCGTGCTGCTGTAGCAGCACAAACAGGTTCTTTAATGGAGAGAGGGATGTGAGGAGAAATTCATTTGTGAGATGACGCTCTCCTGCAGCCCCACAGCACAAACCCCACGAGAGGGATGTTGTGGCTCGGAGGATGGGGAGTAGTGGCTGCGGGGTGGGGGGGTGGATGTGTTTGTGTGTGTGTGGGGGGAAGATTGAGGAACGGGGTGAAAAGATGCAGAGGTGCCTGTGTCATGTCTCTATGGAAATCAATAAACTGTGCCGCATGCACAGCACAGCGTATCACACATGCATACAAGTGCACGCACACAGAAAGCAGAGGGAGGGACGAGGTATGAAGGAGCTGCACGGAGCGATTGTGTTATTGTGTTATCTGTTAAGATATTGCTTTGTATTTGATTTAAAAGCAATGATATACAGGAGGATGGGAAGTGATTTTGTTGTGTTTTTTTCCTGTAGTACATTTGAAGCCGTCCAAACATATTTTATCAATAAAATCCTTGTTGATACCACTTGCAGTGTTATATCGTATGAATATTCAGCAGACAAACTTTATATTGCTGCTTGAAGGGTTTTCAGAATTAGATTAAGAAACGCCTCAAACGAGGTTTCCGAACTTTTAGTTAGAATGCCTAAGAGGTTGTTGATGCATGTGTAGGTGGTAATGACTCCTAAATTAGTCAGCACATTTTCTGATGACATTACAGCTTCAGTCTTTTCTGTTGATCTTGCTTAAACTGCTGGAAATGACTTGCACACACTTGTGGGATCAAAGCATCTGCTATTATCAGACTTTTTCAGTCTAATTAAGAGTCCACCTTGATGCTCGTGCTGTCCTTGTTTTTCCAGAATAATGTTTTTGTCTTTTGGTCCCTTACAGTGAGTGCGACCTGCCCTGAATCTCGCCTTTCCCATTGGAGTAACTTTGTTATAGCTCCAGCCTTAACAGCAGTGAGCTGAGGCTCAAGGTGAAGTCACAGTGGATTCATGTGAAGCTCTAGCCTAAGGTGTGGAATAAAGAAATAGCACTCAAGTTCAGGACATCAAATTTCAAGCCTGGGAGCAAAATATGAAAGAAAAAAGAAAAAAAGAAATAAAAAAAAGATGGCTGTGTACAAAGACCCCCCCTGACACACACAAACACACACCGCCATGACAAAATAAAAAAGGAGGAGAATAATAATAAAACAAATGTCCAAACCTCCTGGAGCAGATTTTTCATCATTAAATGATGGCCTGAGGGCAGAGGGAGCATGATGAGGAAACACTGGTGTGTGCCCTGCTCTGTAATTAAATGGTGGCCGGATGGAGTGAGAGGCAGGGAGATGATAAGCACTGGGCTCTGTGCCCCAGGAAAGAGGAATATTGTCAGATGCTTTCAACAATGCGGATATCTGTGAGAAATGTCACTTTGCAAAAACAAAGATGAGAGACGGATTGCTGTTGTTTCCGAATGGAATCACTGCCGCTTCTCTCCAAACAGAAATGAGTGTGTTTACATAAAAAAAAAAAAAAAACACATACGAGCACAACACAGAGAAAAATAAAATCATAAATAATAGAAATAGAGATTTATATAGCTTGACAGTGCATGGTCAGAAGTGCTTTAAAAGATCAGGGACATGTCAGGAAATTTCTCTTTTGATTTGTAGATATAAAGAGTGAGACAAACACACGGACACCATCATGTCTGACAGTATGTAAAACTGTGGGGTTAGCATCACTTAGCTAAGTCAGATTTTAAGGACAGGTTTTCTGTTAAATAGCTAGGATCATGTAATGTGTCTACAATATAAATATTTCCATGTGCCCAGAAGACAATTTGTTGATTTATTTGCACCGGAGAAGACTGCAGATCAAAGACCAAACTGAAGAAGAATCCAGAGAGAGAGAAAAAAAAAAATCTCAAAGAGTTAAAGAACATTTCCTCAAGCGACATCATAATTTCTAACTTGTGTTATGATTCAGAGCCATACTGTATATAATACTTTATTTCCTGTGCCCTCAGTTTGCATTTGAGTCTGTCTAGTAGTGACGTCTCACATTCATGCTTTTAATAATCGCCACAGTCTCGGATGTGAGTCATAGTCCTACTGGTTTTGAACTGCCTGCGAGAACATTGTATATGTAGGGGTCCATTCTTTGATTAAAGGCTCACTTGTTTCTCATTTGTGTATGTGTCTGACTGGAATCACAATGCTTAACAAAATCACACAGATTTGATTGGCTGAGTAGATTTACAAAGCACGCCTTTGGTCTGTAAGTTTCCTGCACTGCTGGTGCCGTCGAGGATAGAAAACATGTGCTGGTTAAAATCATTTTATTGAAAATTAAATTAAAAATGTCCCCCCTCGAATCACCTACTGCACGTGCTCACAGACATAGTACATGATGCGAGCACATGATGTGAGTGTACTAATATGAATATGAATAGTGCAGGATATGAATGCAGCCTCCAGCCATGCTAGCGGCTCTGTAAGGTTGTACTTTGGCACAGCACTGCTTTGAGCGAAATGCTAATGTCAACATGCTAACATTCTCTAACACTGACAATGTTAACATGCTGATGTAAAGTAGGTATTAATTTTTTCCTCTAGCATTTTCACCGTCTTAGTTTGTTGGTATGCTAACATTTGCTAATTAGCATTTAACAAAAAGTAAAGCTGAGGCTGATGGGAGTGTCGTGAGTTTTGCAGGTATTTGGTCATAAACTTGACATTTTGACCAGATGATGTCACTAAATGAGAAGTAAGGGTCATTATGGTTAATTCTGAGGAGGACATCAACGCCAATCCATCCAAATGTCCATGAGATGTTTCACTTAAAGCTGCTCTAAGTGTCATTGTTGTTTCAGCTAACTTTCTGCCTGTTTTACAGTTTTGCACTAATTTTATATATATAAAAAATATATCACTTACAGCAGCTTTAAAACTACAAATGTCAACCTCGTGACATCAGAGCCGCACTGCTAAAGGTAAAATCCAAAAGACTATCCCACAAGCAAAACAACTTCATTGGGACCAGAGTGGGAAGGCTAACAGATCAGGTCCCGCATCAAATATGCATACCAGTTCAAAGCACAGAAATACTCACACATTCAGACGCTAAGAAACACAAGAGACTTCCTGACATTTAATTCAAGCCTTGTCCGCACACGCCCCAATAATGAGTTTAGTTCCAGTGCAAACAATTGCATCCACACGCCTAGTTCTGACTCCATTAAACACAAGCGCAAACATTTTGTTCCCTGAACACAAATACAACCATACATCACACTTAGTGGTGTTGAAAGGATTAAACCACACACAACAAACAACACAGGCTTGAATGCACAATGGTAGAAACTGTTAGGGGGAAAAAGTGAGAGGAAAATAATTCACGGATTGGCAACTGGGATAAGCACTCATGCAATTTCAACTGACACGACTAAGATTGGTTTGCTTTGAGAGATCAGTACGGACAGTGTTCAGAGAAAGTCTTGGCTTTCTTTGACAAAGCTTTTTAATATGTCTTAATGGAATGAATGGTGTCACTAAATTGTATCGTTCTCCAAAAAAAACAGTCTGTCACAAGGATTTCATTATATGAAATGCCAAGCCTTCAATCCTTTCTCTCTTCAGTAATGGCACAAACTCCCTTGAGAGAGAAGAATAAAACACCGAGGTGAAATGAGGATTTTTCCACCTAAATACTATTACAGGGCATTTTGCAAAGTGCTGTTTAAAGCAATCAGGAATCACTCTTGAAAGTTGGCAAGGAGAGAAAAATACTTTGTATACTCCGGATATTTTATTTTGACTTTTTCATTGGTAAAAAGCTTTTGTCTGCCCTTTGCCAAGCAGAGATTGTTGCATCGCTGCCAGTCAGGTTTTGAATTCTCTCGATGTGTATTGAAGATGAGTACAGTCAACCCTGAAAAATGGCTGCGACTCCATGGAGTCATGTGCCTGATGCCAAAGTAGACTGCTTCATTTTTCTGGCTTTAGCTTCAAATTAGATCAGACATCAGAGACGACCTTCAGATATCAGCGGAGCAAATATGCTGACTAGGATGCATCCTGAGAAAAAGGCCAGTGATCAAGATTTATGGAGTGAGGCTACGCCGTGTGTCAAGAGTGATACGTGTCTCATCAACGGTGAAATGAAATGTCAAATTAGTTTGTGTGAGGGCGTGGGTGTTTTAGCTCGTCTGCAAGAATGCTCTAACAGCCGCTCGTACACAAGACCGAGAGACAAAGGGACAAAGGATTTGCCATCAAATGAGATTCAAAGTGAGAGAATGGAAGGAAAGCGCGAGTGTCAAATAGGGTGCTTATAGTGCAGAACACTAATAAGGAGAGTGTCAGCAGGACAGCTGCGGCAGATCCATTCTCCTCCGGGCTCCATCTTGGCAGTACCTGTTATAAACTTTCTCTGCCGTCTTGCACAATTGGTTCTGTAATTTAAAAAGGTCAGCACGGCTCTTGTGTAATTCAATACTCTCATGGTGCTGTATTAACCACATATTTAATCACCCTCGGGGTGGTGTGCAAGCTGAATACTGAATGTAAAGGGAAGAGGTAGAAGCCACAGTCCAACACAGGTCCCTGCTCATATATGACTGAAAGTATGTAGGAGGAGGAACAGTTTCACCATGAGTGTGTTTCTGTGTTTCAGCTTAGATCTCTGTAAAAATAAGATTTCAAATAAGGATTTCATCTGTGAGCATCATGGCATAAAACAAAAACTGGATGGTCGGGGGCGAGGAGTTTGTTTTAAGCTGTTTCCACAACGGAAGAAATATGAACAAATTTAATTTGTCTGAGTTGCAGTGCCGGTATGACGGATGAAATATTGTGTATTATAGAGTTTGGTGGTCTAGACAATCGCATTAAAGGGCAGGTTCACCAATAAAAAAACTGTCTGAAGTATGAAGTAAACAAAACTCTCCATCATGAGACATGCAGAGCCATAAATGTTGCACGTTTCTTACTGTATAATTACGCCATAAAAGAGAAAAGGTCTGCATGTTTGAGATAAACAATAGCATCAATCTCACAATTCAGGAGAAATGATACCACAAACTCCTTGATGAAAAGCAGAAATTTTGAGCTAAACTGAGTATAAAGCACATTTTATGTGGCTGTATCTACCCCCTCCCCCCCTACACAGACCCCAACTAGAAAAATATGAGGCACCTGTTGCAGTGAGGCTGGCAGAGCATTATGGGAAATGAATGATACTTCACCCAAGAGAACCAATCACCAGGTAAATTACTGTGAGCAGAGAGCCACTTTATAATCTTTAAATAGAAGACTCATACATGTGGTTCAATATACTGCACATATGGCATGCTCAGCTGAGCAGACGACACGAGTGGAGAATGAAGAATAAAGTGAAGCCAAAGAGAAAAGATGAATGAATATGCTCGTGTATTGAAATGAATAGCAGCCACTTTACCTACTGTATATACTGTAGCTGCTAGTCTGTGCTACAGGAGGAACATTCCCCAGGGACAAGGGTCTAGATTTAGTTCCAGGGACATTATGTTGTCCTCCATAAAGTCCATGTTTGGGGGTCGTTATTTGCAAAAGTACAGGAACTTTGGAGAGGGTTTTTTCAGCACTGGACAATTCTGAGTTGAGTACTTGTAGCATTTTATTTCAGCCACCATTTTTTTAAAATCAGCGGCTGCAAACCAGTTTGTTTTTTGTTCATCCAGGCATCGTTGTTGTTTTGTCACATGCAAAAATGAGTCAGCCCTCAGCAGACAAACTTGCCTGATCTTAAGACCGCTGTGGAAACAGGTCAAATCAGATTTATTTCTGGAGCACATTTAAACAAAGACAACAAAAGTCTGAAGGAACCTTCTTTTGAAAGCTACTTTGGGTTGAAGCGTGGCTACTGTCTTCTTCTAATGTGCCCACTGATCAGCTACATTAAAAGCACTCACAGGTAAAGTGATTAACATTGATTATCTCGTTACAACGCAATTTTCCCCCAGGATCCTTGTGTCCTTGTATTCATGTGGATACCACTTGACACGCACCATCCACCAAACACCAATGTGGACCATGTAAACAACCTCCTGGCAACAGCACCCCCAAATGGCAGTGGCCCCCCCTAGCAGAACAATGTGCGCTGCCACACTACAAAAACTGGTCAGGAATGAACAAAAGAACGTGACAAAGAGCCTGAGGCGTTGATCTGACCCCCAAATTCCCCAGATCCCAATCTTACAAGCATCTGTGGGATGTCCGATCCACGGAGGCCCCACCCCCCAACCCAAGGGGAACTGATCGGTGTGCAGTTAGGATCAAAGATCCTAAAAAGCCACATAACTCTAGTCTACTCTAATCTCTGACACTGGATAGAGGAAGGTAAAGATAACAATCACAGCATACTTGAGGGTTGAATCTGGTTAAATGATCAGTGGATCTTTGTTTGCTGACATGCTCATACATACCACAACCACACATCATTTTGCTTGGTTACAAAAGCTGCCGCTGATATTTCTCGCACGACTCCCCTAACCCTACCACCAGACAAGTGATTGGACAATACTCCAGAACTCATGATTGAGATCAATGACGATATTTCTCATTTTAAAAATATGTGCATGGCACACTGTGGTTAAGATCAGGGGCAGATTGTGGTTATTGCAAATACGGTTAAGTTAGTTGCAACTGAAATACTTGGTTAAAGTTGGAAATTAAAGTTGTACTTCTCTCCTGCATGAAAGTTGGACATACTTCACGACAATCCACCATCCTCACCTCCCCACACTGTACACTAATTACTGTACTGGTATTGCATGTTGGCACTGGATCTAAATTGTGAGGTGCAAGATAGAAATGTAAATCTCCCTTTATCTATACACAGGATACTGGTTCATCATTCATGAACCTAAGAAGGTTAATAAAGTAGGGAAACCCTGAGGATGGAAATACCTTTTATAAAAGGCAAAAGTAAGTCATTGCTTTTGGGAACTGCCAGTATTTACTTAAAGGTAAGGAAATTAAAAAAGCTGTCAGTCAGCAAGTATGCAAAGAAAGTCAAAGTGATGCCTTGAAAAAAGACACACAGTCCTGACGGAATTTGACTTTCCCACATCTAGATAGGTCTGACAGCTTCTTTAACTTTAACTCTGCTGACACATTTGCGGAAAGTACGACTCATGGCTTAGATCTGACATCCCTCTCTGGTTTGGGTGAATTGTCACTGAAGCTGAACACCTTGCTTGAGGCATCAAGTGTCTTACATAAGAGAGAATATCTATTTCCAAATCTTTGTTCCCAACTCCGGCACTTACAGATACGTCATGCCGCACTTACAATTCTTGTGGGTATCACCTTGTATCTTTTCAGCTCCAACTAGAGCAGAATATGAGTCGCAAGCGATAGAGATAAGAAGTGCCCTTGGTTATAACAATCTGATGGCATCGGCGTGTCAAGCACAAGTGTCAATTCACCACGAGCTTGAATTCAACCCTAATATAGCCCGAACTGCTGCCAGTCAGAGATCCTGCTCCAAGGGTGTGATTGAAAGCATTTCTGCCAAGGTAGTGATCCCTCACCCGTGCACACACAATCACACATACACACACCATTAAATCAGAGCACGGGGAGACACACACTGCCCTCTGCTCGACAAGTAAATTGCTTCCTAGATCGTGTTGGCAAAAGAAAATAGGGAGAGAAAGAAGATGGCGTGAACATGGTTAAGGGAAATGAATGAGAGGTGAAAGGCAGAGAATGAAGCAAAGGAGCCAAAATAAGTAGGTAACAGAAAGCAGCGAGTGTGAAATGCTCTTCTAAGCAGGGCTGCATGGACCTGTCGTCCTGTCTGATGAGAAATGGGGGCGGGGGAGGGAGATCAACATGGTGTGACTGAGACGACTGTCAATTGTGGTGACAATAAGAAGCCCGTGGGTGATTCTCTTATCTTTGACAGGGAGACGTTTCAATACTCTGGCCTTAAATGAGAGACAAAACTTCTTTAACTCATTTCTTCAAAGGTCTAACTGAACCGCGTCAAACCAAGCAGATCTAAATCTTTACGACAGACCGGTACTCGACGCAGAACAGCGTTGATTAGTCGAGACAAACGTGAGAAAAGTGTTCTTGTGTGGTAACACTTGGGTCAAAGAAAGGTTCACACTTCTTGCCACACATTTCACACCTGGCAGAACAAAAAGTTGAGTAAAGAAATACATTAATTTATTTTCTGATCTGAAATTCCTTATTCTAATTCTCTACCTCATTATTATATTTTAGATCATCACCATCAAGAGTGTAGTCCAACATCTGTAGCTATAAATACCCAGAGCAGATCATTACAATCACAAACATAAGGGATTTTCAGCAACTTGATTAATTAGCAGGTAGTGGTATTAGTGGATGTTCGGTCAGAGTTTCTCAGTACCGCTTATATTTCTTAAATTATCTCACATATATGCTGCTAGATCAAGGAAAAGTGCTGAGGAAAGGAAGTAAGACTTGTTAGGATATTGTGGGGGACTCTGATGGACCAGGACAGACAAGGTGGTGGGGTTGGGTTGGTACCACCTCAAAGAATCTCAACATATATGATATTACTTCTGCAGCATCGACCGATGCCAGACAAAAGCTCAAACAAGAGGGTAGAGACAGTTGAGGTTGAAAACCAGTTCTTGACATGCTGAAAACACTGACATGATTGATGTCAGTGCATTCAGGCCCCAGAGCGCAAACAGAAGAACAGTTTCAAACTCATTTTTACTTAGTATCAAAAACCCAAATGTACTCCGTTCACTCTACTTTCACATCCCTATCGGGGTAGCCTGCAGTCGTTCTCAGCATGCGCTAGATGAGAGGCAGGGTACCCCATGGGCAGGTAATTTGTAGCCATTCAAAAGTGGTTGTGCAATTAGCGAGTTTTACATTTGCAAACAGTTTTTCTCGTTGCGCTCATGTCAGTTGTTTAAGTAAATTGTTTGAAGCCTGTAGCAGACTCCATGTGAATAATTGCTGATGGGTGCAAAGAGCAATGTTGCCATTCTGGTGCCGAACTCCTCAAACAAAAAGGTTTACAGGTATTAATACATCATTGAAGCTAAGGAAAAGGTGTCAGGATATAATCGTCAGACAGTCACACAGACTCGGAGACATACAGTGATGATGGAGTCAGACCATGAAGTCTTTGTCACTGATGAGAAGACATGCCAGTGCAGAGAAATATAACATGTCTTACCTGGGACTAAAGGAACCTCTTGGCTCTGGGCCAGTCTGAGCAGAACCATTATGAGGAGGGGCGTGGCCCCTGACCACGTGCCATACATTATGATGCTCACTGTCCTGGCATCACTAGCCGTCAATCTGGGGAAAGAGATGGAAAAAATAAGAGCGTTAAAGGATGGTCATGTTGCTACGATATCGCTCTCTGTACTGGGTTGTGAAAAGAAAAATGGGCATTAAATTTATTGTGCAAATTACAATAAAATTCCAGAGTGCAGGAGAAAACAACAATTACTAAGACAGCACGACCACGATATATAAAACATCTCATTTCTACTGGCATTTTTAAAGCATTAGTGAATAGAGAGCAGTTTTCATGACAAACGACTAACAATTCTCTATTGAGTTCCTTTATGTTGTAATAGTACGGTAGTTGAATCCATAATTTATAATCCTATGAGAGTTCAGTCTTTGAATGCTAAGGAAGATTGCAAATCGACTTTCTCTCTTGTCAAACTCTTACTCACTGTCTCCTTTTCCTCACACACACACACACACACACACACACACACACACACACACACACACACAAACACACACACACAACAAAATCCTCTGTGCCAAATTGATTTCAGACAGGTGAGACAAAAGCGTCAGAGTTTAGTGGTGTGTGCGAGACAATGCCGCCGCGCTGACATCACCGGCGAATGGTGACAGGGACCGTCTGCAGCATGGAAATAAATCTGAGGATTCTCCGGATCAGCCATCTGTGGAACAACCTGTTCACCCTTGTTTGATTACATCCAGCAGTCCAGGCAGCCTCGGCCGCTCCGTCTCCTGGTCTTTCTCCGTATCTCTCCCGGTCTTTCACACTTCCCTCCCTGCACTGCTATGCACTATGATTTTCTCCTCGCAGACCTTTTTTTTCCAGGCATGACACTTTCAGAATCCTTGAATTGGATATGCTTCAGCTAAAATATGATGGACTTGCTTTATCAGGAATTTCGAGGCGCTACAGTGGCGACAGTGGAGTCTCGTCTAGCCTTGCATCTTTTGAGATGATGAAGAGCGTATAACATCTCCTCTCCTCTCCTCGCTAAAGAGTGCGCGGTAATGAAAAGGCATGAAGAATGCTCACTTAGCAAAAGCTACAAATGGACTCTACACTGCATTTTTCACACTACTACTACTGCTCATGTTTTCAATGTCTGCAATTTTTTTTTTTAAATGCTGGTCTTTTTAATTCATCTCACACTAAATGGAGCCACTATTTGCCGCTCATTATTGGCAGCTCCTTCTTTCTATGCCATCCTTTTCTTCGTGCCTCTCGCTCGCTCTCCTTTCTGTAATAGGTTTGCCGGAGAAAGAAGGCACAAGCATACCAATTTGCTCTTTTAGCTTTTCTCTCCAATCTTATCTCCGGGTACTCAGTGGACACTCTTGTGCTCCTTTATATGCATTTCTTGTTCTCAGAATTAGAAGAGCTTCTGAAAAGCCTGCCTGTCAGATCCAAACCATGGGGAGCTCATTGTTGCGGGGTGTCTTATCATCACCTCTCATTCCCCCAGTGTCACAGCAGAGCCAAAGAATTATGTGTCCTATTTGCACAATTGCCCCATTTGCATGTGATGATGACAAGCATATCCCGAGCTAAATGTCCAATTGAGAAGTTCCCGTGGTTAGTCTGAAAGATTAGAGCGCTTTTCGCCCTGCCTGGCCACCTGAACCAGTAGCACACCAGTATCCTGGAGGAGCAGCTCTCTCGGTTCCCCCATTTTTCTTGATAATTGTGTCAGATAAACACACTGCACCGTCCTCTTGCAGGCAATCTGATAAATACCCAATTACCAGGCAGGAGATGGCTGTGACAAGTGGCTGCCAAGGGTCTTTGCTTTGGGAACGTGGGATACGTCGCAGTGAGATGGCCTCCTCAACCCAGAAGCAAGTGTTGGGGAGCCGGACCCGTAATTCAACTCATCACCCTGTTCCATTTGATTAATGAATGGACGGATTAGAGATAAAGGAAGATTTATTCGAGCTTCCCCCTCTAGAACCCCCAAACACGTATGTGAAGATGCATCACCGGCCAATCAATGCCCATTCCTCTGTACTCATTATTAACCGCGCTCCCATCAAAGGAAATGAGAATGTTTTACAAGACTTGTTTCAGTGGCCTCCTCGGCGTTCACTACCAATTCAGTCCGAGAGGAATGAAAGGCCCTTATTGTCTCCCTTTATCTGACTCAATGACTGCTGAATGGATTGAAGCCAATTAATCTGGCAGTGACAAGAAGCATTGCTGCTGGCTCAGTGACCAACTCCCACAAAAGACAGGAACCATCAGCAGAACAGTCACTGCCCGCAAATTGATTTTCGAATGCCTACTAAACCAAGGCGATGTCATTCAAAACCTGCGGTTTCTCACTGTGACACTCCCACATGACCCAAGCAGTTAACTCAACGGAGCCGAGACGACTGCGGACAGCACATCATTGTTACCACGGATGAACAAACGGAACTTTTCCGACTCATCTTGCTCAAATGTCAGAAGTTCCCAGAAGCACTAATGAGATGCAATGCTCATGTGAAGTTTTCTTGAGCCCAGAAAAAGCTCAGGTGAAATGTTTAAAGGGAGGATTTGAAGGTAACTTCAGGGGAAAGGAGTTGGAGGCCTCTGAGAATAAGATTGAACTTCATATTACCTCTGACTGGGACCTCTACTCCTCTCCAGCTTAATCTGTTTCTCTTTAATCTTCTGCCTTTGTGCTCCTGAAGCACACTGCACATTCTTATATTGACAAACCAGAGGTGGAGCAGAGCAGGAAGCAAAGTATAAAGATGACTCAAAGAGGAGAGTTAAAGAAATAAGGTAAGTACAAATATACTAGAGAGTATTTACAGAAAGTGGCCACTTTATTAGGTCCATCTGTGCAGTCTAATTCAACCCGCTGGTCGACTGTACCTAATAGTGGCAACTCAGTGTATGATTCACTCACATACAGTAACCTTTTGCACAAATAACCATTTTCAAAATGTTTTCAAAATGAGCCTTATGTATTAGCTGAAGCTGATATGAGACATCAGCTGCCTGTTTTGGCAAAATCAAGTGGATACTGTCCAAACTTACAGTATTTTTAGTATACTAGTCCCACTGATGTGTCTCCTGACGGTGATTTCTTGCTGAGCCGCAGCAGAGGGATACATCCTGGCAGTCAGAAGCAGAATTGTGTTCAGGACACAGCAGTAGCAATAAACCTACATAAGACTACCAGGACAAAGATGCCCACTTGATTTGGAGATGTTGTCCCTCGCTTCAGACGAGCAAGCCGCTTCAAAAAGGAATTGCTTCATGGAGAGTAAGGAGAGGGGGCACAATTATGGTGTCAATGTCAATGTGTGTGTGAGTATTTAGACTGACTGGAAATAATTTAAACCAATTGCTGAATTGACATCTGCATATTAATTGCTATTCTGCTTTTCTTCTAAATAACACTGGGGACACCTGGAACAGGCCCTGCCTGTGTGACTATAATAAAGCAAGATCAGTCACGTATTTACAACTTCTATACAACCAGTACTGCATTTTCTGCACTGCTAGTACTCACCTACCCACAGGCTGCTCTTCACTGAGGCAGCACAATTGTTTATCCAATGCTACATATCTTCTTAATAAACAATTATATCTAGGACCTAGATGCATTCTCATTATTTCTATGGCGCAAGGACTGTGTTGCACTATTTGTAAATCCATTATTAGGTTTGTGAGAAGTGCTGTTGGACTTCTAAATAATTACTGGCTAATTTAAAGTGCTGATTTACCAAATTGAGTTGCACGATTAAAACCTCAGTATAACAGATATTTGCTTGGCTTCCTAAAACTGACAATCCTTTATGTATGTATGTATGACTTTGTCTCATTATATGCATACTGTACATGGAGGGATGTACATGTTTCTTCATGTCATTTAGAGCAACAGAGGCATCCCTGTTTTTGGTTATTTAGTTTAATCTGACTGGTTTACCAGTAATTTGGGGCATATTGTGTGTCATCTATGGTGTATAATATAATTCAACTAAATCTTTACAGATTCATTACCTGTTGAGGCATATATAGTCAAAATCTGTGGTGATGTTGGTTTTTAGTTGTGTTGATTTTGAGGGGTGTCATGAATCTACATGCAAATAACATGACTGTGCAGGTGATACAATTACCCTTCCCACTGACTTCTGTGGAGAGCAGATTCATATTTAGGTGGCCTTCAACGTCAACCGTAGTTGGGTGACCGTTTTCTTATTTTTTTGTTTTGTCTGACAGTCCCAGTTCGGTCAGATTTAGGCAGCAAAACTACTTGGTTGAGTTTTGGAAGTTAAATACGTGATGTCCGTTGACTTATGGATGCAAGTTATAACAAGTGGACATTGACTTTTGATTTCACACGGGACAGAAACATCCTGGTGGATAGTCCTATGGTAATTTGACTCACCCATTTACCCCAACCTCCACCCGTCTTGGACTTTATCGCTCTTTATATTACATCATTTGACATTTCTTATGGGAAACTGGACACGTGTTTTGGACTAAATGGGAAAGGACTGGCACATCACCTGCACGTAAAATCGGACTTTGGCATTTAGAGCACGCAATTTGAAAGTCTAAAGGTACTACTGCGGATAAAACTGTTCCAGCTGGAGGTTAGCAGGTCTAAATACAACCAAATCATTACGTAGGAACTACTTTGTGTGTAAATCTCGACTTTTAACCCTCATCTTATAACTATTCCAGCTTTAAATGTAAAAAATGGAGCAGCTGACTCCAGCGTGATGGTACATATTCACACACCAGCATGTGGATGAGGGAGCCATTTAAATGTAGGTAGATGGTCTTGAAGCTGGACACACATGCAAAGCTGTGTGCATGTGCATGTGTGTGTGTGTGTTGTGCTATGTCAGCGTCGTGTTTTGATGGATAGCTCCTGAGCCTCTCAAGCACTCTGTTCTCTATGTCAGCATGGCTACTCCTTCCTCATAAAAATGCCAACACTGGATTAAGCATCTCACATTCACAGTACATTATGCCCCCTCACTTCATTACAATAAAAGGATTAACCTGCCTGGGATCTGTAAAGTGATCGGTGGGGAGGGTGGACGACATGTGGCTGAACTGTCCTTCCCCCTTAGCGTAGATCACATCTCTTGTGCTCCTCCAATTCGCGCTACCTATCATCCAAGCTCCTCTGGGGGCCACGGTGCCCACTGTGGCAACACACAGGGACCAGAAACAAATCTGAAGCCATTATGACGTCCTGCAGTTGACTTACATAATAGCATATGCTCCATCCATTCCACAGGGAAAGACCCCTGCTTCACTGTCCCACTTTTTATTCATCGCCACTGTATGTCATAAAGTGTAGCCTGGTCACTGGAAATGTTTTTTAAAGGTGGAAACTATTTCCGAAACTGTTCGTTGTGTCCTAGATGGACGTTTGTACATTCTGGGATAGTTTTTAAAATTGCTATAATTTAATAGGGGTGAAGGGTCTCTTCATCCAAAACTGGCAAAATGATGGAGATATGAGAAAAACTCAAATTAGAATAAATTAGAAGAGCCGAAAGCACTCCAGCGTGACTGAGGAGATGGGCCTGGTCGCAAGAGGCCTCCCCACAGCGATCCGTCTTCTCATGAATGTGATCTGTGATAAATTAAAAGCTGATTATTTCCTGGAGGGAGAAGCCAAGCGCTTGGCCCCCAGCCCCCCTCGCTGGCGGTGATGGATTAGTCCACAGTCTGCACTATGGACCTGTCCCCACTGACTGCACAGCCATGGACGCCACGAGCCTAAGTGCCTCCTACCAAGATGCCATCTCTGACAACGCTTAATTTATTTGAATAAATGCTCCGCCGTCTCTTTAAAGGACAATTCCATTTTTTCAGGGGACAGATGGATGGTTCTTTGATTTTTTTGAAGTAGTATTACCATACACACCTCCAGCCCAGTTTAGCACTGATACACTATATGGAGATATTTTTCAAGGCTTGACAAGACTAAGCTATTCTCATAAACAATCATAGATTTTCTGTTGTCAAGAAAACAGGTTTTTATTAAATACCAAATCAAGTACATTCTGCCTGAATGACCTGAGCTTATTAATAGTCGGCTTCAAGATTGAACGCAGAATATTTCACGTTTTGTGTTAAATTTCTAAGCTGTAACATGTGAAGGCTGACATGCCTCCCTATCAAACAGTATCACTGCAGTCAGAGATCAGGAGGTAGCTGTAGGTTCTGTGTCCGAGCTCAGGTGCAGAGTCCATGAGCCTCCACGTAGCTGAGCTTTTTTACATTACGGTCCCATTCTCATGTGTCTGAACCATTTTCCCTGGGTCGGCATCATTTGGACGGCCTACAGCGCAATTTGTCTGCAGTGATTGGGTCTGCCTGAGTGGGAACAAAGGCGGTCAGCCTGGCCGTTGTGTCTTTTTGTGTCCCATATGTCAGAAGTCTGCTGCACAAACAATGCAGCGACTGCCAAGAGCACAACAGTCATTATCTGCTGTAGAATAGCTGTCATTATCCTGCTGCAATCATAACTCTAATTACAAAAGTTGCTTTGTAAGCAGGTAGATTATGCAATGTTAATTGCCCGTACACAATGCAACAAGCGCATGTTCAAATGCCACTCGCTATTGTGCCCGGCACAAAGACAGCACACGTTTTACTCTCTGCCACATGCAAAGCAACGCCACATCCCTTGGTGGCTGCTGCTGTAGGCCCTCATGGTACAATCAGACAGCTTCTTGTCATTAATAATATTTAATTAATAGTAGTTGTAATTAATCACCCTTAACCAGATCATCTGACATAAACCTATATGTCTGTGTGAGTAGTTCTAATTGATGAACCTCATCCTGTAAACTGGTCCGTCTCATTACTCAATCTCACCTCCAATATCAGCTGAGCTTGTAGGTATTTTTAAGATCAGATCTTTAGACACACTTCCTGCCTCATTTAAACAATCTGTAGCACATGGTCTAACATGTATGGTGCAAGTGCATCAGATTTGACTGATGATTCTGACCATGAAGTTTTTATGTCCAAGTGTCCATTAAAAGTCAAGTTCTGGCTCGTTCCCCATTCATTTAGATAGGAACTGGTCCTGTTAGCCCAAAATAACTGCAAAGGGTGTTACTAAAATGGTTGCTGAATGGAAAGACTTGCCTGAAATGACTTTGCCAACCTCCCTCTGCCTCCACCATCTCCCAATCCTTTGTCTCATCAACAACCCCATTTCACTGCATATTGGCAAATGCACTGACATTTAACTTGGGAGGAAGAGCTGTTCTAGGCAGCTCTCTGGCCTACGTATGCGTATGTACTTTCTCAATAATGCGTCCTTTAAATAGCAGGAAAAATATGACGCCATTGACATAAGACTAGGTTTTTGTTGGTCAATGGCGCATTTTCTCTCTGCTGCCTTAAGATAGCAATGCATCAACAATGCGCCTGACCACACCTTATTGTAAGACCAACATGCATGGGCATGATGGGTGCAAGACAACGCGGGCACTGGGGGTGAAAATGACAACTGCACTAGTCGAAAAATGACACTTGGAGCCAAGAGGGAACTAGCTCTTTGTCTACTTTTTCTTTCTCAAGATACAACTTTTCCTTTTTCCTGCATACAGGTACTTCACTGACCTCTTTCCTAACTTACTGGGCTTTAAAATTGGTCACAGCACAGAAACGTACTGTGGGTATGTAGTTTTGAAAATCTAAAAATACAACTGATCAAAACTATACTTAAGCAGACCGACCATTTTACTGCCCTCACATTTTACTTCCTTTCAATTCAATGCTGAAATCAGGGTTATGGTTACATTTTACATTCTGTGGCGATACACAGCTGAAAGACTTGCATTCACTCAAAGATTTGCTAAACAGACGTTACAAATGGGATGATTTCTCCCAAGCACAGCACAGCAGCCTCTCTTGCATTAATCACTGTGAGGGTGCACTTTAGCAACCCCACTCCGGCAAATTAAATCTTCAGAATAATATCTCCATCATTGCTGTATTTCTGTGCTCTGACACGAGCATCTATCTGGCTCTGGAAAGCAGCGCAGCAGAGCCTGCCAACTCGGAAAGACCAGAAACCATGGGGCAATAAAAAGTGACATCAGCAATGGGAAAGTTAATAGTGTGTTTCAGATGCACTTTCTGGAGGACAGGAGTAGCAGAGGTTTCATTCACTGTAAGTGACAGTGGCTGGCAATCTCCCCCTGCCTCCCAGATGCCCTTATGAATTTCAACCTGCTCCCTGTAATAACTTATAAATAGGTAAGTCTTCCACAGGGGCTTATGTGACAGGCTGTAATGTCTGGGCATCCGCTGCATTTCCAGTCTGTGTACGTATCACAGTAACAGCTTGTTTTGCTTATTCATCTATTCAATGCGATGTCTGATTGCAGCTGGCGGTTCCCCCAGTGTTGTGTGTTGTAAGAAATGACACATCGGTGGTTGTGTAAGGCTGTTTTGTTCACATGAGCCCATTTCTAACTTTGAGGAGCTCATTTCAGCACAGCTGTCACAGAGAGCCTCAAGCTGAATAAACAGAATATAGAAACACAAAGAGAGACCGAAGACAACATGACTGCAGGCGTCTGTTTCAAATTGGGCCACTGGCACATTTTCCCCCCAAATGCTTCTTTCACATTGCATGCTCTCTTGCTCGTTTATAATATGACATACCTCCCATTGCCTTTGTAGTGAATCATCTTGTATCATTTATCTTTACAGGCAAAGATAACCAAGTGGTCATCAGAGCAGCATGATGTGAGACAGCTAATTCTGCAAAGAGAGATTAAATAAAAGATCCTGTACTCTTACAATCTATTGTAATCCAACACTGTAAAGCTGTTGTTGCAGCGCTACTCTGGGCTCGTGTTCATCAGAGTACACGTAAGACTGCTCTAAAGAAGCTGCCATAGGAGCAAAAGCAAAGAATTGCTAAAAGTGTTGAAAAATGTATCGAGAGACCTGCTCCTACAGCAGAGTGTAGCCTGACAGAATAACATCTCAAGTGATCACAGTATTAATAACATTTATGCCTAGAGCAGGAGTAGCCTAGTAGGTTTTGGTTGACAAAAAACAGATGGGAAAATGGCTGAAATTGAAAGTAAATGAAGATTAACCAAAAGCAGTTAAGCACAGAGAATTTCAAACCAAGCTGTCAAAAATGTTTGCAGAGTTTAAGAAAATGACCCTGATGATGCCATCAGTATTATCTGACCCTTATCTGAACATGGCTGTGCTACACACTGGGGGTGTGGTGGATCTAATGTCATGTAAGTGGGTGCCTCTGATGTCGCCGTGCTAGAACATCATAATTAATGTTGTTCCAAGACCATCATTACAACGGACCAAATACGTTGCCGTGATGTCATAGCTTTGCGACTCCTGTTGGTGTCATGATTGATGTTGCTCCGGGACCGTTGTTTCAATTTACAAAACAGCCACAAAGTCAACATGTGGAGCAAGCTGCTGTGTGTTAGCTCAGTGGATTACGGGTAGGAATCTCACTCAGGAGACCAACTCCAACACGGCAATATCAGATCGTGCCGTGTAAGTGCTCCAAAACAATACATGTTTACATTCATGTGAAAAAGCCCTCTGGTGGATGAAGCTATAATGATAGGAGAAAAAGAGGAAATCATATTATAGAGCAACAAAGTCCACATAGGAAGAACGTCACCAGAACATTGTCTTTTGTTGGGTGATGTTCCCAGTTAAATAAATGTTGTTGTTTTTCCATCATAGCCACAATTGTTCTCTAACCCTCACCCTAAATGCGTTTATTGTTGTAACCATGACGATGAAGGTACCCTTACTTTATCGAAGTAGTTGTCTTGACCACCACTAAGTGTTTTTGTACCTAAACCTCACCGTTTTTAGAAAAGTAGACAAATGATGTTGTCTCAACAATATGGGCATCAGATCAGAAAACGTTCATGTGTACCATTCTCGAGGACATGAACTAATAACGTTGTTTGTTGCTCAATTTGGTGGACTAATGACTCACATATGAACAACAAAAGTCAGGATATCTCAGCCTCTCTTGTGAGTACACCAATGGAATACCCCTTCAATCTACTTAAGAGACCTGTGGCGCTCCCTTATTGTGAAGTTTCCATCAAAATGAATGTGATAACTATCTTGTATTTGCGAGTAGGTGTTAAAGTGATTACTTTTATCTTTCACTTCAAGTCCAAAATGTAACTCTCAGCTAAATACAGACCCCTGGTGTCAGAAACCACTTCAAGTGATACTGTGTATCTCAGGAGATGGACTAGTCTAAATCAAAGCTCTGAAATTGCAACACTTCTTCCTTCCCCTTGCAACACTCAAACCGCTGGCCCCGACAGCCCGTAGTAGTAAAACTTTCATGCTCCAGCACGCAGCAGACAAAGATCAAATGTGTGATATGAGACGTAAAAACTACACAGGGGTAAACATCTGCGGCAGCGAAGTTCGCCACAGCGCAGGAAAGAGAGGAAAAACTCAGGTAGATAATGAGAACACAGCGGGTTTGTACTGTCGGTGTGCTGACAGACAGGAGCAGCGGTCCTGAACATGTACGTGGTTCAACAAGCCTCTGACATGGTGAACGCTTCTCCTAGGGACTGTCAGCCTTCAGCAGAGCACATCATCGCTCTATGAGGATTTCATCACATTAGCCTAAGCCGGGTTGCTCGGATAGGAGCGGCAGCTATAGTGTATCATCCACAGGCAGACACACAATCACCAATTAGAGCTTCCACGCACACTGTAATTAGCAAGACTGACTGATTTGAGCTTGTGTAAAATGTATTCATATTATCCAGATTACAAATAAGCACATTCATCTAATTAGCTCGCATAGCTCACAAGCTTAATTAATGTTAATACATTATGATACCCCAAAATCCAGAGATTACAATGCTCCAAGGTTCTAGTTAATTAGAGTATTCACACATTGACAGGCTGGGATCACAGCTCCCCTTTCCCTCAGCCAATTAAAAGTGAGGGTCAAAGTGGGCAAAAACTTTGTTTCGTCAGTTTACTTCTGAGCTTTTTCTCTACGTATGCGAATGTGCTCAAGGTAACACTCTTCCTACTCCTGAACACTCTCATTCTTTCGCCAAGCTCTCCTCCAATCCTCCCTGTCTTTGTTGCATGAAATGATATAACCAGCCAAGTCAAATTGGCAATTACAGAGGCTGTCATCCACACAGCTCCGCCTTAGTGTTTGTTTACAGGAAGCTCACAAAAAGGCCATTTTCAAATTCCTCCCTCTCTATTTATCTTGACTGTGGCAGGCAAACAGAGAGAATACTGAGCTGAATATTCATCGTATCGCAGAGGACTTTCACACTTCGCGGAATTAAGTTTGCACTCACATGCTCTGCGAAGCTGCATTAACATAAAGGGTCTCATTACAGTATTGCATGGCTACCAGGCCAGCTTTGTTATTAATGGAGGGGTGTATCTGAAAGAGAAGGACCCACGATAATTTGTTGTCAGGATCTGGGTATAAATCAGAAAAAGCAGAATGCAGCCTCCTCAGATGTTGCCCTTATTAACGGGAATCTCTTCCTCTGAAGAGCAGGTAACTCCCACACTGTACTGAAAAAGGCATGCTTGCACACGCACACGCACACACACACACACACACACACACACACACACACACACACACACACACACACACACACACACACACACACACACACGCTGTTTAATAATCTGAGAGCATATGAGGACAGAGGCATCAAAAGAATGAAATCATAGGACGAGTGTGTCTCTACCTCCATTAATAGGATATCAGGAGAGAAGCACGGTGCAGAGAAATTACTGTATGGGTACAGCTGAAAGAATAGTCAACATTTTGGGAAATATGCTTATTCTTGCCGAGGCTTAGATGAGAAGATTAATATGGATTTCACAGCTGTATGATAAATATGTGGCTGCAGCAGCTGATTAGCTTAGCACACAGACTGGAAACGGGGAAACAGCTGGTTCTGTTTGAAAGTCACAAAATCCACCTAGTGGCAGCTCTGAAGCTCACTAATTATAGTTATATCTCATTTGTTTAACCTGTAAAACAAACTTTTTGCAAATGTACTGTGGTTTATGTGCCGGAGAGTTTCTTTGTCAGCAGTGGGACAGAGTCAAGCGAGCTGTTTCCTCATGCCTCCAGTCGCTGTGTTAAGCTATGCTAACTGTCTGCTAGCAGTAGCGGTATATTTAACGGACAGATATGAGTCATTGAAATCTCTGCAAGAAAGGGAATAAACATATTTCTTAAATAGTCAAATTCTCCCTTTAAGAGGCTACCACCCTATCTTTGTAACATCAGGACATGTGCATATATTATTTTATATTTCTCCCGCTCAGAAAGTGGCTCCAGAAAAGGGGTAATAGGTGAGAACCAGTTTGAGTGTGTTAGAGTTGAAGAAATGGAGATGTACAGACAGGATATGAGGTTGAGAGTTCCTGTTTTTCTACTTTATGGCCTGACTACTGATTTAGTGCTTGCTTTATTCATTTTCTACAGAAACTACGCTCTTTGACCTGTGACAGTGTTAGCCAAGAGAATAATTTGTAAATGCTGTCCTCTTGTCCAGATGTTAAATTAGCCATTAAAATAACAACCAAGCAAACACGTGAAGTTATAATCAGAACACACAAAGTAGCTACATAAGGGATGAGAGGCGAGCAGAATATGGCAAGTTATGCAGTGCAAGCAGTTAAAACATCAGGCAGACATCAGGTTTGTCTTGTCTTACAGTTATGACTATCCATGGCAGCCTCTTGAAGGACTACTTAAAATATACTTACTAAACAAAGCACCATGGTGTTTAAAACGAACCCAAATATAATGTAGTGAATCAACACACAACAACTGGGGAACTGCCGTCTGTTTCACCTCAATGAAATGGTCAATCACCATGGCAATGCTAGAGATACAGACAGATATAGATATAGATAGACTCTTCTATCAGAGCTCGAGTGTGTTTTAGCACTTCTGAGTCACAAAAGGTCAGAAAAGTATAACCGCTTAAATTAGCTCAACTCAGAGTGATGAGGAATCCAAGGACTGACGTGTTTCTACTTATAGAACAACATTAAAGGTACAACACGTAGGATTATGCATTACAGCAGTGGAATAGCATACAGTCTCTATAAGACAATATATATAGAAAAGCATATTGTCAAATAGGATTTAACATCTATAATAAAGGCTACAGTGTTATGTGGAATCAGATAGTGAAGCAGCATCTTGTAACTTTTTTACCTTAAAATGACAAAATGACAATTTCTACATAGTCATGCTTAAAAAAGTGCTTAACAGCTGAACAACATAATACTCAGTGGATCAAATGATCAGACTTTACTAAGAGTTAGGAGATCGAAACACTGAGACAAGGTCGGTGGAGCATTGCTTAATTTAGCATCAGAAAAAAGAAAACAAAGGAAAATGTCACTTCTTTGGGGACAAAAGTATTAACTTCTTAAATAGACAAAGTGAATATTAAACATTTCCGTCTGGAATCGAACAATGGAAAAGAAATCCATGATTATGATTTTCAATCAGTGAGGACGACCAAAAAAAAAAGATACTCAGTTACCAATAATAAAATAAATTTGCATACTGAATTAAGTTATCAAGTTAGGCTCCCGGTAGAGTATGTGATATGCCGGGTTCTCATGTGCATCAGTTAGTATTAAATACTAGATTCCACCTTGAATAATGGACCACAGCAGAAAAAAAGGCATTCATGTTTGCTTTTCAGATACTCTCAGGTACTCTGAGCAAAAAGTTAGATTTTCTGCTTTTAAAAAGTTTTTTCTTTTTTTTTGGTTATTTTGTTATTTTACAGCAAAGTCCTGATTGGTTGGTTTATGGACAACAAACATTTACTGGCAGCTGGAGCGGTTCTAAGGCTTCAGTAGACGTGAAAATCTCTTGTTCAAATCATGAGCCAGGGCTAAAGCAAAACATTAAAAAAAATGGTTCAGGGGGAAAAAAACAGCATTAAAATAAACAGTTATTCTCATTAATGGTTGGTTTTCTTGTTAAATTTTTCAATAGCTTCCACAAAATAAAAAAAAAGAAAAACAAGAGAGTTCCTGTACACCCACTCATTTACTCAGACATGAAGGAGCACACATGTACACACAGACAAACACAGACACACAAACTAGCAGACATACTCAGAGGGTATTCCTGTCTCCTCCACCCTGATGTAGATGGATGCCCCTGGCTGCTGATCCTGAATCTACATTAGGTCATTACAATAAGCAGCGTGGCCCGACGAAGCCCGCAAAGTGGAAGGGAGCAGAGGGGCTTGGGAGGAGAAGTACTCTCCCAGCCCTGTGGGGAAACAACCTTGACACAGTCATCTGTCTTAGTTACACAGGAGTTAGACCTACTGACACACACACAGAGGAAGCGGGCCAGCCCCTGCAATCCCTGCTATGTTGTTATGATACTGCATTAAAGGAGCTAATAGAGTGCATCTGAAAATATTGAAAATATCACAGGGAGAAAAAGAGGTTTGGCTGAATATAATGGATGACAAAAGTATTAGAGTGGTGGGGGTTGTTGTTTCTTGGTCAGCCGCTGAAGGATGCAGCAAGGTCAGAAATAACCTCACTTCAACACAGGCGACTTCTGACCCTAGGCGTCAGGTGAAGGTAATATGGGGAGGGCTGAGGGTGGACCGGGTCACGACGATGAGACGTGCACAGATGAGAAGTCTGGGCAGGAGGGGAGGAAGGAGGGAGAAAAGGCGGGACAAGGGCGTCACTGCGGTGAGCTCTCACTCAGTCACCCCGGGGCTGGCTGTGTTTACGGAGCTGTCAGTCACGTGGTGAGGCCTGTCCCAGGGGACACAGGCCACCAGGGCGATGAGAAAATAATAGCTCCTTCTGTCAGAGCTCCGAGGGACAGGGGGCTGATGGACACCACTGGGAATTAGAGCCAGCCTCCGGGACACATCCCGTCCTACACTTAAATACTGGCAGGATAGATACACGCGCGACCAGGGAGAGGGGATAACATACCAGTCTCGTCAATGATATCAATATCCACGCTAAGAACCCTCAATATTTGTGGTGTCCATACCTGTCTTGCTGATATTGATGAGATGTCTGAGGTGAAAGTGATCAAGTTTCAAGAAGTCAAACAAGGAAGCAATTTTAAAGATAGAATATGTAATGTTTCTGGATTAAAAATGTCTAAAAACACCTTTTTTTATTTATTCTGTCGAGTTCAGTTCTTACATTACCCTAAACGTTTCCAACAATGTTCCAACCAAGAGAAATCCATTAATTTACTGAAGGCAGCGCCGTGTTTGATTTAGTCGCTTTGTCGCTATAATTTCCAGCAAATAATCCTTAGACATGAGCGAGAGGGGAGCTTAATGTGAATTAAACTTTAAAACATTAGCTCTTTCATGAACATTTCTGTCTGAGTCAAAAAAGCAAAGAACAAAAGGCAGGCGAAGGAAAGTCCAAGGAAAAAACTAAAGAGAATTACAAAACTGAGGACAAACCAGAAGCCACGGAGAACAAAGCGTGGACACAGAGGACACACAAGATCTGGGGGAACAGTCGCAGGAACACAAGAGACAAAGGCACCTAACAACGAGTGATGGAAAAAGACAGACTTAAATACACAAGGGCTAATGAACAAATGAAACACAGGTGTACACAGAAATGGGTGAGAAAAGGACAAAGACAGGAAGTCAGGAACAAGACACATGAGAATTAGTCTAAAAAAGGAAATGACCCAAAAACCCAAACCATGACACTATGATCTTTTGTTTTGTTTTATTAAGAGACCCCTACTGGCAGGAATTACATACTGTGCCTTTAAAAAGTTCTAGGACTTCCTTGTAAAAACCTTCAGTAGTATTTTCAGAACTAAAACTTGAAAACTTCCTAAACATCAGCCTCGCTGATCCAAGAAATGACGAAATACTCATGAGCCCTCTTAATACTTGGAGATTTGCTCATTGTTTGTCTCCTGGGTGTGATTTCGGGACAGCGTAGCTCGTCAGTGCAATGTCAGCCAACTCTCAAATGTCTTGGCACGCTTGAATGCATCAAACAGAGAGAGTTTTCAAAGTGCTCGCAATCCGACCTTACAATGAGGGATTCCATACAGGCGAGAAATGTGATTGATTACCTCTCTCGGAAGATTTTCAAGTGTCTGCATGTTAATTTTCATACTGTAGTGAAACGAATGGCGATCAATGGCAGGAGGGAGAGCAATCTAAAAAATGGTGCTATGTTTTGGAAGATTGTCTTATGTGAAGTAGACACAATAACACAGTGAATGGGATAAAACTACTGTTTTGTTTCTAAAGCAAACTAGTAGCACAGTTATAACATCAGGCAGCGAGGCAGACTTTCCCATATAAGGACTGCAGAGTAAAGAAATACGGTCACGCTGTATAAAAGAGCCTCAGTATGGCCCTTGGTGATGAGCTGGATTGGAAACTACAGCTCCATCCATAAAATCTGACTTTAAATCAAGCTGAACCACCATTAAAAGGGTTGAAAGATAGCCTAGTGGAGCTCATCATTAGTACAAACACTCAGAAATCATGGGGTAGCATCTGTTTTCTGCACATCCTCCCACATCAATGCTAAGAGCAGTAGGCCTCAGGGAAGGGGGGCGTACAGAGGGCTATTCCCCTGTCCCATACCATGAATAACAATCTCTACCTCCAGGTAATTAAAGGGGACAAACGATGTTCATGGGGGCCACGCCAGCCCATCATTAAGCAAAGCAACTATTGCACGGGGCATGTGTACACACATGAGGAGAAATAGGCTCTTCACACACCAGTCCAGGAAACATAATGACCATTGATTTCGAGTGGACGAGGAGAGAGCGCATTCACTATATCTATTACACAGATTAGTCCATGTATCTTTTTATCCGCCGGGCTCAATGCAACGCTGCACGTTTCTTTCTTTGTTCCCAGCTGTCTCAAATGGAGCGTCTGCTGTCTTTGTCTCGTCCTGGAGTGTGGACAAGATGATGAGATGACCTGGCCTCTGCTGTAGGTTACCACTGGTCCCACAGACTGCAGACACTCCACAACGGCTCACATAAAGACACGGAAGTAGATGCTCATGCATTCGCACTGCTGACAGATTATTCACAGTGAGTGCCCGGCGATGTGGCCTTAACGAAACATCAAAATATTTTTAGGCTATATAGCGATACACAATATATATCTTGATATTTTGAAATCTTCTCATAAGCACTTGAAGATTTGGCATAAATGCAAGGTCTGTGTGACCATATCAATACTTTGATAGTGATATTGCGACAATGTTGTATGGATGACTACTTTCACAAAATATTAAGGGCATAGCTATGTTGAAAACATTCAAAAATTCAGAATGTGCTGAAGTAACAGTTTTGATGTTTTGACGTCTGTGTATCATGTTGCAGAAGTATCTTCTCCAGTTAGCATGCTAACCAGCTAGCCCTGACCTGTCCCAGTCCCTGGTCCCCAAGCTCCCAGTCTGGATTGCTATCCTCATGGCTAACTGAGCTAACTAACTACAGTTAGCAGCAGTTAGCGGTTACTTTGGTGATATGCCTCCCTTGCAGATTCGACAGTTGGACAATTCTTACATATTGCACCTTTAACACAATGAAATGTGGATAAAGGCAAGTATAACTGGTAAGTTCAGAAATTACGTAATTAGCACTTTACTGTAACACAGCCTATAAAACCAGGAAAAGTCAGCACGTATGCTATATTATGATATCCAAAAGGACGATTTATAGTGTCGTATCACGATAATGTCCAGCGCTATTTACATTCCTGTGCAAGTGGATTTTTACGTCATACGAATGAATGTGCAGCCACACACAAACATGGTACATTTGACTTTGTTACAAATTTAGAGCGCCACAAACATCTGAGTCACAGACAGACAACACACACCGGCCGACTGTGTGCTTTTGGAATTGGGTATTGACATCAAACATTGTGCCGCTGCTGAGCATTCACAACTTTGGCACTATGTTTAAAGATACTGACTGAGACAAACAAGAGCATGCAAATAACAGCCCACATCCTGAATCCAAGCTAACATGGACAGACTGCAGAAATGACCTTGGCGTGTGGTTTTGTGGTCTTGATGGATTACTTATGCAGTCTTGTCATTGTGTTGCACCATAAAAGGCACATTGCTCTAGATATTATGTATGTTACAAGTTATATGGGGCACGTCAAGACAGGAGATCGAGGGACTCATCCTGAGCAAAATTCCTAGTTAGCTAGTGATCTGTGATATCAGAAGAACTTGAAAGGTAGAAGGTAGAGCTGGAGGAGGAGGCCAAGGGAAAAAGAATAAAGTGGAGGACGCTTCTTTGCTGAGAAAAACTTGGTCCTCAGCAGCCCTCTGCTGCTTTATTCCCAGATTTCAAACTGTGTCCAAGTGCAGGACAGTCCCAAATCAAAAAGAGACTTTAAAAGACCTCAGGAATGAAAAACACCTCAAGTACAGCTCAGTGCCTCCCGCTGAGATCCAAGCTGTTTCATGACTTTAAAACCTGCTAAATTATGCAGCACCTTACAGCAGGAGAAACACAAAATAACAGACCACAGATATCCCGCCAAACGCTGGGAAGTGTGGGTGCCTACTGATGTAGGTGATGCCCAGACTGTAATGTAACAGTATCATCGCAGCACGGTAGACAAAAATACTTTCAATATATCAGACAAAGCAGTGCATGAATGTTAAACTTGATACAGCACCTATTGTGATGTCTTAATCTATCATGTTATTTTAGGCTGTGCACATTAAAGTTTTCTGGACAATAAACACATTCAAACTCATCCATGGTAATAAGCCGGCATTGTCAGGAGACATAATCATGTATAGTCTCCGAACGTTGACACAAGAAGTTTTTTTTCCAGTTTTAACAACACAAAACATCTGTGATATAAACAGACTTGTCTCTCCACAACGTTCAACATGCGAGGACTTATTGAGTTATATTCCACCCACAAAAGAGGAAGGCGCTAACTAGGCCATAGAATAAAAGAAATGAGTAAAGCTAGATAGCCCATCTTGCTAGCATTAGCATTGTTTCTGGCCTACATTTTTGTGCATGTATGCATGCCCAGTGTGATGTTTGTCTCACACACTGACCGTATATTAAGTTGGACAACATAACAGCTTGTCAAAAGTGAAGTCAAGCATCTTGATTGGCTGCAGTACAGGTCAAAAGTCCTGATACTTTAATTTTGCAGATCAGACATGAGCAAAAAATGTATGCACATATCATTTTGGGTAATTCTTATCACATTGATGTATATTAAAATATTGATTTTTATGATAAGTTTGTTTTTAATTAGTTATTTGATGCTATAAAAATGACATCATGATTGACAGCTGAGCCCTGCTCACAATTAAGTCGGGTGGGTATATGGGTGGGACCTCAATACCATGGCTCCACCACCCGCTGCACAAACTCTTGCACCAGCGTAACATGTAAGGTAAGTGACAACGCATAAGCAATCTTTATATATGTCAATGGTCTCACAATAGTAAAGGCTGTCTCGCTAGCGTTAGCTTATCCTCTTCATTGGTGCAGAGATGGCATGTAAGAATTGATTTAGTACAACTGCTCTGTTGTTGTTGTTAGCTCAGGCGTGTGTGAGCTGACCTATCAGACCAGACTGGGTATTCAGGAGGGGGGTCCTTAAAGAGACAGTAGCTCAAACAAAGCATTTCAGACAGAGGGGGAATACGATGCTGCAGCACTGGACAGTCTGAGAAAACTGCTGTGTTTTTTTGAGCATTAAAGCATGTAAACCTGTTCTAGCAGAACCCAAAATAAAATTATGAACCTGGAAAAGAGCATAATATGTCTCCTTTAATATCATCTGGAGTTAACCTAAAGCTAAAAATCTCTGATGTGCTGCCGGGCATCTTGAGCTTGACAGTGAACAATGATGCTGTTTTGCATCGACAAAATGGTTTTCTGAGCATTTACATTTGTCTGTGAGCCTTTCAATATAAATAAGCCTTGTTCATGCTGAGGCTGCTCACAGGCCACAAGCTTATCGCCCCATGCAGGGGCATGAAGCAGCTTACTGCAGGTGTACAACACAAGCCCCTGGATTGGACAGCAGTCTATCACAAAGGCTTACACCCAATACATTTCCTTTAATGCTAAGTGGCAAGCAGCTAAGGACAGGCTCCCTGTTTTTTATAAATATTTGTTACAGTGAGGCGTAAGACTGAGCGTCTTAGTGCTGACTCCTACTGATCAAGATCATACTCTGTATGGGTTGTGTTACTGTGAGTTGCGGAGCAGTAAATGCACAGTTATCCTGAGACAAATCATAGAGTACGGTC
This sequence comes from Pagrus pagrus, assembly GCF_965226575.1. Lineage (NCBI taxonomy): Eukaryota > Metazoa > Chordata > Actinopteri > Spariformes > Sparidae > Pagrus > Pagrus pagrus. The sequence goes on from NC_140188.1 coordinate 8,890,132, forward strand.
GCGGCCACAATTTCTATCTCTTCCATTTCACACTTTATGGAGCTGTACATCGCCATGCCATTATAGATTTGGGGACAGGACAAATTCCTCTGCCGTGACAGCATGTTCATACACAGTAAAATACAAACCAAACTGACCCAGCGAACAGGAATATCTGACAGCAGAAAACCAGCAGTAGCCCTCCTCCATAAAACCATAGCAGTGTCACTCCCTATAGACTGAGATCTTTGTCAAAAGTGCCTGTACACACACATTCACATATGCAGAGCATCTTATGATGATTTCCGTAGAGCAATCTTCCAGGTACTTAACGGCATTAATCTCCATGTGGTGCTGCAGATTGTCTGTTTGATTTACACAACACTGAATCTCCTTGAGAGGCAACCAAAGATATCTTAATCCACGCCTTTGATCAGCATCTCCTCTGTCTCATTTCCCCGTCTCTCCTCAACTCCGCAGTGATCATCCTCTTCTCCTTGCCCTGCTGCTGTTGTTGTTGCTGAGAAATTCACACTTAATTCGCAGCATATTGTTCTTTTGATCTCCTTAGTGGGGCTGCAATGGTTATTTGCATTGTTGTGTGATCTGCCGATTATTATCTGCTCGATTCATCCACCGCACCCCACTCTATAAAATAGTTTGTTTTGGGGGGTTTTCTCTAACGTACCATAAAGGGACTCAATCTCTATGGTTGGGCCAATGAACGATGCCAAAGACTACTGAGCCCTGATCATCATGATTTAAAAGGCCCCCCTCCAGAGGACACAATTAAGTGGTGGGTCACCTCAGAGTTGCCAGAAGGCAGGATTTGTTGTTGTTTGTGACATGTGGGAGTGAAATTGAAAAGAAGTTTATAGCCGCTCAGTGCAGTGTTACGTCTCCATGTCCCATTTATTATTTTTTTATTATTGAACTCCCTCAGTTAGGTGAACCCAAGATGCTCGGTTAAATTTGCGGCTGCATTTTTTTCTTTTTTAGTTTTTTTTTCAATGTGCCTTTGTTATTCACATTTTCTTAGCTTAGTCTTAGTTTTCTGAGTATAGCTAGCTGGCAAAATGGCCAGCGGGTTGTATGTCGACGAGGTTGGAGGTTGCTGTCAGAGCGACAGTGAGAAACAGTGGTGACTACAATGGTGAGCTAATGTGCAATGGCAGCCTTACGGCAACACTGACGGCACACACTGCTTCAAATTCGGAAACACATATTACTTTTAAACATATTTTTATGAAATGTTAAAAAATAAAAATTGCTCATCAGTTTCCAAGAGCTCAGGGTGACGTCTTGAGATTGGTTTTGTTATCCAACCAGTCCAAAATCCAAAAGACTCTTCACTTCCTGCCATTAATGACAAAGAAAAGCAGCAAATCCTTACTTTTAAGAATCGCTGAACCAGCAAATGTTCGACCTTTTTGCTTGAAAAATCATTTTAGCTCTAGTCTTAAGTCTTTGCAGCACGACAAATGAACATAAACAACAACACTCACCATAATCAGGATGTAAAACAGAATTCAATTGTTTGCATGAGGAATAATAGTTGAATAAGAATAAAATCCAAAGCCGGTTATCATCGCCTGGTAAGTATATGAAAAGTAATTAGAGATTGTAATCTGCTTCCAGTGTGCCCCCACCCACAGATGAGTGTCAAAACCGCTACCAGCAAACGTGCCCCAACTCCCTCCAGACATGACTAATTGACTTGCCACCATGGGTGACTGACATGCCATCCAGAGGGCACCATAATGGCCGTGTCATGAGGGAATGATGAGACCTGCCGACAGCTAGCAGCGCTCGACCTTTTGCATGTGAGGTCGGGTGTCAGAGGGAACAGGATCCCCCTGTTGTTGGACCCACAGCCTCGGGGCTCTGTGGGGATGGGGATGAGCCGGAGACGACGGGGAACTGGAGCTTTTCAATCAAGCAACCTTGCAGGACAACGATTTCATTCGGGAGTGGCGTCGCAATGAAAAATAAAAACAATAAAACAGAAATCAATCGTCGGGGCGCCTCGGGGCGCTCAAACATCTTGAGGGTGGAAGGAAGACGAGGGAGAGTGATGGTGACTTCCTCTATCATCTTCAACCAACAAAGGGTTATTATTATTGTGTTGCTTGTTTTCTGTGCTAGAAATATTTCAGATTTTGACTGCGGCTTTCGGGTTTCCTTTCAATCTTCTCCATCAGTGAATAATTGAGAATGAGTCTTCAGACAAACAGGACATGTGATTGCAAACACAATCTGCAATGCAGCTCCGGGGGGATTTATGAAAGAAGCGTCTGTGTGCCTTTCAAAGAATCTTTACTCACACACTAGTTAGTGTTGTTGGTTTTGCTCACTGGGTATTAATGTCTTATTCATTTTCTGCCTCCTGTCTTATTTCCAAATATCACTAATCCTGTTAGATGAAATCTATTAATGTTCTGCTTTGGCTGCCACACACAAAATGCCAAGTGTGCCCATAAGCCCCAAATTTGCCATGAAGGCAGATCTGGTCTGCCTCTCTGGATTAGAGAGATTTAGCCAGGCAACCAGACATGTGTGACCAGCGGTTCACAGTGGGCAAAGTCACCCGTCCCACCAACAAAAGGCGAGAATAAGCTGCAAATAAAGTGATTTTCATTTCTGCCATTATGCTCCATGAATATGCCCCTAATTTCTCATTCATTACTGTATTGTATCTGATCTCCGTTGTTTGGACTTAATTAGCGCCATCTTGATCCCGTGTGATGATATGTCACATTCAGGACGTGGCCTTGACAAAGAAAATGATAACGTACCGACGTGTCGACCAGATGTGCAGTGAAAAGAAAAAGATAAGACTGCGCCAAAGAAGCCAAATGTTATTCTTCAAAAGCAGTTTTTTTCATTGTAGTGAAATAAATGGAAAAACAAACACAAAAGAATAATTGATAACTTAATGGATTTATGGTAATACAGCAGAAAGAGCCAGACAAAATCACTTTAAGCAGACTTTACATTAGCAGTATCTGATGTTATTATTTCCAATAATAATTTATGATTTCACATGAAAAAAGAAAAAAGTCAAGAACTTGAGGCAAAGCAAACTTTTCCACACAAAACAGGCAGAAAATTGACGGCTGATAAAAGTGAACGTGAAGTGAAAGCAAGGTATTCATTGGAAAATCCACCCAGCCTCCCCCTCCATCACCACCACCATCACCATCTCTTCCATCACTACAAGCGAAGCATAGAGGGCAAAAAAGATAAAAAAAGAAAAGGCTCTCTGGTTCTCTGCGAAAATGAATCAATCTGGAAAGTACCACAGTGGCTGCCACAGGCCGGGAAGACACACACATTATCACACAGGGTTGACTACAACACAGTGTGGAGCATGAGCAGGAAAATATGAAGCGATGCCACAGCGGCAGCAGCAGCAGCAGCAGCGTGGAAGGCACTCCACCTGTCCACAGAAATCCTCACAGCCATGTTCTGAATCTCAGAGAAGTGCGGATTAGTGACAATCCTAGAGAGGAGGCTCCTCACAGCGGGCGACGGGGACAAATACACAGCACTCTGTACACCTGAGGTATTTCTGACAATATAAAATATGATGGTATTCCTGGTCTCTTTTGTGGGGAAAGTTATGGATAATACAACACAAAGACATGCAGAATGTCTCACTATCACACTGTTACATAAACTTGAATATACAGTAATGCATAACCCCATAATAACTACTGGCATCTAAAATGTCACCTTTAGAGCACATTTAAGAGAGAAAAAGCCTCTTCATGGCTTTTCACTGAAGAGACTGGAGCTCTTTGAATTCCTCCTGTGTTCACTCAAACTGTACTGACTCATTGTCCCTCACTGTCCGGTGCAATCCCTGCTGAGATCCCGCTTACAGTGCGGCAAGACAGAGCTGGCTGAGTTACATGGATCATTCACTCCCTGCAGGATGATAGATAAATATCCTGATAGCCTTTAAATCAGAATTATGTTCGGAAACGCATCTGCGTGCGCCTCATCCCCGTCCTGCTCCTTTCTTTTTATCTGTGATGCGACAAGCCATGTGGCCAGTTGGGAAACTTTCAGCACCACAGACAGGGGGGACAGCGCCGTCAGAGCGGCACGGGCGTCCTGTCAGTCAGTCTGTCAACAGGCTGCTCTGACAGGTAACAGACACACCTGTCAAATCACAGCGCAACAGCCACTGGCTGTGAATTACAGCACAGATAGACCTGACACGCACTCTGACAGATCAGATATAAGATTTTATATTTTTTTGCGCACTGTGAAGTCGTTCTCTCCGGCTCTTTACGCATAGCCTGATGTGAGCTGGCGCGTCTGAGCCGGTGTGTCTGAGCTGTACCTACAGTCAGAGCGACTGCAGCCGAGCCCGTATGAATCACACACACACAGACACCGCACAGCTGCCCTCCACACCGGCAGAAAGAGCAGCGCGCCCCATTTTCCACCAAACTGCCGCTCTTGTCGCAGCACTTGCAGCCGTCTTTACACGCACAAGTCACATTCCAACTCACCTCTCCGGAACGATGCGAAGGCTGCTGCACGTGTTTGTCCCTTATAAGCAGAAGTCATCCATACCGGCGAGTCCGGAAAACTTTTATTGGCTGCGCACGTTGAGGAGAACGAAAACCGTGGAAATGTGCAGCCTGAAACTAGTGACAGACGCTGGTTATCCCCTCTTTTCTAAGAAACAAAGCATTGGAAACAGGAACCAAATCAGTGTCCTCTAATGAAGCTTATCCTTCAGGGTGGAAAAAGAATATCCCGTGTCGTTGTGGACAGTGCAGTTAGTGCAGCGGTGGAGAGCCGGCGCATACAAATCTGTCCATGCTTCTCCTGCAGGGAGCAGCCGCGTCAGCCTCCCCGGGTCCTAAAGCTGCGCTGCGCTGCGCTCAACTAATGACAGCTATCACCGCCGCTGCCTGTCAGACTGTGAGCAAGCAGTCTGTCAGAATGACAACACTGAGAAATGTCTCTAATATCCCAAACACCAAAATGTGAAAATCAGATTATTTAACGCGTCATCTTAATAAAGACAGGCTCCTTCTTTCTAAATGTGTCTTTCTGTAGCCAACACAAACCTCTGACTGGCTGAGTTGAATCTTTCATTTGAAGCTATGAGAACAAAGTTCTGGATCAATAAGTGATTCATCATGAAGTGCAGGGAAACACTGAGCTAAGCTGGAGAGGCTGCCCACTTGGATAATCAGGCTGGTTATAGAGCACCTACTGAAGAACATCTTTTGTGGATACAGTTCAGTTTGGCGGCCTGGCAGGCAGCACAGCCTCACCTCGATGCTTTGTCTCAGGATTTGGATCAATGTGAACTCGCCCACCAGCACAGGATCTGATGAGTTTGTCACCTGAGAGCAAAACATCAGCCTCCTCATCCCTTGGAACTTCAAACATGTAGACTACAGTGAACATTTCTCCAATCAGCAGAATAATAACATCCCTTAAACACAACATTTTAATGGCCACTGCGCTGGGATGACTGTTTCCAAATGTTGGTGCGTAAATTCTCTCAAGTGGTTTAGTGTTACTAAAGGGTGGTAACATCGGTAACCTGTGCGTAAAATCCGAACACGGTTCCCTCAAAAGCATCTGGTAGAGCAGAATATAAATAGGAAGGCGTGGCGATTAATTATTGTCTTCTCAATTGCTTTACTCATCTCATACATTTTAAACGGCTGTGAAAAACACAGTGGCGCATGACGACAATGGCTTACCAAAGTGAAAGCTGAGCTCAGGCCAGATTCTTCATTATTGTTGTCTGGAAGTGGAATATTCATACATTTTCATTAGTCGAGATAGCCGAAGGGAGAAACAGGGGGTGGTAATGTCACGTTTAGAGGGGAAAAGAAGCTATAAACCATCTTGAGGAGCTATTTCTACCATCAAAAGGGTACAAACCAAGCCAGAAGATCCAACATGAACTATTTAAGGCCAAAACGATGTCATAAAAAAAAAAAACCTTTTCAATATTAAAGACGTTTCAATATTAAAGGGGCACTGTGTAGTTTTGGAGAAGGAATTCAAATGCAGACTTTTTATATTTACAATAATAATTAATAATACAAACCCATAACTGTATAAACAAGCTGTTCTCAGAGGAAAATAAGGTCCCCAGAACTCTGTTTGAAGCTAAAAAGGTGGCAGGGTCCGCCACATATAAACAAAGTAAAACAGTATGACATTGTGTTGTCCTTTAAAGTCAGTTTGTTTACTCAGTTTCTTTTGTCATCAAAACAAAGGAAGTTTGTTTATTTAGTTTGTTAAGGCATAAACGATCTTTCTCTTCTGATTCAAATGTTTTTAGTACTTTAGCTTTAAAACTACTACTAGTGGGAAATCAAAGGGACATTCAGGGTTCAGGAGATTAAATATGTAGAAATGGATGCAGTATCCCATGACTTCAATAGAAATGCATGGCAGGTAACCAATGGCTGTCTAGTCTGCTGACTTAAAAAAAGTCCATTTCAGTCTTTGATTGAAAGTGTTTTTATTGTTTAGAGGATGCAACTGCTTTGGAGGGATGCGTTAATGTGATTCATAAAATCTCCAGACTTCACGCGTATCTGTTGATGATCTCTCCTGATTAAAGAGGAAGTTTCTCTTTATCGTCTCTGTCAAAAGGAAAATCTCGCTAGGACAAAAGATGCTATTTGGCTTCAAAATTGAATTTCTATATTGATGCATTTATGTATTCCATCATCTCCTCGAATCTGTCCATCAATTCATGCATTATGCTTCCCATTTCTTTCTCTCCCTGTTTGGCTATTCAATGCCAAGCCATTTTGCACTCCAGTATTCTTCTTCATTTTTACAATCTCATGTATTTCTATAAGGGTAAATACGGATGTAACCTCTCCCCCTGTCAATCATTGCTGAGGCTGGATGGAGCAGACGTTCATGCTGCTGCTGCTCCCCTCTCCCTGCATCTTAACAGGCCTGTCTGCTGCGTCCAGAGACGGAGAGAGGTCATGTCCAGAGGGAGCAGAGGACGCCAATCAGTCCTAATTCCACCCACGAACTCATAATCCCACACACGGACCTTTGCTAACCTCATCATCTGCAAGTTGCATATGGTGTCTGTTAGGCGGGAGTGCCAACTGGGGTAGTGTTTCACGTCTAAATTGATTTAAATGCATCAAAGCGGTAAGAAGTGCTGCCTGCTCAGTTGTTTAATAACAATTATGCGTCATTATATTTTAGGGTAATTAGTTTCAAGGTCCTTGCATGGAGGTTAACATGACAAATGGCTGTCAGTATTGAATTGGACAACTGCACACTGCAGTAGTAAAGTGGCGTATAACCGACATCTCAGCAACGAGCAGCACAGGTGCAAACAGTGCAGCTGAGGATCTATGGTGACAAAATCCACTATTATTAAGCAGTATTATTATTTTTATTGAACACACAACTCAAAATACCCAATATCCAGCTCCATAAATCTCCTTAAACCATGTTGGTCGAGCTGAAATGTCACAGTTCTGCAAATGCCGGAGGATTTTTTTATTTTCCCAGTGAGGACCAACCAGAATTTCAACATGGATTTTGACAAAACACATATAACTGTAGTACAATAATGTTGATCATTTGTTCAATTGTAGGTTTAAAGACAGATGATATTGATTAGTGTGAAGCTTTTTCTCCAGAGTCAAATTGCATTGGTAGGTGATATGCAGTCTTCACGGAAACATCATGTCACCACATATAAAGGGGCACTGTGTCACAATTTGCAGCAATTTACATTCATTAATCACTTTTTCATTGGCCATATGTGAGCCGATTGTAATGCAGCGCAAAAATCGAGACCTTCCCCGTCCCTCTCGGTTGCCTATGCGAGCCTGCGGACGACTCGTTCCAGTTTAACGCTGCTGGACTGTGGCTTTCTTTGTGGAGGACTCGGTTGGGTTTTTCCGCGGCAGTGCAAAGGATGTGACTTTATGCACGTTCTCAAGTGGCTCTGCTCGGCTATCAGAGAGCAACAGTAGCTAACGTCAGTTTTTAAATGGAGGCCGCTAACATAAATGACTGGCTTCCACTACAACGCAGAAATTACATGGAGACCCTTTAATGTTTCATATAAAATAGCAGAAATATAAACCTATACTGGCTGTGAGCTGCCAACAAGAAGCTTCAAGGACATCATAATGGGAGCAGCTCTATATATCATTATTCTTATACATTGTGTTGACTCCAATCTGGACAAGTTGAAGAAAAAACTCAGAGACTTCATAAAACATATGGTTTGGTAATGGCTCAGTAGGTAGATCTGCTCTCCACCGGTCAGAGGGTTGGCAATTTGGACCTTTACCTCTGTGGTGACATGATGTTCCAAGAAGGTTTTGCAATACAGACATTTTTCATCCTCCGCAAAGTGCAAACAATAGCCCATTGTCGGAGCCTGAAAAAACTTTGATTTTTTTTATATAGGTGACCATAGTCATGTTTTAAATGTCTTTTCAACAAGGAAACGCTCGCTGGGCACTGAGTATTCACCAAAACCTGGATCAGAGTTCATAGTTTAGATGAGCTTTTGTATTAAGTGTCCTGCTCTCAAAGAGGACGTACTATAGATTACATACACATTTCGTACAGATGAATATGTTGATATTTTTGGCCACTTTGGAGCAGCAGAAGACCTTGAAAACACATTGTTACACAACATTATCACATGATAAAGTTATTATAAAGCCACATATAATTAACCTGGTGAATGGTTATCCCGTATTCACTCTCATTTATGCTGTACTATCTGGTCTCCACTCATTCCTCAGGGAAATGTCGGACTCTTCAGCTGCTTAATGCTCCACTATGTTCACCAGCTCGTTGTTGGGGGTCAGGCAGGTTGTGGATTTATCAAAGCTTTTCACTCAAAAAAACTACTGCCGGCTGCATCTGGAAATGTTTTTGATGAGCGCTGTGGGCTGGAAAAGCAAACAATGAAATAAAAGAAGATGAAACGCTTCATAGAAGTGAGGGGAGGACAGAGAGCGGTGATAACTCTGTGTGGGTTTGTTGTTTTTTTAGAAATATTGATTAGCTCAACTTTAGCATGAAGGTATTTCAGTAATGACGTAGGTGAGAAGATAAAAAAGAATGAAACACGATCCACATTATAGATTATTATCGTCTCAAACTAGGTTCTTTTGTCAGCGTCGTGCCATCGTAGGTCCCGCAATATGTCAGAATGTGATGTTGAGAGGCAGCTAAAGTTCAAATCCATTTACATTCACCGAGTGTACCAGGACAGAGAGGGAAAACTGAGGAGTCAGCTGCTGAAGCCATGCTTGATATGCAGGATAAGCGCCTACATCTGCAACTTGTTAATCATATAAAACCAAGAAAGCAATGACACACAATAAGGTCAGGAATAAATCTTCGTCTTTGCCGCGGAGAGAAACGCCACGTACAATTATCTGTTTAAAGCTGCTGATATTTAGCGCGATGACTTATGCAAACCACCGTGTCTCACATTGTGCTGAGCTGCTGGTGTGGCAGCCGGTCGGTGGGAGAGATGAAACCTTCAGCTGATTCTAACAGGACTTTTAGCAGAGATCTGATCGTGGCATCTATTCTTTTATGTTCTTTTGAAGATGCTGAACCGTCAGCCAGAACAGCCGCCAGCATACCGAGGTCTAAATTTCACAGGTACTTGATGAAATGATGAATGGAGAATGTTATGCCTTTCAGTTCAGCTACCTTGCAGCAGTTTCTTCTGAAGAAGTGAGTGTGTATTTGAGTGTGCGCGCGTGTGTGCGTGGCGGAGCGACAGATGGAGAGAAAACAGAAGCAGTTGCAGATGGGCATCGGTTGACTTGAACATTAACTTGTAGACAGACTGACACAGGTCAGTTTTCCAGGAAGACTGCCACATGTTCAGCTTAACCAGCCAGAAATATCATGCTGCTACTCCGATGCAGGAGTATTGCAGATGTAGTCTGACTAAAGGAGCTTTAATATCTGCTTTTACAACATGAGCAGCGATTAATTGCACGAGACGGGTCAGTCACAGAAAAGCTTGTTACAAGTACGACTGCGAGTGAACAGGAAGAGTTGTAATACCTTAAAGGGCAGTGAGAGAGAAGTGTCGAACGAGGCAGACTTGTGATGGAAACTGACTCTAAAGATGTGAAATGTAACCTCTCACAGGAGTAAAGGAGCCAAAGCTGGCTCAGTCAGTTGAAAAGTACCAATTAGAGATAGTTGGACTCTTTTGTTCACCGCCTCAGCTCACAGAGGGGGGTGGTCTCTCTCCTTGTTAGGACACATCCAAGGTGGGATGTCTTGGACAAAATTGGCAGAACTTAGGGTTGTTCCTAGATGTGGGAAGTAAAAGCCAGTTGTATGTGCACATATGCCTCAGGGTGGTTCAGGGTAGGAAAAGAAATCACTGGCTTCCTCACAACATGATACATGATTTTTTTTTTTTTATCTAACCTACGGTAATGGTATTATGGCAATACGTATTTGTGCAACAAATGAAGAAATACTCCTGGAAGGAGCAGGAGTGAAACTTACAGTGTGGATATTGACTTGATCATGAAGAACTTTCATTTTCAGACTTTTGTTGACAGCTCAGATTAAGCAGTGAGTACCAAAATGCATGAAGTCAAACTGGCAAGAACCAGAATTGCAAGAAAGCCAAACACCACAGAACTCAAATCCTGCAGGAACGGAGAGCAACAGTAGAGTGGGAGGAGTGCTGGACGAAGCCCCATCCAATGACTGTGTGGTTCAAATGAGACATGAGACACTAGTAACAGAGATACTGCCCCACTGCAATTAAAAAAGCCCCAATAAAGTATTTCACAATGTATATGCACATTAAAACCCATACCAAGGCAAGCTTTACTACTTGAGTTTTTGTACTATGTCAAAGTAAAGTTTAAATTTGCTGCCATTAATATGCTGTAGGTATAGTCAGTGTAGGCTGAGAACAATCATAAAACCGATCTGTGTCTGGAAGGTTTCAGAATTGATCCTAGATGAGCAGGTATGGTGAAATCCAGCAAAAAAAGTAATACTATTCTGACACAGTTTAAGGACTACACACAGGTTTGCACAAAGAAAAGGGCACTTGCACAACATGCAGTGCTCGCTGCATGACAAGTGACAAGGATGAACTTTCCCCCAAGATATCAAGATATATGGTAATTACCAGGTAACATATTTAAACATTCCTCTGAGTTACCACAATAATTACCTCACATTTTCTTTAAAATTACCAACATGTCTCAATAATAACATCATGCTATTTTCCAATAAGCTGTAAATTAATAGCCGGTATCGTCTTTAATACATTTCCAGGGAACTTCTAACTAGTTTCTGACTAACATCTGCTGATCAAGCCAGCTTTAACTTCCAAATAGTTTCTGTCAAATGTCCACACATTTTTTTAACCATTTACATTTTCACCAATTTCAATCGCTTTAGCAGATCAGTCCCGCTTTGGGCCAATTATCCTAAATGTAAATTAATTTTAAAGTTAAATGTCAATCATTTTATATTTTGAGACAATACATTAGCAAATAAACCAACAACAGGGAAAAAACCTAATCTAAAACCTAACCTAAAAAAATGTACTTCAATTAACTGACCTCCAAAGAAAATTTCCATTATGTTACTTACCATGAAATATGCAGGCCTGTAAAATGAAGTGTTACTCAATGCAATGCTTGTATTAGTGTACTATTCTGGTACAAACCTCAAAAACACAACAACAGGGTTGTTTGCTCTCAAGTAGTTTCAACATATATAATGTGCATACTGTACGAGATATGTATCCCTTCTAATTATTAAATGCACCTTTAAATAATAAAACCTGATAATCCTTTATGAAACTCTGTCCTGATGAAGTTGCTCTTTGGAGACTTGTAGGCATGGCTGACTGGGACGATGATGCTAGAGGGATTGCAGGCCATCTCCTCACTGAGATAAAAGGATGTGTGCTGAGCTTTGCATGCCTCTTAAGCACTGCAACAGGGCCTCGGATAAGTATCAAGATAATGAGAGCTGATACATAATTACTGTTTGCAAATTGAGTGACAAAACAATAGTTATCTCTGCAACGTTCTGCCGCATTTAGAGAGCTGAGTCAACCATTGTCCGACGGCCTGTCACATCTGTTTAGTGTAACATAAGAAAAAGGAGACTCGGTTTATTGCTTCTTTCTCTGAAACAGACATTTTAGGAAGAGTCGTCACTATACCGAATTTCTCTTCGTGTCCTTCACCGCACCCCTGAGCTGTGAAAAGGACACAGCTCAGATAAAAGCGGAGCTCTTTTGAAGGCCTGCTGGCTCGGTGCACAGTGGGATAAAGACATGAAATGCGGTATGTGTCAGAGGTTTTCATCTCCCATCCCCTGTTTTTTGAGCAGTGTGTAGCTGTGCTATGACTCCTATCCTGAGGTGGTCCCTCCTATCTGACTGTGGTTGGATGCACAAGAGGAAGTCGTCCTCTGTCCTACTCTTTAGGCTCACACCATCTTCTGTCACAAAGCGAGGCCTCTGAGCTGATTTCAGACTCCCTCACTTCCTAATTGCTTGGCCCACTTATGAGTGTGACGCTGTCATCTCACCTCACGACAGCCTCCAGCGAGCCGGCATCTGGCACAGCATGACAAAACCGCTTCTTTTTCTCCCTCAGCCTCCCTTCTCCAAATAAAAGAGCCGGCCTACTATCACAGTGCCGTGTTTACAAAAGAACAGAAGTAGTTGTCACAAATTGATCACGGCGTTGACAGCATTGTGTTTATGTGTTATTTCTACTTCCTCCTCCTTGTGCGAGTCTAGAGCCCTACAGTGAAAGCTGCCTTGTTTGTTCGATAACTATGGTGGCTTTACAAAATGTGTGCTGTAAGCCACTGTTAACAAACATCTCACAGTATAAAGTAAAAAAATCCACGTATTATCATACATCTGAGTGGCTCCCTAACAGTATACACACATAAATAGGAGATGATTTGATAAACAAGCTCCTTAGAATCACAGAGTATAAGAATAGAGAATGCAAATGTCAGCATGCAAACGTGCTGATATACATATATAATATCTACCATGTGCACCATCTTAGTTTAGTGCGTTGGCATGGTAATGTCTTCCAATTAGCACTAAACAGAAAGTACAGCAGAGGCTGGTGTGAATGTCATTCGTTTTGTAGATATTTGTTTTTGTTTTTATTTTAGAGGTGAGTTACAGACTGCGAGGCTGCCGAGCCAGTGACCATTAGCATTTTGACAAGGGACCACAGGACATTTTTTGGGTGACCTCAGGACAGTTAGGAGCAGATATCTTTGGCAGGAGGTTGAGGCATCTGCAGCCGTGTTCGTGATGACCAAAACAGGAATTTAATTTTTAAGCTGATCCATGATCGTTGTGTGTTTTTGTGCCTAAACCTAACCAGAGCATGAGCACAGCGTTGTCACAAGAAAGAAATAGAAAACTAAACCTTAGGAACTTTCTGTCTTTAAAAAGTTAAACACACTTCCATAATTTCAAAATAATTGGACAAATGAAAACGTTTTCAGAGTTCAAGGATCACAGAAGTTACTAAAACTCATCCTGAGGGGGAAATGGATGTACAGTATGACAGTCTCTCCAATAATTGTTGAGAGGATAAGTCAAGGGATGACGGAAACCTTAAGGATTCATCCTCTGTGCACCATGAATGCATGACATGTCCCATCTCTGGAAACCTGAAAGAACAGAAAAATGTGATTGAAAAAAATTTTAAAAAATGAAAGGTTATGAAACGAAATAAAATAAACAAGGAAACCTCCTGTTCACTGTTGGTATTTGAATTCTGGGAGACTTTTTTGTATTCTCTATTCCTCTAAATAGGTGAAGGGCTTCTACAAGCATGCATTCAGTGAAACAGGTTCAGAAGGCACAAATACAAACATTGCTGAGGCAGAGTGGAGGTTTCTGGCACTACTACACCTACTTCAAAGATGCATGGACAAAGGAAAAAGTCTGAAGAAAACAGCTTTATTGTCAGTTTTTTCTTTTACTATGTGTTGCTGAAGTTTGGACCTCGAAGAGGTAAAGAATATACAGAAACTCTTTGATAAACATTTTTTTGAGAAGATATATCTTGGATGTTTCAGTAAAATACAGTATGTCTACAAGAGAACATTTCTAACCACAGACTTTTCTCCTGGCAGGTATTTTGTCATGGCAAGGACAGGTGTAGCAACTAACATTTATAATGGCCGCGTTCCTTTTAGTTGTGCAAGTGCCAGGTCCTCATTATTGTCCATGCTGTCTCACTGGCATGGCTTCCTGGGCCACTGAACTGGAAGTGAGCCATCATTAATGTTACACCTGTGCTTGCTGCCCGCTCTAACAAGTCAAAATGTCTGCCGTGAAAAAGGTCTTTTTTGTTTTTCCCCAACTGAAGCAAGTTACAGCCAAGTCTCACCGCGAAGCAGTTTGCAGCCTCGTACCATTAGCAGCGAATGCAGTAAAGCACAATGCATGAAGGGATTGTGCTCAATTCTATTGTGATAGATTCTCCTCAAAAGTCCAGATTGGATTTTTATTATGTTTTCCGCAGTGCACAAAATCCATAGGCATCGGGGTATTTTATGGGCGAGCATCAAAGTTTTACCATTCACCTGGGATGGCCACAGCAGCACAGAGGGAAACCCCACCAATCGCCATCTCCCCAGCAAATAGCTTCTTGTATTGGAAGTTAATTCTGCCATGGAATTAAATTATAAACCATGTCCAAACAAATTAACGTCAAGCCGCAAGCAGGTGCGTTTTTTCTCCTTTTTTTTGACAGGTTGAGGGCATTAGTAATCTAACGCATGAGCCCACTCTCCTCTTAGCTCGGGGGGGGGCCCCCAGCTCTGAAGTAATACACCCGCAGCCCCTCCTATTCCCATTTCAGGAGCCATCGGTGTGGAGGAACACGGGGGAGAGTGGTTCTACACTGCAGAGGGATAGATTAATGTGCCATCTCAATGTGGACCTACAGAGAGCAGGTTTCATCCCTGTCCCAAAAGTCAAAGCAGAAAATATTATCAAATACATCTCTCTGGGGGATTTACCTGTTAAAACATTTATTCTCACTTTCAATTACTATTTGGTGTCTCATCACCGAGAGAAGAAAATTACCATGTATGATACTGCCATGGGATATAGAGATAAATTGAGCCTGATACCCAGTTTGATATTGCTAAGCAAATAATCCTGATACCAGCAGAAATGTTCAGTGTGCTTTTTTTTTTTTTTCCAATCTTACAGCATCGAGCTGAAGCTGGATGTGAGGGGGCTCCAGTACACGATGAATGTAGATTGATAGCAGAGCTGTACTCCACAGTTCAGTGGGAGACAGACATAGCACCAGTGTCTGCTCCTCTGGGACAACACACTCCCCAGACACCGGCTGTATTGATCCAGCAGGTTGGAATCAGGGAGTAAGTGTTTAACTGGAAGTCAATGGAGGAGGATTCTCAGGCACTTTGATGTGATGTTTTAATCACACGCATGTGTTTACAGGCTGCTCGTTATGCACAATTAATAAAATATACATGCGCTGCTCACTACAGCTGCAGACTTCTAACTCATTACATTGATTATGTACCCAATGTTTTGACAACGGTTGAAAAATAACCCAGATATTTAACTCTAATGTTCAATGTCTGGAGACAGCGCAAAATATACTTTTAATTAGGAAAAGTCACAAAGTACCAAACTGGAAAAACAATGTTGATGATTTTGAACTGTTTATTTCTTTCAGGTTTCAAAACAGTCTGTGGTCAAACAGATCCTGAAAAGAAGTATCTTCACCATGTAGGATCACATACTGTCATAGGCATGAAAACCAAAAGGGGGAAGCAGGGGCCTGACCTCTCAACATAGGAAAAAATGATTTGTTCTCCTCAATATATCGCTGTAATCACAATTTAACACATTACAACATAAGACATGATTAAAGCACTTGTGCCCCTACGGCCTCTGCAGCGACACGTGTCTGAAGGAGCATTATCCGGTTTGCCGACTCACTTCACTTTTGCTTCTAACCTGCACCTAATCCAGGTAGGCCGACAGTGCAGACACCGTTACAACTACAACTAAATAAATGACGGAAAAGTCCAAAAACAAACCAGGGTGACAGAGTTTGTTTGTTAGCTGAGTTAGAGCACTACTTTATGTCCCCCTCAGGAATTGCTCTTGCGAAACTTTCATGCAGTCGTCCCCTCCAAAGTTGATGTGACAGTTTCACAAAGGAATTGATATTCGCTCGTGCAGAGAACCTGAAATATTCCCTTGTTTGGCGCAATAACAATGCAATACTTTTATTGACATTGGGTATTCTAATAAAGTCATGATAAAAATAAAATATTTGTACACATACAGCCATGGAGCCTGTGGGACCCCAACCAATGAGGAAGTGAAGCCAAAATCAATAAAACACACAAGTTAAAATCACCCTTATTTCTCCTGCATTTGGTCTGAGCCTCACCTGAAGATATGAAGTGGCATCATCTTTTTAAAGGCACAGTCCGTAATTTCTGCTGCTAGATGTTGTTTGATGAATTTGGAAAGTAGTGTGGGATCATGGGAGTTGTTATCCTCATTGTTAAACAACCACCACTGCTGATGAAAATCTGTCTTAATCACAGACGATATTAAAGTTTTACTCACATTACATTTAGCCACGTTAGCTGACTTCCTTACTCAGTGTCTGATGTATCGTCTGATGTCTCCCTGGAAGTTTTAGATGCAACAAATCATTACCTTTATAAAACTACAGTGTTCGCTGGGTCTGAACATTGTCAGGAACATCTGGGTAATGCAAGTGCGTAACTCAACTAAAAATACAGCAAAGGTCTAGCTGTTTTTAGACATTCAATGTGAAAATGTTATATCTTTATCTGACCTTTGCCTTGCAGAGGAATATTCCAAAAATACTCCAGTCGTGAGTGATTTCATGAGAAAAAATCCAACCATGACTTCTTTTGTCATGCAGCAGCTGCAGGTTAGTGCAGAAAAGGTTGGTGGAATTTTTTTCACCATATCTGAATTTTTTTTAAATCCAAAGGGCCACATGTGGAGAGCTGCATGAATGCTGAAAGAGGCTCTTGTAAAAACAGTACTTTGAAGGGGTGGGGAAAGGTCAATATAGGCTTTTTAATTATGATGAACAAAAGCACAGCTTGTTAAGTAAATAAAACATAATGAACGTGGAAACAGGAGATTCCCTCGTGGCCTAATGGAGGCTTGATCCGACTCCATCTCTGCTCCCAGAGAGTTTAAATATTTTTTGTAGGACCAATTAGTCTGTTTGGTAAAAGTTTTCAGACAAATTCATTAGCAGTCTACAGCTGTGTGGGGAGTAGATGAAACTGAACGTCTCTCTTGTTATTCTAAACGTGATTTGTTTGGTGTTTCTCGCCACTCAGCCCCTCTTCTTCAAACAAAAGCGACATGTTTGCTCTGCCTCACTGTGATCTTCCATGTAAATAACGTTACCAGCTAAGCTCGAGCACATTTGCATTCTCACATCCCTCTAATATGCGGCCCGCAACGAGCACAAGAACCCAACGCAGACTTTAAACTCCATACAGTTTCAGGAGGAAGACCGAGGCAGAGAGTATATGATAAACATAAACCCTCCACCCTCCCCCTGGACGAGTGGTCGGCCAGCAGACATAATGTACAGTCAGAGGAGGTTAGCAGTAATACTGTGAGGAGGAGAAGATTGAACCAGTCGTGGCTTGAACAGGTGGTTATCTGTGGCAGAATCACTTGTGAAAGGAGCTTTTGCCCTTTGATAGAGAGAAGATGAAGGTTGGGGATAAGAAATGGTTATTGATTGATGGCCGCTTTATCTGCTTCAACCCTGATGACCAGACAATGCAATCTAACTTGGTTCAGAGAGGTGCAAAGGTGCTGATGGGTTTTCAGAGTGCTTTAGTCTCATTTGTACAGTTTATAACATCTCAATGTTGTTATCTTGAATCAGAGGCATGCCTGTTCTCGCTCGGCGGCTGGACTTGAAAATTAAAAACAGTTTATGGCAAGACCTTACTGAAAAAATAAAAAAGAAGCTTAACTATTACCTTAGAAATAAAACGACTTACTCTTTTTTTTCATTTCATGTGATCATTAAAAGCTGCACTAACACCATATTTTCACATTGAAAATACAAAATATCACTATGTAATGAGTATGAATCACATTGTGTGTTTCAGCTTATTGTTTTTCTTCTATGGCTTATAACTTAATTTTCTGTGTGTTTTGTGCTCCCCAAATTCTTGGAATGAACCTCAACACACATTAGGATCAATAGTCTGCTAAACTCTGGTCAATTTAAAACCATGACCACAAACCTCTCCGCTTCTCATTGTAACTGTTTCAACAGATTTTCATTTATGTTTTGTTCTGCTACATTTCTCTTTCTGTTTAAAATGAAACTGTACGCTACCATTCCAGCAACACATGGCAGACTGACAAAGTGAGCGACTAGCTGATGACAATAATAACACATTTAGCAGTAAGAGAGTCAACTGGATGTCAAATTTATCAGTTGATATAATGCCAATGTTTTTTTTACAGCTTGTTTTACTGCCCCGAAGTGGCAAAAATAACCCACTATGGCAGATTTGTGGGAACTAAGGGCAGCAGAACCAAGCAGTGAAAATGTTTACAGTATTTACCAGGTATGGGGCAACACTATCATTCATTTTAAGTTGTATTTTTTGGCCACCTGAGGAGTGCAAGTCCAATATTTACTCTCTTTTAGCTCAGTTTTTGGTCTCCACCTCCTACAGTAACAAATACAGCTGGCTCTTTAGCTGCTGAATGCTAAGCTCTCCAGCTAGTTACTAACTTCATCTATCTACCACTGCGTACTGGGGAAGTAGTGTCAAGTGGGTTAGTAGAGCCTTTTTAGCTGAAGACAGCTGCCTGCTCTGGCCTGAAATGTCGATAAGAGAGCAGGGAAAGAGAACCAAAAGGTGTTTTATGAGCTGTAAAACCAAAACAATGAACTGAAACCCTTGTGGGGCCGAGGAGAGCTGCAGAGTTAGGTGACCGCTCTCTATGGACTCTACTCTACAAGCGACCCCTTTCACATACAAGTAGTGATACTGTACAATCCATCATTGCTATAAAACTATTGATAGCCACTTTAATTTTTCATGCTAGTTGTTTTATAGTAGCACCCTAAACATTGCCTGAAATCCAGTGCACCCAAACACATTTTGGTACACTTTATTTCGGTTTTCCTCCACTGATCAAACCTGAATCAAAAACATCCATACTGCCTGGCTGCACTCAGCTATAGCTTATTAAGTGTGATTGCTCGAACGAAATGCATGGGGCGGAATGCATTTGCATCCTCTAACACATTACCATTCAATAAACAGAAAGCACTGGTATCATGGGAGACGTGTGGTTTATAATGAGGAGCCACATTGCTGTTCTCAAACGTCCCATAGCTCACAAAATGCACAAATCCAGATATATACAATCAGGCAGAGCACACACACACACACACACACACACACTAAGACACAAACAAACACACACACACACCATAAAGTCAATGAGTGCGCTCCAATAAAAAGGCTCCAATCTCACTTCTCTCTACAAGCAAAGATCATTTTGGGAACACTGATGGAATACGGTGAGCCCATGTGGCTCGAGGTGGATATCAATTAAAATGATGTATGGCCCTGGTGTTTTCTAATTGGGACATGGCGATGTATTTAATAACACACATTAGAACCCTAATTAGAAGTAAATTGAGCTGCATCCCATTGTCTACTAATCAACATAGTGGATTGGGTGGATAAATAACCTCACTTGGAGGGTCTCTTTGCTTTAAAACGCTCACATTTCAAGAGACATCCATTTGTTTTCTCTGGCTCAGTTAGTGCAGCTTCAGCTTTCAGTGGGGCTTTATCGAGCTCTGGGTTGAGCAATTTGTTGGTCACCAAATAATAACGTTGCATCCTGTGCTGCCTGCGATGATAAAACTTTAATGGCGCGCTTTAAATCACTGACGCCTGGCAATAAATAATCATTTCTCTGATAGATGCTGAGATGGATTAATCAAGATTAATCATAACACTTTGTTCGTAATAAAGCTGAAAGTCGACCACGAGTCAAAAATGTGTTTTCTTCTTGTTCCTGCACTTGAATGTGTGCGCTTCACTGTGTAGAATGATGCATGTGCAGAGTTTGACACCGCTGTGTACATTTTCTCCGTGCTCATTGAAAATGAGCTTTTAGGAGGCAGACCTACGAGCACTGTGATGTGGAAACTTGAAGCAGTTAGCGCACATACACTGAGAATGGACTTTGCATCGAAGTAGGAGACATCTTGTATCCAGTAGATAAACTTTGCATCTTTATATATTGTGGCATCTTTACTGTGGCAGAAGAAGGTGTCACTTGTAAGGGTTTCAGTGTGGTAATTATGTCAGACACACATCAGAGACTTTTTATGTCAAGACAAGACACGGCAGGTGCAGAGGCGTGCAGCAGGAGAGAAGTGACAGAGTCAGCAGCAGGTGAGCGTGGAGTCAGAATATTTTCACATCTTTCTCGGTGGATTTTTTTTTTCGACCAAGTCAGAAAACCAAGACTGTGTTGATGAGTTTCTCTGTTTAGTAGGGAAAATAGAAGTAAAAGTGTTTTTCTTGACAGCCACATCTGGCAAATTTTCCCATCTAGCCCGCAGAATATTAATGAATTCAGAAAATGTGCTCATCTTGTGAGAGTGATTGACAATGTGCCTGCCAGCCCCTGGGAACGAGCCAAAACGTCTGCAACTCGTAGTTCACCGTTTCAAAAAGGATCAGATTATTCTCTCTGCTCCAAGGACCCGCCATCAAACTGTCCTGCTCCCAGGCCGGTCACTGGAGCGGTTGGAGAATCACTAAGCTAGCCTGTTAAACAAAAGAGGCGTCACTTGGGTTTATTTTCGTTGGTCAACTATTGTATTGAGTCTTAAACTGAGCATTTATTTTGTTCACTCTGATATAATCACTCAACACGCTGGACTTTTCAGCGACTGCAAAACGATTAAGGGAAGAAAAAAAAAGAAAAGAAAAAGAAGAAGTGCGCCTGATTATTGTCACCCTGTTCCCGGAGATCATGTCTCTTTGTGTAACTACAGTACCTGATTGCCTACTGTGACTTCATCTAAAAGCGAGAAACGAAGAATCAAATTAATCACATTGTTGGTCCTAATAAAGCAACAAAGCCTTTTCACTTGGCAGGAGGCGCCTTCCATCACAGATAATTGGAATATGTATGAAAAGGATGTAAAGTAAAGAGGACCACATGACCTTTCCCGTGAATTATTGGTACATGTGTTATTTTAACAAAGGCAGCACCACAGAATTGATGTAGAAATCAGACACTGTGTTCCTTACATATGTTTTTCACCACTAATGCTCGTCATGAAGGATTATTTTGAAGAGGAAAAATCCAAATAATGGCAAAATAAGCATCAACATGGCAGGTTGTTGGATATAAAAACATGCTTTTGTGCTGTAACAGTATGACTGTTTCTCCGAGAGGTCAGCAAACTGTAAGCAGCAGTCATACAGTACATCCACGCAGCGTAAAACCCCCCTCTGAGCACATTTTATGGATTGGAGAAAACGTTTGACAAGCTCTCTGCATCCAGATGTGTCAGTATAAAGGATTATGTGTTTTATGGGGCCCGGTCTGAGCAGCAGATCTGCTCTTATAAACATGCACTACAATTTAGCCCAAGGTGTGCACCGGAAAGGTTATCCAATCAGCCTCTCACAATGAGTGAATATCTCACCTGATGCAACATCCTCCATCAGCTGCCTGAGAACTGATGGAACTTTCTTAAAATATTCCCGATCAGATTTGTTTCGCCGTCGTCTTGTGCTTTTTCTGTTTTTCCCCAAACAAGCAAAACAACTCTTTCTGCATTTCCTCACTTATTCACAAATGGGAGTAAACACACTCGCGTATTGATCGCAAACTCACTTGTACTGTATTGCTTATCTATATGGTAATGAGGGGGCTGCATGTCTCATTTTATTATTTCATCTTTCTCTGTCTCCTCATTACAACAGTACAGAGCTGCGAACACCTCCTGCGTATCTAGATAAGCCTATTTGAATGGATAACACATTCTCCTCTACATACAAAGGGTTATCTTTAAAAGAGCAAGCCCACCTGCTCCAACAAAGCCATTCATCATTGCAGCTCTGTACTCCTTTGTCTTGGCTGGATAATTAGCATAACTTGGCCAAAGAAGCCCTTCTTCAGAGGCAGAAAGATAGATAGATGGATATTATCTGCCGGACAAGTTAAAATGTCAGAAACGGCACTGTCGCCGGATATATTTAGAGAGCCACTTAACGGCAGAACTACATAACGGGGGGGCCTTCTCGACTTTGGCACAATCTTCAATGCCATTTATATCCAAGTCCAGAATGGGGGGGTTGCCATGTAATGTGCTGACATATTGCAGTGGAGTCGCCGCTCGAAGATTCACTCTCATCCCTGATCACCTTCCAGCTTCGCCCTTCTTCTCTGTACAAATGAATAAATCTGCAGCGCCCCACAAACAAAGTCCGAAGGGAGGTACAGGAGCTTCGCCGTGAACAGATTTGCGAGCGTACACTTGAAAGGTGATTGTAAAAGAAGAAATTTGTGGTTCGCTCCCTCGCGGAAAAAAACAAAGCCGTGGTCAGTTTGAGTGCGGAGCGAAATAAACTATCAGAATGTCATTAGACGATTCTCAAACAACTCCTGCAGCTTAATCCACTTCCCCACTGTCCATCTGTGTGCTCAGTATGCTCCAGACTGTCATGTTTTTGCACAGTTTCTTGTATTAGTATGCTGCTTCTGTCTCCAGTCCTACTTCTAATTTGCAACAGCAAATACAGCACATAGAAAAGAAATATAATAGCACAGCTCTTTATCTTTAACACTTTTTCATGAATGTTTATACTAAACTCATCTGGAAAATGTTATCTGACATTGTATTTCATTTGTTGCAATACAATATCTGCACAAAGCAACTGAAGCCTATGTAACTCATTGCTATTGGTGTATGTTGTAACTGCATCAAGCTGACCACAATCTCCATCCCCTCAGTCACCATTTACAGCCACCTTTCAAGCTAAAAAGACAGATTTTAGCTGGTGCATAACTCCAACCACGGTAATCTTTTTCTATAAAGCAGTGTTGACAATAGCAGCGAGGGGTTTTAGCACTTTGAGTCTATTCACCGGAATAATTTTCCTGCTTCTATGAACAAAGACTCAGCAGTGAACACCCGTCCCTCTGCACATTTCTGTGTTCTGTATTCTGTAGATTCGCTCGTGGTCAGATGAACGTAATGAGGGGGCCGTAATTACCGAGTTGTGACAAAGTCAGTCTTTCCGTGCTTCAGGCCTTGTGCTGGCAGCGGTAAATATGGCTAATTACATCCTCTGCTTCACAGCCTCTTTATCTAAACTCAGCAAGACACAGACCTGCCCACCCAGCACTTCATTACTGTGAACAAACCTAATAGGGACCTGATGTTTTTAAGCACCCTCGCAAATTGCTTTATAACTGTCAGCAGCATGTTACAACACGCCAAAGGACTGATGTGAACTATCAAACTCATAAATGTCTCAGTACACTCGGATACAAAGTTATATTGGACGCTACAACTATCTGCTGGGTCATCAGGTCATCATACCTCAATGCCTTCCAAAATATGCAGTAGGATTGTTACAAATGATTCATATGAACGTATTTCTGATTTGGTTTTGCTATTTTTAGGTAATCAAAAGTATTTGGTTAAACTTGGGGTGACCTCTGTCTCTGCTTCTAACAGACGACGGTCACTACGAGAGGTTGCATTTCAGGAGATTTCAGGAGACTTGAAGCGTTAAGCAAACAACTGATGCTGTTATTTTTCTGGTGATGAGTGTCTCAGCAAAACTAATCTGCCAAGATAATTATTTACATTGAACTGATCATTTGTAACATCCACATGTTTTATAAACTGAATAAATTAATGAACACAATTCAAACTTGCCAGGGAAAACAAACACTGTTTTGTTGAAATGGCTTGATTAAACGATTTATTTATATATTATATATATTTATATATTTTTTTGACAGGGCCAGTGAACAGCTTCTCAACTGCGCCCGCTGAACTGAGTTAGCTACAGGAAGTACAAAACATTTTAGAGTTATCCAGTGCTCTGCTGGAGCTCGGACTGAGTGCCAACTGCAGCATGGCTGAATGTTCACGTCAGCTGTGAGCCGAGAACAATGTAATTTGAAGATACCATTTCTAAACTGAAAGCTCAAGTCCAATCATGTTATGTACAGCATGTATATTTTCACAACACTATAATACTAACTTAATATTAGGTACTCCTACTTCAGACTTTAAGACATGAGAGAAGGGGGGAGGGGCGAGCTTGGGCCCAACGAGCAGAATAAATGCTAGCAAAGAACGTTTCTGTAAGACCACGGAAAAGTTCAAACTTTTTCGTCCACACAAACATGGCATAGTCCTGAGGTCTCCACATGCTGTATATCCAGTGGTTTGTATAATAATTAGTAATTCTGACCTAGATCATTTGAAACATCTGGATTAAAGTCCAAGACCTATGTTGTTGAAGTACTGCAGCTAAAAGTTAGCAACCCAAGTCAGTGAGTGAGTGTATCCCTGCACCTTCACCACCAGCTGACTGAGAGCTCAACTGAACCGGCTAAAGAACGGATCGTTTTAGTATTTTTCATGACATAATTTGTTCCTTTTGAACGAAATGTTCATGAACAACACAACACTAATCTGTAGGCTGGAGACAGAGAATATAATAGTTTGCTTTACTTAATATAAATGACTGGATATAAATCAAAGAGATTAATGGGAATGGAAACATTCAGCTTTTAGTTTGTGCCACAGAAATTATAAATGACAAACTTTCCAGGAAACTTTAAATTCAATACTCTACTTTGAGCCGAGCAGATTCAAATTAAGTTGGAACCCTCACTCAGTTTGAACACTGCCATTAATGTTGTTGGTGGTCAAACAGTGGCACGGCGCGATTATAATGACATCCCTTAAAACTCAGTCCAACATACTCATCTAACATTTCATAATCTGGCTTTTAGTTGATATCACTGGACTCAAGACACAAGCTCTTGAGTGGCTGACAGGAAATGAATGAAAGGGAAAAAGTCGTGTCTGCCGTCAGCTCTTTCTCAGCCGGTCCCGAGGTCAATAGTTCTGCACACGAGGGAGAGCGAGAACGAGAGGGAGCGAGCGAGAGGGACCGAATTTCACACGGTTCAACTTCTTCATCCTGCATCACATTATACTGCCTGAAAGGAGGATCATCAGGATGACACGGGATTCATTCTCCGTAATTCCTCTGTCATATCTGTGATAGAGCACATCTCATTTACTGTAGCTGAGGGAATTAATTTCCGTCTTGATTCAAACACGGCCAATGCCTATTTCACACACTTGACTTTTCACCTGAGCCCGAATATATACACACTCCGGCATTTAATTAAATGGCCATCGAGTACATATGAATCCGTTATGTATATTCAAATTAATCATAAAACTCTCATACTTTATTTTCCATTACTCATTGTGAGCTATAAACCATTCATCACATTATTACAGCAATCTAATTACATGTGACAGAGTCAAGTGGAGTGTGAATTCAGCAGCACAGAGGTGTTTCTATTAAAAAGGTCAGGTGGAAACCCGACGCCTGCACAGAGCAAGTGCTAGATTTTGCAACTAAACAGCAACTTTCGCAGCCAAACTGTGCAGTACAGTACACGCAGCCCGGCCACTCAAACATGCACTCCTGTCATGTTAACGTCAGCATGTTTGACAGCTCAGGTTGTACAGACTGAGGAGCTCATCGATCGCACTGCAGACACATCTGTGCCGGGGAGCCCGCAGATGTGAAGGCTGAGGAGGCATCAGGGAGGTAAACGGGTACCGCGTACAAACGGCGCTCACTGAAGGAATGGAAGAAGCGGAGCAATAATGAATGGGCACATTTGTAGTCATTGTGTGAAACATCCTCATTTCTCACACCCAGTGTCACGCTCATTCACATTCCAGCCACACACACGAGCCCACAGTGCTGTAACCCTGCTCTTCTCTTTCTCATTTTCCCCCTCAGCCCTGCCTGATTCCCCGTGGAAACTGGAGGTCATCGGTGTTAGGAGGCAGGCTTCAAGAGAAAGGGAGGGAGGAGGAAGAGTTACAGGTTCTAACCTCGGAGAATATCATACAGCCTCCGACTGTATAGCCTTCGCATCAACATACAGCCAAGAGAGCTGCCTTACACATACGTGTCGGCTGAAGCATAAAATGTAAATGTCACTCATTGCATAATCAAAGAGTGAGCATTGCAGTTGGGTATCCATCCCTTTGCAGCCCAGTGCATATTATATGGTGATACACTAATTTGCCTTCAAAATACATCGAGGAAAGACTTTTTTTTTTTTTCATTTCAGGAAGTGTGTATAGTGGTCACATGTGTCAGCCTGTTCTCACTCCCAATTCATCAATCATGGCAGCCTGGTCAGTAGCCCCACGCTTCTAAGTTTGACACTGTAGTTACCCCTCTAGCGCCATCGCTTGTGCAGTAGTGTCAAAAGCAAAAGTCGGGGGGCGGTTGGGGTGGTTGGAAGGTCATACACTGGACTCTGCTTCCAAAGAGCAGGATGCACGTCCCGTTTGTGACCAAGAATTGAGAGTGACTCATTTTTGAGTTAAGTTACGTAAGTAAATTAAATGACGTAACTTACGAGTGACATTTAGAGCCTAAATCTAACCAAAGCGTGACCGTTTGACATTGTTAATAACACTCTTAAAGTCATAATGTGGCAGCAAGCTTTATTTTGAAAGTGGAGCTGTATGTTGCATATTGACCGCAGAGCCCTTCACATGCAGAACTGATGCTAGAGGAGTAGGTAGAGTGTCACAGTTGAAAGCTTAAGGCCACTGATCAAGCTGCTGTATCTGACGAGTTAGGAGTGAGAACGTGTTGCATAGATTTATAAGAGGAACTGGATACCTGATTGCACCTATTCAGGTCAGTGAGAATTGTGAGAACTGCTCATGCACCAAAAAGTTATTTAGCTTCTGAGTTTAAGTCGCGGGCAGCTCACTGAATTAGCGCAGCAGTGTTTCCCCTGATGGCTCCACCAATAGACTTTACATTGTCGCTGATTTTTAAATCTCCTACCTCAGCTCAAGTGAAGCTTTACAAAAAAAAAAAAAAGAACCATCATGGAAGAAAAATGTATAATGGAAATAGTAATTTTCTTACCCCTTCTCAACTGCTCACTTAGTTTGCAGCTGAGGTATCCTCTCAACAGATGTCTCTTTTATAATGGCGATAATGATGGCCTTTGGAGAAAATGTATGTAGGGTAATTTTTTCGCTGCAATACCGCAAGTATTGAAAGCAAGGCTGAGCTGTATGCAGGTCTAAATTGCCCAATACAATATGATAAAAAAAAAATAGAGAATCAAGTCGGTAAAAAAAAGACATTTTAACAATCTCACAGAATCTCTTTCAAAAATGCTGTCATTTAACTTCACTTTATTCCATCGATGAAACCAAAAAACTCTCTCTGCCCATTTCACACACATCGATCTGCATCATTTCATGCAGTGCAGTTACCACTAAAGAGCACAATGAGTTTGCTTTCCGCTCAGGCAAACACAGATCGGCTTCCTTTGCTATTCACTACGTTTTGACTCTGCTCTCCCTCTCCCTCTCCCTCTCCCTCTCCCTCCTCCCGTCCAGACAGTCGCAGTGGTCCCCGCCTCATCTTCATTTGGATCTCCCTGTTTAGAAATAAATCACATTCATGGAACACCTGAGCTGGCGATGGGAACCGGGTGGGATCTGGGTCCCAGGTGGACCAATTCAAATAGCATTCAGTTCTTGTGTTGGTAACACACATGCGCACGCACACACACACACACAACACAAAGGTTATGGTCAATCAAACCCTGTGTCCTCATGGGTCACACATACAAACTATAAGCCCCTGCACACACATACATATTCTCTGTCTCACTGTCTCTTTGTTTTCTCTTTATGCTCTCTCTCCCCCTTTATCTCCCTCTCACACACACAGACACACACACACACACTTGCATTTTTCTCTGCCATTCATTAACTGACAGCTCGACACTCTCCCAGGTGGAATTGTTGGGAGGCGGAGGATTTGCATTTGTATTTTTCCAATATCTCCTCCGGACGGAGGATCATGGGCTTACCAGGGGAGAGAAAAGAGGCAGGCAGGACTGCAGCAGACTGACATTTGTTAAAGACATTCATCTCCTCTCATCTTGTCCTTTTTATAATTTGAGAGAGACGGCTCCTCGACCTGTTGTCAGTGGCTGTGGGGAAGGGCATTGTTGTTGAGGGGATGATGGGGTTTGCTCTACCTGGTCGCATACTGGGAGGTAAATCATGCGGTTCAAACCTGAGGTCACACACATGCGAATAAAGCCGTCCTTGTAAGCTGGAGCTCAGCAGAGACAAAGGGCTGCTGCTGTCAGTGTGTTGCTGCCTCAGACTAAGATCTTGTGGATGCTGGAGTTTCTGGTTCGGGAATAAGACACTTACATGAGCATGTGTGCTGAGTCATAGTCGAGAGAGCAAGTCGACCCCGAGCAAAATCAAACTTAAAAGATAGATGTTGCACAGGAAGACGATCTTTATTTTGATCCTCCCTTGCCAAGTTTCTGTAATGTTTTTTTTCCCCTCAGTAAAATCCCTTGGACATTGATCAGAGAGGAAAAGCATCTATCGCCCTCAGCGGGTTATAAATTAGTTATTATATAACCTCTCGACTTCTGATAGTTTTTGTTCCAACGGGTCTTTCATTCTTGAGAGAGTGTGAGACTACAGCTGAGGCAGGAGCACACTTTCAATTAGATTATGGTAAATGATCAAAATCCACTTGACAAAGCATTATTTCACGGCCTCAGTGACGAACAGAAGGTCAATCACAACACGGCGAGCATGGCTGTTCAGTAAAGGGCAGACTACATTTGTTTCGCTTGTTCATTTCTCTGTTTATTTGGATCCCCATTAGCTGCCGTATCACATATCACATATACAAAGTGACAATTTAAACCAGTACCACTGACAAACAACTAATGATTACATAAAATCAGCACTCACAAGCTACCCAGATAGCAAAGATACATTAATTCAGCCCACATGCAGCATGGGACGATGGCACTGGGGCTGTCCACTCCTGTTTGCCATATCGGAGCCACAAGCAGGCCAAAGCATGGCCAACATGTCAGCCGAGAGGGAACCGAACAAACCAGAACCGGCCCAAATCAACACAGAGTTAGACCCAACATGAGATGACAGACTTACTTCATACTGCAAGATGTACTATAATAATCAGTACGCTCACAATGACAATTGTCCGACTCACTGGATGTAGGCTGTTGGTATAAGTTTGCCATTGGCCACCTTCAAGTCACATATGTCTCCCTGTCGCTACAGGAAACAACAACAACCTCCGAGCTAGCAACCTGCACGCTGAAAATGGCCCTTAACTCCGAAATGGTTGCTAACAGTATGAACCTAAACAAGCTAGCAGCTCTTGCATCATCTTTTGCAGGGATTTAGCCATTTTAATGCCAGGGCTCGCTTCCCCACACACTATTTTGCACGCCGCCCAAGATTACTGTGATTGGTTTAAAGAAATACAAACAAGCCGGAGAGTTTTCTGTTTTTTTTCACTGTGGAGACTATAATGACAAAATCATTATAAAACGGAAGCCTGAAATCAGTTTTCTGAGAGTGACATCTCAATAATTCATTGTTTTAAGTAATCTGTTGAGGGAGTGAATTTCCATTTATACATGTATATTTTGTACAAAATGAATCGGGCCTTTACCATTATGATATTCCTAATATGACAGCTAATCAACAAGCCAGGATCAATTTAAATCATGTCAGCATTTGATGATGATGAACGAAGAAGAACCCTGCAAGCTGCATGCCCTGTGGTGGAAAAAAAGCCCAAATGAACCAAACATTTGCTGCTGTAAGTTAGACAATTATGTGCAAACACACACACACTCGCTCTCTCTCTCACACACACACATGCGCATAATTTATGTCAACACCTGCAATGCTCCAAACAATAAAATCGCACTTTGCAGGGCCTGGCAGTTCAATTTGCATTCACTCTGTGTGCATACTAAATAAAAATAATCAGGGTTACAGAAACATTATCTATTTTTCACAGTCCAGCTGTGTAAAAATAACTCACACTGTGCTGGCCTCCCTCCAACGCAAATCCATCCCAGCCTGTTTCCACACTACTACGAGCCCCTGGTGATCTGAGCTGGCTCTTCAAATTGAAAGTAACACTGATCATATATAGATTGTCGAGAAGGACAGAAAGAGTTTGCGTGTTCAGTCGTTAGATGATATGTCATTTAGTGAGAGGACAGTTACAGCGCTCATATCAGAAACTTCTGTGATGTGAAATCATATGTAACTTTGACTCAGAGAGTGAGACGACTTATCTTTTTACAGTGAACGCAGGCAGGAAGAGGAAAACTGGAAAGATTCAGCTTTTATGCTGGAGGCTGGAGATAAGGTAATCTCATTCATAGTTTGATTTTTGTGCAGAACAGAGCGGCGCAAAGACAAATAGCCTGTGGTCAGAAACGTACAAAGAGCAGCCAGGAGTTAAATAGGAATTTCGCAGTTGGGGGATCTGTTTTTGATTTTCCGTTGAGCTTTACTGGACTGGTCTATTCTGTCTGGCACAGGCACAGGCTCAAACCCTACCGTAGATGCCAGAGCTCAGTTACAACTGTCCTTAATGCTGATGTAACTCCATTAAGCGACTGGTGTCGGCGTATAGTAAAATGTTTTATCATTCCAATAAGACCTATAAGGGGTTTCATTGAGGAGTATAGATTGGTTAGTCGCCGCTGGGAGACATTTACTGTTGCACGGTCTCACAGTGGCAACTTTAGATTAATTGCAGCTCTGCCCCGCAGCACAGTTTGTCATTCAGATCAGCTACAGTGACCAAACACTGAAAAGATCAGAATCCATGGTTTGATGGCGAATTGTTTTGAATGAAAATACATTTAAAGTTTGACAAACCCAGTATTTATCTTTCTTTCTTCTCGGTGAGCAATTCTCTGGAAAGACAGTTTATTTGTTAAGTCGGTCTAAGCCAGCATATTTGATGACCTGGGAGTGACACTCAGTAATCAGCTATCTTTCTCCAGAATCACTATAGACATGCAAAAAAAAAAATGGTTTCCAACATTCGATTCAGAATATAAATGTCAACTTTATAAAGGAGGTTTTGAAGCCTCAAACTACCCGGCACAGCCTTAAAGCGTTGCTCGATGTGTGTTCATTTGATTACAATTATCTTGCCTGCACCATCAATGTGTTCCCATGCATTCGTTTTTATAGCGCAGAAAGTTTTTACACTTGGCGGAGCTGGAAAAGTGAATGCATCAGTTACGTAAGACGGACATTAAACATGACCTGAATGTCCACTGAAGAGGCTAAAAGTGGTGGTGGATGATAACGTCAGATGTGTGTGGACTGTTGAGGAGGTTGAATCTTCCTCAGATAAATACATGAGACCACCTGCAGTGCCACATTTCCATTGTGATTTATACATTTACAGTCTCCAGTTTTCCATAATCTGAAGTTTAACTGTTCTTTTAATTAGGCCATCTCATTGTGCCCTCCTCTTCTGCAGTGGTTTAATGGCACCCGACTGGAGAATTGGCCCGACCAGCTGTTTATCTGGATGAACAAACTCCTAATGTTCACACAGCTGTACTTAGTGGAAGCATGCATCAATTTCTACAATGGAAAATTCCTATTTTTCTTTTATAGCTTATCGAAAAATTTGGTTAAAATTGAAGTTACAATTGGACAAGTGGCCAAACAGGTAAGGGTGAAATAAACAGTGAGTGTGTCTGTCTGCTTCTACTTCATCAACATTTTCATTATTTCTTCCCTCAGATACCATAACAACCGCCCGGATACTGTGTGAAGGCATCAATACTCATACCTCAAAATAGCATCAACTATCAACATGGAGTTATTGACTCAGACATGTTGTGTGATATTTGAGTCGGTCTTCAGCTCGGCCTGGATTCGAGGCACCCTTTCTCAGTCTCTTTCTGCATAGATTCAGACCTGCCCGGGATCTTCCATACAACATGTATGATGGCGTGTATGCAGTGAGTGTGTGATGCAACAGACCTGACTTTTCTAAAAAAATTTAAAGAAAGTGTTGAGGGCAAGTTTTTTGTTCAATGTGAGTTTGTTTTGAATCTGAATCATTGGCACTTCTTTGTTACAGCTGCTGTTACAAATATATATTTTCATGTCTAAGAAGGTGTTAAATAGCTCTATAGTCCAACAATAATCACTGTTATAGAGTGTTTGGTCAGTTACCCATGTCTCTCCTCTGCTCATGCAGTAAAAGAGAAAATACATTTTCAGGGATCCCTGCCCACTTTATCCAATCAGGACAGAGAACTCCATAAAGAGGCGGTCCTGTTTGCTGCCATGTCCTGTGATTATTGCTGCACGATGTGGTGATGTAGAGAGGAGGGAGGGGATTACCAACTGCATGACAGAGAGGAAATTAGCTAAAACAACGACAAGGCTTACAGCAGCTTTAAAGATCACAGTTCACTTGTTTCAAATTAGGGAATCTTTGTCTTTGGTTACAAGAAAAAGTACTTTAGTTATGGACGAAGAGAAGCAGGAAATTTCTTACATTTAAGAAGCTGGAACCAGCAAATGTTTGACAATATTGCTTGAAAAATGACTAAAACAATTCATACTGTAGCTCCAGACTGAATCACCTAGAAAACAGCATTTCAGGGAGATAAATTGGACTCGTTTTAAGACAATTTTCACTCCTTCCATTGGCAGATTTTTTTTATTACAAGCGAGAAACACCTCATATAATTTCTTTCTTAAAACGTACTTTTAAATGGCATTTTTTCCATTGAAATACCCTCACAACATGCACTGCCAACTGTACGACCACAGTGAAAGGACCACTTTCACAAGTTGGTTCTGAGTAAATGTAGCTCTCCCAGGTTGTCTTTACTTGCTCCATGTTAGCGGTCTTACTGTCAGAACATGAAAGCTATCCACTGGAAACTTGTCCTGCTGCAGCTGTGATCTGGGTTTAGAATAAAAACAGCCCGGTGTGAAGAAAACTAAAGGTTCATGGCTTTTCTGAGAACATTCAAGACTCTAGTCGTGTAAGACCTGCTGCTGGCTACACTTGGGAGGAAAGGTCTGAAAGGTGTGGTAGCACTCTAAGAGCGCATCGCAGGACATTGACATTTACCTGGTTCAAGCTGGGAAACCTCCCTTGCTGAAAGGGTAGCAAGCAGTAGTAACAAGGTTTGCCATCGTTGCAAGGAAGTGTACATTGTACCTTTGAAGGTTAATTGTTGACTTTACAAATGTGCAAGCAAAAGTACAAGAATTCATGAAGAAGCAGCCATAAAATATTTTCAAAAATGTCAATCAACAGCTGCATTCAACGCACAGACTGTATACAATCTGTAAACTACTTGCTCTAAAAAAGTCTGACAGGTTGCTTTCCATGTTGCTTTGTCCTCACATCTGCACAAACAAAGAACAGAATAACTGAAGCATGGACACATTTCAGTACCTCCACACAAAGGGATCACAGGAATATGTGTCCTCCTCCCTTTATTGGAATATTTTTTTCTAATTTTGGGGATTCGGTGAAGTGTGAACTCTCAGAGATAGATTCCGGGAGACACAGACAAAACAATCCACTTGAATCCATGCGTTCGCTGTCCTTTCCCCCCTAATTTTAGTTGTTCTTTGTCTGAATATGTTCAAAGTTGCATAGAGTTGTAAAGGGGGGGTGGCACACAGCCCCATCCACAACCAGCGTGAAGAAGCCGCGAGGAGAGAGGCTATTGATTGTGTCACCTTTCCACAGGCTCCAGGCTGTGAGGGCTCTTTGTGGGTCCGGCTCTCAGTGGAGGACTCAGGCACTCGTACATGAAAAGACTCAGTGTATAAAGCAGCTGGGGCTGGAGGGGAAAGCTGCACGGGGCTACAAACTCCTCTTTTATGTCCTGCTGACTCTCTCCCTGTGCATGTCTTACTCTCTCTGTCACTCCTGTCTCTTTATTACTCACTCTCCTCCGTCTCCTCTGCTGCACTCTCTCAGCCTTCAACGCTTGTTATTGGGTCAGGTAAACAATGTCTTATCCCTTTTTAATTCTTTAATTTGGCAATTCTTCTGAGAAACGCCGTCTCCGTGGTTGTCAGGTAGCAGAACAGATAGAGGTGCGTTTTTGGCAATGATGCAAAAGGTTGCCGTCTCTATTTTTTTCTGGTTACTGTTCAGATATGAAGGCGGTGGCTGGCGCTGGTTCCTGTGGCAACAGCAGTGCAGTCGTTACTGGCCAGATGGCTTCAATGGAGCCATTTTACTCTGAACAGAGGTGCTTAAGTGGTGCACTCTCACTTTAATTTGCTTCAGGATTGGACCTGTGTTGTAAAAAGAGTTCCTTTTGTCTATTCGCCTATCATGCCGTTGTCGGAGAGGCTAATTAGCTCACTCGAAAAATGTTTTTACACGAGCCAGGCAGATGCTGTTAGAAAAAAGAGAAAAAACGAGACGAAGCCCGGGAGGCCATGTTTATCCCACTGAGGCTGGAGTCACCTGCAGTAAAGGCCAGCAATCAGCCTGCAATTACAGTGTAACCTCAGCTAATGGTTCTGAAGAGTCCATTCAAATTGTGTTTACACTATACGCACACTCAGTCAGGTGCTGTGATGTGCGGGTCAAGTTCAGTTTTGATAGAGAATAATAAAAATACTAAAACAACCAATCACACGCTGGCAGGTAATCATTTCAGAAGTGGCTTTCATGAATTTAATGATTGTTATTGATGTCTAAAATGGCAAAAAAAATGCTTTAATGGAAGAGTATTCTGCCAAAAAGAGAAAAGACCATAATGTAAAAATGATTCACATTTTGTTGAACTAAATCATAAATCTTGAGACAAGTTTAAACGTCACAGATCTGCCGGTGGGCCTTGCACCAGTTATTGTTCAGAAGCTCTCGGGCCTCATTTATCAAATCGACTTATGATACATTTTGATCTTAAGCAGAAAACAAAATTTAAAGCTGCTGTAAGCGTTATTTTCTTGTTAAACTTAGTGATAAATAGCTCTATATCCCAACGAGAATCACTGTGACAGAGGACTCCATAAAGAGGCGGTCCTGTCTGCTCGGGGAACAGAGAGCAGGATCCTCCTGTTCTGGTACTTACACCAGCAATGGCAGGCAAAAGGAAAGCTACCATTTCCAGTGCTCCCACTGGTGGCTTATACCACCAAACAGACCAAGCGATGAAGAACGCTCGAAAAAAGAAAGAGGCAAAGAGAGCTGCCTCTAAAAGAAGAAAGAAAGGAGTCGTACAACTGTGGTAACTCAGAGAGAAGGGAGGGGATTGCACACTGCAAAACGGACAGGAAGTTAGCAAAAACGATTTACAGCAGCTTTAAGTAGACATTTATAAAACCTGACTTTGACGTGGAAATGATGTTATCTCTAAGCAAAGTCTAGAACAGACGTAAGTGATTTTCCTGCTGAATATGTAGGGGTATCGCAGTTTCGAACATATAAATGAACAAGCCTGTTGTGAACCTTAAGCATAAACATCATGAACAATGTGCAGTGGTGACAGACTCCCCAAATCTAAAAAGTTTTCTTTTTAATTCATGGATATTCGTGACTAAACCTCATTTGTGCTGGTATTATATAAGGAGCAATCGCAAGGCAAGTTGATTTGAAATGTATAGATCATAGATGCGTAAGTTACAGATGGGATTCTTACAACCCTTTACTCTGAGTAAACTGACTTTCTCTGGCTTTGAACAACAAAATATATGACAAACCTCTAGTTTAATGCAGAATTCCTACATGTTATAGATTTGAACAAGGTTTTTTAAGCTCAGCATCTTTATACGTCAAATGCGAGCACACTCTGGGAAGCTCAAGTATAAATCTAAGAACATTTTTATGAAAGAGGTCCCAGAACTCCTTTTTTGAATTCTGAGATCTTTTAAGGTTTTCAAAGATATCAAATGTGTCAGACTGAATTTGGGGGAAATGTGTTGGACAGGATGTAAAAAAAAAAAAAAAAAGCATTTCCATTTGATGGAAGGGTGCTTCCACAGAGGCACCATCCCATGAAATGGTTTGAGTCTTGTGTTTGAATATTTCACTCAGTGTTAAGATCATAAACTGTCTGTGAAACAGCTGGAACAAACTGCTACAGAGAATGTATAGTGAGAAAGGATGATTTTTCCAACATTAAAACAATATCATGGGGGAAAATAAGAACGTATATGTTCAGAAATTAAACATTTTTTCTCATTGATGCTAAAGTTTCAAAGAGAAAATCCATATGGACTCCGAAAGCACTGGATTAATGGGAGAAACTGCAGGGAGAAAGCTTAAATCTGCGTGTTAATGAAGCAGATGATACTTGTTAATCCTGGATTGCCTTTGTTTGAATTCTGATGAACTAATTGTTGAAATAACATCACAAACAAACATGATCAAGGCCACCTGGTTTATTCTTAGCATTGCTGGACCCACAGTTCAACTACTAATTATCTCTCTACCTGCTGCTGATATACAGTATTTACAGGTTTTTCTCTTGTACCGCAGCGACATCAATCTCTGGATCGGACTAATGTCTCAGCAGAGGACGCTCACTCCTACTGTGCTGATAAGGATTATATTTATCACAGGGATGGATAGCTCATTAATTTCTCCAGAAATACCATCTGGGGACAACATCAGGCTGCAGTGCTACTTGAACGAGGCCAACACACCATAAACTTCCTAATCAACCCAGCGTACACACTCCCACAAAAAACAAACCGTGCTCATGCTTCTCTTCCTGTCGGAGCGACACTGTGAACTCACAAAGCCACTTAAAGTCACAGAGGAAAAGGTCAAGCTGATTGAAGGGAAAACGAGCTGGCTCAATGGTACGTGGCTGCAGTAACAAGCGCATTCGGGCTGCCTTCTGAGCATGCTGAATTGCATTAGCCACCTTGTCAGCTGGAGACAGTCAGTCCGCCCAGTGACCTGTTGTGTGAGATGTAATTATCTGCTGCAGTTCTTCTGCTGCGTTACAGGTAATTGATGCTTATTTCCTCAGGAAGGGTTGAAATCTGTATTGATTGTCAACTTAAGTAGGCCAAGTTTATCACCTGGCTCTCTTCCTCCTCCCTAAGGAATCAATACAAATTTCACCCAACAACCTCCTCCACCCATCTTCACCATCCTAAGAACTGAAGGTCCCACTCGCGCTTATCTACTCTCTAATTCACAATGCCTTCATAGCATACTGCACTGCAAAGCTCTGCTTTAGCCTCTTAACTCCCTGCTCATGAAATCTAATTACATCCCCGCTCACTAATCTGGAATTAATTCACTTTAGATGAAGGTGATTGATAACGGCCCATGGAAAAGTCACCTAGGTCGCCCGTCAACAGTCTGACTTCCCAGTGAATAAAGGATGAACTTGAGTGATCGGGGTTGTAGACCGAATCACCGTCACGTTGTGTCGACAACAACAGTCCCTGCAGGGTAGACAACTGGTGGTAGATTTGCATTGCAGAGATATGTGAAATTGGCAAATTTGTTTATTTCTGTCATCATTTTCAGCCATAATTGGAACACTGAAAGTGAGGTGCTTTGATAGCAATTTTGACATCTACCCAAGAGTGACATCTCAGGCGAACTGCTAGTAATGGCTAAACAATGAGCAAGTTAGAAATGTAAGAAAAGTTATTATTAATGATAAGCATCACATGCATTCTAGATGAATGTGTCATGGTTAAAAAAAAGGTAAGGACCCAAAAGCAAACACAACGAGGCCGGTGGTTAAGAAACAAAAAAGCTAGCTTTAATGACAGCTGTCTATAAATACAAAAGGCAGGCGAAAAGGCTGCCAATGAATTTGGAGAAATCCAAGAGCAAAAAACAAAAAAAAAGCGTAAACCAAGAAACAGAATTAAAAACACAAAGGCAGGAAGTGGAAGATAAAACAATGACAGGATAAATCAACCAAAATAAAACAGGAAACGATGAAACCACAAACACAAACCATGACAGAATGAGATTTATTATTTACTTTGAAACAGAATGATGAAAAAAAAGAAATTGTACGTGAGCTATTGCATGCTAGTGGTTTTCTACACGGGAGTTAATGCAAACAGACAGTGGACCCATGAGAAAAGACCGCTGGAAACATGATGTGTGTATGTTTCAGCTAAGTTTGTAATTTTGGGAAATACGACTATTTGCTTTCATGCTGAGAGTGAGATGAGAAGATCAATACCACTCTCATGATTGTATGCTAAAAATGAGGCTACTGCTTAGCAGCAAGCTAACTTAGCTTAGCATAAAGACTTGATATAGAGGGAAACGGCTAACGTGGCTCTGTTCCAAAGATAACAAAATCAACCTAGAAGCACCTCAAAAGCAAATTTCAAGTCTTGATGCTAAGCTAGGTTAGCCACCCGCTTGCTGTAGCTTAATCAGTACTATACAGACATGAGAGTGGTATCGATCAAAATGTTAAACTTTTCCTTTAAAATCTGTGTGAAATAGTCTTTCAACAGTTTTTACATTCCTTGGTGAATCCAGCGACCCCAACCAACAGCTCCCATCTGCTTTTGGCAGGTCTTCCCGTCAGTGACGGATAGTGGCAGAGAAACAGTAGAACACACTGAACAATGATATGGGCCATATCCTTCTATAGAGCTGACAACAATCTAAGATGGAGTCTGTGGCTGATGAACTCCTCCTCCCCTGTAGAGTAATAACGTGCACTGAGCCAGAACCCTGGAGAAAGAAGCTGCAGGGGTGGAGGGTTGAGCGTCCCTGACTGTCTCTACAATAGAGCCTCACCCAACGGCTCCAGGGGACAGACTCAGAGCTGAATTATGAGGTGAGGATAGCTGGCCTCTCCATTGCTCTGCTGTCAGAGGTAGGATGGACCCTTTTAAATGGTCATTTCATCCAAATTGCAAAAAAAAGACTGCTGTCTTGTCAGCACAGTCACCAGAATAAAAAATGTTGACATTGTACGTATGAACATTTCTACAGTACGTATCATATTATGTTTAGATTGCATGTATGTGAGCTGACTTTCTTATAAGAGACATGAAGACATTTTCCTGCTGTGTTTGTGGCGACAAAGTTACGTGTTTAAGACAAAACATAATGTTTTCGTGACCCTAACCAAGTGGTTTATGTGCCTGAACCTAACCAGACCTAAAGCACAGAGTTGTCACAATATAAACTGAAATCTAAAGTTAAGTTAAATCTAAAACAGATGTGTGGTTTGCAATTTCTCAGTCCCCGTGATTCTGGATAATAACAGTATCGTACCACTGTCAGTAGTATTTTCTACTGAGGAAATTGTCTGGGGGTGGCACTGTCTTTGGAAAAGTCCGCCAAATAAATTGACAAAACACAATGTTTGAAATTTCCGATCTGACTCCCCATATCAGCAGGTCGACATCATTTGTCGGTGCCTTTCAGAATTATTTTCTGATCCGAAGCCATTAAGGTCTGGTTAGGTTTAGC
Source organism: Pagrus pagrus (assembly GCF_965226575.1). Classification (NCBI taxonomy): domain Eukaryota; kingdom Metazoa; phylum Chordata; class Actinopteri; order Spariformes; family Sparidae; genus Pagrus; species Pagrus pagrus. The sequence goes on from NC_140188.1 coordinate 8,929,840, forward strand.
CACAACAGCGAATCATGGTATGGGTTAAAATAACTACATGTTCAAGGTTAGGTAACATGTGGTCATGGATAAAAGAATCCAGTGTCCTTTGTCAAAGAACACAGGAAGCGAGTGGTGAAGTCCGACTGTCCAACCTCCAACTACCGACTTTGTTGCTCCCTAATAGTGTGTCCTGACTTCCTCCATCACTACTACAGCAACAAGAGGACTTTGTCACTTGGACATAAACAAGCGTTTGCTGAAATGAGTGTTGCTATCATTTTTTCCTGAGATCGAAGTCTCAGAAAAACAGGCTGCTAATTTTTCTCATGTCATTTTGTGATGTTATAAGCACCAAAACAAAATCCTAGCTGCCTCTATTGGGGTGAAACCAGAGATATCAGAAATCTCAAAATATGGACAAAGAAAACCAAGAATATCTAACCAAGCATGGACATATACTCAGCCCAGTCGCCAGTATATAATGTTAGCAGTAAATGATAAGTCTAAGGTTGACATCTGCAGCAAACCCACAGTTCGTGTCACACTAGTGGATATTTTTAAGGATACCTGGGATATTTTCATCTGTTTTTGCTGCATCAAAAACTTAGCGAACATTTATCCTGGGGGTTGGGTTGAGACACTGCTAGAGAGAATAATAAAACAAAATAAGTAGTTTTTCATTCTTCACTGCTTATTTCCAATAAAATAATATTTGTTTGTTCCGGCTTGAACTGTGCTTAAACTCTGTCAATCAGCAGCCTCCTTGAAGGCAGGAATGCAGAGGAGCATTACTCAGTGTAGACGCAACCGTGGAGGAAGGTTTCTACCTGAGGGCCAAATGACAAATACTTGAACTTAGATACTCTGGTTTCATCCTTTCCTGCATTTAGTTTTGCAGATACGCAGAGGTTTTTCAGTCCAACCGTATTCCACGCTGCTGTAATAGAATAACATTATCCAGACGACCAACGAGCTCTCCATTCAAGATGAGCTCAGGGATGAGAACAGAAAAAAAAAAAACGACAAAGATAGAAAGATAATGGGCGAGAGGCAAAGCGTCACACTTCAGATTTAATGGACTCTAATGACTCCATTTAGACTCTTCATTTTGCCTCGCTGAATGAATAAAACACAAACTATTTTGGTAAGAGCTTTGAGTAAAGGAGACAAAGCCCAATTATTGCCAAAAACAGAGCAGTAACTTCATGACTGTGGAATTACTTCTGAAGAGGGAAATGAGACCAGAGCAGCTGATATCTTTGTGCTGATGTCACTGAACAGAAGCTGTATAAGCACTAATTACAGTACTCTGAAGGCTATATTATTGTGCATATATCTGTATACATACATCATATACAGCAGATCTGTTATAGGTAAGATAAGCAGGTATACGTAATGAATGGATGTTTTAAGTGTGTAATTCAGTCGGAAGACAAAGGCAGTGACGTTAGCACGCTCAGGTTACTTTCAGCTCTGACATGCATTTGTATTTTTCATCTCCTAAACAAAGCTTTGCACTCGATCTCAGGTGTCCTGGGTGAGAATGAGTCAGTCTCTCTCTATGTATACTGTGACAGTGGAAAAAAAAGGAGAGAAAGGAGAAGAACAAAGAAAGGAGTCAGGTGAAGCCCGCGGAAGAGTCGTACATCTAGAAGATAATGGGGATGTTGAGGTATTTCTGAAGTCTCAAATTACCGTCATGTAACTTTGTAGAAAAATAATGAGTTACGAAGCATGCACACAAAGAAAACCTCTTTGCTAACCAATACAGCGCCTCATGCTGAGCAGCGCTGTCATGCCTTACATGCCTCTCTATTCATACGGCTGTGATGAATATGCCTTGATTCGCTTTCTTCTTTTCCTCAGGAGTGTTGGAGCGATCTCTTTGTAATAAAAAAAATAAATTGTGTCTGATTATTCATCCGTGAATAGTTTTGTTCTTAATCAGCAGACATACTTAACAGTCTCTTTCTGTTAACCCCACGTGGCGGATCCATGCAAGGTAGATATGTTGCTCTCTCTCAGGAGAAAAGTCACTTTTGTAACAAAAGATTGGACATCAGAAAGGTTAAATATTGATATTCAAATAACCTCAAAATCCCACACAGTGTTGAAAAATGACAAGAAATGGAAAGCCACAGTAGCGGCATGAAAATCAAGGATTGTTTTGCCTCAAGTATATTCCCCGTCAAACATCTAGATACATTCAAGTTTTGCCATTTCTGTCAATCAGAGCAAAAGATGTCACTTCATTGTTCAACAATCACAATTGATGGAAACATTTGGTATAATGTAAGTACACAACTCATTAAAATATTGCATTTGAATCAGTATCCAAAACAATTAAAAACACAACAGGCACACTGTCGCAGTAAGTCTGCTGGCAGAGAGGAGCAGTATCCACAGGCTGACAAACACCAAGTCTACTGTGACTCTGGTGTATGAAGGAATCTGGCGAGCCCTGAAGCCCAGAAGCATTCATGTTGCTATTCTTCAGCATACAAGAAGCAGTTTGGCACTGTATGAGTCAATGTGGCACTGATGCAATACTGGGTTAACTTCACCCAGTACCCATGGGTAGAAAACCACAAGAAAACAGATTGGATTGATACGGTGTTAATATTATATTTTTCGGTTATTTACTCACATTTGAAAATAGTAGAGTTGCAGTCTGTTGTACAACTATTCAAATAACCATACCATCTAATAATCTTTTAGTAGTAAAGCTTGATCTTTATGTATCTAACACTGTATCAACAGCTCATCATCCTCGGTTGGAGATCCAGTGTGTTTGTACCTATGGGTACTTGGCAAAGTTAACTCGGTATTGCATTCGTGCTACATTGATTTTAAGTGTGTTGGCAGGGGAAGATGAGATCCCCGGTCAGTGTTGGTACGTATCAAATTCAAAAAATTCTCAGCAGAAAAGACCTGTTCAGAGAAGTTCTGCTAAATATCAGAAAGTGGATTTATATCTGTTTATTTAATCTTTCGATTAAACTGCAGCAGAACCACAAAACATTTTATTTACACACTGCAATCTGTATGGCTACCCAGGGACCTGCGGGTGGTTGAATGATTGAGGAGCTCCCCGCTTTTCGCCTCTTTTTGTCAGTAATGAGGCGAGGGACTCGTTGAGCTGGCAGCCCACTAAGGGTGCGCCGGTGGGCAGGCACCCTTTGATGGCTGCTGATGAGTGGGGATCGTCCCGAGCCACTGGGGTGAGAGTTGGCAGGATGCGGGCTCTGTCCAGATGGGGTCTCATCTGGCCCTTGCCTTTCCTCCTCCTCTGCAGACCAGCTTCTCTTGCACACAATGGGACAGACCAGCAGCAGACTCTCCATCTCAAATCACACCAAATGAAGATGAGAGGTGTCTGGTACATCAAAAGTATCCCTGATTGCCAGGCATCTCAGAGAGAGATCCATCACTGACATTTAGAGTTTGTCTGATGGCCGGAGAGGGAAAGGTTAGATTTTAGATGTCTGATGCTGAACTGCACAGCAGGGGTGCCGCAGAGATGGGAGGGGATGCCGAATCTAAATTGGAAAATATCAATAGGCTATTAAAGTGGCAAACAAAGATTGAATTCATAAAGAGCTGTGAAAAGTTATTTTGTGGGAGGACAGTGAGATGCTAATGGGATTTTGCTTTCTCTCCTGTGCACTGAATGTCAGTTCTCTTATCAGTACCTCGTAAATCCCCGAGCTGAGGGTGGAGCTTAAATCTTGGGGAAAAGAGTAGATGGGATTCCACCACTATAGCCAGCAGCGAACCATTTTCTCATCTGGCTGGAGAATAATAAACCACAGAATAGGAAAAAAAAAAAAAATCTTTAAACCTCATTTGTAAGCCGCTCCTCAGAGTGGGCTCCTATTTTGCGCATGATAACATCACCAAACAATGTCTGCCGCTAACTGTTTATCAAATTGAGTTTTCTTCACTCACAAGGAAGGGAAAGCTGCCTCTTCCCGTGGACACTATCATTTCGGGAGTGCATTGTTAGACAAAAAGCAATTATTGATATGGAAATGCTTTGACCAGTCGCGGTAATTGAAATCACATTTCACAGCTCACTTGCATCACGTACGGTTTTAAACATATAGATGTCTAAATCCTGGCGCCAACAGCTGCCAGAGTAAAGTGGAAAAAAGTTTGTTTAAAGGAAACAACAGCAGAACTCTGACTGTAAATCTATATCTTGTTACTGGGGATTGTGATTTCTCACTCAGAGCCTGGGACTAATCAAAATTCAGCTGCGGTATCAAACATCGCTTGGAGATTAGGTAGATTTCAGGATGCAACATACCCTAAATAAAAAGAATTAATGTTTAATTGATATGACGAGCTGAATCTTCTCCCAAGTGGCCACAGATGACACATAAATGGTAATATGATTAACGCAAAAGGGACATTTTTAATGGAAGAGCACCGCAAAACAAACCCTGATGACATGATCCGTCCGTGCCCTTCCCCACCCACTGTGTTTACAAATCAGCATTGCTCCCGTCCACTGGGAACTGCGAGCAGCAATGATTTCCGATGCATAGCAGATCCCTCCACCATCCCTCCTTTGAAAGCCCACACTAATTCCCCTTCCCTGTGCACACCGAGCTAAGCAGAGTTCCCAGTGGACCAGGTCCGTGCAGAGCAGGGTTAGAGCTTAGCTGACTGGCCAAGCATGGGAGTCAATCGATGCAAATCACTGAGAAACCTCCACCAGAAACAATAGGGGAAATGCAGTCGTAACAGCAGTATGTGCTCGGCTATTTTTCCAGCCAGTTCTTCCCTCGTCAACACACCGCAAACCTCATTTTAACCACTGAGGTCAAAGCGTCAGACCCCTGAAAATATCGTAATATTGATTCATCTTTAACAGAAGACACCGCCGGCGCTGTGATAGCAAAAGTGTCAAAGCAGTGAGCATGCTACTCGTGGATAACAGAACCTCATTATGTTATTCACACAAGTAATGACACAAGTCCACAGTGTTGCGGAACTGAGCTCACACAATTAACCTGCTGCCAGAGAATGAAAGTAATCAACCCCAGCGAATCAAAATGTATAATTAAAATGCAAATCCTCAGGGCTCCCTACAACTCTAAATGGATTATTTCAAATTACCTGTCAAAAAAGTGCCATTAATATTGCATCCACTGCTAAAAGTTTGGAGATAAATATTAGAGTCTGGAGGAGAATTGTGGATTTCTGGAAGTGAAGTCTGTGTAGAGTATCCATGTATTTATGAACTGCTGCTTATGTGCGCTGGATTTGCTCTATTTAGTCAGTTATTTACTCCCTCTGATTGAGACTTCTACCACTGGAAGTCGGAGTACTTAACACTGAATAATATCAAATAGCCTGTCAGTTATTTAGCAGCCGACAAAGTCAAATACTGATTACAAGACAGTGGATTCCAGGACACGGGCGTGTTAAAGGCCCACCAACCGTTGCGCACAAGAGCTAGATGCACATATTGAAAACCACGCTTGGGTCTTTCTATAGTTGTTTTATTTACCTATATAGTCATTTGGCTTCTCTGTGATAATTTTGTGTCTTTTTTGCCGTCATTTTCATCTCTTTGTGGTCTTTTCCTGCATCCTTCTGTTCATTTTAAATCGCTTTTTAGTCATTTTCCATCTTTTTGTAGTAGTTTTGCATCTCCTCACCAGCATTTGCATCTCTTTGTTGTCGCTTTTGCTTCTTGTTGTGGTCATTTTGCATCTCTTTATAGTTGTTTATTTGACTTTGCAAAAAAAATAAATGCTAATGGTCACTTCAAACAGAGGTTCTGGCCCAGGAGTCTGTCTCCGAAACAGTCCCCAGCCAACCACCCATGTATGCACTGCATAGTAATTCAGCTACATCAGATACATATTCACAGGGAATCGGGTGCTTTCTATAAGCATATAAAAGTTCAGAAAAACAAATTGACTATTCACCAGCCCAAACATTGATCATTCCACGCTTTGTTTCCCCTCACATAATGAAAACTAAACAGCACATTAAGTCAGCGGCGGACTTCTCAGCCATCTGCCGGTGCTGCAAGTGAATCCTTAGTTTAAACAGAGCAGTGTGGCAGAGCCCATGTGTCCCTTGTTTCACTGTCTCATGGCGAAGACGGGGGAGGGCTGTCTCTTGTCTCATCACTGTCACTGCTGAATTGAAATGAAGCGTGTCTCGGCTGTTGGGGGGGTGGCAGAAAGACCGGGGTATTGCTCATTTTGCTGAGCAGATTACTGAGGGGGGGCGTTGGAAGGTATTATGAAGAGTAATGAGCAGGAGTAGGAGGATCACTAAGATGTAAAGTGCTTCATCTTGTGCCTCACCGAGCAGGGAAGAGATGGGGGCCAAACAGGTGGCAGAACTCTCCATCAGAGACTTCACACAGACTGAGCATCTCGACTCAAGGCACTCAATTCAAACTGTGTGGGCAAGCGTGTATCCACTGATTAGTTCCACTTGTTCTGTCCGGACTGAACACGAGATCTGGGATAAATATTATTGATATTGCTCAAATGAATTATTTATCACTTTGGACAGCAGATGTCTCCTTTTGGGTAAGATTTCAAGAATGAGAGAACAAATTATTGCACTGCGATTCTCTGCTGAATGATAGTAAAAATAATGATATCAAGCTTATTTGGAATGAGCCTGATTATTCATCATATGTTTACAGTGTGGCAATAATGTGCTGGGAAACCTGTGCTTGGATAAACCATCCGGTCACATCTTGTGAGACAGCCGCTGTCAACGCTAACAATCATTAGGGTATTGTTTAAAAGTCATGAGGTTATCCTCTAATTTAGTTTGCCATGGTTTGCTGTACAAAAGTCCCGTGCCTGTAAACTCTAGTATGGAGAGTGTGTGTAACCTATATGATTGATGCTGGCCTGTAGTTGGAGCCCATTCCAGACAACTCGACCAAGCTTGCAGGTCTGAAAAGCGAAGCCAATGTGGAAGTGCCTTAAACCTGCATTCTTGTTGACGGCCAGCAGGGGGAGACTCCATTGGTTTCGTGTAAGCTTATGAGAAAATGACCCTACTTCTCACTTGATTTATTACCTCAGTAAACAGTTTTGTACTGAGTTTGTGTTCTCAGTCACTAGTTTATAGTCTTCTTCAACACAGCATGGTGTTCATTTAGTAAATTATGGTCGCATTTAGAGTAAAAGAGGCGATACAGCAGGGGTACCTTGTGATTGACTGGTTGTTACCATGGCAACTGTCAATCAGGATAGAGGCGTAGCAATGCTTATGCTCCCCAGCTCCTCTCTCTCTTCCAAACATGGTCGCGTCCGGCTCCAAAAAAACAAGATGGTGACAGCTATAATGCCAAACTCGAGGCTTCAAAACGGCAGTCCACAAACCAATGGCTGCAGGGTTTACACTGGAAGTATACAGCAGTGTTTTCTATCACCTTGCATCACTGTCTTGACAAGGCACCAACTACTAACCAGGGAAAATACCCGTTCACACCCAGACTCACACACCTATGACACAGCATCGAGATCGAACCACCAGCCTTCTGATAAGTGGACGACCGCTCCACCTCCTAAGCCAGTGTGCATCAAGAATTGTTCTTTAATAATTAAATCAAGTTTCACCAAGTCCTTCCCGTTCTGTCACCGTCTCCTGCCGTGCTACATAAGAGAGTTTTCCTCTGATGTCTTCCTCTGGAGTCACATACAATAATCTCCTGCCCTCTTTAATTACCAAGCCGTCAGGTACAGAGCATTTTTCGTGCCAATCATTATTTCTCCCTAAATCCACTGGCATTTTGAAGTGCCAGCAGTAATTGGCGAGACAGCTCTTGTAATGAAATGATTAAATATAGCTACTGTATGAGTCGACCTACCTGTGGAGGTCTAAGGCTGACAGTGTGCTGAATTAAACGGCGGCAACACTTTGAGTCACACCAACAATTCAACGTCCTCAAGCAAATTGGAATGACTGAAAGAACGACTTATCTATGTATGAGCACGGCTCTCGCACCTCGGGGAAGTGATTCTGCATTAAATTGCTAGTTGTGATTGAAAATAATGCAGCGACTGCAGGACACAACACGCTGGACAGATGGGTTTTTCTTCATCAAAGCCTACAAGCCATTCTGCCAAGCAAAGAAGAGAGACGTTGTGTACCGTTTGTCTGTATCTTGTAGAGTTAGAAGTGCACATTTTGTTGGGAGGGGAGGCAGACGTGCACAGATAAACAGTCAGGCACGGGTGCTAAAAATGTGTCTCCTCCAGGCTCTCCAGTAAGGATTAAAAGTGGGGATGTTATCTTCCTGATGTCTAGACAGGTGGCGAGCAAAGCCCAGAGTAACACAGCCAGCAACCACTCAGCCACCCGCCTGCTTTCTGTACTTCCACAGCCCGAGGCAGACTGCAGGACAATGGGCACTTAAGAGGCTGACAGTAACCTGCAGCACCATGTGACGACAGCAATGAAAGTAAACACACACAAGTAAACAACAACCTCAAGGTCAGTGGCCTTATCTCTCTGAGAGGAGAGCTTGTCCATCTGGGTCTGGCTGTGACAGTGTTTGTCAAGCATTTACTGCTGCTCATGTGTTATACTGATCTCTGCATGTATGTTTCATCAACTCCCCTCCCCCACACACCTGCCTGCCTCCATCTGCCCCCGTGGGAGCACGGATTCGTACAAAGATCGGCACTGCCTTTGCTGAAAGCGTTGCTGTTTTACTTTGCATTCACGGTGATGTTCTCCGACACCGAATCAGCTGCCTGAACAGATTGCCTCAACATGGTGATTGAAACAGCCAACAGTTGGAGATTGCTTCAGCCTTTTCGTAGATTGTTGGTACAAAAATGTGTCTCCATGCTGTTAGCCATTTCTGCTTCAGAAATAGGCTTTAAACTGCAATAATGAAGGTCCTGTGGGACAGTTGGAGTTTGACCCTCTGTGGGGTAATGTATGCAGATGATCAGTCAGCCAGACTAAAGCAAGGTAGGGGGGCAGCCAGGATGTGCAGCTCCTGTCTGTGCATCCCACTGTGAGACTGTCCTCCAGCTGAAGCACTTCCATGGCAATGCTCACATGAAAGTGCTCGCTGCCTGGCTGGCAGAGGAGATTATGTTATTACACTTGTGTTGATCATTAGTAATGGAGAAGGAGGGGTAAGATGAATTAACTAAATGCCGTAAAATGGATTGAGCATGGTGCTGCGTGGTGATATATGTGCAGGGTTTTAATGAGGTGTGTGGATTATCATGAAGGTAACAACGTAGTCTTGATGTTATTAATATTTTACCAAGAGTCAGATAGACACAGAAACAAGGCAATTAACAGGGGTGTACATAACAAGTTCAACCACTATATAATCGATTCTTTGAACAGTCATGCAATATCATAAAGTCTGCCATCATAATACGTCACTTCAATTCAGTTCAATGCAGGAGCCTGTGATCCATATGAGACAATGTTATATGCCAACCCACAGTCAATGACGGATGAAGCTGACACCCCTTTACACTGCCATAAAAGAAGAAAACAACACATAAATAAGTGTAACTGATTAAGTGTTGTAAAGTTGACTTTAAATTGACTCCCCTGACATATAAAACACAGCTTAATGACAAGAACGTTTAACAACCATACAAAACTTGCCTCATTAACTGTCAAGGTTCACAGGCAAAACAATGGGGTTTTTTCTTTGCACCATTATTAGCTTGAGTCTGTGCTACTTTACATTGCCCAAATTAGCCTAGCGGCTGACTTTTCCTCTCATTGCTCAACAAATGACACATATTATTATTATATTACTCACCAATGGTTTAAGTCACTACATCTCCCCACAGAACTGAAACACTGACACAGACTTGTCTACATCATATCTTAAAATTATGATGTGGATCGATATTTTTACTTTGCATTAATAATATTGAATTGTTAATCACTGAATCGGTGTACCTCTTTTAATCAAGATAAAACACAGGTGTGGTCTTTCCTCAATTATAAAATGACTTTTTGGCTGACTAGGATGAAATCGGAACTCATTGACAGTGGTATAATCAAAAATGTACATTTTCGAAGATACTGTCTCTTAATTACTGCACAAATAACTTTATTCCAGCAGCCTCTAAATCTGGACATTCAGCAGATACATTACATGGAGCGATACATGCAAGCCACTGCTGGCAGACAACTTGCTGCTACGCTCACACATGGCACACATTACTCACTGCTGTGCGTCCACCTGTAGGCTCTGCTTCCCATGTGGGAGGTTCATTACCGTCACAGCCTCGATGCCAAATATAAACTCTGTGCATTCTCTGTGTTCACGTCGTATTAAATCTTTTCTACATGAATTCAAAGAAGAAAACAGGCACAGTCACCTTCACATTTTCAACAGTCCTCGGTATAACTGGTTTCAGCACAGCCTGAATGGTTCACCGTACAAGTACATTTCAGCATGAAAATATATGTGACGCGACTGTGAGGAGAGAACGGAGGAGGAGAGACGTTCTGTATATGCTGCACCATTACTGTAACCTGCAGGGTGACTTCTTAATACCAGCACTCTCCTGCAGTGGATCAGTGGAGATCAAAGGGAAATCTATTAGAATGGGAGTCTAAGAGCGGCAGAAGGAGTCCCTGATCAGGACCAGGATCAGAATTATCTTTACTTGACAAGTATATTTGCTCTGGAAACAGCCGCCTTATCAGAGGCGGTCACCTTATTCCTGAGGAATGATAATTTGCAGTTGGTGCAGAGAGAGAAAGTGGGGCAGCGGTTCAGCTCTATGAAACAAATGGTTGGGAAACAATATAAGGAAATTATAAAATAATGACATTTTGGTTGAACTAAGGATGATCTTAACGTTTTGGATCTAAATGTGGCTGTGTTGTGGTGAGGGGTGGGGTAACAGAGATGGATGTCACCACAGGGAGGACTACTTTGAGGCAGAAAACTGGTGCTTGTTTCAATGTTTTGGTCACAAGAATGACTTTTGAAACAAGTGGTGGGCAGAGCTGCTGCCAGTCCACCCTGTGGTTTCCTCACTCTGATCTCATGCAGCTCTTTACTGGAGTACACCTGACAGGTAGCTGGCCTGCATAGACTCTGAATTTCTTTGGTTACACAATTTCTGTTGGGATTTGGCAACACCTTTTGAGGTGTTAACCCCCAATACATTAGCCATATTTGCAGGTATGTTGCTGATTTGCATGCTAGATCAGGAAACAATTAGGGGCCATAAGCAAATGAAAATTATAAGTCAGATATATCCTAACTTGTAGATTCTAGTATGAGTCAAGCCCATGAAGATTCAGCAAGAAAGCAGTAAGCACATCTGGACATCTGTACTCCAATGAAAGGTTCATGCTCATCACAAAAGACTTTCATGGTACATGAAGTGTAATGAACCTGCTGAAGACTATTTCCTTTTCGTAGCACACAGCCAGCGAGGGTTTTTGTTTTGTCTGTCTGTGTTTGACTTTGATAGAACGATATTCCACATGCTGTGACCGCTATTGTTTATGTTAAGCAAACATGGCTTTTATAGTGTGTGTTTAGTTTTCCAGTTGGATTTGGAGATATGTCTTTAAATCAACCAGGCGCAAGAAAACCACTTGAGCCTGCATGTGCTTCAAGGGAAATGTAGACGTCCGGCACATACACCCACACGACACAGTTGTGGGTTAGGGTCAACTGTCGATCATGATGTTAAACCACCTTTTTATTGCAACAAATAACTAGTAAAACCAAATGTAGACAAAAAATTAACACTCATAGATATAGATGTAATAAGAACGACCCAAAATGACAGAAACCATCTTTGTTCGTCGTGCACGGGGGCGGGATTTATGAGCTATACTGCAGCCAGCCACCATCGAGATGTTTTGGCTTCACTTTTGAGGTGCCGTTATGACATCAATCTTTATGTCAATGGTTGAAACTGAGGTAACCCTGGTGACATCACAGCAGGAGTCATTTGTCTTATACTTGACAAAACCTCTCTTTACTGAACTTTACTGTTTTTCCAGGCTGAATAGTTCTCATGACGAGAATTTCATGTCTTGATGCAGTGTCCCCTAAAGTAAATGTTAGTCACAACAAAAGGTAATCGTGCATAAATAGATATGACCTAATGCCCGACCTGTATTTCTGTCAAACAGAGTGGCAACAGGTGATAATGATGGATCATGCAATGGGTCAGGAGGAGTGTCATTACTGTAAGGTAAGAAAAATCGCTTAACTTGTCTTCAGTCGTAGTTAAATGTCTTTGTCAAATCACACGCTGTTCTGATCTGACGGACTCGTCGGTGTCAGCTGCTGAGGCCCCCTGAGTTTGGCTTGTGTCATCTGCAAACTGCACTTAAAGACAGAAAGAAGAGACAGATATGGGCCAATACTCCACAGACTGTTCACAGGATCTATTCCTTTTCTCAAGTTAGAGACACATAATTCTGTCTCTGTTCCTGAAGTTTATAGTCTGTCTCAGCACAGAGAGAATAACTACACAGCAGCAACGGCATAAAAGTAAAAAGAGAACAAATGGAGACGAAGTGTAAATAAATCATAACTTCCTTTTCTGCTCATATTTCATTAAGTAAGTGGTTATCAGTCATGAACAAGCACAGCAGCAGAATGTAGCCCGAGTCTCAGCTACTGAGAGTCGGCAACCAAAACACGATATCAAGCCCTACTTTTTACATAAAAGGAGCAGACGAACCTCAAAAGGCTGCAGAACGGAAGTGTGCACAGACAAACTGAGACACCACAGACATTTTCCTCTTAAACCAGACACATCTGTTTGTCTTTAAAATGGATTCTTAACATCGTACGAATAGACTCTGGCATTACACAATAATCCCAATAATACTGGGTGGCCCATGATGCAAATAGGTTAAATCAGTTACATACTGTTTCTTTCTATTGACTTTCCTATCGAAACATTAGCCTAAAACTCTGAGCCAAAAGCCAGAAAAGTAATAATATAATCATATTCTGCGTTACATTATTCAGTGTCATGGTCACTGAGCACAAAGAATAGAAAAACAAAGATGCAATGATCTCATTCTGAAGGGTCTTTTGTGTTTCATTAAGTCATTTGTCAGTGGTTAAGACCTCTCTTGAGCTCTCTTGATTGTAAGTGTATGTTTTACATAAAAGAATGATGAAGAACACTGAATAAAACTGGAAAATCTTGTCATTGTAACTTAAACTCTGCAGTTATATAAACTTTTTGCCCAATTATTCAACTCAGCATTTGAAATACAAATAATTTGGCTTTGTTTTGAACTTAAACTGTTAATTCTGATAAATTAGCATTCAGTTTCACTGAGACAAATTAGCTTTTCCATTATCGATTTCTTACCTTACATTTACAAGCAAGCAGGTCAACTTGTCTGGGTCAAAGCAGAACTTTAAAAATCAATTGAGGCCTAACCCGCTCTGTCTTAGGTTTTTTAGTTGAGCCATCCTGCCAAAGATTCATGAATGAGCTGAAGCCTGAAAGACAGTTGGAAGGCCTGTAAGAGTGTTATAATAGTGTTGATGAGAGGTAGGTTACATATATGTGTGTAATTGGTAAGTTCCTTTAAGACAGATCCGCCATTTTAGGGACGTTCAACAGGCACGTTAAGGACCTTCATGGCTCATCAATGAAAAGTGAGGGTGCAGTTTACTGACTGCTTTTTGAACTTTGAACGAATTGAATACTATTTGTCTTTAAGACGTCTGTACAAAGGGCAGTTGTTTTCATCTACAAGTAGGAGTCAGTTGTGTGTGGATTGGGTTCTGACACACCAGGCCAATGGTCAGCTGTCAGTGAGCATCTGTGGCCCTATCTCTTGCGATTCCCACCCCTTTGGCAATAATCGACTCTTGTTGGCAACTTTACAGTTACTGACCGTTCAGCTAAGTGAATCAGCGCACAAAAACAGAAAAAGAAAGTAAAAGCCTCTTGAACCTGTTGCTACAGTATCTATGATTTCACCCATCACCATGATTTCTCCTTATTTTTCGGTTCCTCCTCTTGGCCAGTGCCATTTCCAACTTTTTTGAATGACGAATACAGCCTGTTGCTACCTGCTAACCAAAGTCATTTCCTCTCACGCAGTTGCAGAACGTACACTCTAGCTGCCTGGAGTCTGGAGCGGTGTGTTAAAGCGTCGCGTTTTGGCTGAGACACAGGCGACATGACTCAACACAACAGCTCATACTTTGATTCTAGTTTGGTGTGTCTGGGCCCCAAAAGAAACATGAGCCAACTGAATGTTTACACTTCAAACTTGTAGTTGATATAGTGGTTTCAGTTGACAATTGGAAACACTTTTGATTTAGTCTTAATTTAGCTTTCAAAATTGTTCTCAGTGGCAGATAAGCAGGCTGTAAATGAGGTCAAAGGCTCAACAGAAATGTCTACGTGACAGTCGTCAGCATATAGCTGTGAAAATGTAACTACATACTTAAAAAAACACTGCAAAGCAAAGTCACATAAAGTTTCAAATGTGAAATGATTATTAAATTAGTAGTATTACAGTCTCTCCTTTAGTGATGCACTTTAGCATTAATCAATCTGATTAGTTTTAAAGGACAATTTTATCTGCATCCCGTGCCACACGGGTAGAGCCTCAACAGCTTAGGCCCCATAAACTAAAATCTGTCATCATAATGGAGAGCTTTAAGTGTTAATTGTTATCAGCTCACTGATGTGACAGTAAGTTATAAGGGAGTGGTAATGAATGGATGTTTCTCTTTACAGGTTTAATTTAACCCCCCTAAAACTAGAGGCGTCATTAAGTCTGAGATCAGGCCAGCGGTCTTTAAAGTCATGGGAGCCGTTAAAGTGCAGAAAGAACCTTTATCAGAATCTCCTTCCCCGCCCTCCCTCCTTCTCCTGCGTGCTCAATGCAGCATGAAGGGAAAACACTGCTTTATGTGAGCAGCAAGGGCGGCATCATGCATCCTTGCCTTCCATGGACCTTTTACGGCAACTTCCCCAATTAACTTTAATGGCCAATAATATCATTTTATGCTTTTCACTCTATTCTCTCAATTCCAACTCCTCCACGAATCCATATTACGCTCCTCCGCGCCCTCGGCCCCCCGTCCTGCACAGCCAGCTCCTCCGCCTACGTTCCTCTCCTCCCTTTTTTCACCTCTCCAGACCTGCAGTGTCAATGGTTTAAACGGATTGCTCACACAGCCAGTTAACCTTCTCATCCCATAAAAAGTATAATTGGTTTACTATAGAAAGAAGCCTTTTCCATGCTGGGGATAATCCCTCAGCTTGATTAATGCTTCTCTAATCAATTGGTGTCTGGGAGACCCGCCTCTTCAGTCACATCCTGTAAAGGGGAACAGCTGGCCTTTCTAAAGGTCAGGGAGAGGGGGGTCACCTGGGGTCAGAGGGGCTGATGGATCAAGCACGGGGTGTCGAACCACTTACACACTTTAACAAAACTCCAGGGCTATTTTTAGTGAGTCATCAAAGAGTGTGTAAAATAATCACAGGGTTTATGTTGCATTTCTCCCAGTGTGTGTGTATGTGTGTGTGTGTGTGTTTTACCAGCCTTTATGACTCAAAATGGTTCAATGAAAAGCGGCCATTTTTGCCAAAAGATTATGATTACAAGGAGAGCAGTTATTTTTTGAAGCTGCAGGGATTTAACAGAATGGCTTTGAATTAGGAATGAGCTCGGGAAGGGTAAAGGTTAAGTTTACGTGTAGCGATGAGGGTGAAGGTTAAGGTCGCAGGGGTCAAGGATTGTAATAGGATCTCCTCAAAAGTATACTGCAAAGTGTGCATCCATGTGAGTGTTTGTGTCTGTGTGTTTAGCACGCAGGCACTGAGATCATACACAAAATCTACATGACCCAGTCCCCAGAATATATGTTGACAAAGTGAGTTGTTGCATTACTTTAGTTTCAGTTTTCCATTTCTCTTTGGTCACAACGCTGTGCTTATGCTCTGGTTAGCTTTAGGCGCAAAAAACATTTAGTTTGGCTTAAAAGATCTCATGGTTTGGCTTGAAATGCCTGTTTGGTCATCATAAACACACCTGGGGATGTCCAGAGGTTTTGCTAAAAAATAATCGGTTTTGTCACCTGCAGACGGCCCAACCCCTGTCAAAAATACTTGTTTTTTGTCACCACAAACACGGCTGGAAATGTCCAGAGGTCTTGTTAAAAACACACTGTTTTGTCCGCTGCAGATGTCCCGACTCCCATCAAAAATATTACTTTTAGTTGCTGCAAACACGGCTGGAGATATCCTAAGGTTTCGTTAAAAACACCTGGTTTTGACGGCTGCAGGTGGCCAAACTTCCTATCAAAATTATCTGTTTTTTGTCGCCACAAACACGGATAGAAAATGTTCCAAGATTTCCTTAAAAATATCCCATAGTTTCACACTTACAAATAAACACCTGTAACTCTGCTACCATCCCGTTCACCCTTGGACAAGAGTCAGGTTATAAACATGTAATGTGAACGTGATGTGACACTTCCTGGACAAAAGACACATGCTGTACATATGGATGTAACTGTGGTCTTTGCAGAAAAGTAAACTACTCAAATGTTATCCTGCTGACTGAGCTGCTCGAATCTACATATGATGCACAGAAAAACAAAGAGATGGAGGAAAATACTTCATTTAGATTGAATTGCTCCGAGATGTCTTGTGCATTGACATCACGCAGAATGAGAAAAGATCCCCGGGTGTATTGCTCTTGTAATTTTCTCTTCAAACAGGACGGGCTATCATCCTCGCAGCCAGCGCTGCTGAGGGGGTTTGTGCTCCATTCAGAGCAGATTTGAATAAGGCTTGGAAATTGACACAGAGCCTGCTGCGATGTATGAATATCAATGTCACCTCTGACAGGGTAGAATGGCAGACTGGGAAATATCAATTCATTATGAGTTTTGGATCGGGACGAACTATTTCATTTTGAACATACCTGATGTGTTTTTCCCGCAGTGAGCAGGACTAGTCTGCATATTCTCTGCGGAGCCGTCCTGGTGACAATGAAGTTATCTCCACCCAAACACTGTAATCAATATACAGTTTTGCCTCTGACGGACACTTAAAGATGACCACGCCGAACAAGATGTCACCCCTGAGGACTTTGAATAGTAAATAATGAATCGCTACATTAGCACAATGCCTGTTGTATACATTAGCATTCAAAGTGGACATCTAAATTACTTTGAATCCATAACTGTCGCCTGTCACGCCGAGAAGATGTATGCTTTTGTTTCTTACATGATCCTCCCGACTTAAAAGAGACTAAACAACTGACCTCGGGTACTCCACGTGAGCATAGATAGACTGGAAGGTAAACCTAGAAATGAATGGTGCATTAATAGGTTGATGCTAATACCCATAGACTCCTGATGTAATAGAGGGCAGTGATGAATTATCTCTCCAATCATTTGTTAAAGGTGTTTTGCAACCATCAGTTTACCAGCTTTCTCCCTCTGTTATTCTCTGCCTTTCCTCCTTCTCCAGCCCTTCAACTTTCCGTGGGGTGTCACAGCTGATCGGCTGGTGATTTAGTTAAACTTGTAAACAACAGCAGCCATCTGTCTCCATCAACTTTAATAACAGCTCAATGCTTATTCCCTTATTTATAAGAATCTGGAGCGCGAGGCAGCAGGCGCGCCGCGTTGGCATAGGGGGGAGAATCGCAGCGCGGCCCGTGTTAGTATGCACATACATGCCTCTCCTACACACAGACTCACTGCGACAACACTGCAGTGAGAGATGGGGGAGATGGTGAAAAGGGAGTGGGGGATGGATAAAACGGGGGGGTGTAAGGGGAACAGGAAGGGAGATGTGTTTCTGAATACTCTCAGCATCTCCTTGAGGTCAGTGGTTCGGACTCCTGCATGCAGAGGGAGATGCGGAGACACTCAACAGATCTTTAATTGGAGCTCAGCAAGGTGTGCAGAATGAATATTTCACCCGCACAGAGGAAAAACAATTGATTTGTGATGGATCTGCAGTGAACTAGTGCACGAGCCCCTCATTGTGTTGTTTTATTATTAATACTCTTGAGCCAATGGGCTGTGGAATATGCATCGAGTGACCTGCCCTTCCCTCTTCTTATGCTAATCGTCATTGACATTTCCTGCGCACAGCACACCCGTCCCGGCCCCCTCTGCAGTGGACCAGAAAACCACCCAACATTAGCCACAATAAAATCCCTCAAACGGTGCAATAATCCACCCCGAGACATTACCATAGTGGAATTACAGCCGTCCATATGGAGCAACGTTGACCCCGTATCTCTGAAAAGATTCTGTTGTCATCTCAAAAGGCTTTGACCGTCAGGTATTCTTTGTATGTGAAGGGCTACAGCATTCATCTTCGGCCCATTTATCATTCCTGTCTACTTTTCTCCAGTCGTCCATTCATCTATCCGTCCATTCATCTCTCCATCCATCAGTTCATATCGCCTTTGTTCCACATGTGGATCCATCTGTCACAGCCTCCGTGATGCCTGTGCTCTTATATATAGACATCTCAGCCCGACCGTCCACCTTTTTCAAATTGCTTAAAATACGCAATTTTGTGAAGAAACAGTTTTCTTTTCAATGTCAGGGGACAGAAAGGCTGGCCATTATTTTGCCCAAAAGACAAGTGGAAAACAATTTATGCTGCATGGTTTACAGTTCATGTAATTCCTTGGATTAGATTCAGCCCAGTTGCCAGGATAAAATGTTGGCAGCTAACATTTATGCAAACAACAGAAATGTTCACATTTGTAGGTCTCAGACCACAAAACGTGTCATATCACATTCACAGTACATGTTTTTTACCTGACTTTCATGTTGACAGGAGAGTTACAGGCGTTTACTGCATTTGTAAATGTAACACTGCCAGATATTTTTAAGGAGATCTTGGAACCACTTCCAGCCGTGTTTGTGGCAGCAAAAAAGAAATAAGCCCAAAAAAAAAGCCAGAAATTTTTGACGGGAAGTCGGGCTCTCTGCAGCCATGTTTGTGGTGACAAAACTGGGTGTTTTTAACAAAACCTCGGGACATCTCCAGCTGTTTGTGGCCACCAAGACAGCTATTTTAAGCCAAACCGAGATGTTTTCCTAACCCTAACCAAGTGTTTCTGTGCCTTAACGTAACCAGAGCATAAGCAGAGCAATGTGACAAGAGAAACAATGAAAACTGAACCGAAAGAAAAGTAAAGCTGCAAAATATAGAAACACAAAGTATTAACATGTTGATAACTTTTCTGTGGTTTTGCAGAAACATAATACTGGTGATTGGGTTGTTATATCTGCAGTATCTTTCTGCGCCAGGACTCCAGTCATGACTGAGCTCAACTGAGTCTCTGTTGGAATTAGAGACACATTATATCCTCCAGATTGTGATCTGGTATTATTTCATCACCAGGAGGCCCAGATCTTCTGCAGGGAGCTGAAAAGGCAGGATCGTGCTGGAGAGGAGGAACTGTGATTTTCTGGTTCAGAGAATCTGTTCCCATCCCAGCCGCTCTGGCTCCTTTTTTCCCCACTTTGCTGCCAACTCGCAGTCTTTTTTCTTCAGTTAGCACTTTCAAACAGACTAAAATTGGTCTTTGTCTCTGAGATTTAAACACATTAAGAGTGAATTTAAATCAAGGTGCTCAGGCGATAAAACGTGCTACGCTTAGACAATGTCGGGGTTCGCCACTGCTGCCACGACCGCTGTGTCCGTCTTGATCTTATTTGTAAAAACTATTATTTTGTGATCAAAACAAGGGGATCAATGAGTGGATGGAGATGGAATAACAACCGGGCTAATTGGATTTCCTGGCTCCAATACAAGCCAATTAACCTTACACTGAGGCAATTAACAGTGAATGGAGTGGTTCAATATCACAAAAGTGAGGCCCCCAGAAGTTATTTGCAGAATAGTTTATCTCTATCTAACTGCATGGTGCCAGTCTTGTAGCAGGCAATCCACTCAGCCTGAGCTGTAGCCACCTCCGTACTAACCGGTAAATGTGACCCCGTGCCATGTCATCTTTTAATGATGATTCATGCCGGGCTTTCTGCCCCTGCAGTCGGGTACTCCTCACCTCTCTGCATGTTAATGACGACTTTCCTCTTCGACAGGGTGCTGCAGGTTCACCCAGGACAAAGAGCGGTGCGAGGGGTTTACACATGCCTCACCAGAGACCCTCCGCAGACCTCGCTGTGATAAACACATGATTAGGGAGACAAATGATATTAGGCCCAATCATCTCCTGCCCACTGCGGTCATTACAACACCACACAGCAACAATAGATCAGTACTAATTGGATGCAGAATATGACCATAACAACACATTACTCCCATCAATCAGTGAGTCCGTCTTTGAGGAGAACTTGAGTTGACCTAATGATTTACGTCGTGGTGGTGGCGCAGCTATAAAAGTCAGACGGTCGATGGTGAAGACTGCTTCTTCGTGTTCTGACAAAAGATCTCTGTTGTTGTTGGCGTTTACACAGCATTAGGTCCGGATTAGCTCCACTCTGTGGTTCATATCATACTAAGTGGTATCTAATGCACAACAGCTGTGCTGGAAAATCACGTGATAGACAAAATCTCCTGGTTTGAAATTTGGTCCATTTTTGCTTGATATTTTGATATATTTTATTTTGATAACTTCTTGTTTTGTTAGTCTATTATTTGATCCACTACTCTCTCTCTCTCTGTCCACCATTTTTTAAAAAGAGATACAGACAGGAAATGCAGGGGTGCCAGAAAATGAAAAAGTATAGTGGGGTATGAGACCACATAATGCACTAGAGCTGGCATGGACTCCACAAGTTTGTGCAAAACCTGGTGATTTGAATGATTTGAAGACCGAGAAAGTTCCTTATTCAATCATGCTGGATTATCATTATGCATTATATTATCAGACTGTCATTTGTAAAAAAAATAAATAAATAAATAAAAATAGTAATACTTTCGAAACAAATATAAGTATTTTGACTAGTGTACTCAGACTTGTGACCCTGATGTATATTCTCAAAAATGTGAAGATATTCCTTCAGTATGTATGATTCATTTTTCTTCAATCTTATGAAAACTTGTTGACACGTACACAGATATTTTGCAAATCAAACATTTTCCTCTTCGTTTCAGCCTTGATTTTTTAAAACACATTCTTAAGAGGTGATTTTTTGACAAATCTGGTTTCTGTGTATTTGTGTGGACATGTAAAACATTGTGTTTGGGAAACGAAATCATCACATTCGACGACTTGCTACTTCATTCTCTGACGTATCATCTGATGTTTCCCAGTTAACAGTGACAGGCAACCAAATGAAAAATTACAACATTCTCTGGGTTCGAACGTTGCTGGAAATATTTGGGTATTTGAAGTGCTCTTGTGTGTACAGAGATGTTTTGAAATGAAGGACAGCGTTGTGAATTAAGGAGAAATACATGTGAACTAAGCCTTGGACTTGTAAATCTCCTCCATTTCTTGCTCAGAAGTTGGGAATAATCACTTATTTGCATTACCAATGCCACTTCAATCTATTTTTTTCTTTTTTTTACCTCATTACAAGGCAGTTTTTACGAGTTATTGTTGTGGTAATTGTCTCAGTGTTTGAGATTTGATTCCCCTTTTGAATTGATTGTTACCGCCTGTGGCTTTAGTATAAAAATGTGTTGTTTGACATTGTAAATTTGATGTCTGCCAAGGTCCACAACCGTGGCCTCATCTCTTTTAATAACATCAACGCTGACAGCGGGTATTCAGCCTTTTTCTTTCACCTCACATTATCATAAAAATACATTTTAAAAACCCTTAAAAACATTGAAAAATATACAGTGTTGGGCTTTCCAACAGGATCTGAGTGTGAAGGCGCCTTTGGCAAATCCATCTGTAATCTCTTTCACAATGTGCTGCCTCTCATTAATAACATATAATTTATCACAACACCTCTGTTGATCAACACGGGATGTTCTCCTTCTGGAGCGAGAGGAGTCGGCTTCCTCTGCAACACACGTTTTTTTTTTTTCACAGTCAATAAGCTTCTTTCTTTGAAAATCAATTTAGGCATGCTTGTCACAGTTCAAGCCAACCTGAAGTGAAAATGGAAATAAGTAAATTATTTATTACTAAGAGCATATTAATAACACGGTATGCTTCATACTTTTCTATGCTTACATGAACACATAATTACCTTATAATAGGTTAATTTTGACATTATATTTATAGTATCCTCAGATCCTTTGACATAAGCTTTGAACCTTGTAATCGGTTTTTACAGTTCTTCTATCCCTCCCACAAGGTAGGTGTTTGATTTCGCATCAAAGCAAAATAACATTTTCAGACATTTTAGGCAGAGATAAGACGAAAACAGCTTCCCAGGATGCTGTCAATAAATAGGGCGGTCAGTCTCCAACCCCTAAGTGACCTTCTGACCAATGTCACTGCTCCTCACACCTGCCTCCTTCCCCATCCTCCTCCAAAGACACTATCATCAGGTCACAGGTACAAAACCAATCACCTGCCAAATGGAATTGACCAGTTCAGAAAGTATGGGAATTCAATGGCAACACATTGTGATGATGTTTCCTCACTTTCCTCAAAAAAAAAAAAAAAAACCTGACGGTCAATTGGGCAGAATCCAATAAAGGTTGAGTCAAGGATGCCACGGCCGCACCGGTTCACAGGTCAAATAAGAAGTCAAGGTTCCAAGACAGAGGATTAAAACCTGGACGGGTGTGAAAATTGCAGCCAATTGTGAACGGATTATTGGCAGGAAAGACAAAAGGTTTTCATATGATTGCTTCAGTGATGGAAGGAGGACAAGCCTTCAGCCTGCGGAGTAAAAAAGTAAAGACAGGAAACAAAGCTGACAACCATCAGAGAGATAGAGGGGGAGGAAACACCACTGTGAGCACTGACTAACAGCTCTTATAAGAGCCATTAGGAGTTACGCAGTCTTTCAGATTTTGCATTCTTTAAATAGAGACGTGAGCATGTCCCCTGCCATGTTTTTAACACTCACAAACTCAGTTGACGTCAGTGTGTGATGCCGTTATATCGGGAAAATTGAGAAGCAGCCCAAAATGTGTCATTTACAGCAGCAGGTGATCTGTGATCTGTTCAGAAAAACAAAGAAACAAACAGCTCTGGCTGCTTATCTTATATATAAAGGAAAGGAGAGAGATAAGTTTTGTTCTTTATTTTATTCACAACCTGAACACAACTCTGGTACAAACGCTGAACACATTCCCACATGTTTGTGATAATGTTAACATCTCTACACCCTTGGTTGAAATCTGACTGTAGGTCTGTTTTTCTTAATAGCTTTTGATAGTTGCTTTCAAAGTATCAATACTTCTAACAACTTTACCATAAAATACTGAAAAATTGCCATCTCAGTTTGACTCCATTGTAGTGTTCCCAAATTCCTTGTTTTGTATGACCAACAGTTTTAAACCCAGAGAACAAAAGCAGCAAATTGTTGTTCACGTTTGAGAAGCTGGAAACAGTGAGCGTTTTGCGTTTTTTTGATTGGTAAACCACTTAAAATATTAATGGATATTCAAAATAGTTGGAAACGCTATTTCAAATGAATCATTCTGGCATGATATCTCTCAAACAGATGAGTCCAATTAAAAAAAAGGTTAATTCCCATTAATTCTCATGACCCGATATAGTAGCATATTAAGTCCACTGCAAAGACACTTGCCTTTAAATAAAAACAAGCAACAACAACAGTGTTTGAGAGAAAAAGCGCCGCAGCAGGAGACGCTCTGATTGAAAAGCCAGACTGTGGAACGAGTCGTGGTGAAAACAGGATGACGGATGGAGCCTGTGGAGGTATGGGCTGAAATTAGATTGGAAGTGTCCATTAATTTGTGTGACAGAAAGCTCTCATGGATTGTCAGCGTGATCTCACCTGTTAGATGACCCACATGAAAAGGGCTGACAGGGGTTGGTTCTCTCCTCCATTAACAACTGTGTCATATTATCATCAAGTACAGTCGTGATGCTGGTAGACTCTCAGGCTGGACCCCAGAGCCCTACGACAAAACCCTCATATGTTCATGAAATCATATGTTGTCTTCAAGAGCCCTAAAGATGCTGGCATTCAGAAGTGCTGATCTGTGACAGCTGCCAAATACACCCATCACTATGCCAAGTAGCAATCAAGCCAAGATACATAATGTACACACTGCTTAGTTAAAGGCAAATTAAAAGACCATGCTGCTGTTTACTCTTGTTTTACACAAGCCACTACAGATCCAACCTGAAAAACAGACGTGTAGGTCGTCTGTGCTAGCAGCTTGTTACGACCACAAGTAGATGTAGTAATTATGACTGGAACAAAGGAGGAAGTCAGGGAACGTAGTATAAAGACCGACAAAGTTAGCACATGGAGGAGGAGTGGATGGATGGTTCAAACACACCTTAGCTTTAAGTTATGTCAGGTTCGTAACGTAACTGAAGTTGGCATACTTTAACCCAAACTATGATATTTTAAACCTAAGCAAGTAGTTTTAGTGCCTAAACGTAACCAAACTGCAACCATTTCACAACATTAACCATGTGATGATGAAGGTCTGGTGCACCTGTTGATGGCTCTATCCAGCCGTCACCTGTGTGTTTTTGGAGTCAATGTCAGGCAGCTTTCCCCAACTGTTTTACTGTTACCATATTTATTTATTTATTTATTTATTTTCTCCCCGTCACCCCTCTCTGTCTTCATTGTTTGTTTGTCCTCCCATAATGAGTGTGCTTATCCTGTCATGTCTCGTAATATGCCTAGTTGCGCCTTGTCTCGTCTCAATTGTGATGTCGTGCATCACTTTAAAAAAAAACAACCTTTCTTTCTTTCGTAGATCAGTGAATTGCTGCCTCACAACAACAGTTGGACGTATCAGTATCATGTTATAAAGTGAAACGTTTATTGCTAGAGCAACATGTTTTTCACGTCACAAGAAGATATTTACACATTATTATATCATATAACTTTCTTGTTATAATAACATACTAGTTATCTTGTTATAAGCAGTAGCACACACGGTACAATAACTGATACAATAACCTCTTTTCCTCTCTTTTCAAACATCTCAGTCAAACAGCAATTCTTGCATGTTATTCAACATGTAGCCTGTTGCTGCTTTCGGTTTCTTACATCATTTTTTCGAGCACACGCAGCTGCAAGCAGGGATGTTTCCTCATGTTAATATTACTTTAATATGACGTGACACTGTTTAAAGGTCATTTATTGAAAGGATTTTGGACTTTTTGCATCATGTGCTGGTTTATTGCACGGAATAACAATTTATGGAGGGTAATTTTAGACTGTTTACTTCAAAGCAAAAACACAAAATCTTAGTGGTCGTAAGAGGGAGCAGGTGTGCTTAAATGTGTTGATCCTTTGGGTGGATTTTGATTTACAGTCAAGCTGTGAAATCTGGCGTCAGAGCAGTTGTTTGGTACTGAATAATGACTTTAATTGAATCTACCCAAACATTAAAGTCACATTTTTATCAAGTTATAAAATAATGTTTTTTTTAATCAGATGACACGTTATTCTGTTGTCGAAAGATCAGATGTTTCCCGTGTCTGACTCACAGCCCTGTCCTCTGCACAATGACATCTCTGAGCTGTTGAAAGTACAAGTGGAGGGGGGTCAAGTCGGAAAGTGAGTTCCTTGAAACCCAGAAATACCAGCAGCGGGCAAAGTAACTGCTGAGTCACTTTATCAAATCCCTGATGATTTATTACAGCCATTTGTGCTATGGGCCAGTAAAATCTTACTTAATGCACCTTTAAGGTACAACAGTGCTGTAAAAACACCTCAGGGTGATGTTAAATCTTTTATGTGTGTGATTGGGGCACATCCAGCCTCTGCTTTTTCCCTTCGCCTCACTCAGTCTCACCTTCTGCAGCTGTGATTGTGATGACCGTTGTTGAAGGGCACTCTCGATGAGTTTATTAGAAAGTGTCATCAAATGGCACTCAGCCCCAACATCTGACAACTCACAGGTGAGTAACTCCCTTTAAAATAATAGTTTGTCCTTCAAAAACTAACGCCAAAGGCAGAAATATAGTGGCATTATAGTCCAGTGGCATAAAATGTTTTAGCACCCTTCATAAAACAGCACTTTCTTCTCTGTCCCCCTTTGAAACATCTATTTTTCTTTGGGATCTAATGGGTCTCGTTGGAACTCCTAATTGGCAGTCACTGTACCCGCTGTCCTTTGAGCTGCGGTTGCTATAGGGGGGCTTTTTGAGCGTTCAAACCGGCTTTGAAGTCCTCAAAAGTGAATTCTCTCTCCGCTGCTGTGGCAGCAGAAACAGCAACGTCCAGATGGGATCGTAATTGAATGGGAGAGGTATAAATGGTGCCCGTGTCATAAGTCTACAACACCGCACTGCGAGTGCACAGGAGTGGCTACTCATTATTACCGCGGCTAAACTAGCGCCAAAGCCTCCACAAAGGCCCACCATGTTCACTCAGCTCCTATTCCATATGGACCTTCATGCCTGTGTGAGTGTGTCAGAGCACTTGATGTTCAGAGAGAGGCCTTTCATGTCTTCCCTTCCCATTTCCTTTAAACAAACTCAAATTGTTAATTGCTTCTTTTTTGCAGTGCCACTGGACCACCTTCACAAGCACAACAATGCACTTGTCTTTACCTCTTTCTGCACAGATCTCCCATCTGACCTGATAAGCTCATGTTTTAAAGGTGAGATCAGTGTGCTGGTCATCATTTTCATCTTTGGGTTTTGCTTTTGAATCTAATATCAAGTCTAATATTTTTTCTCATGGGGTAAAAACAAATAACTACATTTACTGTTGCACTCTGGGCAACGAGTTCAAGTTTAATACCCGTATATTCAGCCCAATCACCAGAATAAATGTTAGCTAAGTGTGTTTTGCAAAACCACAGATAAGTTAAAACTGAATGTTTATTTATGTTGCAACCTGAATTTTCTATTTCTCTCTTGTCACAACAATGTGCTTATGCTCTGCTTAGGTCAATGCACAAAAACCACTTGGTTGTAGGCTTAGAAAACCTCATGGTTTGGCTTAAAATACCAGTTTTGGTATTTTGGTATTTCGCCACGATTACGGGTGGAGATGGTCTGACTTGTCCCCAGGTGTCCTTCAAAACATCCAGTGGTGATTCAAACTGCGGTCACCAGTTTGGCAGCCTTGTGGCTTGTAATGACTGCCTGGCATCCTCTCCACCTCCTAATGTGAAAGGTGGCTCATAAGCATATAATATGACCGTGCCACCTTTAGTACAAATGTCAACCTTGGATGCATCTGTGGTTTGCTGAAACGTTAACTGCTAACATTACATCCTGGTGACTGAGCTGGGAAATTGCAGAAGTAAATGTTGATTGCACAATGTAATAGCTATAGAATAATGACCCCGTTAGTGTTTAGATTGTTTCTGCAAAACCTCACTTTCACATGCTATTTTGCCGGCCACTGGGCACGAAATCTCCCAGGAAAATGAAGGCTGACTGGTGTTCTAGTCAGGCTGGCAGCCTGGCACCACTTTCATCTCTCCATTATAGACTAAACGAATGAATTAACCCACGTTTTGTCCTGTGTTGATGGTTGATTGCTGCTCTGACAGCAGCGCCAACAGTAGTACCAGTTGGAAATACTAAGGGTGGGAAAAGTTGTTGAAGTGTTGATTCATCTCCATCTCATTGTCATTGTGGAGTTTGGAGTTTGTGTTGCTGATGAATTGCATTGAGTGATACTGACAGATATTCCTAATGTGCTGAATTAATATAAATGGGGTGTGTTATTGTGTGATCAGGAAGAACAAAAAGCTCATTTAAGAGGAGACGCAACTGAATACAAAGTCAATAAAGTCTTGATAAGACGTGAATTCATCTGAGGCCGTGCAAATTGATGCCAAAATGCATCTATGCGAGTTGACAGTGTTTAACTTTGAGTAAAAATGTGGCTGGTTTTGCTTTTTATTCCTTTTGCCTTCTGTCAGAACGCACATTCAGATGATATCACTCTTAGCCAGATGTACCTAATGTGTACATAAACACATCAGTGTTGCACTCTGTGACACTTTATTTCCATACGCTTTTTATTTCTTAAGAGAAAGTGGAAAGGGCTTCAATAGGAATCCTTTTTATGGTGGAACTACAGTAATGCATCATAATGTATAGGGTGCAAAAAATGCAGAGAGCAAGCAGTGAAAACACGGCTTGATATTCACGACACACGCAGTACACGACGGCAAAATATGCTCAGGATTACTGTTATTATCAAGGGTCAATGTGCAAACAAAGCATATTCAACCATAAATGTTCTGTTTAATGCTATCAACAGAAAGCCTCACATTACCATGCACTCTACACGATGAATCCATTGACCCTCTCTCTGCAGCTCCTGCAGGAGTAGGTCTTACAGACTGAGAAACAAAGGCTGAGGCGTAGATGGTGGCTCAGCAGATAGGATTAGAATGTTAGTCTTCAAAGAAGTCCCTCTCCGCCAAAGCTGCTCACCACAGTAATGCTAATGCTGTTTATCTCTTCTTATCCGTTTGTTTTTTGTTACCTCACCCCCTCTTTCTCTCCCTCACCTGACTGTGGCGAGGAAGGGTAAAACATCATATCAACAGTGAAAATACACTGAAAGGTGCATATTTTGCAGAGGGGGGTGTTTAATGCTGACCCTGAGAGTGGGCCAGCTTTAATGCAGCATCTTCGCCTGAGGCGAGGCCGAGGGACCCTCATCCCGACAGTGAACCCTCCTCTCTGCCTGCAATAAGGTTTTTTTTTTTTTTTTCCTTTTCTCGATTTCATTTGAGCCTTTATGCTGAAAAACTTCCTCTCTCCCTCTCATTTGCCCTCTAATATGAACACACACTCATACAGGACTCTGGGGAGAATAAACATTTAATCAAAAGCCTTTTTTAACGCCATTTTCTGCCTGTGCTGTCTTTATTAAGCGCTCGGGGAGCTGTTGTCATTCAATCAGTCAAATTTGCCCTCTATCAAAATAAATCTGAGAGGTTTATATATTATATATTATATTAATATCCTGGCGTCTGTCTAAAGAGCAGAACAGTTTGAAGTTCCACCTGGTAAAATGTACATCAATATGAATGTTCTTGTTCGCTATATGGGTGCTGAATTTTTTAGCATGTGTCAGAGAATTAATCAGCTCACAGTAAGTCGCTCACTTAGAGTGCAGTTTGGGCAGTAAAGTTTCAGTTAGTCCACAGAGCTGTCAGCCATGGAGAATTGAATGCGAGGCAGCTGACAAGTAATTAATATCAATTAAAGGAGAAAAGCGTGTGAATGTGACTTCACCAGACGACTGTAGTTTCAACGTCTATAAGTTAGAAAACCACACAGCCTCGCCGGCACATGGAGCCCACGTATAATCGAGTCCAACGCACTGTATTTCACACTCCACTAAAGGCGCTTAAAAGCAGGATTTAAGAGTCTCGAGGCCGTGGGTCCCCGCGCAAAAAAGCCATCACGGTAGCCACTGCTATTGCTCTCCTCATAATTGCACTCGTGGACTTTTCTCTTTCACAGTGAGTGGTGTGAGTGACCGGCTTTGTGCACACCGTCTGATAATGGCAACAAAGGGAGGGAAGCAGCCGAGTGAACAAAGCATTATGTAATCAATATCGCCGGTCAGTTGGAACAGAGAGAGGTGTTGATCTGTTGACTGAAGTACTGTTTACATAGATTTTCTTTTCTCACGCTGCACATGTCAAAGGAAAAGCCGAGCAGGGAGGAAAATAAGAAGCACTTCCGCATCGGCAAAAAGAGAGAAGTATAGTCCAAAGAAAACCCCGAGTTGATTGAAGGCACCTTTGGAAAGGTGCAGGGGCAGCGATCCGTGTCAGAGCAGAGCAAGGTCAAGGCCAGGCTTGCTTATCTCTGTAAATTAAAACTGTCGTCTTGAACGATGGACGGATGATTTCAATTAAATTGCGGAGTGCGTGTGAGCAAGATCTCAGGAGTCACTGAAGAACAAACACTATAGCTTTATTGCTTTCACATTATTCCCCGCTGCGACTCAAAGCTTTGATGGTCCCTGCGGGTTGAGCTGATGCCCTGTGGGCAAACACAACGACTGGCGACTGGAATTTAGATACAGTTTTAATAATGCAGTGTTTATTAAAAGGTCCGTCACTGTTATGGCTACAACTCTTGCATTTAAATTCTGGTATCTACATATATTTATCACAAATATAAGACAAAAACTTGCTACTTCATTTTCCTCAGTATTTGTTGAACAGCAGTGAACTGTGTGATCGTTTTCATGTCCTTTTCATCACTTATGCAATTTATATATGACCTATTCTGCAGAGCGATCAATTGAAATATGGAAAAATGTGACAAATTGAACTGTAATTCATTTAATTTATTGTTGCACTAAACAGACCGATCTCATTATGTAAATTAAATGTCAAAACAGATACTGCAATTATCAAACACAAACACAAAAATTGTTGATTGGTGAAAATTTTCCCAACGTCTCCTCAAAATATATAAAATATCTGCTTTGTTGCCACAAACAAACATACGACCCTGACGTTTTGTTAAAAATATCCATGTCTAATGAGTCTTGAACATTTTATTTTGGCGACTGGGTGGCACATTCTGCATTATTGTACACATTTACTGTCTATAGTGCTTTCAATATTAATTTGGTTAAATAATGTCACTTTTAGGTTTCCATATTAGCCACACAAAGTGCTTGCGGCTTGGTGCGCAGGGTAGAAAGATCAAATCAGTCAAAATCACCCATTAATCAATAGCTCTGATTGTTTTCCGATTGATTTCCGTGCGTCCTGACACTGATCCTGAAAGTCAGACGTCCTGAGTGATTTAGAGGGCCTCACAGCGCTCTTCATACTAGACATTACATTATTAACGCCTGTGATTAATACAGATTAATACTGACGTTTTTGTCCTCCTTCTGTATTGACACACAGAGATACAGGAAATGTGTCAACAGAATTTTCTTTGTCGTGTCGGCTGTGATGATGTGGTTCGCAAACATTTGGAGATGGAAATGAAAATTGGATTGTCGGATTTAAATGTTGCAACACATTGTGTGCACGAGTGTTGGGAATGGAATTGCAATTTGTTGAACATCAGTAGAATAATGTCAGCTTTGGACTTAACAGCTGAAGTAAGACATGCCGTGCTTTTCACGAAAAATACCATTAAGACGGTGTTGTTGCTCCCACACAGATCGTCTTAATGAACCTCTCTCAGACAAAAAGGCTTGAAACATTTGGTGTGCAAACGTGCATATCAATGTGTGCTTGCCCGCAATTATTACTGGTGATATGTAAGAGCTGCGAGCCGACGGACTGACCTTTGTTCAAAAAGTGGCAGCTGCCACTCTGTCCAAACATCAGTAACAACCTGACCTTCACAACATGTCTGTTGTTTAAGCACCAGCCTTCTGCTGCTGAGGGCTTCTGTTCTGAAGATCCCCTCTGGCTTCCTTAAAATGAACCGTAATTTAAAAATGTGAATACATCCAAAGGAATTTTACTCTTTCCAGCTGTGCATGTTCGAGTTTAATGAATGTAAAGGTGAATGGTTTGTTTTTCATCTCCATTCAGAGAGGTCCGGAGTGTTTGGATTGTCAGCCGGCCTAATTAAAACGATTTCATGGTTGCCACTTTGTTTTGGGGAGGGGGAGGGGGATTTAATCTGAAATGCTCCACTGTGCTTACGCAAACCCTCAAAATTAAAAGCACATCCCTTAAAATTAGCTTCATTCTGCTTTTCTCCCCCAAGTTTGAAAGCCTTGCCTTAGGTAAACTGATGTGCCACCCTCTAGTGGAGCTGAACGCCAGCATTTATTCTTCATAATCACATTTGGTTTAAACCTAATTGGCAGCAGCAAGGAGGCATAAATTATGGGACAACAAAAGCTGCAACAAATATAATTAGATCAATGCCGGCAAAATTAGTCTGCGCTATCGGAATGAAGAGGGTGAAGAGAACGCACCAACAAAAAGCGAGATTAAAAAAAAATGGACGAAGAGAAAAGACAGCCTTAAGTGTCCCGCTCTTATGTTGCACGGACTCATATGTTATATACCGAGACGAGAGGCAGCTCCCATGAAGCATTGCACTTCAGGCTCTTTCCCCTCCCATCGCAATTAGAGTCTAGCACATCAGTTAACCTGCATACATATTCATGTCCCATCATGAGGCAGATCCATGACCGGGTGCAGCTCTGCAGTCTTGGCGCAGCACAGAAAACAGGAGTTCCTCCACTGGGGAGGGAGAGGCTGCAGGCCTCACACCCTGCAAACACAGAGCGTTGGCGGGCTCATTGAGGATATCCTTCCTCGTGACGGGTGTCACCTTTGTCTCCCTCCGACACCACCAAGGCCCTTTTTAATGAAACCGGACTGCTTGTTCTGCTCAGCAAGCCCTTTGATATTGTCCACAGGAGCCTTATACAATAGCTTGATGTTAATTGTGGCTAATAAATCCACCTTTTCCCTCCGCTGAGCTTCCTCCTCCGTCCGCCATCTCACACCCGGACTTGATCGGTGCCTGGAACGCCTTGGATCGCTGCCAGTGAGCCGAGACGCAGCGGTGTAATGAAAAAGCACAGTGGCGGCAGACATGCACACACACTCACACATTCGTGTTAATTATTTGTTTAATAAATATGCAATAAGCACAGCTCCTGAGGCAATAACAGACCCATCTCAGTGCTGCAGAGCGAGTGGGCTTCCACTGATACTTTCCCTCAAACTTCTGCTGTCGTTATATTCTCCACTGACTGGATGTCCACAGACTCTGAGGGGTAGTTGGTCTCTTTTTCTGCATTGTTTTTTTTTGGGGGGCTGGCTTAATCCTGATTAGGCATGTCCACACTGCCCTCTCTGCCGGCCTGTCCGCTCCACAAATAGCTCCATTTTTATCGCCCAAGTCTTTAATCACCCACCAGAGCTCAGATCAAGGGTTTTACAAGGGTGATTATGAAAGCTGGAGAGCAAAAGTTCTCCAAAGATGACAGAGATCCAGCATATCCATTATAGTGCAAATTCCTATATAATCTCTGCTGGGGGATGACACTGCAAATCTTCTACAAATATGACTAAATAATTGAGTGAAACAGTGTGTTGCAGTCAGTTAACGTCAGTGTCCCTGGGTGGTTGTAGTTCTGGTTTAAATGAAGAGTTTTAACAAGTAGTATTGGACTGTTGGCTACAATTTAAGGAACTGAAATGATTGAGATAATGAATAATGAGCTGACTTAAATAAGTTCATTGCCAGTTGGCTCTTTTACAAAATCCTAAATAACTTGCCTCTAAACCCCTCTAAGCAGCTGACAGCCTGCTTTAAATTAAGTGCTGATTTGAATGTCGGCACCATCTGAGATCTCTTTTCCAAGTGCTGAATTGTCGAGAATGCATCCGAAGATTTGTGTCTCTTTCTGAAACCAAGTCTTCCTACGCTGACTGCAAAGACTAGCTGTTCCTTAAATAACCACCTCCAGCTCAAGTGTAGGTTACAGTGGTGAGTTGGGTACTGTAGGTAGTACACCTACATTATGTTTCTGACCATTCATTTAACAAATAGGAGCACACACTGTAACGCTTTGTTTCTCTGTGAACTGTGTGCAAACACTTTAACGCTTCCCGAACGATGACAATGACAACACCTGGCCCGGCTGCAGTAAAGGTGCGTCCCCAGTGAACACACTGAACTTGCGCTCTCACACAGAGATGAAGGTGACAGACGTCAGTTCAGAAAGGGCAACACGGAGCTAATCGGTGCATTTCCATGTCCACAGTAGTAAACAAGCAACAAGCAAAGGAAGGTAACATGTAACGTGTGTCTACTGCACAGAAGGAGGAGATAATGGGCAAGGAGATGTGAAATGTGATAAATATGCAGATGCAGCAGTACTCTATTTGTTCAGCCAAAGCTTCTTCAAACTGGTAAGCCGTGGTTGTTTTGAGGAAAAGGACCGATACCGTCAAGAAGTAAGTTGTTAGCGGCAAAAGCAGCTGCATGAGTCCAAACCTCCTCCAAAACACGCCCGCTTGTACACGACGCTATGGTGGCTGAGTTAGACAAAAGACCACAGAAAAGCGAAAAATTAATTGAAAGTGTAGAAAAAGTAGACATTTTAAAAACTAATAGACAAAGAAGATGATCTGATTGAATTTAAGTCTGCCCTATTTCGAGGGCTTTTATTGTGAAAGGTAGTCTATAGATGACATGAATGAAATAACATTTTGCAGTGTTTTCTTCATTTATTTTATTATTTTTTCATCTTCATAAGTAAAAGGTGCAGCTCATAACCTTTGGCTACAACATTTCTGAACATCAGAATATAGTTTTCTACACGAAGTGTACCTGGAAGTTCAACTTCCTTCACGTTCGTCCTTGACATGTGTGCTGCAGCTGCAGCTGGATATACTGATATACAGAACTGGTCAGCTTTCTCTTGTTGTTTCATGCTAAATGACCCGCAGGCTGCAACATCACACCAATTTTGTTCCCTTAAACATCTTTCCGCTTATACATTCTCCAATCCAATCACCGTTTTTTCAGATGTCCCATTGCTGTATACATCAGAATCAAATGTGACCACAACACTGTGAGGAACTAAACAAAAGCTAACCAAAGTAATGAAGCATGGAGACGTGTCCTGGTGTATTAGGACGGTGATGCTGCTGCAGGAAATGCTGCATGCTCAGCTACCAACGGCTCAGCCTCAGATTGATCTCAAATTATGCAGCATTAGTATTGTTAAGCAGGCGCACTACATGATGAACAATCTGCTTTGTGCTTGCGTCCTTTTCAACTTATCATACTTGTTATGCTGCCTCATGTTTATCAGGAGGTGTCGTGTGCAGTAGAGCATGTGTCCCTTCAGGTTTGTGTGCGTAAGCCACACAAGGAAAGTGAATCCAAATCTGTATTTTTAGGTACAACAGACACTTCTACGACAGCTTTTCGGCGCCCTTTGAGCAGCTCTGCAGATGACACATATTCATTTTAAATCATGCAGAAGCCTCCGGTTCACAGCAGTCCGTGAACTCACCTCGGAGATGATGGAGGCTCATTCTCTCCGCTGCTCAGAAGCCCATGAGCAGTTGTGAAAGGTTGAACCTTTCAAATGTCAATACTGTCTCTGAATCCAGTCTCTTGATTCACAGGTCACATACTAATACACTGCAACACAGTTCCGGGCATGTTCGAGATACCCGGTATAGACTCCGCCAGATAACTTCTTGTTTGAGAATCCCTGAATTGTATTCACCCTCACAGTCCTCCACCTTCAAATGGACACCCTGCGGGTTTGTATTTTCTGCTGTCAGATGCTGCCTTAGGTTACTGTTTGCCCTCCATCTTAGAAGATCCTACAGCACAGACCTTCATGCAGTTCTTTGTCACAGCATGATCGAAGAAATGTTTGGGATCTCTCACATATTCTTTCAGCTATAGCGTTTTTTTTTTTCTTTGGCCGTCAACCCCTCTCCACTAACTCTGTATTTTTTGCGAAGCTCAAACAACCTGAGACTGAGTGCCTGGAGCACTAACTCATCTGGAGTCAGGCCAGAGAGAGAGAGAGAGAGGAAGGGAGGAGGAGGAGACAGAAAGGCAAAGAGATGAAGACGAAGAGGAGGGAGAGAGAAAGACTGAGAGACTTATGGTACGCTCCCTTAGAGGGGCGAGTGAGACCGAGCCAACACGTTTCAGTCTTTGTCTGTCCTAGTTTGGCAGCGCCTCCTCGTGCAGAAAAACAGACTGCGGAAGAGGAAGATACAAAGAGTAAAAGATATAGAGGGAGATACAGACGACTTGCCATTGTCCACATACTTTTGGTCTGCTTTTCATGTTTCAGACAATAGTGTCCTTCCAACTTTGCATCAACAGAAAGGCTCTTTCACATTTCAACATGACAATAACTCGCGCACAAAGCAGAAGTGTTTTTTATTCATTTGTATTTTTTTGTTTTACATTTTAGTTTCACTTAGTTTGCAGAGCGGGTTTGAATCAGTTTCCATATTTAGTTTACTTTTTAATAACCTTGGTACAAGGATGGTCAGTCAGGAAACAGTTTCCGGACTCGACTGGCCTGCAGAGACACCTCTGTGTGCCGGACCTCATCACCCAACATCGGTGTTGAACCTCACTCATGCACTCGTGGATAAATACGAGCAGATTCCTGCAGGTCAGGTTTCAACATCTTGTGGGAAGTTCTTGCAGCAGTGTATTATAGTTTTGAAATGGGATGTTCAACATTCATGGTTTATGTGATAACGCCGTGTCGGTCTTGTTCCTACATCATAATCGATGTTGCTCCAGGGCCATCAGTGTAAATTACATAAAAACTGACACGGATTGCTGCGGCTGAATGAGTGAAACACAGGTCTCTGAATATAACAAGTCAATAACACAGTTTTCTCTGTCAGTTTTTCATATCAGCTTTCTGTTACAATTTGCTTGGGTTTAAGCAACAACATTACTTGGTCGGACCATTTCACAATGTTATTAGAGAGGATAACATATCATTTTCTCCAAGCAGCAAAGCCATGACATACCAAAAATGTAATGTCAGTTGCTGGACCAACATTATTATGATGTTCTTGAAACAGCACCAACATGGAGATATCAGATCATGCCATATCATATCATTGGATGTTATGTTTGGGTATCCACATAACTTTGGGCAAAATAGTGTACATAAATACCAGCAAAATATCTGATGAACAACATACACCTCTACATGAATAGAGGCACATACATGTCTGGTATTGTTTCGTTCATCGTATTAAACAGAATCAACCCAGTAATTAGCAAATCCCTCTAATTATCTCAGACACTGGTGAAAGTTGGCTGTAAAAAAAACACATTCTTCATGAGTTCATGTTTTTCTAAAATCAATTAAACAAGCCAATTTGTCCAAAATATTGCTACTAGACATACTGAATCACAGCCAATTACAGTGAATAAACTGCTGCTGTGTTTTTCTAAGAAAATCAGTTTTATAGTTTTCAGTAACTCAGTGAAGTAGAATTAACTTTAAAAATACCTTGAATTGGCTGATTTTAATACAACGATGGTTTGGAACAACCGATTGATTCACTTTTGGAAAACTTTGAATGAAACCTATTCTTCTTGAGTCTGGGGAGACAAGATCTGTCTCTGGCCCGAGATGAGTCGACGCTTCAGGCGAACAGAGTCTGGGGATGTGTCTGGGGTAAAGAAAAAAAAATAAAACAGGGGTGGTTTTAGAGAAGAGTAGGAACAAACTGTGAGAGCAAGAAAAGAAAGAGGAATGTTTGTGAGACCCCCCAAATATTTTCTTCGATCACGCTGTGACAAAAAGCTGCATGAGGGTCAGCGTGTAGCACCTTCTAAGGCAAAGGGCAAACAGAAACTCAGGGCAACCTTGGGCAGTGTCTGACAGGAGAAAACACAAAACCATGGGATGTCTCTTTGAAGCCGGAGGAAAGTCAGGACAGATATGAGTCTGCTGAAATAAAATAACGGAGCTGGCTTATTGTGGAGCTTGGCTCAAGTGTGGGCAGAGTTACAGTCCAGGTCAAGGTAGCTGGTAATATGCTAACGTCTGATACTATCAAAAAAAAACAGTGTGGCAAAGTCTGCTGCTCCCCAATGATAAGACCAGGGGACAGAGGAAGGATGGGCTTGAAGAGGAACATAAAGATCATGATCATTTCAGATTTTAAAAGAAAGCCTGCATTACAAGCCATTTCTACAGCTGACTGTGATGTCCAGAGGAGAGGACAGTGGTGACTGGTCAGCTGGGATAGGTGGTACCTCGACAGCTGTAAGAGTGAAACCACTGGATATTCTTAACGAGACGTCGGGACAATTTGCAGCCTAGTTTGTGGTGGCGGACCCCGGAAAGCCAGAACATGATCGTTTCCTAAACCTTACCAAGCGTTTTTTGTGCCGAATCCACCCGACCGTAATCACAGCATTGTCACAACATTCAACTAAAAACTGAACATTAAATAAAAGTTGTTTCAACATATCTGTGATTTGCAGAAACAGCATTTATTCTGGTGATTGAGTTGCGATTTTTACTGGAATTGTCATTTTTCAACAAACAAAGTGTGACAGATGCTATAAAATTCTTCACATAGATCTCCTTTTTTCCTGTCCTTCCTCCACTATAACATGTACAATACAGTACATTGCCTTCAAGCTGGATTGTTATGTGTTACATGGGACAGGAGCTCTATATAGTGACATATATGATACCAATTAAATATCAGACATGAAACTTTGTCATTGAAAAACAGTGTTTTTGCTATGACATGTATAAACAAGCAATACTTTTCACTCTCCATCCACGTTTACAGACGTTGATGGGACACAGCTTGCTTTTTAATCTATTTATTATCCTTTATTCTTTTTACTGATCTTAATCTTTTTCCTCTGATGTGATGGCTTCTTCTTATCGCTCTTTATCATCCTTTTATTTATCTCTTTATTTGCATTACTTTTTTCTCTCTTTTTCTGTGATTTTGCCCGTTTTATCGCTTTTATTCCTTTTGCTTGGACCGACTCAGAGTGACTTCTTGTGTTTTCACATTTTCTGTTCTTCCTCCTTATTTTATATTATTTTAACTCACCTCAGACCAGGCGTCCTTGTGTTTGGCTTGACTGTTGACTGTTATTCTGTACTGCTGTCGTCCTGAGTTTCCTGCTTGTGTTTGTTTGTGAAACACTTCTGCTTTAAAAAGATGCTATAAAAATAAAGTTTATTATTTATTATATCGCAGACAGGGGTCAATGTTACAAAAAGCCTCGAGGCCCTGCAGCTCCAAGACTCCCTACGTGGGATGAGCCTCAGCTGAGAGGAAGAGGAGGCTGAACAGAACTTTTTGTGTAAAACTCCATTATCCAGTTACTGTTTTTAAATGTGTTTTTTGGACTAATAAATCATGTACTGTTCTTCCTCCATCCATAATGAGTGCAAGATAATACATTTGCATTTACAAATTAGCCCAACAGCAACAGCACTAATATTTATGTTTTTTTTTCCACATTTTCCACTGTAGAAAAATATGTATTCACTTAGTATATTTTTGGTTTTACTGCTCTGATTTATGTGACTGTCTGGACGTTATTGGAAATCAATTCTTACAGGGAGGGCACAAAAGCAATGTATCCTCCACGAAATTAGCATTGAAAATTTTTAATTAAGGCAGAGCAATTATTCCATTTATTTGATTGGCAGCCTCTCATTAAACAGCACTTAGGACAAACCGTTTCATCTGCACGGGAAGGATCTCGATTTCCGTCTCTCTGTCTGCGCGCGGCAGCTCTGCCTCATTCCAGTAAGTGATCACAGCGTGCGGTCATTCGCTGACACGAGGCACCGAGCCGCCGCACCCACAACCTTTTACCTCTGCGTGTAATTACGCCTGTGGACATGCTGCACATTCACTTAGCGTTATTAAAGGACAACAGAGGAAAAACTGTGCCATCATACTCTGGAGGTACAATCAGACATTTTCTTCTACAAAATGTGTTGATGGGTTTTCCTTCGGTCCGCTGTTGCTTTTGTCAGACTTCTGGCGTCAGCTAATCCTCGTCGCTGCTCCAAACACTGTCAGCACAAGAATGAACCGAGAGGCATTTCTGTCTGCTCCAAAAGCTGGATTACAGTAACAAGAAGATTACCCTTCCAACAACTCCAAAACAAAGCTATCACAATGCCTCTCAACATGCCGTGATTAATAGTATTCTCCACTCCTCACGCGTTAATACATTCATGTGGTTTTACATGCCTAAATAACAAAGAATCCCTGTAGTGCAAATTAAGTCGAATGCTCCAAATTCAGTTTTGACTTGTTTCACTCAAACCTCCAGACAATTATTTGTTTTCCCATCTAATTTCACTGTCTGCTCCGGATGACGGGTATTAAACAAACACGGATCTTTTACATAATACAAAAGTGTTGTGCGTTTCTTCGGGGTGGTGCTGTAATGATGCGATAGAGGGCTGAGAACACAGAGGTAGCTCGTCTGCCTCGCAAACCCCCCTCCCGGAGCCCTCTGAGGTGGTGAGAGTGATCGGCTGCTGCGCTCCTCCTGCAGCCACTCATAAATCAAATAATTACATTGTGCTTCTTGAGGGAAGAGAAAAGTTTTCCCATTAACCAGCACTCATTAACCCACTTCCGAAATGTGCAAATGACTAACTTAAGGGGGCTTTGCAGCCTTTTTCTTATCTCACGGCCTTTTTTCCCCAAATGCAGTACGAATTCACCAAAAGCTTGGTTTACATGCATGATGCGAGATCCTGCTCACCCTGTGCTGTAAGTGATCATTCTGTTATCAATATTTTATGACGTACATCAATTAACCTTGAACTGTCTGCGAACGGCAGACAAACGCTCCCTGGTGACTGTGCCAGAGGAAGCTCTGTCGGGTCCAGCGTACACTGAGCTGCTGTGATTGACAGCGATTTTAAGAGCTGCTTTTGAGGCAGGGATGCTTCTCTTCTCCGGCAGAAAAGTCGAATGTCACTCATTTTATAGATGTCTGCAGCGTGTAATCCAGTCTGCAGAGGCTTTTACCAAAGCACTGAAAATGATGGGAGTCATAGTGAAGGCCCTGCCTTACAGTAATGATTATTAGTGCTCCGTGGCAGTGCTTGTTTGCCATCTATTAAAAGCCTTTGTTCATGTGTCTTTAAGGCTGTCTTTCTTAGTAAAAGCTCAGACTTGTAAATATTGAAATAACTTGAGATCCGGCTGTAAAATCCCGAGGCCGAGGCACTTAATCTTTCATCTCCCTACTTTGAAAGACGTTTCTAAGGAAAGCCAGAGGCACACGAAGTGGTCGCTTGTAGGTCTAACTCCTCAATTTCAAAGATAAATATCACGCTGGGACAAAGCCCTCGTCTCTGCCCTGCCATCACAGGACTGTCAGGCATGACAGAAGGAATACTTTGGTCCTGTTCGACATGAGACGAGGACAGGACAGGCGGGTGTCTCTGATCACATCACACTGCTGATTACTGACGAAGGCGGAGGGATAAGAGCAAAGCCAAGGGTGCCATTGATCACACAGATGCATTATGGGGTGTTACGAGGGAGCGGGGACAGTACAGCGCCTTTATCTGCTGTTACATACAGGCAGCACAGCCTTGTTTATCACAACCACTGCCTGAGGGCTACACCTCAGGTGCTACGCTCTTCCCGTTAGGCTTCGTCAAGTCTCACACAAGTTAAAACAACATGGCTTTTAATCAGCATTAAATTTGGCATCTGAGTTAATTTTAGTTTCCTGACAGACATGAGCAGAAGTTGTATTTTGCTTATTTGATTCCAAGATATTAAGATATACACCTGTGAAAAACTACAGTCTTGGCGGCATCAGATTTATATTTTTTCAAATGATCCCAGGATGAAATGTATGTTCTTGCCAACAATATACTGTGAAAAAGACAGAAGTTTTCTAGCCTTTTGGCAAACAGCCTACCCTCAACGCCCCCGTAGTTAGTCTTAAATTCATTGCTCATAGTAAAATAAAACTTAAAAAAAAAAAAAAATCATACAAAATGTGCAAAAATGTAATCTAAAGTCAATATTTAAATTTGACAACACACAAAATGCAAACATTGTGTGTGAGAGAGAGAGTGTGTGTGTGTGTGTGCGGATAAGGAGCCTATATTGCCAGCAAGACCATCTAAAACAAGAAGAAGAAAGAATAAAATAATGCAGGACTACAGGCTGCAGAGTGGACGAGCGAGTGGACGGGAGGCAAATGTCAAAAAGGGGAAGGTTTCGCATTGCCTGGGTCCAGACGTCTGAGTCCGCCCACTCCGCCGAGTTGACTGATTATGAATATAAATGTGGAAACAAGTTGACTATTCTGTCTGATATCAGGCAAGGTCTTAAAAGTGGAGTGAAATTTGGAAGCGTATTCCTTCTTCTTGGAGGACTCGGATGAGCGCAGCGACGAGTGATGCCCGTCAGGCATGGTCGTTTGCAGGTGCTCACCTCTGCCTCTGGGTTGGGTTGCCAAAGACACTGAGAAACATTCATTTGATTTATATCACTATGAGATGGAGAGATTAACAGGAGAAATCACCAGAGCACAGCGGGAGAACAGACTAAAAATAGGGAGACTCCTGCTAAGTATTGCTTCATCTGAAAGTAGGTCCTGGTGCCTTGAGTTGAATGTGAATAATGACTAAAACACAAAAAAATCCCACCAACAGCTTGATTAATATGATTGCAAAACTTCAGCGGCTTCTGGCTTCTTTGCCAGAAGAACTGAACAGAAGAGCAACTGAGGGAAGTGATATTTCTTAAAGCCTTGAACCCTTTCCAATAACTCTGAATTCATGTGACCTTTTCTTTTTTTTTTAAACTTCTTTTTATTGAGTTTTTACATTATAAAAACAGTTACAAAATCAACCTTGAAATATATAAATATCTCCCCACCCCACCCCCCTCTTGATGTACAATTAAATGCATATAAATAACATCAAAAAATAAAAATAAAAATAAATAAAAGTAGTAAGTAAAGTAAATAAATTAATAGTAATAATTATAATAGCACAGGAATGAATAAGTATAACAGTAATAATACAATAAGTAAATACTAAAATAAAATACAGTAAAAAAAAATAAAAATAATAATAATAAAAATAAATAATAATAAATGAAATCAAATTGAAACCACTCTTTCTGACAAGGGATACACACTTATGGCACTACTCCATACATTACGAATCCGCCCAATCTGTAATTTGGGTAATGTTGTCAAAATATGAGAGAAAAGGCATCCACACTTTTTCAAATTTATTTGCAGCTCCCCTCAATGTGAATTTGATCTTTTCAAGCTTTAAATAGAACATGATCTCTTTTAGCCATCTAGTATGAGACGGTGGGACTGGTCTCTTCCAGTTGAGAAGTATAAGGCGGCGAGCTAGCAAAGTTGTAAATGCGATCACTTCATGCAACCCAGCCGGCCATATTGTATCTCTGGGCATCACCCCAAAAAGAGCAATGATGGGTTGAGGACTCATTTTAATACTGTAAATGTCGCTAAGAGAGCCAAAGATCTTTTCCCAAAACGTCTGAAGCCGCTGGCATGACCAAAACATATGT
Organism: Pagrus pagrus; assembly: GCF_965226575.1. Taxonomy (NCBI): domain Eukaryota; kingdom Metazoa; phylum Chordata; class Actinopteri; order Spariformes; family Sparidae; genus Pagrus; species Pagrus pagrus. The sequence continues at coordinate 8,972,916 of NC_140188.1, forward strand.
AACCAGGTGGCGGTAGAAGATTTACATCGCTCACATGTGGGATCGGTGTTTGGATATATCTTTGCTAGTTTCTCTTTAGTGAGGTGAAGACGATGAAGTACCTTAAACTGAATTAGACCGTGCCTGGCACAGGGAGATGAGGAGTGCACTCGCCCAAGGATTAAATCCCACTGATCATCTTCAAATGACAAACCTAAATCCTGTTCCCAAATCAATTTTAAATTTATCAGAGTTTGAGGATTGATAGCGTCAATTATCCCATAAATCCAGGAGATGGCGCCCTTGAGATCAGTGTCCGCTGCTAAAAGGATATCAATAGGTGTGTTTGGCGGTTGAGCAGGGAAGGGATGATAACCACTTTGAACAAAGTGTCTAATCTGCAGATACCGAAACATATGGGAACGGGGCAGTAAGTACTTCTCTGAAAGTTGCCTAAAGGAAGCAAATATCTTGTTTACATATAAATCTTGAACAAGCTTAATTCCATTGCCATGCCAGGCCCGGAACGCCAGGTCTGACATGGAGGGGGTGAAAAGATGGTTTGAAAGGATAGGAGCCTGCAGTGAAGCGCTTTGCAATCCAAAATGTTTCCGAAATTGAACCCAGATCTTTATGGTATGGGCAACTACGGGGTTCTCAAAGGAGCCAGAATTAAGAGGTAAAGGAGCCGTTATCAGCGAGTGGAGTTGCAATTTAAAAGATTCCAATTTAACCCAAGCAGGAGCTTCCACACCGGGACCACACTTAGCCCATATCATAATCTTTTGTATATTACTAGCCCAGTAATAATAAAGGAAATTAGGCATTGCCATCCCTCCCAATTTTTTCGGTCTTTGTAAAAAAGATTTACGAATACGAGGGTTCTTACCATCCCATATGAAAGCACTTAAGACTTGATCCAATGTCAAAAAATGTTTCTTCGGAATCAAAATTGGAATACTTTGGAATAAGTAAAGAAACCTGGGGAGGATGTTCATCTTTATTAGATTAATCCGGCCAGCCAACGAAAGAGGCAATGCACGCCACCGACTTATATCCTGCTTGCACCGATCGAGTAATGGTGTAAAATTTAGTTTATATAGCTTACGGAAGGAACGTGGTACCACTACCCCAAGGTATGTAAAATGATAGGGCGCTCTCTTGAATGGAAAAACAGCAGAAGGTATATTTAGAGCTGATGAATTAATGGGATAGAATTCGCTTTTTTGTAAATTCAATTTGTAACCTGAAAACCTTCCAAATTGTTCTAATCTTGACAGAACATGTGGCAATGATGAGATTGGGTCAGCAATATACAAAAGAAGATCATCAGCGTAAAGAGAAAGTTTGTGTGTAGTATTCCCTCGGGTTATCCCCTCAATTGCCTGGCACTGACGTAGGGAAGCAGCAAGGGGTTCTATTGCCAGGGCAAATAGAAGAGGGCTCAGTGGGCAACCCTGTCTCGTGCCTCTATATAGTGAGAAATATTTTGATTGTAAATTATTTGTATTAACAGAAGCTAAGGGAGAGGCATATAACAGTTCAACCCAAGAAATGAAATCCTTGCCAAAGCCAAATTTCCTCATTGCCATAAATAAATATTCCCACTCCACCCGATCGAAAGCTTTCTCTGCATCTAAGCTTATTACACATTCGGCGACATCAGACCCGGTGGGAGAGTAAATAATATCAAAAAGCCTCCGAATATTAGAAAATGAGTGTCTGTTACGAATAAATCCGGTTTGGTCAGACAGCACCAAATCTGGGAGAACATTTTCGAGCCGCCTAGCGAGAGTCTTGGCCAGGATTTTATAATCTAAATTTAAAAGGGAAATTGGTCTGTAAGACTGACAACACAAAGGATCTTTGCCCTTTTTGTGTAGGAGACAAATAAAGGCCTGATTCAAGGTTTCAGGGAGGTGACCAGATGAAACTGATTCATTAAACATAGACAGCATTAATGGGGATAAATCCTTGGCAAATTTTTTAAAAAACTCTACTGGGAACCCATCCGGTCCGGGGGATTTCCCAGATTGCATACTTAAAATGGAATCTGAAATTTCCTTTAACGTCAGAGGGGAATCCAGGTCACTTTTCTGAGAATCAACAAGGGATGGCAGTGTCAAATTGTAAAAAAAAGAATCGGAAGCGCTATTGTCACAGTCTGAAGTGTATAGATTTGTATAGAATGACACAAAAGAATCATTGATCTCCTTGTGGTCTGTCGTCACCACGCCCGAGGTGGTCTTAACTTGGATAATCTGGCGCGAGGCTGCAGCCTGGCGGGCTTGGTGAGCGAGAAGCTTGCCTGCCTTGTCGCCAAACTCATAGAATGTATGTCGAGATTTCAATAACAACTGTTCTGCTTTTGAAGTGGAAGCTAAATCAAACTCTGTCTGTAGACGAATCCGTTGTTGGTAGAGTTCAGCGGTGGGTGCTGAGGCATATTGGTTGTCTAGCTTCAAAATCTGGGCAGACAGATCTTCTAATTTAGCCATCCTAGCTTTTTTAGTGTGTGAAGCATATCCAATAATTTGGCCGCGTAGGTAAGCTTTTAGTGTTTCCCATATGGTACTATGAGATACTTCCGGAGAGGCATTTGTTTCAATAAAAGTCCTAATTTGTTTTTGAATGAATGTCACAAATGCACCCTCGGAGAGCAATAGAGGGTTCAAGCGCCATGATTTATATAGGGCAGGTTGATCAGGAAAACTCAGTTCAAAAGAAAGAGGGGCATGATCGGATATAACTATACCGTGATAAATAGGTGGGGTGGAAAGGGGTAAAAGCCTAAAATCTAAAATAAAGAAGTCGATTCTAGAAAACGTATGGTGGACTGGCGAAAAGAAAGAGAAAGCCCTACTGTTAGGGAAATGAAAGCGCCAAGGGTCAACCATACCATACTGGTCCAAAAAATTATTAATAGCTGCAGCAGTTTTGGAAAGGGGGGAGGGGATGAGTGATGAGCGGTCTAGACCGGGGCAGAGCACACAATTGAAGTCCCCCCCAATAATCAACTGACGATTATTGACATCAGGGATAGTAGAGAAAAAATTGTTAATAAAGTTACAGTCATCCCAGTTGGGAGCATACACACTAGCAAGAATGACAGGCTTACTTAAAAGCTGACCGGTAACAATAATGAACCTGCCATCTGGATCTGCAATTATTTTGTCGCTTTCAAAGGTAACGGCTTTGTGTACCAGTATGGCTGTACCCCTAGCCTTAGAATTGAACTTAGAATGGAAGACTTTACCCACCCAACTCCTCTGAATTCTCATAACATCTGCCCTACATAAATGAGTCTCTTGGAGGAAAGCTATTCCTACACCAAGTTGATCTAAATGTGCTAACACTTTATTCCTCTTTACAGGATGGTTCAGTGCTTTTACGTTCCAAGAGATGAACTTAACTTTTCTGCCACTCATCTTAACTGAGCTCATACTTTTTGATCACAGTAATAATGATAGGAGCGATAATAAGTGTATGTCAATAGAGTAATATAAGGAAGAAAGAGTGAAAGAAAAAAAAAGAAAAAAAAGAAAAAATAATAATAATAATAATATAATATACATTATAATGACTCAAGAGTATGCCCACCCCCCCGTCCCAGCACTTACCCAAACTAAGTGCCCTAAAACCCCAGAAAACACACATGCACAAGAGGTGTATCTTAGCTCAACACAGCTTACACCTTAACTCTCCTCACTAGACAGAGGGTAAATAAACTTAAAACCACTCAATATTGTCATTTAGTACACACTTAGTTTCAATCATGTCCACTTTTTTCCCCTTCAACCTTACCGCCTGCCGCGACCTGCCCGGGCAGCATCACTCCCCGTCGTTTCTCGCCGTGCCCACCGTAGGAATATTGGACTTGGCAAAAGCAGCCGCCTTGGAAGGGTCAGCGAATTCCTGCTTCTTCCCGTTGAAAACGAACCGGAGCCTTGCAGGGTGTAGTAGGGAGTATTTCACTCCTGCCTCTCTCAGCTGCTTTTTGACTGGAAGGAAAGCGGCTCTCCGGCGTAGTAAATCAGCGCTGAGATCGGGGTAAAAGCTGATCTTTGCTCCTCGGTAGGTCAGCTGGCCTCTCTCGTACGACATCCGTAGAATCTGCTCCTTCGTCTGGTAGTAGTGCATCCGGACCACCATCGCCCGCGGAGGACCAGTCGGCTGCGGCGGTCTTAAAGTGCGGTGGGCACGATCAATCACAGGCGGGCGAGCGAAACTGTCCTCTCCAAAAACCTCGATCAGGAACTTTTCCATAAAAGCAGTGGGGTGGTTTCCTTCGACTTTCTCCTCCAAACCCGTAACTCTTATATTATTCCTCCTGGAGAAGTTTTCCAGGGTGTCTAATTTAGCGTGCAGCTTGGAGTTCTCATCTTGCAAAGCAGCGTAACAAGTTTCAAGCTCACCCACTCGCCCATCCACGTCCGTCAGAGAGGTTTCAATGTCGGATATTTTATCGGTGTGCACAGAAACAGTAGCCTGAAGGGATGAAATAGAAGAACGTAGCTCTGATAAAATCTCGTCTTTCATAGCGCCCACATCAGCTTTGATGGCCTCTCGCAGATCCTTCAGAGCCCCGTGCGATAGCTCCACGTTGGCATCGCTCACCGTTGTTGGTTCGCTAGCCTCATTGCTCGGCGTTGATGGTTTGCTAGCAAAGGCCTTTGTTAGCAGGGACTGTTCGGACTTTACGTTTTTACCTCTGCCGGGTTTATTCGACATGATAACCGGATAGAAAGTATCAGTAAAGTGACAAAGGCTCGTGAGAGGGAAAACTACGTGACTTTAGTCGAGAGATAGGGCTTTAAGCCGATAAATGATGTAATATGCGAGGAGAGCTTGCAAAGGACGTCTTCACTCCGCCATGACCCGACACGCCCCCTCATGTGACCTTTTCTAGTTGGGGAATAGTTTGTCGAACGTTCCCACGGATTAAGCACAAAATCATTAAAATGGCCATGCTGGCAGACGGACTGGGCAGAACGAGAGCCAAATGTTATAGCACCTTATGGAGTGTGAAAGGTTAACAGGCAAAGGAGAACTCGAGCCAGGAAACAAGGAGTGAGAAACGTATTCAGTGTTACACTTGTATTACACTTCTATTTCTGCATATATCAGTGGTAACAGCTATGCTCATGTATCAACCATTCACTGTAATCCCAGCTATAATATCACCTTTAAATTTGACCACTTAGCCAGAGAAAATATGTCTTAATGTCTTAAAATTAAATGAATTAAAAGGCCCTGTAGATACCTTCACCATCACTGGTCCCTTTGCCTCTCATCTCCACCTGCTGCCTCCAATGAGAAGTGACTGGTGTTGGTCGTTGTGATGAAGTCAGGGAGCAGGTCCAGATGGTGGCTCCATTAGTCACAGCAGTGGAGCCACCCTGGCAATGTAAATACCCATGTCACAGGCCCAATAATTGATATGGATGATTACAAACTCTCTCACACACACACACACTTGCTTGCTCCCAGTAAGAAGTACCAGAAACACTCCTCTAATTGTCAGTGAAAGATGCAAACTGGCTCCAGGTCAGTTTTAAGTATTTCCCCCGAAGCTTCCTGAGCTCCAAAATACCTCGCTCAGCCCCTCGAAAGTGGGGTTAACACCAGTGTGCTGATCTGTACCACCACCTATTTCTCACACAGCACTATTGACAAGTCGTTCACTGCCAAGAATACAAATCTCAGCCGTTGGCAGAAAAATAATAAAACGGGCCGTTTGTTTTAACGCGGAAATAATTCATAGACAGAAAAGTGTGAGCTGAAGGAGAGGGATCTAAACTTTGGGTGTTTTAATTGCGGAGCTGGAACTGAGCGACTGTAAGTGTGTACTGTCTGTTATTACTTCCCCATTGTGATTCTGCTGGCACAGGCATTATAATCAGCTTCATAAAGAGGCACACTGGGCTCACTGTAGGACTTTAATATGCTTCATAAATATATGAAACTTCTAAACAGGCCAAACTTCAAGATGATGACTCTGCAACTGTAAACAAATGAGCCTTTATTAAGGGCTGTTAATATTTTAAACAAAAGACATTAAGCTATTGTATCTTTTATCAATTATCTTCAATATGTTTGAGACATTTATTTATGATATTTAAGGCAGATTACATGGTCTAGGCCCAAAGTTGTCACATATCAATCAGATACTGAATTTAGATGTGACCGGTGTAAGCATAAAGCGACCCCTCCTCATACTGTGTGAGCCGATCTTGCTCAAGTCAAGATAAATATTAAATTCTCATGTTTTGCTGAAATATAAGCTATTATTTTATTGGAAGTATTGTGCATATTCCAGGATTTAAGAGAGAATAAAACTCTCCATAAATGTGGAAACTGTCTAAGCATAGCTCTAAATGGGACAGCGGCTGACCAACATCTGAAAGCCAGTTTTGCTTTATTTTTATTTTATAGGACTGTAGTCTTGATACAAGATGTTTTTTCTCCTTTAACGATGAGCCCAGATGGTGTTGGTTAATATTCATTAACAACAAATGCCGTTAGGTGTGTGATACACTTTCAAAGTGGGCGATAGCAACCTAGGCTAATTAGCTTTCACTTGAAAAGTTGGAGTTGCTAGCTGCGTCTGTTGCTAGGGACATAAATACCTTTAAAGTTTTAACACAGGGTGTTAAAGGTGAGGTAAATTGCGAGAAATCAAACTGACAACGCACCTCTAAGATTAAAAATGTGCAGTTTTTTCCTGTACTTTTGTATGCATAATATTCCTGTTTTGATTGCGAAAACTAACACAAAGGAGAGAAAAACATGTATTGTTTTAACACATCTAAAGCTCTACAGTTCAGATATCTGAAATGTAAAAATCTGGCCCCTTGGCAATCCACTTTTTTCAAATCTGGCCCTTTAAAAGCAAAAGCTGAATAGGCCTGATTTCAGGGGTGCTACAGTGGAGGAAAAGCATAAAACTTCAAATTTGCAACTCAATACCAATGTTATAACTTTGACCAAATAAATATGCAAGTCAGAACAAACAGTATATACACGGTAGGCATTTAACTCCACAGGACCTGCACCTCAAACATGTAAATCATCCGACCTTTGGTTTGTGGATTAATAATTACTGACCTTCATGACTGAGAACAACAGATGTGCCACTGAGTGTAACTCAGTTTCACATTATATGGCAGCTGGTTATAATGTATTTGGATGAGAGATTCTAATATAAGTTAACATATCTGCTATTCGTCAGGTGTTACATTAATTACAAATAATTACATTAATTACTCATTTCTATAATAAATAATAAAATACATTTCTGTTGGTCAGACCAGTAAATAACCACCTTTATATGTCAGCCAACCTTGAATCCCTTGTGACTTTCTGAATACACACTCAGTATTCAACAAACATATAACCAGTAAATGTCATAGAAACTGTTGCCCATAGCAGCCGCTGTTCACGTTCCCACATGGCAGGGGGTCAGTGACCGGCTCTGTGTAACACAGAAGCTGATACAGTTTACTTTTCACTCACGCAGCCCGATGATTGCTCATCAGACTCTGAAACCAGCCACGGGAAATTATGCAGGCTTTCTGTCAGCATTCAACACATTTTAAATTCAAATCAGTGCTTGAGACTTCTGCCAAATATGTTGATGAAATACTCGTCCAGGGTAGTTCTGCTTAGAGTGACGGGTGCTCGCCAGCTTTAACCCACTTCCTCACTGAGCATGCTCTGCACAAGTTGTGCTACCTTCTTCACTGTCGGCCATATTCTCCTTCTGTTTACAATCATCGCTGCATGTATACAATTGTTTTGTCTGTTGTTGTTTTTTTGTTCAGTTGTCATCCATTTCCAGCTTCTGGTTGATTCTTTGCATAATTGTAATCTTTTTACCGAGTTGTAATTTAAAAAGATAATTGACACAAACTGAATCAAACATATATGTTATTATCAGGGAACACCATGGAAACATTTTGTAAATAGCATGTCAAATTGAGCATAAAATAAGACACCCAGGATTCTTTCTTCTTTTTTTTTTTAAATGTGGTGAGTGAGAAGAAATCAATTTAAAAGACATTTTCATGCTTTAGTTGTAATGAGCTGGGCACAACTTCTGCTCTTTGTAGAAGTTTTTAAATCGAGGGTCAAATGGTTGTTTTATGAAGCATAAAAATAGTCTGTTTATTCAAGCTAAATGACTTACATTTCCATTTTAAGTTCTTATCGTTTGGCGTCTTTTCGGTTCTCGGAGCAGCTAAAATCCAGTCATGCCGCATTTTGCTGATGTATTGAGGACAAGGGGCTATTAATCCCAACAGAACCTGTCAAGATAAAGCAGAGCTCTGGTGGGTTTTGCGCTCCTAAAACTACAGATTTATTGTTATGGCAATGATTTCTAAACATGAATCTAATATGCACATTACTTTGAAGGCCGGTTTATGTAGTTCTACCAGCTTTTGCAGTCAAGATGCTCAATGCTCTGCTTCCCACTCCTAACTAGGACAATGAAATACATCAACATTAAGTCCTTGTGTAACTTTGATTATAAACCACTCTAGCAAATCATAATTATATAAATGAAAATACATCTGTCATGATCATTAAGAGCTGTGAAAACAGCAGTACAATCACAGCGTCACATTGACCCTATGTCTGATTAACACTCGGCTGTGTCGAACAAACCAGGTTGTTGGAACTGTCCTCCAACCACACCTGGAGGCAAAAGTGTATATACCTGTTCTGAATGAATGAAAAGCCACAGCGAAAAAACAACTGTCACAATCTCCTCTGGAAGCATCACACCATCAACAGTGTCCCCTCGAAAGGCATCAAGGTGTTGTATTCGAGTGAGTACGCAAAAAGTGTGAAGAATGAGAACAAGAACACTGGAGAAGCCTGCCTACGTTCACACTTCTGCACACCTGGTCAAACGCTGCGTTAAGTGGGTGTGATTGTTTAAGACAGTCACAGAAATTGTTGGATGCAGCTCCTCAATAGAGCCATCAAGAAGAGAGTTTCAGATGCTGTTCGACAACCCTTTCCTTTATAAGAAGGTTTTTGGGTTCCTTTTCAAATTGCGTGTTTGTATATCTCTAATTATGTCCTGAGTTGTTGGTTACAACTCACCTACCTTGCAATTGTAAAATACTACAATGCTGCAAAAAAAATATTGTAATGACTTATTTCCACCTTCCCCCAGCGCTTGTCTATCCCTGATATCTTCACATACCTGCACCTTTAAGTGTTAAACCACCTGGGCTTGTATGAAATAGCGTGGTGTTGGGTAAGGTCCGATTTGCCCTTTTCAAAAATGTGACTAGCAATCCCTCTGCCTGACCCAAAGCTTAGAGAGATCCCTGGACTGGGATTTGTTACCTTGGATACCTGAGCACAGACATTAGATCCACTTCCTGCCACATGCTTTCAGTGTTATGCACCATGTAGTCAAAGATCCGTGTTGACTCAGTCTGTGTACCGGATTACATCCCGACAGAACGCAGCTAAATGCCATTGTCTAGCTGTTGTATAATCATCCATAAATCTGTTTATCTATGCATCATTAGGCTGCTTCTTATGATAATTTAGATTACTCTACAGTCGTCTGTAGCTGCGATCAAAGTGTCCATTGTTTGGGTTAGGAAATTCTTCTTTGTTCTGCCCTCTTGTCCTCCTCCCCATTTGAATCCACGCTCCTCGTCCCTGATACCTCTCACAGTCAATGACTCCATCAAAGGCCTGACAAAATACAGACAGCCCCCTCTCCATCACTCTGTGCTGCGGTGAAATGAGCTCTGGATCCGTTTGTTCAAGGCGAAGGGGCTTCATGGGCAGTGATGGGACACAACGGCCGGCCTGTCCACAGAAACAAATGGCTCGCAACACACCTCATCTTCTTGTCTTTTTTTAGCATTATTGAGATTTCTTACACATGAGACAGACATCAATCATTGTCACACTGCATATATTTTCTCTAAACCCGTCAGCGTCAGAGTCCAAACTAGTTGGCAGTACGGTGATAGGATTACCAAGAGTTTAATGTTTTCTGTAGACTGTCCCTGCAAGAGCAACACCAGTCGTCTCTGTAAATTCCCCCAAAACAACATATGTTTATCTTCAAGCAGCCATAAAAATTATACCTTTTGTTTGTGAGGAACAAAGGAGGAAACAGTTTGATGGTGTTTGTACAACAAAATGTCCGACTTTGACATCAGAGACAATATTTTTATGTTTACAATGGATTACGTGACACGTATGTAAAATGGGCTGCTCATACTGACAGAGAATTAATACTTGTCTTCAGTCCTGAGCTTTTTAACGTCTTTTAGCTCATTATTACTTCCACCATCCAGTTTGTTGTTGTTGTTGTTGTTGTTGTTGTTGGTTGGTTTGTCAACAGGATTACACAAAAACTACAGAACAGATTTCCACGAAACTTGAATGGTGGATGGGTCTCGGCCCAGAAGAGACCCCATTAACTTTTGGTGTGGATCTGGATAAAGGGACGGGTCCAGGAACTTTTTTTTTTCTCACTTTCTTTAACACAGCTAGATGGGGCGTGTTCAGCATTTTCGTTGGGAATAATGCATGGATCTTGATGAAAAAAAATCAGGCATATTTAGGTGGAGTGAAAAATCCAGCAAAAGAAACAGAAATTGCCCTCAGGAGTTGGCCGAGACCAAAAACAGAGCAAAAAGGAAAGTGAATATTGGACTAACATCCTTCAGGTCGACACAAACACAACTTCAGATGAATACTAATGTGGCTCTGCATCAGCTGGATGTGTTTGAGCAACCAGTTGCAAACCAGTTCATCATCTCCACAGCCTGTCTCCGCTGCATGGACAAAAATTCACCAATTCAGGTTTAACCAATTGGTTGTAATAGAAACCATGGCGACAAAGGCACCCTAGCTTTAGAAAAACAGTAATTCAACCCAAACTGTTATGTTTCTTTAATGCTAAACAAGACATTTTTGTGTCTAAACCTAATCAAACCTTAACCATACTGTCAGATCAGAAAACTGATTTATTTTAGCAGCAATTTGCAAATCTTTAGAAAGGAACTGAGAAGTTCATCCTGCTGATAGTGGCATCAGAGCTGAAAACATGAATGAACAATTTCTCTGTTTTCTATTTCATTCAAAAACATTTTCTTCTTCTGAGTCCGTTCCTTTGCATGAGCTTCATCTAAAGCCCTCATGTCTCTTTCTTTGAGCTTCTGAAGAGTAAACCGGAAGCTTAGGTTAAGACATTGATGTTTGGCAAATGTATGCCAACAAGCTTTCGTTCGCAGCGCGTCACCCGACTGCTCGGAGCTCTCCGACATCTATATTCTAACTCTGTAAGAATTTGCCCGGGTCTGAACCACTAACATTATTCTGTCTGTGTGTCATTGTGTGTGCAGGGTTGAGCAGCCAAGTGGAAAAAAATTCAGCTCCTGCTGTGGTCCAGAGAATGGATTATCAAGATTGTTGCCTCAACGATGAGACCATTTCTCAGTCCAACAGGATTACCTAGCCACTTCGTGGAAAATACTGCAACAAAGACTTGAAGCATAATGGTGGTGCATTTAGCCGCTCACTGTCTTGCTCATTTTTTTAGGAGGAAATGCAAAATCCACTAATGTTTACTGACCCAATTACAATAGCCACAACTCCAGGCAGGCACACTTAAACTGAAAAGTGTGACGTTAATTGCCATTTAAATGGCCTCCTTTGCCTGCTAAATTGTTAGACTGTTTATATTCTCTTTAACAAGATTGGTAGTTTGGAAAAGGAGAAATGAATCCACGGTGAGATGCTGCTGAGAGAGAAAAGGGCACAATTAGTTTCCAGATCAATTTGCCAGGAAGAGGAGGGTAAAAATCAATACTCTGATTATGCATGAGGACGTCATCCGCTTACACTGGGATCAAAGCGTCAATGATCTAAGCTGAAGCGACCAGGGATCCATCTATACATGATCCATAAGTCATGTGTGGAAAGGATGACGGTGAGACAGGCCGACACGTATACAAAGGGATAAATTGCAACATGATATGTAAATGGAGACAAGTTATCTTTACCCCAGAGCCTATGAAATGATGCAGGCTTTTATTATCTCATTTGTAATCAATAACGTGGAAATCCTCGGTGGGGGCACTTAGAGGTGTCCTTCGGGAATTCCCGTGTTTGCTTTTCAAACACGGAAAAAGAGGGAGTGGTCGGCTTTTATCTGAACGACTGGGGGTTAATGTGAGGATCAAAAGGCGACTGGTTATAGTGAGTTAAAAACACTGAATACTCACACAGGTCTGGTGCCGAAACTGGGAATGAACTTGGCCATGCGATGTGTTTTCTTGACAGTCAGACGAGCTTCTTGCTCTCTTTGAAAGCCACATTTACACTTGATAAAGCAGAAAAGAGGCATCCGAAGGCAGAGACCAACCTAGTCGCCACAATACATTTTGGCATTGTACATATCTGCAAACCACAGATATAGTGAGACTTTACAATCTCTCATATTTTGGCAACTCTGTGCTGAAGGTCTGGTTGGGTTTAGGCACAGAGACCATTTGGTTAAGGTTAGGAAAAGATAATGTTTGGTTTAAAATGCTCAGCCACAAACACAGCTTGAAAATGGTGGTGTCTCGTCAAAAATACCCTTTCTGTTGCCACAAAGACAGCTTTGAAATGTCGAGACGTGAGACGGGAAGTGAACGGTTGTCTCCGAGTGGTCTCAAACTTTGGTCTCTCGCAGTCTCTCCTAGCTGTCAGGTAATAGGATACATACTAGGTTCACACATCGATCGCAGTGAGCAACATAGCTAGTTTAACGTCAAAGGTGTAGAGCTATTTGTTTAAGTATCGGAGCACGCCTAGAGCGCATGCGTGCATGTGCTCATACAACGTGCACACACAACATGCACACAGGCATGCACACACACGTTACGCTATGGCTCGTTTCAAAAGGTCAAGTAACCAAGTTGTGTCAAGTTTATATACATTAGTCACTAATACCTGACCACATGATTAAATGTTGGACAGACTCTTCATCATGTTAAGAATAATGTGACGGTCAGCCAAAACATCCGTTTATAATTAGTTACATTTATTTGAGCAGCCAACCCGTTAGCCCAAGGTGGTTGTGGGTCTGAAGCCGGGTACGTTTTTTATTGTTATTTTTAGCTTGTTGTTAGTGGTTCCAAAAAATGAAAGGAAGCTTTGCTGCCTTTCCATTGTTATTAGTTAGCTAACTATAACCTGGGGCAAAAAAACATTCACAATGACAAGCAGCATATTTTAAGGTGGTGCATTTTCTTGCAGTTTACTCCAAGCATGAGGCGAGGTTGTGAATCAATCAGCGCACCTTAAATGTCAATATGACATCTTTGACTATATATATTGCATAACTTATGTATTAGTGATTAGTGGACCTTCAAATGTAGCCGATGTGATTATTACTAGATAATGCAAATTGGCCATTTTGTTTCTTCACAGAAAGAAAAGTGGTGGCAGCGCTACACCTTGCCTGCAGCTGCACTTCCGGGCATGAAGACAAACAACTGACTGGTTCGAAGGCAATTTCGACCGTCTCTGAGATGTTTCAGAGATCCTTTATTGACTTGCTTGGTTTGCTTGCACATGGCGTTCTCGAAACAAGTTTGAGAAAACAAATTTTGTAACAAACTTAATTTCTATCTTCTGTTTATTGTAAAATCACTGAGGGGCGGTATTTTCTTCTTTTCTTTGTTGAACTCTGGAATCTTCATTTTTTAGTGAATGTTATTTGAACTCGCCTAACCCTAACCTGCAAAAGCCAAGTCAAACTGGTTTTGTCTTTTTAAAGACAGATTTGAACATGTAAATAAAAGGTTGTCAAGGCATAAAACCAATTATATGTTGTTCTTTTTAAATCCGTGACCTAAAAATCATGGATTCAGAGAATTGTGACACCCCTAATACACATTGTTAAAATGTAATGATACCTCTGAAACATATGTATCGCATCTGTGGTTTGCAGAAACATACAATGCCAACATTTGATTCTGGCGACTGGGCTGCAGTGATATTCCGAGTTTCAAGAAATCACAGCTTTTTCCTTTCTCCTTTCGGAGGTCAAAGGATTAAGATGGAGCCTTTAGATGTCGCTCATACCTCTGAACTGTTGCTTCAGCTATTGTAACTCATGTATGGCATTCAAAATGATAAGGGAGCGCAATAAGCCCGAGAAAACGCTATCTGTCTGTTGTTTTTTTTGTGTTGTGTTTTTACACACTACATACCACAGTTAAAATCATTCACTGCCTCCTGAAAGGAGTATCTGAAATCGAGTAAGTCGCACTGCTGTGAATTATGGAGCGTGCCTGAATGGGACACATTGTTCTGTCCCTTTACGGAGAATGGGAAGCGGCGGACAGATAAGTAAGTGAGATGAAAGAGCGGTGCACCTGGCAGGTCCACACTCTAACATCTTTGATCCGCCGAGGCAAACATCAAAGACTCTGTTGGGGGCTTTGTGTGGACGCCAGCTCGAGAGGCACTCACCACTATAAGCACCAATCTGCGGCGTAAAGTGGGAGCGAACAAGAGGGGAGGCTTAAGAAAGAAGGTTGTTCCGCGGCTAAAATGACAACAATTGTGCTGTATCTCTTAAGCGAAACTCAAATGTGATCAATCCTGTGATAATAGGAGTGGTATTCCAGTGTGATTACTGTCAGAGGAAGTGTTTGTGGGAATAGAAAAACACCCATCAAGTGTGTGCCATGTGTTTACAGTTGGCTGGAGGCCTGCAAACTGATAAGTATTACTGGGTGAAACACCAAACTCATGATCAGTCTCCTCACATTTAGACTGCACACGCACATCAGCTTGTGACCTTTTAAAGTGAAGCAATACCTACTCATCACCTCTTCTTATAGGTTACACGTCTCTGAATGACAGTGTGCGCTACATTGCAGTTATTTAACAGATCATTTTTAGAGACTTGATGGAGAAAAAAAGCAACGATTTTCGAAAAAGTATGAACAATAAATATACTTCTGAGTGTAGTCTTCTTTTTCTTATCCTATTTATCATCTCGGGGGTTCCCGAACATGAAGAACAGCCCTGGGTTGCCATTGAGACATTGAACTATTAACCGTGAAGTCCAGTTGGAGTAACAACATCAATGCATTCAACGATTTGTAATCCCCACAAACAGATATTACAACTCTGGAAATTTATCACAGTGGCAATTGAATTTTGGGCTTGCATGCATGATGTTACCAAGACAGTGTGTCACAGTTACACAGAAAGGACCCAAACACAAGACACACAGGCAGGCAGGTAATATAACAAAGAGCGAGTTTAAATGAGCCAATGTCCAGTGAAATATGAAGTCCAAAAACCAAAAGGCAAGTAACAAAAGACAGGCAAAGGAAAGTCCAAGGAAAAACAACTAAAGAGAAATGCAGAAAACTACAAGGAACAAGTCAGGAACACATAAGGACAAGGGGACGGCGCAGGAGACACGTGGATGGAGACAAAGGGAGCAACACATGCTTCAATACAAACTAACCCAATGAGGGGATTTTAAAGTACTTCACCTGAACTCCTCCTCTGTTGTTGTAATAATTACTACAGCCACTAGAGGTTGCTGCCTTAATTCAACCGTTTTGCTGTGTCGGCAGCCCGTTCAATAGAAGAAGGCTGCATTTTGCATGCAAGGCCACTATGGGCCTGACAACATCTTAGCTTTCCATGAGAGAATACACAGATGGGACCATTTGTTTTAATCACCACATTAGGAGTTTTTTTTGTTTGTCTGTTTGGTTTTACAAAATGAGATGTAGAACATATATTAATTAGACATCATTAGTTGCAGTCATAAAATTAAAGCCCCTGAAAGTTTGGTTGTGTGGTTCTATCAGGTTTGATCAACAGCGGTCTGGCAAAATAAGCAATGAACTACACAAGTTTCAAGTGTTGCTAAATCTTTTTTTGGTGCACAGAAGTAAGTGACATCACCTTGTTTCACCAGTCCTGCCCATTTCAAAATCAGTGATAAGAGCACAGACATTACTACAGTACCTCGTGAAATAAATCAAACTGCTACAACCTTGGTGTTTGCATAGGACCCTGTAAAGACAACAAAATCAACATTTTACTGAAGCGGTCTGTACTACTGCCAATAAATTCTAATCAAAACTGAGACAGTACTCTTTTGCATTGGCTGTTTCAAAGCTACCAGACAGCAGCTCTGCCATCTTTTTTTTTTATATTAAAAACATCATTTAAATTAAAATCTCTCAGTGCATAAAAAAGTATTAACATTTGGAAAGTAATTTCAGTTTCCTCACCAGGAGATGTTATTGGAGAAAATTGGTTTAGCTTGCAAACTTTAACTGGCTGTATATACCTGATGAACCTGGTGTGATATTCTGTTAAAAATCAAACAGTAAAAAGTTATTTTTTTCTTTCGACAATGATTTCAAACTTGTATATTTTAACTCATTCAGTACATTTACATGATGTTAGAAAAAGTCGGACTACTGTGATAATCTGACATGTCGGTCAGACTGAAATTGTACTGAATTGAATTTCCCAAAGTCAGACTAACACACTCAGATAATGCGGTTGGAAGTTGATTTACTCTTTCATGTATACGCCTTAGTCGGACCTGAACTGGCCTCGGCGTTCTGCGCATGCACCACAGTCCCTGCGCCGGGCATTGACCCAGGAGTCCAGGAAGCTGGGAAAAACAAAAGAAGAAGACGACGACGATGATGACAAATGTATTAATACAATGTATATTATGCATTGTACAGCGCCGAAAAGTCATCCACGTTTTCACCGTTCACTGTGCAGTCCGTTTGTCTCTTCTTAACTTGTTTGGTATGTGACATAATAGGTGAACCAGATGAAGGTCCAGTAGCAACTAGCTGAAACGGTGCATATCATCACCTACCGCGGTGTGGTCGGACATACTTCCATCAATAAATCAATTCTCCCCTTGGTGCTTGTATACTTTGACAATGGCAGTAGTCCAATTAAATGGCCTAATCGAGCTACGACCGTAGCTCGACTTAAGTGTGCATGGAAACGTACCGACTTTTTCTTTCCAAAGTAACTGCCATCTACAATTGGAGGTGTTTTATGGGGAGCTGCACCTCTAATCTGCCCAATGGAGGAAGACTGGGCAGCTGAAAAGCCTTGAAAATTGATGAAAACGGTTGAAATACAACAAAAGGATTGATCGAGGTGCTCGAGACATACTGCATTTAGCAAGAAACCCGGTGGAAAATCGTTAAGTCAGAGGGGATGTAAAATGTACAGCTGAGAGGCAGAGAGGAGCTGTGAGTTTGCTCTGAGAGTAAAACCAGTACATCAGCATGGTCAGCCCTGCAGTACACTAAACCTCACAGTGCATCTACTTATGTAGTTTACAAGTCGGAGTGAAGTTGCAGATGTACTCAGAGCTGAATGAGCCTTTTATTGTGCAGCGAGCAGCTGTCCGTATGAGGCAGACAGATGCGGTTTATCAAAAGAAATACACGCTCACAAGAAAATGAAGTAATTAGTTCATGCACTTAGTAGATTGGCAAGATGTTTGACAAGAGATGAAAGAACTCATTTTATGGAAAGATTTTCACATCAGTGATAATGACTTAAAGTTGTCAAATTATTTTTTTAATTTTTGGAGGCATCTCTCAGCAAGTAACTAAAAGTCAAATTCACAAAAATCCTTCAGAATACAGTTTATTTTCATCTCTGCAGCTCTACCTGAGGTTCTACCTGAAGTTCATCTGCCATCTTCTATGCAATTTATTCAAATGGTTCTGTTCAATTTGTTTGTAATTCTGCATTGTTTTCCCATCAGTGTGATTTAATTAGCCGTGGGAGAACAGGAAGCTGGCCTGCTCAGTAAGTGGTTGGTGTACTGGCTGTGCTGGGGGAATACTTTGACTAGATGTAATTAAACTAGTAAATTTGCATTACATTTTACAGTCCTCTGTGGTTGTTCAACTAAATTCTAATATAAATTGTGTTAATATTTATCATCTTTGTTTGCATTGGAAGCAGCGTTAACTAATGGAACCACATACACATACATACTGCAGAGGAAAAAGGTTTTTAATAACTATTCAGCAGATTGCTAGATGTATATTGTACATATACAGTACAGCATGCAGTACATGTGTGGAGAAAAGGGCTAGATTGACAGCTTGTTGAGCATGTTAAATGGAAAATGTTCTGCAATTATATAAGGCTTTAGTGCTGACCACTCAAAAGGCTCAGTGTCTTGCCCAAGGACACTCCAGCTTGCAGTCCGGAGGAGCCGGGGATCAAACAAAGACACTCTTGATTAGTGGACGGCCAACTGTAACTCCTGAGTCACAGCCAACCCAAGTTTTGCATGCAGACTGTTAAAAACTATTTAAATTTTTTTGTGACAGTGTCTAGAGGGCAAAGTAGATTTGCTGACAAAATGGTTTGTCAGCATTGTCATTTTTTTCAGCTTTCACCATTTCTAAAGTCAGTAATAAAAAAAGTAACTGTAACCATGATGGTGTCCTTGTGGTCTGAGCCGAGTCAGCTGCCTGTTCAATACAGCACACGTGCAACTCTCATCAGAGATCAGAAAGAAGCGAGATGTCTCGCTCCTTAGCAACTTAGCAAGAAAAAAAGATGTGTCAAATTCAGAATATCATTGATTAGGACTTTTTAAAACAAGTTTAATGTGTCTTCTGGATGTATACTGATGAGGTAATTGTAACCAAAGCATAAATGTTAGATATAAAACCGAACCAACCATATAAATCAACCTTCAAATGGCCTTGATGTGTATGTAGGTATATATCTGACAAAAGCAAGAGATAAAAAAGGAAAAATCTCTCTGAATTTCCATGATTGATGACGTGCATGAGGGTCATTTTGGACTGGAAAAAGTGGGGTAAAGATTCAACAATATGATTAAATATTAAATATACTTTGTTATAAAAATATTGCAGAAAACAAACTAAAACAGCTATTTAAAAGCAATACACTTTGATCATATGAAAAACAAGAACTAGAATTACCTGTGCAAGGGTTAGTAAACTTATTTTTCAAAACAAAAAATCCAATTTAATGTGATGAAGGTAATGACCTCTTTCCCTTCACACACACCAAGTTTCTCAGCTTGGTAATACATCTAAACAGTGGAGGATGAAGATGAGAGGCGAGCCCACACAGCGGTAGACCGAGAGGAGTCGGCTCATCATTACTCCTGAGGATGCTCCTCTGATGGGCCGCTCATTGAGCTGCGGAGTAAAAAGGGCTGACGACTGTCTCCAGTATAATTGGACAAATGAATCAATTACATCAATAGCAAATTACAACATTCATAATTGATCCCCCAACAAATGCAGTATAGATCATCCCGCCGTTCGATAGCTATACCACAATATTCATGTTACACTGAGCATATTCAGGAACTAATTAAATCTCAAAGGAGCGGATCAATGTTAGAAGTAGCATGAGGGAACGATTGATCGTATGACCACGATCTCTTATACCAGTGATTTAAACTGCACAACATGATACAAGCATTTGTTTTGATTAATTTGTTAAATCTTCTCCAGGAAGCAATATTAATGGAGCAGATAAAGAGCACAGCAGCAGGGACAAGATGGTAAATCAAATAAGTTCATGTAACATGTGTAATTTCCCCCTGGAATGAAAATAAAATGTCTTGTGTATCTATTTCATCCTCATTATGACTTTTCACATAATTGTATGAACTATTAAACTGCATTTAGGCATTGGACTCGCACTAAGCACAGAGCTGAGGACTTTCAGGGGCCCTCACTGTGCACAAAGAGTGTGGTCGTCAGCATGGGATGAATCGATACCACGGACAGCAGGATAAATGCTGATGTCTGGATGCAAAGACAGAACATTTCTGCCTGAAACACAGAGCAGTTATGAGGCTGCTTTCCGGTTCCACTCTGCTCTCATCATGATAAAATGTTTCTAAATTGCTCTTCTGAAACAACAGCAGATAAATGTCCCGGCTCACTCTCGTACAATATTCATATTTTTGTGACAAAGCTTCAGAAGTTCATTGCTTATTATTTTTGCACAGCTGTCGTATTTTCTCTCTTTTTTTTTTTCAATCTCTAGAAATCTCCACAATTAGTGTCCTCGAAATGCAGAGAGCAGAAACCACAGAAGCAGCGAAGTTGAGAAAAGTAAAGTTTTAAGTTTACAGGCCGGCTGGGAGGCTGTGAAACAGATAAAAAAAGTTTTAATGCCCTAATTTTGGGCTTACAAGGCTGACTACTTAACAAGGAAAATCATTGCCGTGTAGCTTACATTAAATCTAAAAAAAATAAGTGTATTCTTCCTTTGGATAGCAGAGGAGGGAAGTCTGCTTTAGTTTGTTTAAGAAAATCAACCTTATTTAGATTGTCTTCCACAGCTCACTCGCTTGGTGTCTCTTTTTCCATTATATTATTATATCAATATATCAAAGTCAATATAATACGTGTATTTACATTGTAATATCTGTAACATATAAACATACACACTGGCCAAATTATTAGGTACGCCTAGCTAAAACTAATTCAGTCTCAAACAACAGGTAGTTAGCCGTAGCTATTGTTCATTTTTAGTTTGGACCCATTTATTTTGGAGGCTGTAGTTTTTGGTGCTGTTACATTATGTCTACGCTGTCTTTAATATTATGTCCAACCCATTTGAATCGATGAGGGGGAGAAAATTCAACAATTCAACAGCACCACAAATTACAACCTTCAGTATCCTCATGAGGATGAATCAACTCCGCTCTAAAAACCAAACATGATAACCTTTAATTGCTGGGTTGCTCCATCAGCTGTGCCTAATAAACTGGCTGCTGAGCGTATACAGTATAGCCAAGCAACAAAAAAAAGTAGATTCAGGTCTAAACTCAATTTCATAAAGTTCTGCCTTTGAAGAGGAATCACTGAAAAGCATCAAGGTTCATCCCCCACAATGGGAAAAGGTTAAAATCCATTTACAGCTGAAAAATCGGTTGTGTCATTTAAAGCCGTGCTTCCCCTCCATCCCCCTCTCCGCTGCTGACCTTTTTCTACTGTCCACGTTTTGGTGCCGGTTGGAGAGTATTTTGGCCACACTCCATCTCTTCCCAAATGAGGCCAACTGAGGAAGTGAATCAATGTGTTTTTCCCCTAGTCATAGGAAACAGCTGTCATGCTGTCGTCTGGTACAGAGCCGGGCTGACTTAATGCCAGAGCCGGCTGGGAGAGTCAGCGGGGAGGAGCGCGCTCCCCCCCTGCATCCGCTTGTACTAAACCCATCACCTGAGTGAATTCCACTTGCCATGCCTCCCAGCTACACTCGCAGCACACACATATAAACAAAGAACCAGCTCCGCTCCAGCAGGGTCCCTTCCTGGCACTGCTGCTGTATTTCAGAAGGTCTGTCCTAATTAACCAAGTATCACTTTTATACGTCCTTGGGATCATTTTAACTTTCATTCATGCAAATGTTGAAGGTTATTGTTGCAGCTGAATGATCCGACGTGGTGAAACAGAGGCAAGAATGAGGTGCTTCAAAATAAAAATGTGAAGTTGAGACAGGAGGGGTTTTTTCCATGCAAACCTTCAGCATGTGTTTCATTAGCAGGACCTGACCTTATCTCCCAGGACCAAACCTTATCTCCCACAGATACCGCCAGCATGCATAATAGGAGCAGGCCCTTTGTGCCAAATGCTGCGGGGCAGAGCCCATACCTCTCTCCTGGTACAGCCCCCCTTTTTTACGCTCTCGAGCCACAGCTGTACACACAAATATTCAGACACTCAGGGATGCAGAAAAGCACACACAGACAGACACTCACCTCCCCCCCTTGTGCTCATCACCTCCTTCAAGTTGCTCTTTGCTGCGAGACGCTGCCTTGTTATGAGTCAGGAGGTGATTGTAACCAGGCTCACATGCTGTAAGAGACACAGCGCGGTTTTATTTTACCAGGAAGCAATAAAGGATAACAGTGAAATCTCCCTGTCAGTCATGGAAATGTATGCTACTTTAATTGTTTTAATTAAAAGAAAGGGAGCGTGCATGTGTGTGTGTACGTTAGCCTCAGCCCGTCTATGTACAGTATGTGTGTGAGCATCTGTGCAAAGCTCAGAGACGAGCACAGGCTACCTGCTCCATATTCATGCGTTTCCCCCATATGTGACCCTCCACTGTAAACAAAGAATATTAACCACGGATACTCAGAGGCAGCCTAATGAACACACACACACACACACACACACATATTACTCACAGTGTAATGAATCGATAGAACTTCCTCTTTCATCAAATATTTATTGAAGTAATATTCCTGAGCCCTTCAAACTGAAGCTACGGCTGTCTGGAGTTTAACGGCAGACATGTTTCGGCCTCGGAGCGGCGGCTCAACTCAGTGACTCATTACAGGAGAAAATATAAATCCTTGACTTATAATGAAATATATTAAGTCCATCAATCATCCCCGGCCAGGTGCATCAAATCACTACAAAACTAATATTTAGTTGTTTCCTTCATTTAACTGTAAAGATTTTGCAGCATCAGTGAAATAAACAACTTTAAATCCTGTTTCCCTTGATAACATATTGAGTCTCATCATCTCCAAATCATCTGTCGCAACGAGCGTATGATCTCATTAATCTTTAGAGGATGTGTAAAGAGCCACCTCATGACTACTGTGTACTAGAGTCTAGGACACCAGCAGAGCGTGACGGCAACGTGGTGTAACCGCTGCCGCAACGGTTATGAAGACTGTAGTAATAGAAAAGCCTGTGGCCCCCCTGAGACCCTGCGTCTCTTTTTCTGAAGCTGAAGCGAACCAGCTGACAGGCCCCTATAGCCGTCTGGAAACCTCTGGAAGGCTCAGGAAAGCTAAAACACCTTGAAAAAGTGACGGACCACAGCTGTCCCGGACTCCACGCACCCCCCTCGGCACCCATCTGCTGGGGTTTTAAAGCTCTCCACCCGGCTTTCAGTGCTTCCTCACAAAGGGCACCAAATACATTCTAGTTAGTGTGTCAGAGAGGGTGAGATATACCAGGACAGTCTTCCTGCTTGTATCTTTGCAACCAGCACCATTAATTTTTCTATTATTAACTCATTAAACCATTTTGCATGTAAACAAACTGCAGCGGTAGCCCCTTGCCCTGTATCAGCTTGAGGACAGATAGCTATTGGGCTCCCTCTATTGGCCTTCATGCATCCATCTGCATTCTGTCCAGCAGCAGGTTAAAAGGGTAGAAGGGCTGGAGTTTCCTGCCATGTCCCAGACTTTCTGTCAAGTGGCACTGTGCAGCTCACACTGAACTATCCCCCAGGCTTCCTTTGCAACCCCTACAATATAGGCTTTGGTATATGGATCAGGCCTTTCTTTGTCATTAACTGTTAAGCAAAATAAAGCGATAAAATGCTTGTCATGACTAACAAACAGTCCAGAATTCAAATATTTTCAGTTTACAATCATATAAGAATTAGAAAAGCAGCAAATCCTGACACTGTGGCGGCTGGATCTGTAGAAATGTTTTGCCATTCTTTCTTTTGAAAATGACTCAAACTCCTGCTGATTAATTTGTCAATCAACTAACTGTTTCAGCTAGGGCTGCACAATATGGTAAACACAAGTCATATTGAGATTATTTTGACAGATGTAACAATTGTGACTATGATGATGTGACATTTGTTGGGGTCTGTACCAAATCAGCATGTTTTCTTACAGCTGGAGAAAAACATTTGTAAGCCAGGACGTCCCTGCAGCTCTACAGAACGACATTATAATGCTGTTTTGACACATTTTACTTTTATCAAAAAAGTTTCTAAAGTTGTTGAAATGTTTTCATCCTCCTGTCGAGTGAGTAATAAAAACAGGCCAAACAGCTGCTACATTAGATGCGTCTATGTCTTTTTTCTAGCGCAGTAATGACAATAAGACATGCAGCATCCATCCTCTTTAATCTTCTAAGCTAATGTTTGTTTGACATCCTGGTCTTTGAGCCAGGTAGCACTGCTCTCAGCCGATTGGCGTTGTTATATCACCTACACTTACTGCTGCGTCCCCTGTTTTAATTAGAAAACAACTATCCCCAACAATTTCCTAAGTCAATATTGTTGCCAGGGAGCCAACTTCTGAAACACAGTCTCCTATAGTGATGAATTATTCATGGGCGAAAGCAGCAAAGCCCCAATCATCCATCAACATCAGGGGTAAATACATAAACAAAATCATTCACATAAAGTCAGCCCTAAATCTTAGTTTAGTCGTTTAGTGTGCAGCCTGTAACACTGCACTTACTATTCCCGTTTCAGAGAGGTTGTGGAGCAACTAATATGGATTTAGCCGATATACCTGCGGCTGAAGGAACACAATTCATTTTCTGGACAAGTACAGGAATGGTAGAGAAGTGATAGCATTGAATAAGGCATTTATTGAGAGTCCCTTATAAAGGCTGTCATGGCAGAAGTCAGAGCAGAAAGTTGTCTTTGCTGTAGCAGCAGAAAATAACTTTATAAGTAATAAAGTGAAGCCAGGGTTCAATACTTGACACTGCATGAAGCCTAATTGTCTCTGCTCGTCTATCTCAGAGATGCCTCATGAAAGACACCTGATTATTTTCAGTGGATCATATTGACATTTGTGCAAAACGTGTCACATTCATAGAACATGTTTGTTACCTGACTTAGATATCGAGGGTTGTCGGGGATGGTGGTGTGAAACCAGTGGATCATTTCGACAAGAGACCACAGCATTTTAAGACCTCAGGGCAATTTTCCAGCCCTGTTTGAGGCGAGAAAAAAAATCTATATTTCTGACAGTAAGTCCATTTCCAGCTGTGTTTATGGCGACCAAAACTGGTATTTTAAGCAAAACCACAACGTTTTTCTAACATCATCACAACTAAACAAGTGGTTTTTGTGCATAAACCTAACCAGAGTACAGGGTTTCAACTAGTAACACTCCATGATGCCAACACCTGCTGCATGTCTATCTCAGAGACACCTCATGAAAGACACCTGATTATTCTCCACCTCAGGCCCCCTTGACCACATCGCTCCAGACAGCAGAGACACTTTATAAAGCCGCTCAGGCGTAGTTAACACAGTCGCCAGTCTCCAGCTGTCACTCCAAACGAGAAGATCATTTGCGCTCCCCGAAGACCCGAAAGCAAAATTCAAGCGGCCATTTTTAGATCGTGACACAAAATCCATAAAGTCAAACATTATGAGTAGATTGGATGTCAGGCTGAGTATTTGATCTTATGACAGGTAGCAGAGCCACTCTGCATCCAGGACTGACAGAATCGGTTTCCTTCATTCTCCAAAGCATACGAGACACCTGGATGAACAAACCCATCGTGTGTGAGTGCACATTCAGGGGCAGCCATGTTCATGTCAGGCCAGGAGATAAAACAACAACCATAATAGAGTCTCACATCCCAAACAAAGCGGTTTGGTGCTTTGTCAACAGCGTGCCGGCCACTGGAGGGGCCACTGACATTTCAGATGGGACATATGTTAACCCCCCCAACATCCATCCTCTCAAATATTTATGATATATGTATGTGGGGGGGAACGAAAGGGAAAGCAAGCGGGGAGACGTGTTTGTAGACTTCATAAATAATTGGACTTGGAAAGGTTACATTTAGCATCAGCTGGACAGAGGAAGACGTATAAATTCAGTAGGGGCACATTTATAAGCATGGCCATGAAGACACAAGAGATATCTATACTGATGCACATGTCTTTATGCTCACACACACACACACACACACACACACACATCTACAACTACAGAACTACAGAGGATTAGAGCCGCTAGATTTTTACATTGACTTTTTTCTCATAATTCAGCGTTTAAAGTCAGAATTCTGGCTTTAAACTCTGAATTAAAGTCAGAGAAAAAAAGCAAAACAGTTTTTTTCAATCCTCCTCCATATGCAACAGAAATACACATTTTTTACACGTATTTTGTGGCTGGAGGGCAATTTCTAGAGGTGTTCTTTCTTAAACAGCATGCAATATTTTATTTATATGGCCTTAAATAAAGTAAACCTTTTTCATACGTACGAACTAAAATGAAGTATGTACACTGATGATGAAATTAATCAAACATACATCCATAAAAATATTGAAATTACCTGTTCAAAACCACGTACGTACATGCCTGAATTATTTTATAATGCATCTGAGATGGTGTAATCTCCGAGTTAATTATTTCACTATATTCCGAGCGCCGAGACAATTCACATGGGAATCTTTTGCTCAACTAGCCTCATTTATAAGCAGCTCAAACCTGGCTCATTTATCTGTTGAAATTATTCAACGGTGCATGCCTCATTAATACAAAAAAGATGACTGCGTTCACTTTATTTGCAGGGTAGACGCACCAGACTGAACTGTATTTTTCATCGCCTCTTCTTTCTTTGCGAGTCACATTATCAATCAAGCCGATCCTACGAGGTAGAAGACTCTTAAACAAAAATGATTAAAAGGAATTTGGAGCAGACTTTATCCTAGCCCTAAACAGACTGTTTAACTCGGTGCCAGAGGGACAGATAAGCATCCCCAACACTTTTCTTCATCTGACCTTTCCTGCCAGGATGTGGAGGGCTTTTTAAAAGAAATGGAAAGGCAGGAGCTGATGGAGCGATGTCTTTAATGAGGTATGCTGGGGCTGTTGTCTCTCCATTTAATTAGACAATTATGCAGCCTCCTACGGAAGAGGGAGCATTCGGGGTCACAGGGGAGGGGGCGGGCGATGCCACAATGCCACCCCGTCACATATAGAAGTATGGAGGCTAAATCACAGGTGAGTCCCTCTGGGGCGGGCACAGACCCCGGCTCTCCATTTGGGAGCCATTATGGGCTCATCGTATTTAAATTCAGTTCAACTGTCTTTGTCCACCTTCATTTTGTTTTTGATTAGGCTGGTAATTGCAATTCCACAAAGACCCCGGCAGACACCAACACCAGCATCGCTGCAGTCCGACGGCGCTAAATGGCCTTCGGTCAACATTTGAACTCTGCAGCAGACTCAGAAAACAAGAAACTTCAGACAAACTACGACAGGACGACGGCTGAACCTTCTGCCGCGTAAACAAAGCAGGGTATTCGAAGCAAGATTTTATTCCACCAGTGACTCATTTTGCACCAGAGAATTGTAATTACACATTCAATGCCATCTGGTATCCATGCTTGTCTCTGCCCATTCTTCAGCGGTGCCAAACCAGGCTCCAGTTTCCTCCGTGGTGAATTGCTTTAACCTCGTGTCTGCAGTCCCGGTGGATGTGTCACTACACTACACGCTCAGACGGGCAGAACCAAAAGCACAACGCAGTAGGTTTAAGATATACAAGTGAGGTGAAGGTTGAGGTAGCACGGATCCACTTCCCAAGAAGGGCCATAACTCACATAGATGAATGGTCAGAAATCTCAGCAAATGATGGGGAGAAATTCATTTTGGTGATGTATGGAAGGCTTCTCTTGGAGCGCTGTTATTTGTACATATGTCAGCACAACTGAATGTCCACCATTTCCTTTGTTTTGTCTTTTTTTTCCCTCTGGCAGAGATCAAGGGACCAACATTACACTGAACTACAGTACATTAGTGATATTGACATTTCAGGAAATAGTCTATATCGCCTTTTTTGCCGTTAGCTGAGCAGCTCAATACAATTCTCCTTCTGTTTAGTTTTTTTTTTTTTAAAGGGACAAAGATCTACATTAAAGATATAATATATAACATTTCAATGTCTAAAAACAACCTTTGTTCTGAAATGTATTGAGCTGTGTACTCACATTATCCCAGATCTTTCCAATACTATTCAAACTCAGAGAAATCTGTAATTTTACTCAAACTGTGTACTTAATTTGGTCGCCGGTCACTATAACTTCCAGGAGAGAGCCAGAGAGTGAGGAAGGAACCATACTTTAAAGCATTATGTCGTCTGTGAGCCTGATTCTGCCTGACAAACATCAGATAGATTTCCATCCCCAGTGGTGGTTGTTTAACTATGAAGACTCCTGTGATTCTGCGCTGGTGCAGGACATCATCAAACCAGTCTTTTGTTGTCAGTGTTATAATTGAGACACCCATAGCGTCAGAAGACACATACTGTGCATTTGATCAACATTCAAACAAATGTAAATTCATCTGAGTTAGCTGAAAGGATAGTTTCATAGGCAGCGACTTTGCCTGATGTTTTTAGGCATGCTAGAATAATAGCAATAACACAATGGGTTCAATAGTTTAAAACACTACATTATGATAAAAAAGCAGATACAATGCAGTTAAATGACTCGAGTGGGCAAAATCCAATTAGCAGATAATACAAGAACAGTATAGGGTGGATAAATATAGAATGTGTTGACATGTTCGCTCTCATCAAGTCATTTCTTGACAGTACACTTAAACGACTAATATAATGGAGACCAATTAACAGTAACACAGTCGTGGTTTCACATGCCGAGACTCATTATCATTGTGCTATAAGGGGAACAAAAGCATTCCGGCTTGTTTGTATCTCTTTGAACCAATCACAATTTTCTTGGGAATTGCAAAAGCCAAGAAACCAATAAAATAAGGAAGGGTCAATGTTTCACCATCTGCTTGAGTGCCAGAATGTATGTTATCTACGTTGAATGACTTCTGATGAAGAAATTCCTCCAGAAATAGAAAGAACACACTTCAGAGAGTATATCAACCATTGATTTTTACATTAGTTTTTCCCCAAATGACTGACAGGGCTGATAATGACCAAATGGGACAAGGCTGATGAGACTGCAATTACACTGTTAACAGGAGCCTTTCCTAAACAAAATCGAGGGACAAACAACATGTCTTACAAATTTTACACAATAAAGTGTGCGCAAATAAATTGCCTCCAGTGATGTCACTCAGTTCAAGTTGAATTGTGGGTGATGTAGGCCAGGTTTTAAATAGGAGCAAGAATGCGTGAAAAAACGGTGATATCTCTGGTTCTGCTTGGACCGCTGTTCAAAACCTGGCACCTACATTACCCACAATGCAACTAAGACACTGAGTGACATCACTGGAAGCAATTTATCAGATTACATGGCGCTTCCTCTGGAGCCACAAAAGGCTTTATACTTCTTTTTTTCATGTGCAGTAGTACTCACAAAGTCTTGTAAACACACTTTAATGTGTAAAAGTAGGTAACCTTGCAGCCTTTTATTTACCAGACAGATATGAGAGTAGTAGCCTCACAAATAAGCATTATTCTAAAAAATAAAACTGTTCCTTTAAAGACCAGAAGCTGCACACAACTATTCCCAATGCACTATACACCACAGTTTTATTAAGAAAGTGATTAAAAAAAAAAACACACAAATCACAGAAAGCTCTTTGGAGTCATCACAGAAATGTTTGGCAGAGTGAGAATCTCCTGCATCTTTATACATTTACTTCCACTGTATGCGCGCAGTCTGGGAAAATCACAGCTGCAGCTTCCCCGTTGACCATAAATCATCATCAGCCTCCAATCTTTTCCCCGCACATATTCATATGCAATTCAGAAAATGAGCGACATCTCTCAGGGAAGCAGCCGCCCAGCAGAGAGCCTGACTGTGCATCATTTCTCACCGCGACCAGTGTAGTTAGAGAATAACAAGACAGAGGAGGATAAAAAAACACCGTCCTGCACAATATCCCAGCGTGAAAGACACTCGTTGTGTGATGACTGGAAGCTGCTCTGTGAGACAATTAATCCATCATTACCGCTGGTTCACCTCTAGTTCAGGCTGAAGACTGATGATAGTGTACAATCACAGTATGGCCTGTGTTTAAGTGAGCAACTGCAGGCTGTGTGGATGTGCCTGGATTAAAACATACTGTGGGGAATTAGCTCCCAAAGTCACATATTTAGATAGACGCAGTGTGGTGGTGGTGTCACTTAGCCGGAGCACTACGGTGGCACAAGGCAGCCGCTTTCCTCCAGAACATGAAATAGCGATCAATTTCATACAATAATCAAACTGCATCCATGAAAAGTTGCAGAAGTAAAAATGAAGAGATTAAGCAAGATGATACGAGGTGATGTTTCATTCTCTAATCGCTTTTTAGGATTATAAAGTCTTGTGGGTGTGTGAGAAGCACTGCGAGCATGTAGCTGTTCAGGTTTGCATCATGTTCAACCTTCATCTGCATACGAACAAAGGAGATACTTGAACAGAAATTGGCAAATTCCTCACCCAGAAACGAGCAGCCTGGCCAACTGGAAAATAAAGCCTCATTAAGAATCCAGAGAGGAGAAGATTTTAATGTTTCACTTAACCTCCTACACCCTCCAAACTGTTAGCATTCACAGGTGTGCTGGCGTTTTCTGGCTGTAAAACTTTCCGAGGAGAGTTTTTTAAAAGACAAACTTACTTTTGGAGGACAATCTGGAGCCTCTCCACAGGCTCCTTTGTAAACAGGAAAACAATCTGTGCCAGACTCAGGTGCTGGTTGATGTTGATCCCAAGCTTCAAGTTAAGTCTGCTTTGTCGCTTAAATCTATATATAGCATCTCAACATACCTAAACAAGTCTGTGTTGTTGCAGAGGGGCACAGTAAATGAGAAAACTACTCAGAGCACAGCAGCAGCACAGCCACACAAGGAGCACACAGGCTAACTGTAATGTATGGTGGCTGATGAGGGTCAGACAGTTTCCTGGTTTTCTAATTGGGATACACAACACCTGTTGAAGCTAGCGGAAATAGTTCACGCATGTGTGGCCATGATTCACTGTCAAAAGCACAACTCGTTCCCATAAATATGACGTTAAAGAAACAGTTTACAACACTCTTGGCTTGTAAAGGAAACATTTGGGATTTTAAACTCTCTCTTGATAACTTGGATTAAAGCTCAAATCAGCATCCATCATCCTGAGTTACTGCAAAAGGTGAGTTAAAGGTGAGTTTAAACACTTCTGATATTTGCATCAGCGGTGATGAGGTGGATGTTGTTTTAAAGACACTGAATTTGGTTATCTTTGTTCGCTGTGTTTACAGATACTCACATCTCTCACATTTTTCTTTATTGCAAATAACACAAGGAACTGATGCAAGGCCCCCCCAGATGGCAGACTGTGACTCAGGGGAAAGCAACCAGCTGCAAGGGTTGTAAAAGGTATATTAAAAAAAAAGAAAAGAAAAAGAAAGACAGAAAAACACTCAGAGTCAAACCGCCCACTCAAACTGGTTAGAGTGCAGCTAGAACTATGATTTATTGTATAGTTGTATGATTTTTATCATATATTTTATGTTTTTTATTATGCTTTATGTGTCCTACTGGATGTTGAGTGTGTTTTGTGTTTCACCTGGATTAATTTTTTGGGTATACGGTATGTGTTCGGGAACGATAAGTTCCTGTAAGGGGAATTTGAAGGGTAGCTTGGACATTTTTCAGCTGATATTGTATTATGTATTACAGTGGCACCTCTCTAGATGCAGGTCTATCCATCCATTATCTGTGACCGCTTATTCTGTGCAGGGACGTGGGCCGCTGGAGCTGATCCCAGCTGGCACTGGGCGAGCGGCGGGGTAAACCGTGGACAAATCGCCAGTTCATCACAGGGCTGACATACTGGGACAAACATCCATTCTTACTCACATTCACACCTACGGGCAACTCAGAGTCACCAGTTAACCTAACTTGCATGTCTTTGGATAAATAGGGGGCAGGGTATCACCAAAGTAACCACTAACAGCTACTAACAGTGTTGGTGTTCACACCGCTATAGCACAGGGGGGTTGGACCGGGAAAGGGTGGGGCTAGCTGGTTAGCATGCTAACTTGAGTAGATATCATAACCGAAAAACTATTTCTTAACATTCTGTTGATAGTTTAAGTCAATTTTTTTAATGTTCTCAACTAAAATTCTTACTTATTGCACCTTTAATACTGTCAGAAGAGTTGCACTTATGAGTTATTCCCTTTAAAAGATATGTGACATTTCTGCAGGTCCCATATTATGAAAAACACGTTTTCTCTGGTCTCTACATATATAAACTGGTCCTCTCTGAGCCTACCAACTCCCAGAATGAGGAAAGCAAACAGTCCTGCATGTTCTCTGCAGCCCACCCACTGGTAAAACTTGAGCTCTTATAGGTTGTTCAGATTCAGCTCCTGTCGTGACGTAACGACAGGAGCTGATTTTCATAGGCCGAAAACACTCCCCCCTCTCCCCCGAGATACCCGTGAGGGGGGCATTCATCCCCGAGGTGAAGTTCGGTGTGTCCAGCGGTAAGACAACAGTGTTTCGCAATGTCGTCGCTCAGAGCTAGACACGCAGATTGCTCTGTTGTTGGTTGTAATAATCAACATAAGTGCCTATATCCTGTCCCAGCTACAGAAGAACAGAAAAGACAGTGGTTGCGTTTCATTTTTAATGACAATGTGCCGGCTACGGTTCCTGTAAGTCTGTTTGTGTGTGCTAACCACTTCACACCGGACTGCTTCAGTAACGAGGGTCAGTACAAAGCTGGCTTTGCCTCGACACTGACCCTCATAAAAGGATCAGTCCCAACCATACGGGACCCAGCAACCGCACCCGAGCCACAGGTAAGTGTCGCCACATTTTGATAGTATTTACAGCTGCCTACGAGTATAGTGAAGTCAGCTTGATATTGCTAACTAGTTAGCTCCGCTTCGGTCCGCTATGCAACGGCGTTTGAAGCGAGTTTAATGTTAATTAAAGCTGCAAAAGGCGATGAACGGGTCCTCGCCCCCCCACGTACGTCGGGCCGTGGCGCCGTTGGAGGGCAGACGCAGAGGGCAAGTTTGTCCACTATGTGGCCCTAGAGCTCACCCATCAATTATATGTCATGTTGTAATGTATGATTTGGAGAAAACAGCCTGTGGATGTCATGTAAATTGGATGATGTTTGTCGTCACAGCACATAGCTGAGCGAAAGATAGCGCCTCAGTAAGCTTCTGTCAGAAATGCATGTATGTGTTGTGTGAGAGAAAGTGTGTGTGTGTGTGTGTGTGTGTGTGTGTGTGTGTGTGTGTGTGTGTGTGTGTGTGTGTGTCTTTTGGTTTCACTTCTGTTTTGTTGTGCTTGCTTTTATTGTGTGAAGCTCTTTGTGCTACATTGTATTTGTATTAAATGTGTGATATAAATGACGTCTGATTGATTGATATCAGGCTGACCCACAACACAACATAGCCACCTAGTGGACAGTTTGTGTCCAACACACACCACACATTGACATGGCTCTTACAGTGGCCAAGCATTGAAAGTTCAGACTGTCATGCCCACCAGGAATAACGTAGGAGAAAGCTTTTTGAAACTTTTCATCATCAAGGTATGAGGATGAGTCTTAGTGACTGTGAAGTCTGTGGCGTTAATTCTGTAGGGCAAGTTAATTAAAGTACGAGCCATGGAAATGGCGGAAAAATCTCAACTTTGAACCAAAATTGCAAACTTCCCGTTGGACTGAGGTTATGGGTCCAAGAGGCTTTTTTGTGCATTTGGTCACGATACTTATGCATGCCGAAATTCGTTAGTGTATGTGCATGTAGGAGGCGGGGCTTCAAGTTCGACAAAATGGCCGCTGTGAACCAAAGTGGCCGACTTCCTGTTGGACTGAGGGTTTCGGTGCTGAGGGGTATTTTGTGCGTCTGGTCATGATACATATGTATATCAGAGGCAAAAGCTTTTGACAAGGTGTCATCATCAAGGTCTGAAGATGATATTTAGTGAGTGTGAAGTCTGTGGCGTTAAATCTGTAGGACTAGTGAAATAAAGTACGAGGCGTAGAAATGAAAAAAAATTCATGGGAAAAGCCATAAGGGGGCATTAGGGGGCACTACTGAGCTATCGTGCTGCACATGAGGGCAGTTGTGGTATCGAAATAACGTACTCATGTGTAACGAGCTTAGTTACATGATCCCAACATGATTTTGAGTCAATTGATCACATGACCTGGAAGCTATTGAGCTAACATGCTAATATTTACATATAATAATTAATGAAAAATAATAAAAATTAATAAAAAATATTTAGAGATGTAAAACGTAAAAACAAGAGATGTATCTCATGCAGCCAGTGTAGTTACATGATCCCAACATGATTTTGAGTCAATTGATCACATGACCTGGGAGCTATTGAGCTAAAATGCTAATATTTACATATAAAAATTAATAAAAAATAATAAAAAATATGAAAAGATGTCAAATGTAAAAACAAGAGGCGTATCTCATGCAGCCAGTGTAGTTACATGATCCCACACTGATTTTGAGTCAATTGATCACATGACCTGGAAGCTATTGAGCTAAAATGCTAATATTTATATATAAAAATTAACAAAAAATATTTAGAGATGTAAAACATAAAAACAAGAGGCGTATCTCATGCAGCCAGTGTAGTTACATGATCCCAACATGATTTTGAGTCAATTGATCACATGACCTGGGAGCTATTGAGCTAACATGCTAATATTTACATATAAAAATAAATAAAAAATAAAACTGCAAGCAGTGATGAACGGGCCCTCGCAGTCCACGCGCGTCAGGGCGTGCTGCTGTCAGGGTGTGGCGCTTAGCCGGCCTCATTGCCCAATTATTGTATATGTGTGCCTCAACTGTCCGTGTGTTCATGGGATTGTATTTGGTCAAGATATGCAAGACTGTCTGTTTGTCCACAATGTGCAGGAAATTGTTGTTTTATATTTTGGGCGTTCTTTGGACTATCACAATTCTTTTAATTACTTTTTGTCAGGGGGGTCCACAGATGCTGTGTGCAAAGTTTCGTGCAAATGGGAGAAATAGCCTGGGAGGAGTTCGAAAAAGTAGGTTTGCGACTTTTCACGAGCTAGCGAAAAAAACGGTAGGCGGATATGGGCGTGGCCTATATCAGGAGATTCAGCAGAATTCACTGAACGCGTGGATATGAGGTATTTGAATTTGCGACAAAGTATGTGGGAGTTATAAGGCAAAAGGCACTTTCCTTGATTACAGCGCCACCTAGTGATGGAAATTCACAACGACAACAGATTATAAAAATTTCCGGCAGATGTGACATATATTCCAAGTTTGGTGAGTTTGGGGTATGTTCAGGCAGTGAAAAATGCGATCATTGGGGACAAAAAATGCTCACTACAAAAACAATAGGGTCCTTGCAGGTTCCCTGCTCGGGCCCTAAATAATCCGAGCAAATAATAGGCAAATCCAATAGGGCCTCGCACGAGATTCGTGCTCGGGCCCTAATAATATTACAAGGGAGCTTGTTGTCACAGTGAAAAGTCTGGAAACATGTGCAGACTGGAGACAGAGACTATGCTGACAGTGTCCAAGAGTTTGGAGACTGTGTTGGAGACAAACTCAGCTTTCGCTAACTGTTTTTAGACGTTACCTGTTGCAGGTCAGTGGGGGATGGGAGCCGGGTGGTTGTGTTGGGGAGTCCTGCTGCAGCCGCAGAGTCTGTATTGTTCTAAGCCTCTCCTTCTGGGTCCGATTCTGGGTCAAACTGGTGTGGTTGAACGACAGCATCTGGCGAGCCATAGCGATACATCCACGTAAACATTAGCACATGCTACCGCTAGCGTCAGCGGCATCCTCTCCCGGAGAGGGGCGTGAAGCAGGACAGAGCTCATTAGCATTAAAGGTGCAGGAACAGAAACAGCTGCTCTCAGTAGAGCGACTTTCAGACAGCTGAGATTCAGAACACACTGTTGGGTTTGGGGCAATACATTTCAAATACAGTGTTGTTGGACCTCTGACAGCTGTGTGAAATTGATGAAAAACAATATAATATGGGACCTTTTAAAAAAAGTATAAAAACAACTATAAGACCTGTGCTATATATTTTGTTGTTACTTACATTCCCCCAAATATTTCCAACAATTCAAACCCAGAGAAATCTATGGTTTTACTCCATTATAGGTAACGGTGTGTTTCACTTGGTTGTATAACGTCATCAGATGCATCAGAGAGTGAGAAAAACTGAACGGCAATGGTGGTTTTTTAAACAAGGAGAACAACAACTCCCACGATCCCGTGCTACTTCATCAAACTACGTCTTTTTCCGTCATTTTTTTTATTGAGGGACCCCTACCAGAAGGGATTACACATTTAGCTAGAGTCTGATAAAGCAGACAGCATTTTCCACACGATTTGACCACGAAGCACTGATTGTAGGTTACATGCATGTTCCAGCATCACACGTCATTCAGATGAAATAATCAGATGTACAGCTGCAGTATTAAGCAGAACAATCTTTATTTCTTTTACATAGTTTTATATCTGCATAGTTCAACCTGATATAGTAGGTGTGGGTTTTGACTTGAATTTTAAATGGAGTTCTGTGGGTGTTAACCGTCAGCTAGTGTCAAGTTTTACCCGCCAAAGGCTGTGTGGGTGATTGAAAATCTTAAGTTTTTAGATATGCCTAAAAGGACTTTCTGAACAATTTCACATATTGGAGCAGGACCATTTAATATATGCATATACTGTATAAACAGAGCTCAAGCAGTTTCTTAAAAAACATCTAGCTCTATGTGGAATCATTTTAACCACAAATTGGTTGAAATTGAAAAAAAAAAAAGCACAACAGAGCCAGCTCTTTTTCCCAGGGACGGAGTTAGTGTCAATCCAGCAGGACTGGGTCCAAATCAAGACTGAGTCCAGTTGGAATCACATGTATTTTTAAAGCAGTCCATCAGTCTCTTCTTAGACCAGTGTTGTTATTCCACTCACGTCTGATTCAAAGATTCATGTCCCACAGGCTTTGTGTTGGATACTTTGTGTAGTTTTGGGGTTGTGCAGTATTATTCTGAGCATTTATATGAACCACACACACATACATCATAGCTGCCGGATAAAACTAGAGATTATGGATCTTGTGTGCTCAAATTAATCACAAAAACACACAA
This sequence comes from Pagrus pagrus, assembly GCF_965226575.1. Classification (NCBI taxonomy): domain Eukaryota; kingdom Metazoa; phylum Chordata; class Actinopteri; order Spariformes; family Sparidae; genus Pagrus; species Pagrus pagrus. The sequence continues at coordinate 9,009,765 of NC_140188.1, forward strand.
ACACACACACACGCAAGAGATTTTTATAACAGTAATTAATAATCAGAATTTAAATCTTTAGCATTGGACCAAAGCTTTTGTTGCATATGAAATTCTGCATTCATGAATATCAATTAAAGGCAGACATGATAAAAACACTAATTTGTTTATCTCTCAGTGGTGCACTGCAATATCCTGGGCTTTCACAATAATTCATGAGGGGCTCCGTCTAATCCATTTTGAGCAAAACACCATATGCCAACGAGTGCACACATACGCGGGGCACTGAGGCCTGCGAGCCCACGTCCGGGCTCGATGGATTTGTGTTGATTTTTTTTTCTCCGCTCACGGCTCAAGGTCACGCCTCTCCGTGACTCTGCGTGGCCTCTCGATTCCTGCTGCACACTGTGTTCTCACTGAGGGCCGTGCTGCCTCAGCTTTCTGTCCCACAATCTGCAAATGCTGCCCTTGCCCTCTCGACCTCCCAGAGCTCAACCTGTCAACCCGCACACCCCCAGAACCCCGCTGCGTGGAGGGGGTGGAGAAGAAATAAAAAGGGAAGAAAGAAAGGAAAGAAAGATTAAGGAAAAAATGAGGGAGGCAGGAATGGGCTGTGGAGCAAAAGACAGAAAACAATTTAGAGCTGTAAGAATGGGAAAAGCCAAAGCGCTGGAGATTGAAAGGCCTCTTCCCCTAATTTGCACAGTATTCATCACCTCGGAGGGCAGACACGCTCATATCGCTTTCCATTCACTTCCTCACCCTTGGCTGCAGGTCAAAGGAAAAGGCAATTTCCCCTCAGCCCATGTACAAGCTGCTCCATTCCTCATGGATAAACTGTACTTTTGAAACGCGTAGAAGTGAGGGCATTCATCACCAAGCCAGGCCCCCCTCCTCCTCCTCCTCCTCCTCCTTCTCTGCAGGAAAAGCTGGAAGAAGCACACACATCTGATTAATAACTTTCTCCTTGTGCAGTTAAAGACCGCTCGGCAGGGCCACTGTCAGTCAGGAGGGGCAGTGTTGGGCGCACTGCCCACCTAATTCGCTTACTGAGCACTGGGCAGCGTGCCCACCTGCTGAAGACGCAGAGCAGACTGACTCAGGCTGTCAGGCTTTCATCTTGGAGATCCACCATGCTGGGCTTGCCAATGAAGACACCAGGAGTCTGTTACAAATCCACTCTAACACTCTCCCACACATCTTCAGCTGGGAAAAGAGAAGAACTGATGGCAAATGAAAGTCAACAGAACCGAGTAAAATACAGCCAGGATTTAACAGATGTCAGTGCAGATGGATATACTTATATCTGTGAAGGCAAATGGGTATATGGTGTGTGCCGTAACGCTTTATTTAGCTATTAATACAAAGAAAAAACATAGTAAAAATAACTCAATTTCATCCCTGTCAAGATGGCTGCCAGCGTGCCGCAAAAGCAAAAATAAACAGTCATGTGCAAACACGGACGGAGCCATTCTTCTTTCCTATCTAACCAAATTTCCATCTCTCGCTCACACGCTGAATTCCTCTCTAAAACATCACCTCCACTTCAGAGAGATGGAGAGAAGAGAGAGAGGGCTGGAAGTAGATGGATGATGATTATTCAGGCACACTCTCTCTTCTCTTTCTCCTCTCTCCATTGATCCCGTCCCATCAGAGAGGCTATAAATATTAATAGGGGGGCTTTGTTTTAGCAACCTGTGTGAAGATCAGAGCGCAGAACAATAGAAGTATCTGGACATGTATTTTTTTTGCAGGCAGACAGGCAGGCAACCTGCCGAGTGTCCTTGGGGGAGGGGAGCCCGAGGGGGGAGCCCAGCCCTCGGCCCAGCGCCTCGGGCTCAGTGCGTTCGAGTCAAGGGCAGCTCAAGGGGAACTGCTAATGTGGGAGACCTGAGTCTGGTTCAGAATTAGCCTTTCACAGGCTGACTGGTGCATGAAATCGTACACAAACATACATGAAAGTGTTGAAGATACAAAACACTTATGTACACTTGTGTTAGATTTGTGTGTATCTACTCCACGACAACAAATGAAACAGAAATTCAATTATTTATAATACAGCTGTCCCTACTAACAAACATTGGATTTGTGAGTACTAACTGAAACTCTTGTGCACGTGCTTTTTATTTTGAGCTCAGTTGAGTGGAGCGGCCATTATAGTTTACAGGCTCCACCGCACACGAGCTTCATCAAACAGGCCTGCAACGGGTTTAAATCTCATTTGTGTTTCATGTGAGTGTGTGTGTGGGGCCCACAAGTAAATATTGAGTTTTGAGTTGTTGGAAATTAAAGAAAACTGTTTTGAAGGTAACTTTATGATATTAAGGTGGATCAGATTTAATTTATTTTCAAGTATAGAAAGCAAAAGGGTTTTCTTTGAAAGTGAAAATAAGTGTTTTTGCTGGTAACAGAGGAGGAAAAGAGTACCTATGTTTTATTTTTCAAGTGTATACAGCAAAAGGTTTTTTGTTTTGAAAGTTAAAAGAGAAGTAACAAATTTAAGAAACTGAATTTATTTGGAAAAGGAAACCATTCACTAGTACAGAAAACATAATTTTGCCTTTTATTTTATAAGAAAATGCTTTCCAATTTAAATAGTTGTATTTTTCATAGGAGCCCAGTCTCATCGTATTAACCACTCTAGTTTTATCTCTTAACTACATGGGACCTGGGTTACATCAACATATCCAGATTGTATCGTGGAAGTCTGGACTGACAAGTATCTGACACACTAGATGAAGACCCACATGCGTGACTCATAGGAGGTTCAGTTTCTACAGAAAGACAGGCTGTGCTGACGGTGGTTCAGTTCACAGAAAATCAGTTATCGTAGCAAACGTACACAAAAGGAGCAAGGCAGAGGCAAAATCAGGTCTGAAAAGGCAGGGTGAAAAACAGCAAGAAACAAAGGACGAGACAATGCTGGAGCGCTTGCAATGAAAGGCAAAGGCGAACTGGCAGAGGAGACAGGGAGCACGTGGACTAAATACACAAGGGAGGTGGGGATAATGGCACACAGGTGATACACATCAGGAAGGAGGAGACAAATCACACCGGCTGGAAACAATCAAGGGCAGGAAGGGGATCTGAAACGAGGGTTTGACGCCAAAATAAAACAGGAAACAGAATTTACAGATTATTCTTAGTCTGAACACTTTGGCTGCTCATATCTGTTTGAAGGGCGAGATGATGGAGCTTCATTTCTCATGCTTCAAGAGTGTTCGCAGTCATAGCAACCCGTGCGGATAGGTTGGTGACATCCAGACGCAAAACTCTGATCTGATCACTCGCAAATTCAAGGTTCAGACAGTCTGTCTTAAGGAACGATCATTTTTATTTGCCTGCAGTCTGAACATAGCCTATAGCACATATTAATGACATCTTCATCTCAAGGTTGGTGGACAGTGTAAACACCAAGGACATCAATGAGTCTAGTACTTTATCCCAATACAAATATATTAGACTGTTGTCCAAAAAAAAAAAAAAAACAGGTCAACCAAAAGACCTAGTTTGGTTGAAGTGACCCTTTAACTGAATCAAAGCAAAACCATACAGAGATGAAACAGGTCAAATATAAACCTAAGTGGATTTGACCCTCCCTCCCTCTCAGTGTCATTTAGTGTCTTAGAATAATATGTGTTTGTGTGTTATGTGACCTCCATTTTCTCATCCTGACCTGACAGATAGTGCGAGCGCGTGGGGGCACGGCGCCCCTCCACTCGGTTAAACGTTCTAATGTTGTACCTGACATCATTGTGTTCACAAACCACCGTCCTCCCTCTGATGGTGGAGACAGTGATGGAGGAGCTGACCTGCTGAGGTTGCAAAAAAAAAAGAAAGAAAGAAAATGAAACCGAGACAATGGTTTGACCCAGGACAGGGCGAGAGAGAGAGAGAAAGAGGGAGGGAGGGAGCTGGAGGTAGAATGGATCCTTCTGGTTAATGGGAGTTTATGATTTACAGCAGATGTTGGCAAACTCCTTTTCGATCTAGAAACAATACGTGTGACATGGGGCCCATTTCTGGAAGGGAACTAATCGATGATACAGAATGGTGTGGGATTTTATGAGAAGTTGGCCTGGTTTGGCTGTGGGGGTATGACTGATGCAAGCTATCCAAGCTGATCCACAGAGCACAGAGGTGAGGCAGGAGGCTGCGTTAGCCACAGTCTGTGCCTGTCATGCATTACCACTAAAGTCACAAAAGGTAGCCGAGGGGACAAGGTGAGGCACTATTATTTGGAACTTTTTCCGTCAAACCTTGAACCGTCTTTGTTCTTTCGGAGAAAAAATGAAATACAAAGACTTGACAGAGACGAAACTAAGCACCTGATGTTCTGAAAAATAAATACGCTGCTATCTTTGAAAAGCAGAAGGTCGTTGTGCAGAACGTACAGCTTCTCCGAAGGTATTACCAGAATTTTAAAAACACTTCAACAAAATCTGGATGAAAAACTGCTCTGTCTGCTGCGCAATAAATAGATTTTTAACTCATCTCTCAAGCCGCGACTGAAATGATTCTGTCCTTGCTCTTTTGGCAAAACAGTCGAAATACTCATTTATATCTTATTATTTTGTGTGAAAATACAAAATATTGGAAGGAAACATCAATATATGACAAGTTCGTTTCCAAAAATACATAAAATCCTTTTTTACAATGATCATACAGACGCCAGTTTGATTTATATTCCCTGAAGTGCACACAGAGGACACGATTTAGGATAACAAATAGATGCCAATATAACTGACTGTTGACTGAACAAATTCACCGAGAAGATAGGCTATGTCATATCCAGCCACAATCTTTGCATTTGGAAAAAAGTCAATGTTCTCCTGAGACAGACAGAATATTTGTTCATCCAGATGGTTTGAAGAGTGTTTGAGGATTCAGATAAAAAGAAAAGTCAGAACAATGTTTTAAAGTTTTGTCAAACGACCTTCTGGGTTTTTCAGAGAATGTCATGTACAAAGTTTTTGGAGAATCAACATTTCAGATTATCATTCAGTCATAACAGCCGAGGAGTGAAGGAATCTTTCAGTTCTTCACATTTTCATGTTTTGGAGTCGACTTCAAGTGGCTCTCCACTAACTGCTCTTCCTCATGGAAATCCACTGTTACTTCTTCTTCTTCCTGTTGTTTAACTGCAGATTGCGTCCATGAAAAGCCCTTGGTTTGGGGGTTTTTGTTCAGCTATTTCCTGTTTTATTTTGTAGGTACACTTCTTGTCTTTGTGTGTTTTCTCTTTTGTTTTTGTTCTCACTTTTTGTTTTTTTTACCATTCAATCTTTGTGTTTGCATTTGTTGTTATAGTAAAATGTTATGGTAGCCCTCGACACGATTATAACGTTTTGCGTTTTGAGACCTCTCATGTAAATGTGCAATCAGAAGGAGGAGTGTTGACTTCAAGTACAAACGGGAAATAAGAGCGAGCTACAAAAGAGTCCTGTGGTGTATTTGATGAATTCTGCCTCAAAAGACAGTTTGTTTTTATCATTTCACCAGCAAGACTTGTATGATGAAAGTTGATTTATTCACACTGTTGAGATCCACCGGCTTGATTTTATACCCAGAGCAAAAAGGAAGCAAAGACGTGTATGACAATAGCAGTGGGAGGAGATAATCAGGGCTCATTAGAGTCCACATAGAACGAAATCGAAGGCTTAAATCAACAGCTGAAATTAGGCACAGTGGGGTGTGCTGCTGACGACGAATCCGTCCAGTAGTTTGAGAAACAATGTGACGTGAATCCTGCAGGGGCAGCGGTAAAAACAAATGGTATCTAGGTACCAAAAATACGATTTAAAGAGCTAAATGGAGGAGGAGATGCAGAGCTGGGCAGCTCTTATTCAAAAGGCGAAAATCACCCGAGAGCAGAAGATGAAGAATGAAATCAGGAGCAGCGTGTCCTCCTCTATTGTTCAGACTGTCGGGTCACAGCAGGTACCACAGCCCATCTGAGACTGACTATACAGCGATGTATATACACTTGACCGGTTTGACTATATGAGGCTTTCTCTCTGCTCCCACTTAAATCCCTATCGAGGGAACCAGCAAGGTGTGTGCTTGCATTTCATTTGCTGCGAGCCACTTGCTGCGAGAGTGTGCGGTATGACCTGTAAACAGGTTTCTCTGCATCCCAGGCAGCCGTGCGCCAGTGTCGCCTGTCTGCAACAGTGGCGAGCCAAGCGTCGCCCGTGTCACGCACCAATAGCTCAATTTAAATGGAAATTGGATGAACTGCTTGGAAGTGATCCAGCCATCCAGAACAATTAACCCATATTACTGGCAGGCCTTGAAGGAGTCATTTGACTTTGAATGAGAATGTGGAGGGAAGCTGGTGGTGTTTAATACAACTGGAAACAAAAATGGCCTCAAGTTTAGGAAAGAGCCTGTTTGCTGCTTTTAGTGCCAGAGATTTAATGTCAGCGATGTCTCTAAATCCCTTTTAATGTAGGATGGTGCTAACAATAATCCACTGTTAGAGATAAAGTACTTCAACCAGAGAGGATTTGATGGCTGATAATGTTTATTCTCACGATTTATTTAGAACTATAATACGACTACTGGAGTGGTTTCTATTCCTGCTAAACTGAAGAAACAAGCCTCACTGCAGAAGTCACAAATACACTGCTGTCTATAGCTGAAATATAGAAGCAAACAGTGCCAGCTGACTCTCTCTCTCTCTCTCTTATCAACAAATCTCATTAAAAGTCCAAAAACAAAAAATATTTGTGAAAACATTTCAAAAATAGATATACTTTTATTTTTGACAGAAGCTCAGTAATTTCCTAAAACAAGCATCATCACTCAAACAGGAGTAAACCTACTGAGCTTGTCGGGGACTATTTTCCGCTGGGGATGACGTCAAATAAAAAACAGTGCCTGTATTCATCCTCCATGTTTGCAAATTGGATACGGGCCAAAACTCAAAATTCACGTCAAATATTTTTTTTCTAAAGGACGGCTTCTGTCTTTTTGTTGTTGTTGTTGTTGTCCACCTGGTGTCTGTTCAATTGTCCATTTTTCTGATTATTCTGGTTTTAATGCGATCTGTGCCGCTGTATAAAAAGGGAGTGTGACGTCATGATTGACAGCTGAGCCCTCCACTGCCTGATCACTACCACACACACTCCCATCCTTAGCTGTCTGCATTCACATCCATACTCGAGTATGAATGAAGCTTAACCGAGGACTCGCACAGCCTTATCTTCTAAAGTTGTGCAGGCAGTGCTCAGGGTGACCTTCCTCCTCAGTGATTTTAAAGTAGATACACAACCATGAGCATTTAAAGATTCGACCATGACCCATCAGGGCCAATCTATTCAGAATCAATAAACATAATTAAAAACAGAACATTCAAGAAGCATGTAGAGATCTAGAGATTAAGAGAGCGGCTGGAGCTCACCATGTCCTCACCTTGCCTGGTCTGCTGTCACATGTTTTACATGGCATGATCTCTATGTCGAAGGGCAGGATCACCCCCCAAAATGATTTTATTCACCTCCGTTTCGTTGATATTTCAGAGGCAAACGTGTCACAACCTGGTCAGATAAAAGCTAAACTATCTGGGAGATGAGAATCCACTGCAGGTAAGATAATATGCTTTTCTGATTTGGGTGAACGGACCCTTCAGCTCCACTATGAAGAGATAATAGAGTTGCTGTTAAGGTCAGACATTGTTCAAGGATTAGACTGTTTTCATTTCAATATGATTTGTTACATCTGGTTCACATCACTATCCGTCTGTACTTGGAAAGAAAAGAACCATTTTGTGTCTTTTCCATCTCTTTGCATTGCTTATTTGAAAATGTGGCCAGATTGCTTCCAGATTACATAGAATTTGACTCCAAATGGCAGCGCGACCATCTGCAATCTCACTCTGTAGACTGGAAAGTACTGTAATAGCAGCAAAATGTCTTTTTTCCAGGCTGGCTTTCAGATCTATTTGGCATTGATTTAATAGTCAGTCACACAAATACTGTGATTACAGTAAGTATAGCCTTTGAAATTCAGTGATTTGAGCTTAAACGCACAGAAGACCGAGAAGCACATCAAATGAAACACCTACTAATTTTTCAACAAAGCACATCACTGTTACAGTCTAAAAATCAGAGTTGGAGATTTCCCTCGTCTCCCTGTTGTGTTGACAAGAGCGAGTTGGATGAAAGGCAAAGGACTGGGGACAACAATGGCCGCTGAAATGGCGGCACTTTGTATGCAGGGGACTGAAGCGTGTTGGACTTTTGAGTCAGGCAGGTAATGGGTGAAATTGTGTCTGCTGCACAGCTTATAAATCGCAGTGCTGGCAGTATTTATCTATGTCTCAGACAATCCTGCTGGGAGATGGGAGCGGTGAAATGAGAATCAACAGCCTGCTTCTCCTCCCCTCAGCTCCCGTCAGGTCATTTCACCCCCACCGCAACCCTCCTCTCCAAGGCAACATGTGAGGAGAAACTGATAAATATAAAGCAAGTTGAGAGCCGCCCGCCTCTGCCCTCAGCTTTTTCCACACAATTCCTGGGGTCATTTTAATGTATTTTGTTCGGAAACCCAACTAAGCCGCCTCTCTTTTGCAGAAATTCCCTGCAAAGATGAAGTGTGCATTGCTCCTTTAAAGCACTCCCTGTCCACCACCACTACATTAAAGGCCATCAGCTTTAATCCTCCATCTCATTTCCTCTCAAACTTTGCATATTCCATCTCCCAAATCAGAGGTTTTTACACTCTGGTGATGGCAGGTGTGCTCTGTAATAAAGACAGGAGCTATTTCTAGCCTCCCATCCGAGACAATTGCCCTTTGGCTTTGTCTCTACCAGTCACACCTTGTTACCGCATCTCCGAAGGATAGAATAGAGGGGACAGACGTGGGCATGAGGAGCAGGTTGGATGGAGAAAGAGGACAGGAACACAGGGAGGTAACAATAGCACACAATTTCAGGCTTCATTGTAATTCCGCTCTCATCTCGGTCCCAAGTGACAAGCGGCGAGCCGCCCAGGATTCTAATCATTCCTGTTGTCAGATCGGTACCCCAAGTGAGATTGAGTTGATTGCTTGAACAAATTTGCAAAGTAACGATGCAATTTGCCGCAGTCTGCCTTGGGAGGGTTGCGGCCGTCAGATTGGTGGGGCCTGTGGAGGGACTCGCAGGAGACCAGGCTGTAAGTTGTTGACTTCTTAGAGGGACTTGTCTGAAAATAAATTAATCTCAGTTTTAATCACTACACCTGTAAGACAATTAACTGTTTTATACCTGCATGGGCTACACTGCAGCAACACAGAGTTACAGAGAGTTAAAGGAATCTTTTGACATTTTGGGAAATACTCTTATTTGCTTTATTGCCAAGAGTTAAACAAGAAGGTTGAAACCCCTCTGCTATCTGTCCATTAAATATAAAGTGAAGCCAGCAGGTGGTTAGCTGAGCTTAACTCAAAGACTGAACAAACAGGGGAAACAGCGTTGCCATGCCATTGTTTCTACTGCCAATTACTCTAAAACCCCAAAAGTCTAAAACATGTCCCATTGGCTTGAAAGCCTGTTATCCTGAAAACAGATGCTCCAAAAATACTCCCACTCCCCGTAGTTGTTATTTCCTAACCCTGACCCCGCCACACAAACCCTTTTTTACCTCGAAATTTCATTCTCCATTAGTCTATAGATTACATCGTTTCCATCAGTGTGTCATGGGATGGAGGCGTGCATCAACTGAGGTAAAACTCTCATGATTTTATTCCAACATTGGAAATTTCCCTGCAGCATTTACATCGTTTGAAATGTTTGGAAGGCCAGAAAGACCCCACAGACTCAGCACCGTGGACTGGACTGAAATAACAACTGCAGAGGAAGTGTATATTTTAAGGGTAATGGCCCTTTTGTTGAGGGGATAGCCATTTGTCAGGCAAATAGGATTTCGGTTCATCAGGACATTTTCGGACTATAAGGGTTTCTGAATACTGTGATGTCAGAAACATGGACTGTCTCCAAAATGGCTCGCCTGACTCTGTCCCAGTATCCACCAACTGGCACCACTAAAGCTGCATTTATACTTCTGTGTTATGCCTCGTTTTTAACACAGTTCTGTTTTGTGTCCGTAAATACAGACGCTGCAAGGAAATGCATTTGTTTCCTGCTGGACTGAAACGCCAGCACGAACATGAGAGAGAAGCTAATTTTCTCTCTTTTTATATGCACGTTGAGCATCATAAACTCGTGTTTGCCCAGATCTTATTTATAATCCAAAATCCAATTCAAAGATCCCAGTAGGCTTTTTGGCGAGGGAGCCACAGCGATGCTAACTTCCAGCTTATCCTTCAAAAGTACTTCATCCCCTACAGCACTCTATATGTAACACAGCTAGCATGCTACCAACGTTTGCTAGCTAACTTTGCCGTCAAACTTTTCACTTAGAAACAGATTTATAAGTAGAGTTGCATATCACATGCATAAATCAGTTAGCCAATCGGTTTATGCTAACTTCCTGTGTGCGTTCGGTCCAAACGTTCTCTCTGCACACAGAACTATGTGGGAACGAGGTGTTAAGGCGTTTAATCTGCTGTACTATTTCTCGGCCAGGTGCAGTGACTTCCCCTTAAAATCGCTGTATTTATGCAGATGATTTTAGGCTGCATACGTGTTCATTACTGAGATTTAAAGGCGTTGGTAAACAGACTTTATATTCAGTCAGAGCCAAGCTAGCTGCGTTGCTGCTTCCAGTATTTTTGTGAAGTTAAGACAATAATCTGTTGCTGGTTCTACTTTCGTGTACAAATGTGAGACTGGTATCAATCTTCTTGTCTAACTTGCAGCAAGAAAGCATAAAACAGACTCCCCAAAATGTCACAAAAGGCACAAAAGATCCGTGTGAAATTGTTTATTTGACTGTCTGGAAACGAGGATTTCATTCAAAATGTTGTCTCTCTAACATCCTCTGTAACACTGTTGGAGGGGTTTCATCCTCACGCTTAATGAGACATGTCATTTTCCCTCTAACTCCAATCATCGAACATTACAGCCTGACAAACCCCAATCATCCCCCAGTATGAATATGAATCGGTAGACTGTCATCTCAACTTTAATGATTAAAGATTCCAGTGACATGGCAGTGCACCAAATGTAAAGACCATTCATTTCCCATCTGACAGTTGCTATTCTTCATAGCAATTACTCTATTATGGAATTTGACAAATTTTAATAGAAATGACTGATTGGGGGTGGGAGGGAGGCGGCCAAGGTGCGCCAGAGAAGTATATTTGTCTTGGAACAACAGCACTTGTCAGGGGGTCATATTGAGATCTTGGCGGCATTTCCATTCATGCATTTCCTGCAAACAGGTCTGTGACAAACTCTATAAAGATTAATTCAAAGGTAACCGGTGGGAAGATCAATGCAATATTTGTCAAACACAGACACTTTCCACCACAATGCAGCTCCTCTCTTTTCTCTCTCAAGAATCCAATTTTAAAAAAGATCTAATATCCTGAAACTGCAGGGGGGAAAAAATGTTTACAACCAAAGTCAGCATGGGTTGTTTAAGACGAGCATTCAGCATCGCCACAAAAAACAATTCTCGAGATTATTTTAAATCAGGGCACCTGGATGGTAGCAGGAAGCCAGGTGAGTTAGTTTCACAACATTGGAAAAGCCTCACATTCTCTGAGAGAAGCCAAATCTGTGCACACGAATCTTCATACTGTATACTTGTTTTCTTACTGTCTATCATGTAGATATGAAAGTGTATAGACAACATAGACATGCATGTTTATACACTGTGCTATCTATAAATGACCCCTTTAGCAAGATCCACTGGGTATGAGGGACATAAATGTACATTTTAAATGTAATGTACAATTTTAACCCTCCAAAACTCTTGTACCCTAGACAATGATATGGTGGCATGCTGTTACATTATGGAATAAATGTAATTGCAATCCGTTGCAGTCCCACTTTTGTCAGACTTCCAGAAGGATGTAGGTCAGCAAAGCAGATTTGAGTGCAACACCATCGAGGGTAGGAGCGTCTGAACTAGCTCCAGTCATTGGGCAGTCAATCTGAGCGTTGTGTTTGATTGGTTCTCTTGTCAATTAGAGATTTGCGAGAGAGAGATTAGAGATAGAAACTTTGTCATAAAGGTAATCAAAAAGTGCTAAAATGTAATAAGTTACTTATTTAGTTTTTCACAGGGTAACTAGTAATCTGCAACTGAGGTAACCCTCCCAGCACTAGCTGTGGTAACATGGACTTCATGTCTGATAGAAATCGTTCTGATAAGGGACATGGGACTTCTTTTGGAGAGAAAATTAATTAATAATTCATTTCCTCTGCCTGTTAACACAATTTACTGGTTGGGTGGATTCCAACTTTGTTCATCTTTTCAATCATTTATTTGAACAATCACTTTTTTAACAATCACCTTTCAATGATTGAGGCGATCAACAAAACTTTTAAGGTCTCCGACAAAAAACTTGTATCAGCCACAGACCAGTTTCTGTCTCTTCCTGCAACAATATCACCTGTAAAACCCACTTGAGGCAAACATGCAGAAAGAATAAATGTATTACAACCAGAGAGAAATGATTGGATTAAGCTTTTACATGGTTAGTTTACACCACCCCTCTCGTTCTGTAATAACCCTAACCCTTGAGGTGGTTACTTCCTGATTATTCTGATTGTTAGTGGAGTGTTAGGGTCCATATGAACTCTAGTACACCTCAGGTCTGTACTTTTATTCATGTAAGATTTTGAACGCAGGACTTTGTCCTTGAGGACTTACTGTCATGTGCACTGCTTAATAAGTGAAGTTAAAACTGACCAAGCTAAAAAATACAAGCTAAGGATGTGTCTGAGGATTTAGGTTATCTAGGTCGACATTGTCATGCATCATCACATGCTGCAGAGTCGGTAAAGACAGTGGCTCCTGTCAGATTGGCGTGAGGTGTACTGAACTGCTACTTAGCCGCCGCTGAGCTGCTAGAATCGCTGGAGGACCTCTGGAGAAACGATTACTCAGACAGCGGTGGGCTGCTGGCTGCTCCCACTGGCAGAGCAATCACTGTGTTATTTGGGAGAGAATGAATTACTGAACATTTTCAGATTAGACCGCTTAATCCCCAAATGAATGCCTCGGGGTGGTAAAAGGAGACCAACATTTGTGTCGTCTATTGTCTGTATTCCCTGTCACCTGTCAGACCATGTTTTTTTAATGCATCTCATATTATTATGGGTTTTCTAAGACTGAAAGCCGGACTTGTTTTCTTATAACGCTCCCTACAGTGGCAGCGTAAAAAGCATCGTCTTCTCCTATGGTTTTCCTTTGTAGTCGATCCGACTCTGCGACTTCACACATCTCCTGTGGCCGCGTTTGATTTGCTCAGGTTGTGACCAAAGCTCAGCGCTGGGTGGTGTCGTCCCGATCACCACAAAGTACAGAACCCTGCAGAAGCGAGGCAAAACATATGGAAAAAGCAGCAGAAATCATAATGGGTGAGCACTGTTGAAATAAAGGCTGCAGAGGATATGAGAATCCCTGTTCAAAGAGGTGTATTCTCGCAATATGAATCAGTCAGAAAAAGGCCCTACAGGGATTTCCATCATCTCGCTCAGACCTTGATACCAGGTTGAAGACTGAGCTTGCACCAGCTCCTTTATCTAGTCTGAGATTGGTGATTAGATTGAAGAGCCGGGCGGAGGAGACGCGAGTCCTCTCCTGCACACCGAGAGGAAAAGCAATGTTCCACAAGACTACACATTCATTACTCAAAATAAATCTCCATTACACAAATGCCATATGCATAATTAGGCTATAGGAATAATTAGAATTGTGATTAGTTTCTCCATGGGCCAACCCATGTAGATTGTGATTGACACCCGGCAAAAACGGAGTGCATAAATGTGGCCTCGGAGATACAGGAGGACACACTGCAGCACAATAACAAGCCTCAGGATACAGAGGCGACAAAGGGATTTAGGGCAGGGGTGGCTGTAAACATGCCACCGCCACACATTCATAATCCAAGCTATACATACGAGACTACACAGGGCCGCTGTATGTTTTTGTATCGGGAATAAACAGACAAAGAAAATATATACCTGCTATTAGTCTGTGCAGCAGTCTTGCATTAAATCGTCCATGTAGTTTATAATCTTCAGTTTTTATTGAAGCTGTTTGTCTCCTCCTATTGATATACATGAGGCGGGCAAAACATCGGGAAGCGCCTCTCAGTATAAAACAATACAATTTAACAACGCCACAGTTCAATAAACACCTCTCTAAAACAGTGGAAGTAAAACATAAAGGAAAATACATCAGTGGACGATAAAAATAGATGAGATTTAAACAAGACTCAAGCTGTGTCCCAGTTCCATACTACACAGTATATTCTACTGACTTTATAGTGTAGGTTTTGCAGTTAGTATACAACAAATAAACTTTTTTAATGATCAGGAAATGATTATAGTTGTAATATACACCTATGCAAAAGGTAATGAATGAGTTTTTAATTTACTGTGGCAGTCCTTTGATAACATTCATTTGCTAATGACGAGGCAAACTCCATAACCCCCAAAAAACCTTCAGAAACCTTCCAGGAAACCAAAAATAAACATGTCCAGATATGAATACAGGTGTGCCCTGGACACAGAACATTTGAAGACCACTCTCCTAAAAGATGCAATTCATCTGCTGCTCTCTTCAGAAAATACAAACTTAGATAGTTTTTAATGTGAACACATACCAGATTCATGTATTCATGTAAAAATATGTACAACTAACTCAAGACACTCTGAGGACTTTCATCTTCTGTACTGTCGCACTTCCCTTAATCACTCAACATCTGCATTATCATTATTCCATAAACATCTGAAAAGGACTATCTTAGCCTGTAAACATAAACTTCTATGTGAATTGTACTTTTTTCCATCAGTTTTGTATCACTGCTCAGTCTTTAAACTTTTGTCTTGAATTTTGCAGTGTTTGTGATTATTTCTTTGAGAATGACTTGAATTTAATAAAAGGTATCTCCAACCTCTTCTGCACACTGACAAATCTAAAAACTTCCAAATGTTATGTTGTAATCGATATTATTATTAATAATAAAATGTTTTTTTGTCCTATTGATGTGTCACTGGAACTGTTTCATCACCATCAACAATTAGTTGGAGGAGTAACGGGATATTGGACAAAAAATGTACAGACGATACTTGTACAGACAGAAACATACAAAAGATACACAGATACATGTGACTGTATTCAAATGCTAGAAAAGACACAAGGAAAGAGAACGCAACTACTGACAAAAGTGAGGTAGTTTGGGTAATAAAACAACCTGTAAAGTAAATTTTAAATTTATGAGAAGTGGATTGCATGATGGGAACGACTCGGCAGTCGAGATCCTCTTTATCTAAAAGCAGAATTGTGAAGAGTTGTTCTGCACCTCAGAAGGTGCAAATTATTGTTTCACATCTTGTGGCTGCTGGAAAAAAAAAATCTTTAAAAAGAACAAAAAGCTTCAACAAAAACTAAACACTATAACCTGTCAAGAGAAGGTAAAAAAAAAAAATCACACACAAGTCGACTCCTGTGGTGTGAAGCTGAGCAATACCTCTGCAGTGATTCAGACGCAGTCGTTTTTGTTTTAACAGCACACAGCCTGATATGTTCAACACACATGATGCAACAAGACAGACTGTAGCGGTGGACTTTGATATGTTTAATCCATACAAACAGAAGTCAATAAGTCACCTAGCACAGAGGTCCCAGTGTATCTCTTCAAAAGGGAGCGATTATAGCCAGGGCCTTGATCTGTCTCGCTGCTCCAGGACCCTGCTGGCAGGGCAGTCCTGATATTTGTGTGGAGACGGTGAAGCCAATTATTACCAGTCTGCGGCTGCTTTGGATTCCACTTGATGTGCACCTTTCATCTCCAAAAGCCATCTCTTAGGGAAACAATAAGCAGCCCTACCCATCCTTTTGAACTCACCAGGTGGGGGCAGCAGTGCTGATATGGACTGAACAGGTGACTGAACAGGAGGAGGAGGGGGCGTGCTGCATTTTTTTGTTCATGGCTGGTCTGTCGATACATATGGTGAAACCGGTGTCAGCAGGTTTAATGCATATGCAAAAAGGCCCAGACAGGTTGTGTCTGGCTTCTTTTACATTTTAATGGAAAAGCTGGGGATCACAGATAAAAACCATTAATAGAAAAGGAATAAATGTCTGTGCCTCCACATCCAGAAACCAAAGGAGACATTTTGAGGCTCAGACCTGCCCTTTGGAAGACAATCTCTTCACACAAACCAAGATATTAAAAGACCACAAGATACACAGTGATGATATGTTCACATTTATTGTGCAGTGACTTTTATATACATACATTTTATACACCTAATTTACATGAACAGAAATAAATTAATCTGCTAATGTTCTTTAACTCATCTGGCTTTAGTGTTGCCACCGACTGGACACAGCAAACTTTGAAAGAGAAAATAGTTCCAAGTGACACATGAGTGACAAGGCAGTAATATGAGTCAATGTAGTCTACTTTTCATTAGTGTTATATCGTACACATATAAAGAAGCAGTTGGTAAGAGTTTTAGTGTTTGATAACTTCTAAAATGTTAAAAACATCTATGATAAACTATGAATTACAGTTTGAGAGAGGCCAGTCATCGCACAGCACCGCTTCGCTTTCAAAATCGGGTGACGAGGTCAGAAAACAGAACAGACTCCTTGACAGCTTTATAGTTGGAAATCTGTCACACGCCATTTCTAATCCATATTTTCAATCATTATTTTACAAGTACGAAACATATTTCAGCACTTTTGAGGACACTTCAGATTTCAGCTTTTTGCGATATAGAAAAAATATCAAAGATTTGTGGGGGTTTTTTTACAAAACAAAACATCTAGAAAGTTAAATAAAATCTGACAGCAGGTAAACGAGACTTATATCAGAGATGTGTCATTATGCACCACTTAGACATTTAACACAAAGTCTCACTTGTTTCAACATCACCATGATATACAGAAGTCAATCACTGTTTCATAGACGTATGTTTTGCTTTTTAAAATACAAACTTGTATTTGTTATGCATGTCTATACATTCCTTTTGTTGTAATTTCATTGAGCGACACATTTGCTCTAAAATAATTATTTCTTCGATTTTTCGGAGGACACATTCTTATATATTTATTTCATCATTATGTAGTGGAGTCAGTCAGCCTGAGGATATCTAGTAAGTAGCTACCAGTGTCTCAGACAACGTGGCCAAACAAATGCCCTGCAGAGGTCAAATAAATCTTACAAACTGCATCTTTAATATTAGAGATGACTATTACTATTGTGCTACATACAGTATTGATCACTGACACACACATAAAGATCAAATACAACTTGGCTAATTAGTGTGTTCTTTATAAAAAGTAAATCTAACGCGCTAATGTGAAAACCATCTTAAAGTGTGTACATTGCAGTGTGTGGAAACAATAAAAAATACATTAACTGGAGCGGCCGGGGGCCCACACACGTCAAAATGTGGAAAAAATAAAAATGTAAACCACGGGAGAAATTCATCTCGAGGTTTCCCATATACACAAAAAACTGTAGATACAAACATTAACCTGCTCTCATCTTTTCAGTCTGAAGGAACTGACAGGAAGTCTAACTCTCTACTGCTAGCTTATGATAAACACTGGCACTAACTAGAGTGACATGCCTATGAAACACGAAACAACACATCGACTCCAGCCTCCTCTTACCGTACAGAAACACAGAAAGAATTTACAGGATACATTGATGGGTCTTAAGCACTAAAACCGCTGCAAGCAGCAAGAACTCTAAGCTATCAAAACATGCAGCTTGTGGCGAGTCTCTACAGTACTATTCAGTAGTTGTTGGCGATACACGACTGTGTGAAAACCCAGAGTTTGTATTTTTTTTATTACTATTATTTATATCACACGATAATGATTTTAACATGGCTCTGTTGTTCCGTTAGCCTCGCACTCGATCTAGACAGACGCTCTCATTAAAGTGAACAAATAATCACACGGCAGCCGTCTTATCACCACACCATACAGGAACATCTGATTATTGCACACTAGCACTGAACTTGCAAATGTTCATGCAGAATGTATGAGAAACACACTACACTCAAATCAGTGGTTGCTCACTATGTGACAGATGACAGTACAGTTCTTTGGAAGACTAAAATACATTGTTCGGGAGGGTCGGGGACATATATCTACGTGGCACGCCTACAGTGCTTGTATTACAGCCTAAGATGGTAGAGAGAGGTGCAATGATGTTTTAGAAAATCAGTATTAGGATACTTGACACCAACTGACAACGACTGTGTTACAGTACCTTCATTCAAAGTAGAAAAAGAGGAGCGTTAGAGATGATAACTGCACCGAGGAGGGGAAGGGAACGAGACCATTTCTGTGAGAGAATCTAGCAACCTCTTTTTCAAGCAAATTCTAGCATGTAAAATATATTACATCCATATCCAACATTCATAGCATTGTTTTCTGTTAAAACACAAAAATAGTTAAGACTCACAGAAAGAATCCCAGCGAGGAAAATATAGATGCCAGGGGTTTCATCTGTTTGGAGATGGGAGTGTAACATTGTACAAATAAAAGCGGACGAAAAGGAAATAAATGTATTCTTTTCAGACACACATTTTCCCCACAAACTACTCAACACACTAGTGACTAGACAGGTGAGACGGTTGTAAGGCGAAACTGTGGCAGAAGGATGAGAGGAGGAAGTGGAGAAGAAGTGAGATTGAGAAGGAGTTGTGGTGATGGACCGTGTGTTTAATGGACTGTGGATCATCTTCACTTCGACTCAAGGGGATTGAGAGCCTGACCTGTAGCTCTTAAAGCTGCCTAGCAGACTCTGCACTCCCTTCTTGACCCGTCGAGCCACTGAGTCAGCAGGAGGAGTGGGCAGGCAGGAGGCCAGGCTGGGCGGACGTGCATCCAAGCATTTCTGGTAGCGAAGCTAAAACAAAAACAAAAAAGAAATACACAGCGTAAATGGGTTATTAAAGACACAAGATTAGATTCCAAAGAGTTAATAATTTGCAAGTCATCTCCATCTCATCTCTTCCTCTCTCCACCTGGTTTTCATCTCATGCATGTGTTTACTACTCACCATGCAGGCAGCCTGCACGGCCTCACTCAGACTGGCAGCGTTGGGCTCGCACCAAAACATGTGACAGGTGAAATCTCGGGGACCCTCCGCCATGATGAAAGCAAAAGTGTGGACGTCCTTTCCCACGCCCATGAAAGACAGGAAGCGCACCCTGCACTCTGACAGCACCTCTTCATCCTGGGATTAGAAATATCAATAACAGTAAAAGAATTAGCAAAGTGTAACTTTTTTCTTTTCGTTTTCTATTTTTTTGTTTTTATCTTGCTTTGTCTTGTTTCATTTTTATCTGTCTTTTCCCACCTCATCGCCTTTTTTGTGACGTTAAAGATGCTGTACCAAGTGAATTTCTAAGGTGAGGAGTCAATTAACTCATCTTTTTCACGTTTTCACAATTTGCTATGTTCCACGTTATATTCCCATCAAAATTTCATGATTATTGTCTCACATTAAGATTGCTGTTGATACATACTAGACCTTCATCTTCATCACCTTGAAATAATATTAAGTTAAACTAATTATTTAGTTTTAAATCTATGCAGTCAAAGTTGAGTGAAAGTAAGCAATGTAAGCAGCACTCGCTGAAGGTAATGAAAATCTTTTCACTGAAACTGCTGACGCCCCTGCAATGCAGCTTTAGCTCATAATTTTAAATTACCATATCACCCTCCCGGAGGCCCATGTCATGTTCGGTTTGTGGTCTGTTACCTGTTTAGAAAGTATTGTGAGGGTGGCTGGTGCCACGTTCACGGAGACAGGAGTCCATTCACTCTTATCTTTTGTCTTCACCGCCAATTCTAGAGTGTCATTGATTATATCCATACCTGAGAAGAGCAAATCATGCAGACCATGATACATCAACTTCACCATAGAAAAAACAAAATCATGATTATTTCAAAGCATAATCTTCTGAAGCGTTCACATAAAACATTATATATTTGTAGGTATTTTCTTACCAACTGGCTTAGCCACAGCCTCACATCCAAGGTAATAAACATGGAAGTGCTGGAAGAGTTCATTTTTTGGAACAGGAAACTCTGTAGGGGAAGGAGGAAGCATTATGTGATCTGTTTCCACATGTTGAATTATGAAGATATTCAAAGTATGTAAGGTCGTCAAGCATTACCTTGAACCGAGATGACTCCAGGGTTATTCGGGTCAGAGTTGAGTCTGCTAACACCTGGCTTGGTCGCCTTTCTCTCCATCATTATCTAAAATCAAAGTACGGGAAGAAAACGTGTATAATCAATGTAATGTAATATCAAGTGAAGGAAACCATTGTTGACTATGAATGAAGAAATTTAATCAAATTAAATCCAATAGTAGCTGACCTTTGAACACATCTCATGTAAACTGGTGGCTATGTTCTTGGCGGGTGAGTCA
Source organism: Pagrus pagrus (assembly GCF_965226575.1). Taxonomy (NCBI): domain Eukaryota; kingdom Metazoa; phylum Chordata; class Actinopteri; order Spariformes; family Sparidae; genus Pagrus; species Pagrus pagrus. The sequence goes on from NC_140188.1 coordinate 9,030,277, forward strand.
CAGCGGAAAACATGACACTTCAGAACTTGGGTCAGGTTGTCTCGAGCCACGTAAGCAAAATCTCTGCAGGTGAAATGAGATGTAGAAGATCACATTTTGATTTTGAATCATTCATACACCATAAATGGGTGAGCCAGTTGCACATAAAGACTATTGCAAGTAAGAACAGCAACCAACAATTATTTGAGAAAACATTTCAGATAAAAGTCATCAATATATACCTTTCCCTGTTCATCACAGAAAATGCAGCATGAAAGAAAAAAAACATGATTTGTTAGAATTCAGTGAGACAGGATGCAGGCAGAAACAGTCAGGGTTATCTTTGTCAGCAATGCTCTGAACTATCCAGCAGAGGGTAGCAGCGTACAATAAAAACAGCACAAACAAGAGAACAATGCGCTTGTCATGACAGATTCCTTGAGGAGTGCAAAGCCTCTGAGTCATGAATGAGTCATGACTACAGGAGGCTGTACATTATTTTAAAGGAGAATCAACCCCTTAATTCAGCCTGAACTGAATAATGGCTGACACATTTCAACCAATGTCAAAAAACACTGAAACTAAAATTTCTGCTGTGGTATATAAGAAAAAGTCAGTTCTGTTATTTGTTAGCAAAGTTCGAGATGTTTTGTTGAGCAATGATCAAACAAAGCAGTGGGGTTCGGTTAAACCAAAAGTTTGATTAATAAATGAGGGGCAGTTCTGCCAGCTTCATTCTGGACTCGTCCTGCGGATACTGACCTTCCATTGTCTCGGCCAACACCCCAAACACGGATGCTGCCAATCGGTTGAGTGTGAAGCAGAGTCTGGCCCAGTGGGTCGATCAAGTTCATGGTGTCATTCTCCAGGACCATCACCATATCCTTACCCTGTCAAGACACATACACACTCTTACAATGATCAGCCTGGCTTAATAATATTTCACCAATCACAGTCATTCATGGGCTGCTATTGAGTTAAGATAGGTATGCATGTATTAGTCCACATTTGAACTTTTAGGTTATTTCACCTCATTTCCTAAATGAATCTAGCCATGAAAACTTTTTTAAAAACTTAAAAATACCTAAAAATATAGCCACATCTTTCCAATGGCTGAAGTGGATTTTGAATTGTCAGGAAAGTGACTGTAGGATTTAATAAAAGCCCCTCACCTCTCCCCAGATACCAGCAGTGTCATGAAGGTTATGTTTGTGATAAGACAGCTGCCTGATGCAGTTGTTGACAGCAACACTGCTCTTGCCGGGTGCCATGTCCTCCTCAGACATCTCTACCCAGCCCAGGGAACGCACTGCAAAACACTGGGAGAACAAATATGCAGCACATTAGCACAAGAAAGGACTGAACAGGGGAGGTGAAGATGAGTGAAGTCAGAAAAGGATGAAACTGTGAAGCATGTTGTATCTTCTGTGAGTTAATGCTGCTCATACTGCTTGTAGTTTTGGCTTTACTGCTTAAACCTGCCCACAAAGTTCAAAAACAAAACTGCAAAATATAATTATCCATATGTACAAGTTGGAGAAAAGAGCAAAGATCCTAAAGTGTTTTGACCTTTTAAAGGACTAATGGAAAACCATTAGTTCCATACTCTAATAATAATCCCTGTGGAAAAATGTTACCTTCTGCATTTAACCCATCTTAACGTTTCAGAGCAATTTTAGCCACACTGCAGCAGCCATGGACCAGTTCTGATGCCACTCTTTGATCTCAGGAGCAGTATACTTTATACTCAATCTGGTTTTGGGAGCCTCATTTACTCTCATGAAAAGAGTAAACATGAAACACTGATTTACCTTAGCTTCTAAATCTGTGCAGAGTGGAGCGAGCTTCTCTTCTTCGTCAGACTGGGAGCAATTGTAACTGCAATGATAAAGAGAGAGAAACAAATCAGGATAAGCAACAGAAAGAGAACAACAACAGGTTACAATATACTACCTACTAACTCATCAATAAGGTTTGAACAGCACATACTTCAGGTTGATGGATGCATAGCGTAGAGTTGCCCCTTCAAACTCCTTCAGACTTTGATCAGATGCAACCTCTCCCTCCTCCTGAAGATACAGAGAAGAAAAACAGTTTACAAAATGTTAAGTTATGTCAGATAGACGTTAACTTGACAGACATCATGCACTTGTTCTCATAAAACCTTTCTACCTTGACAGAGAGACATTTCAAGTAATGTCCATACCGTGAAAAATGTATAGCTGAGTGAATGTGTTCAAAAACATGAGCTAAACTCCAAATTAATTAATCTCCCATATGCTTTGCCGTTATTTACCTTCCACAGTTCCCCTTCACCTTCAGCTCCTTCTTCTGCGCTGGAAAGCTGAGTCCAGGATTCCTGGAAAATTTAACAGAATATATAAGTGTCTACAGACTCGCATGCCGTTGCCTCTATCCAAACAAAATTCACGTTAGACCTCACCTCAGGCTCCTCACAGGGGGTAGTCTCCAGGGACATAGTGGAGGACATCATGGAGTCACCAACTTTACCCAGGGGTGAAGGGGGCTCCCACTGGGTGGTGCCTGTGGGGATGTGCCAGTAGTATGTGCCTGATGTATCTCGCACCCTCATCCATCCTGAAGGCAGGTCTGTGTCGGTCTCAAAAGCACTGGAATCCCAAAAGGACTCTGAAAGGCCGAAGGAAAAGGAGAAACACGACGAAGGGAGAAATGCTTAATGTCTGTTTAAAAAAGAAATAAAAACACACTCTGACCGTATAATATGAGACGAGAATAAGCTATGTGTCTGACAAGCAGATAGACTGGAATGTAAACAAAGAGGTGGCCAGCATTCTTCTTTATAAACTTATCGATCAATAACAATGGTTATCTTTTGTTGCCTCAATTTATCTTTGATTGTTTTGAGATTTCTTTTTATCAGCGTATTAATGAGAAAGAGAAATGGTTTTAACAACACTGTTGAAGATAATCTTCACAACTTGCGCTTCTTCAAACAACAGGTGACAAAGCATGTAGTGTTGCATTTGTAAAGTTGCTTCAACTCATTGTCGTCATTAACAGACTTGAACAATTTCTGAAAACTGACAGGAAACTGATGAGATATGATTATTTCTGTACTACTATCATACACTATACTTTACTATATTCAACTACTATATGTCTCTTTAAACGATTATAAAATCACTAAATACCAATTTTAAAAAGAGATTGTACTGGCATCACTGACCAAACTGTCTGACCTGACTCATCAAATCAACACTGCATAAAAACACAGACATGAAATTGGTCTCCAAAGCACAGATTTTTGTGTTTCACCCCACTCCACCATACAAATCAATACAATAATTATATATCTAGAATTACTTAGAGTTCTAATTTATTTGAATATTGTTGTAATGTAACAGAGGGCCTTAGGCTCTTTCTCTGATCAGTAAATGATTAGAGAAAACATCATACTACAGGCCTTTTCACATTAAGTCCAATACAACAAAGCCTTTAATCCAAGAGAAACAAGTGCAATTTATGCACAAATCCCTTTCACACGATGTGTGGGACAACGTTAAGAAGACGGTTTGCAGCAGGAAAAGTGGATCTTCCAAAAACACCAGCTATACACCAGCCTCCACTTCTGGGTGCTAACAAACACTTATATCTGCTGATAACTACATTATAGTGTGTTATGAATCATATGTGTATATACTGCTTATAAATGCAGTTTTGCCCTTTTATCCAATCTCCAATTCATTAACTCAAGGCTAAGTTCATAAATTGTTTCTTAGTTGTTTTTTGAAAGCATATGATGTTTCTTTTTTAATGCATGTTGATGTTGATGTTGTATGTGTGGCCTAAAGATTAACTCCATGTACTTCTATTTACCTCTGTTGCCATTAGGAGAGCTGTCAGCTGTGTTGTCCTGAGACACTGCAGGCCAGGTGGGCTCTTCATCGTTTGGTGTCCCGTTCATGTTGGAGAACAGGAGGCAGGGATTCCTCCCCACAACGCTGCCCTCCCTCTGAGACTCCTCGCTCTGCTCTCCTGCCACTCCTCTGGTATCACCTGATGTCTCCTCATCTTCCTCTGAGTTATTTTCCTTCTCTTTGCCATCTTCTTCCCTCTCTTTATCTTTCTCTTCTGTAGGCTCCAGGGCGTTGATGAGTAGCGGCTCATTAAGGATGTTCTTGGACTCCTCCTGACTGAGACCAGGGGTCATTGCTATTTTAGGAGACCTGGTCTGCTCCTCGTTCCCCTGTTGTTCTTCCTGAGTGGTGGTCTGATGAGGGAAGTCTTCCTTGTTCCCATTCTGGCTGATATTGCAGTTGTGGTTCTGGTCCTGCTGGTTCTCGGCTACTTTCCGCAGCTGGTTCCGGCCTTCTTTGACCCACTTGGCATTGTTGCCTGTGGAGTCCTGGTCGCACCAGTGGCTGCTATCGTTCAGCTTGTTCTTCAGCTCCTCATCTTGTTTTTGTTTATTTACAACATATGACATGTCTTCATCTTCATGGCCACCCATGTTAACTTTCCATATAACTGATCTAATGGAGGAGAAGGACGAGATGTATTAGCATTACCGTTAGCACGCTAGCTAGCTAACTATCAGGCAAGCGATTGATAATAGAAAGACAGATGCAGTCGTGGGTTTCTCATCAAAGCTCGAGAAAACGTACTGTGGTTGCTGGTTACGAATATATTCAGAAGGCCTATCTGATTAAAAGAAAGCTAATGCTAAATCAACCGTGAAGCTACTAGCATCATTTCAGCCTTCAAACTGAAGTCTGTTTCTTGATCGATTATTCCGGGTTGGCCTTCACTGCGACTACTTTCACTGTTGGATTTCCAGCACGAATATGAAACGTACTTCAGCAACTTCACCTTCCATTTGCCAACACGACCTTTTTCTCTGTTAATATTCAGCTCAATATAGCGCCAGTCAGGGCCTCAGTGCACCATTTAAGAGCCAGTCGTCTGGTTGTTAGCTAAAATCCAAGTCTAAAAGCAGACTGCAGACTAAAATACACCGATATTTAGCGGGTGCCATCGCCGCAGCTGGAAATAACGGGATCCATCCGCCATCATCGCCGTCGTCATATTGGCTAGGCTAAAGTTAGCTCCTCGGCTAGCTAGCTAACGTTTCCAAACAGGGAAACCAAAGCAAACAAGCGCGTTGGCAGTGATTAAGCAAAGCAGTGTTGAGAATTTCGACTTACCAGCTCCACCAATCCTCCTGTTGTCGAAAAATACGCTGAACGTTGCGAGCTAGCTACATATTTCCACGAATCGTGAGGGCTCGCTTCGTTTCTAGGTGGTGTTTTCCGTCAGTGGGCTCGGCTGGTGATGGAGGGCGAACCTGCGTCACGGATTGACGTCACAGGCAGAGCAGGAGAGGAGAACAGAGGAGCTCAGGACATCTAACATCACTTTTAAGACTGTTTTTGGACATATTCATCCGGTACTGCATATCTTCAGCTTCTCAGGATTAAAGTCAACTCTAAAAATAATACTTTGTTTCCAACAGTATTACCAATACCTTCTGAACAACAGCTGCAGGACCAGAATCCCTTTAAAGGGGAGAAGACAATCAAACTCAGAATTTTAATGTTTACAATATTAATGAGGAAATACTACAAACTCAGAAATATTTATCTTTTCCATAAGTGGATAAACAAGCTGTTCTCAGAGGAAAATGAGGTCCCCAGAACACAGTTTGAAGCTAGAAAGGTGGCAGGGTCCGCCACATATAAACAAAGTAAAACAGTATGAATCTATGTTGTCCTTTATGGTCAGTTTGTTTATTTAGTTTGTATTATAATTATAACCGATTAAAAGAGGTTTAATACCCTTTTTATGACAAATTGACATGTATAACAACATGTGGCTCATTAATTTTAGCTGATGGCAGCGATGGAATGTAACTAAGTACATTCACTTAAGTAGCCGACTGTACTTAAGTACAATTTTGAGGTACTTGTACTTCAACCGAGTACTTCCATTTTCTGATGCTTTTCACTTTCACTCCACTACATTTTGGAGGCAAAAATTTTACTTTTTACACCACTACATTCATTCAGTAACTTTAGTTACTTGCAGATTACATGCGGCATCAGAGACAAAATATTGTTAAATTAGACTGAAAATCTAAAAAATGCTGCATATTGGATCTATAGAGTTGACCCATAGTATACAGTATATACAGGTATAATTTACTTGTACTTGTACTTTTGATACTTAGGTACATTTATTGCCAGAAAATTACTTAAACATAAGTACATGTAATATCAGATACTTAAAGACTTTTACTCATGTACTATTCACATGGGTGACTTTCACTTTTACCAAAGTAATATTTTAACATACTTTTACTCAAGTATGACTTTTTTCACAACACTGGCTGGTGGCTCCTTATTATGTTTTAAACCAGTGACACCTATTTAATACATTTATTAGATTAGTGTAATAAATGTAATACTTGATTAGAAAGTAACAAACTGTAAGTGACACACCAGCTAGAGATTTTTCACAATCTGGCTAAAGGGTGTTCTCTATTCGTCCTTTATGAGGGGTGACTTTTTCCATAAAGAACATTTTTATAGACAATCATCAAAGGAAATGACATAAATTTGAAGGACTCAGGTATCAAAGGTTTTACTGGAATTAATTTGTGTATGAGCTAAGATAATAAAACTAAACCAAGTAGGACTCCACTTTTGAAGTTTATCTTGGGTATTCTAACACAAACCTCTGTTTGAATATTAAAAAATAAATTAAATGTTATTGATTAGAGGGACCATTTTAATTCACCTTCCAAACAGGAATTACTGCATTGCAGTACCAGTCATGTTGCTGCTCCTGAGCTATGGTGTTGAATAATGACAAGAATCTTCACAGATTATAATGTTAGTGACACTGAGCTTTGATACTGATGTCATCACTTCATTATATTGTCCTATCAGATATTTGTGTACATTTTTTGTCATACTTATTATGAATTGCTGAGTAATGGACGAAAATGTGTTTTGTGGGGTCTCAGTGACCTTGACCTTTTACCACTCAAATCTAATAAGTTTATCCTTGAGTCCAAGAGGACATGTGTGCCAAATTTAATTAAATTTCCTCTAGATGTTCTTGAGATACTTACTTCTTAAATAAATAACAGAAGCTGCTGAAAACTTAACTATTTATAAAATTAAGAGCCTGGAAAATTTTAAATCCTAGCTTTTTTTCATTTAATTACTCACTAATCTTTCTCCCCTTTATAAATAAGGCCGCCCTTTTATTATTCAATTATTGTAGTTATTGCATGTTGCCATCAGTCAGTGACTGCAGGACCAGCAAACATCTTTTAAACTTCACATGAAACATTTATGCCTTTTCGGTTGCTATTTTTAGGTCATTCTTCTCTACAAGTATATCACAAAAGCACTGTTAAACACTGAGCGACATACCAGCAGTTAAATGACACTGTCCTGATATCATTGTTTCTTTGTATTCCTCATTAAATTAATTACTTAATGACCCAATAATGTCCAATCCCCACCATTAATTCACACATTCAACTTGCCCATATTTGTCCTTTTTAATATACTTATATATAAATACATACATTTGTATAAGTCATTCTTGATTTTGGCTTCAACCTGTGATTTAGCACAAACAAGCAAGCTGGTGGAGGCACAGAAACGATGCACGTAGAAGAAACAACCCATGAGATTGATATAAAGTCAGAAGTCAACTAGACGATCAAAATGGTAAAAATAAGTGAGGAAACAATGACAGTTTGTTGGATATTAATACCAACCCCCTTATGTCCCTTCTTTTGGCAGCAGCTTCAGATGTAACCATGAACGTGTGAGAAAAAGCAGTCCCCATGCTCAACAAGAAAACAAATATAACTGTACCTTTGATACACGTGAGTAAATCACAGTCTGGGTTACAGTATTCATTCCAACTCTCCAAGGTATTACATGTTGGATTATGTAGATTGACAGTATTTAACATGAGAATAACACTTGAACAGAGACTTTGTTGAACAGTACAGCTAACAGCATTCAAATCATAATAAAAACGTTATGTTTTAGAAGGGAAAATAATGGAAATAAACTAGATCACAGTAATACATTTGAGTAATCTAGTTAGTTACATTACATTGTCAGATTTAACAACAGAAAATCTGCAACTGCAATGATCAACTCTGACATGATTGCTGCAGTGAAGAAGAGTTTCAATGGCCAGTTTTACGTTAATGTCAGCAGGATGTACAGGAAACAAGTCAGGGACCGATGCTCAAGACAGGTCAAGCTCTACACAGCCAAGCTGAATGGTACAACACCGCAAGGTACTTTCATTGGAAACACTCATTCAAATACGTTTTCTTGCATGATTAAATGCTTGGTTTTCAGACACTGGCCATGCTTGCCCAGAAACATAAACCTTTTCCCCACAAGACAAGCTTTCAGTTAATATGTAATTTGTTTAATTAGGAGCCATCATTGTGATTCCTTTTTGACAGTTAGCCCACTCCAGATACAAAATAAGGCCTTAAATCCACTGAAGCAAAGCAGCAGACTGTCATGCTGACCTCCACAGGTTATTCAGTCTCGAAGATTGTACTCAGTCCATGTGATTATAGGTTGCAGAGACAGTATCAGCGGATCAGTGACACATAAAGACACAAATAAAAACTTGATATCACATTGAAAAAAAGAGAAACAAAACAATATAAAAGAAGTGACCGCTGCTGGATTCGTCTCAGAAGCAGAAGCTACAGTGGCGTTGAATGCAGCAAGTGAGAGTTTAAGGCAATACTGGTAAGCACCACACCACCATTCGGGGCAAGATATCCGGTTCAGTAGAGGAGGATTTTCACTTGTCCTGCATTTTTTCCAGAATTGGCACAATCATGTCGAATTTAGGCCTCTTTGCTGGGTCTTCGTTCATGCATATCTTCATGAGCTTGCAAATGTGGGGTGAAATGCCGGGGGGGATGGTGGGCCTCAAACCCTCCAAGGCGACCTGAGAGGCAAAACAGACAGACATTTGTTACTGTAGAAAAGACATTCCTGAATGCATCAAACCCATGACTAATTGCTGACTTTACCAGCAAGCGTTTGCTACTCGGTTGCAATCTAATGAGCCAAAGATAGCTCTGCTAACCTTCATGCCAATTTCCATGTTAGACAGATCAGCATACGGCACTTCTCTGGTCACCAGCTCCCACAGCAGGATGGCAAAGCTCCACATGTCTGCTGACCGACGGTTGATCTCTTCTGGCTTCTTCTGCAGGGCTGGAAAGAGCAACAAGTGTAAACAAACACAACAGGTACTGCCGCTCTGTACCTTTCTGCAAAAAGCACTTAGACTAACACAAACGAGAACTTGTTTGCATCTTAGATGCAAAGAAACGGAGAGTATTAACTTGAAAAGGCAGAATTTCTAATATATTTCATTCAACTAGATGAACAGTTGTGTTAATAGCAGTGCTTGATAACCATCGCACCACTGTAGAGTCCTGTTGGCTATATGTGGCTACATGGAAACTGAATAACATAGAGGGGGAAAACGTAAAGGACATTTTTTTTTTTTATGTTATTTATTTCCCCAACATTTCAAGATCCCTGTGATGTTTTATCTGTTGTTTTTTGTTCTTTCTGAGAAGCACTCTGTCACTTTGAATATATTTACTAAAGCTCACTTTTACAACATAAACCGACACTATGAAGTGAAAATATTCTGTGGTGATAAAGGCTTGGCAACAAAAGCAAAGGTAACAATGATCAGTAAACCCTCCCATACAAAATTGTGTGAGGTGAAACTAGAGCTGTCATACACAAGTACTCCAGATATCCTTCTTTAATAAATCTGATGTTCTTCTGTATATCACATGATAAAAATAGAGCTCCGACTTTAAAAGAGAAATGCAATTATACTGTCCCAGCACTACCAGCGATTGACAGACCTCAGTGTCTCTGAAACCAAATCAAATCTTAAGCTTCTTTTCCCGCATGACTATTATTTCCATCTCTTCCAATAACTGGCACACTAAACAAAAAGTACTTGTTTATATATAATTCATGACATGTGGCTTCTGCTGTTAGTTTCATCCCAAATATAATGTGTACTACAATTTATTAAAGATGCAAGATTAGTACATGTACAAGTACTTAAACGTGAGAAATACAAGTTTATCTAACTTACTCTACATGTTTAACACTCATTGCTCTTTTACTGACGTTTAATTGAAATATTACAAAGACATCCTTGCTGAAGATTTGAAGGCTTTTTGAAATTCACCTCAGTTAAACCTGTGCTCACTACCTACACTCACTACCCACTTTACGGATCACTGTATGGTTGTTTCTATGGTAACAGGCTGCAACATATTTCCTCTATCCCACACGGTCACCACTATCACGCTTCATATACGACTTAAAACCTTTTCTGTGGGTTGCTGTTTGAAGCACTGCCGCAAACCTCCCGTTTATTTTCACATAATCAGTTTATGTTTCCAACTTGCTCTGCTTTCACTGTATCTCAAAGGGGAAATCAGCCGCAGATTACATTTAGTTCTGAGACAGTCTAGAGTTCCCTGCATCCATCATTCACGCTCCAGCTTGAGTGGCTCCAGCTGTCACTTTAGATCTGTGCTGTATGAGTGATGCCTACCCTCAGGGGCCACCCACGCAGGCGAGTACATCCTGCCAGGACACTGGAAGGAGAACTTGACGTCTGCCATGCTGATCCTGGCTGTCATATCTTCATCTATCTGTGGAAACGAGGAACAGTGACTGAGATGTCACTTTACATCACTTCTTTCTGTAGTTTTTTTAGGCAAAACTATCTCCTTTGATCTTTACGATCCTGAAAACAGCTTCTTCTTACCATGACACTCTTGCTGTTGAGATAGTGGCGAGGGATCATCGGTTCCAGTGTGTGTAAGAAGGCCATTCCACAAGCAATGTCCAGGGCAAACTTCACCGCCTGCGTCTGGTCCACGACAAAGTCTGACAGCAGGATGAGTGACAAATCATTACAGGTTTCATCACATAACAGGTTCACAGTTTAAATGCTACTGTACATAAAGTGATGGCAACATAATGACAAATGTGTAAGTGCAAAAAATCACAAATCCCTGCAAACCACCTAAAAATGGTGACAAGTGCGGACTTTGTGGCCAGAGCAGAAGTACTCACTGGTGCCTTCATGCAGCACGTTGTAGAGGGAGCCATAAGGCATCCAGTGTGTGATGATGATGGGGTGAGGGGCGGGAGGAGACTGACATGCTCCCAACATGGGTAGGACATTCGGGTGGGAAAATATCCTGGGATGGAGCCCAAGAAGGAGGGACAGGGGAGAGACAGACAGACAGACAAAAAGAGGCAAACCCAGAGAGGATTTGACATAAACAGACGGCTTGTGTGAGATGCAAAAAGAAATAATACATAAAGATTGGAAACAAACAAATGAGTGAACACGACAGCAAACAACATAGAGGCTGTAGATAAGTCAGGATTCAATACAAACCTGAGTTTGGGATACTCCTCGTTGAAGTCTCGGCTTTTCCTCGTGGTCCAGTCGCGAACTTTTAGCACCTTAACAACGATTTCATTTCCTTGCCAGCGCCCTTGCCACAGCTACACGAGAAATACATACAGAAAAAAAGAAATGAGTGCTGTTATCTGATAATCAGCAACTTTACAATAAAATAAAAGAGTGAAAACAAAAATGTAAAAGTACCTCTCCTGACTGGTTCTCATTTATTTTAGCCAGAAGAGAGAGCTGTTTATAGTCGATGCCCGCAAGTTTGTTCAAAGTGCCATTTCCTAAAAGATTGAGACAAATTTAAGTTAAAGCTCGGACAAAAGCCACACTGTTCGTGTGAAATTCGGCGCAACACTATGCAGATGGAAAAGCGGTGGAAATTTCAAACACCACATGAAGACCGGTTTGGAGACCAGCATGGAACATTTTTCCCTTTCATGCATCGCTTTGACCAACTGATGGAAAGTGGTCAGCTAATAAACCAGGTTATGTGTTTGTGGGACTCACGGGGTCGAGTTCTGGTGGTGCCTTTCCAGAATGTGTCTTTGAAGGGGATTTTAGTCAAGTTCTGTCCCATTTTCTCTGCTTTGTCTGCGTGGTGGAGGGACAGGAAATGCAATGAGAAAACTGATCACAAAGCCAATCAAAAAGGCAGTTGAATCTGTTAAGATGAGGGGATCGGGATACCTCTGAGCAGTTCACGCAGGTGAGGTTTGCCTTTGTCAAGCGGAGTTTCCCCATATTTGTTGCAGATGCTCACCTGAGCCCCATTAGTCACGAGATCCTGAGAAAAAGGGACGTTTTTAGAGTAAATTTGATGGAAACTACACATAAAAACGGATGAGTCTCCACCAGGGGGCGCACTTACCTCAGCCACTTGGTCTTGGCCCCAGAAGCAGGCGTAATGCAGTGGTGTGTTCCCGTGTTCATTGGCTGCATTCGTATCTGCTTTGCACTGGATCAGCTAAAAGAGAAGACAAAAACAAAGGATTATATCAAAAACAAGGCTGGTCGCATCATGTTTGGGCTGTATACAGGGATAGTGTTAATGCTGCCAACAGAAATCATGGAGGTTCATCTCGCCTGTGGATACATACCAGAGGTATTGAGACATGCCTAACATTAAACTCAATAGCTGCCTGGCAGCCATTCTAAATCAGACACCCTGGAGCAGAAGCCTCACATTATGCCATATGGTACACAGACTAAATAAATTCAACAATCTGACAAGTCATGTGTGTTCTGCTTTTTTACCCATGAGACCTGCTGTTTTACAAAACCTTACTAAATTATTTCGGGGGCCACATGGAGCTCCACACACTGCATGTTGCAACACTTACAAAGCCTTTAAACAGGACATGCAGTACACCCATGTGATGTATCTTAAAGGCTGAGGTAGAGTAATGCAGATAAGTTTTCATGTTGCATAGGAGCACTATGCATGAGGGAATCCCTGTACTGCTGGTTGCATTGTATTGTGTGCAAACTGTGCCTTTAAATAGTCAATTATTTTAATGTATTTTGGTGAATAAAATTGGGGCGAAAATGTCCATCAGCCATAGATTCATCCTGTTGTTTAACCTCTTTGAAAAATGAACAAACGGTCACATTTACTGTCCCCAAAACAAAGCATTAATAAGCATACTGAGAATGACCTCTGACTTCTTTCGCATCTTAAATTGCTTGTTCTACCCTAAACAACCGTAGTCTTAAGCAGGTTTTGTAATCATACTTGCACCACTGAAACATTACATTTTCCCTTGACACTGACAAATTGCTTTCCTCCAGTTTAAAATGGCTGCTGGAGGAACTGCAAGAACAGACAAGACTTTTGTCTTTATAATTGCTGTTCAGATGACATCATTTCAGGTTTCATAATATCTTGCGTGTATGAAGCAAACTAGAAGAGACATTGTTTTGCACAGGGAGATCTGCCTGCAGAGGAGAGACTGATGTTAAATTAACAGCTCTGGCATCAATTTTTAACTTGATTTCTAGGGAGAATGAGTTTAACATTTGGCATTTTATAAGATTTATTCTGACAAACAGACCATTGAGAGAGAGTCAGCCATGATCTAATGTCGAGGAGGTAGCTCATATTCTCACTATCGCCACAAGATTTTTTACTGTTTTGTTACAGGATGACCAAAGGAACCAGAAAGCAACCTTTTTTCAGCATCACTGTGTGCATGCCCCAATGCTTCCATACCTTTCCCACAATGTCGCGATGTCCATGGCTGGCGGCCAGGTGCAGAGGCGTGTCGTCGCCACGGTTCATGACGTTAATGCGAGCCCCTCTCATGATGAGCATGTCCACCACGCTGGAGCGGCCCTCCCTGCAGGCCCAGTGGAGAGGGCTGAAGCCGTGGTCGTCTCTACAGGGAGAGAGGAACATTCATATTCAGCAGAGGTTCCACAAAAACCTTCAGCACAGCGAGGACTCTGAATAACTGCTACACAGGCAGGAAAAGTGTATAACTCGAGGGAGAAAAAGTAAAGCAACTTCAGCCCCTTGGCTATACACACCAAGTTTGTCTCTGCAAACAACTCTGTGGTTTACTTGGCTCAAGGCCAAGAGACACAAACTGTGACTGTTTTTTGCAGCATATGTGTTTTTCTCTGACACTCAAAATATCACTTCACAAAAAAAGACAACAAGTGTGCATTCCTGAGAAGAAAAAAAACCCATGCACTGTACACAGACAGTGTATCCCCCGCTGTGATGTCACACATTGGTTTGTGGACTACTAGCTTCAGGTTTGGCATTACAGCCGTCGACCACTTGTTTTTTTGGGAACCAGAATTGACCATGTGTGGACGACAGGGTGGAGCTGGGGATGATCTTGATTAGATCTGACAGAGAACCCATTGTACATCCTGGTAGCAACTTGTCAGTCACAAGGCAGGCTTCCCCCAAAGCATACCCTGCTTTAACGTCATTTTTACTGTAAATGGGTACATACAGTTTTAATGCTGTCAAGGTTTCCATTATCCGGTAATTACCATTTCTTTACCAAGAAAAATTTCATATTTGACTGGAATTTCTCCCATATGTCCTGAACCATGATATCTCCCAGGCCACGTGAACTGACACCAATTTATTTGGAGTGCTTTCTAAATTATACCGCATTATAATGACAAGTGTTTCTGATATTATCTGCCATCTATATGGGTAGACTTAACACTGAGCAAGATAATGAACCCCAAATTGCTCCCTATGAGCAGGTCGCCACCTTGCATGGGAGCCTCTGCCATCTAGTGTTTGAATGTGTGTGTGTGTGTGTGTGTGTGTGTGTGTGTGTGTGTGTGTGTGTGTGTGTGTGTGTGTGTGTGTGTGTGTGTGTGAATGTGACGAGTGCTACAGAAATGCAAGTCCATTTAACATTAGAAACATCTCTCAGTATAATGCAATAAAATTCAACAGTGCTGCAAACTACAGCCACTAAAATCAAATCAAATCAATTCAGCATAATGAGGAATTTGGTCATTTGTATTTCTGTCATCTTCCTCTTAAAAAAGGAAGTTGATGCAACTCAGACTCAGACAACACCTAATAGGCCTCTGGCGCTCATCATTCCTCTTTGTCTCTGTGACACTGGCAGCGACACATGTAGGACAGTAGCCTCGATTACATGGCAGAATGATTGATGGGCGAACCTCCTCAGAGAAAAAGAGATAAAGACTGAGAGATTAAGACGCAGTGAGAGCTGAGTGACAGAGAGTCAATCAGGAAAAAAAAACAGTAGGCTGAGCATTCGCTGCAGCCTTATAAGGTCCAGGGAGACACGCATACACTACAGCTGCTGTGTGTGACTGTGTCATTCTTCATTTCTCTCCGCCTGGCCGTGGTCACCCCCTCCTCTAATGCAAAGTTTCCTCCCTTGTCTGAGTCCCTCCACTCCCTCATCCTCTCATTCACAGTTCCACTAATACAGCGGGGCTGTACTGATAATATATTCCACTTCCCACAGACTTTTCTTTTCCATGTGGGCTTCACTGTTTGTGTCAAAACACAGCACAATTCTCCAGACAATAAAGTTATGCACTTGTTCTGAAATTAAGAGTCGGCCGCCAGCATAATAATGGGATCTGAGAACTGAGGGAGTATTATGAATCTGCAGGAATCTGAACCCTCTGCCCGACCCGCCATCAATTCACTGGCTTGTATTCACACATCCTGCAGAGCTCGGCTCAAAACAGCATCAACAGCCCCACAGAGACTCTCAGTCCAACAACACACACACATCTATGTGTGCATCTGGGTGACCCGCCGCAGTCTCACCAGATCTGCTCGGACTGCAATTTCCTCTAAGACCAAAAGGCCGAATCCTACAAGCTAATTAGCCTGAGTTTATGAGAGAGAAACTCCCCACAGGCTCACTCTCATGATTTTATTAGTTTTCTGTGTTAAGCTCGAGTCTGTTTAGGGGAGGAAGTGGAGTTATGAAGTTAACGGCTGTATCCTTTGAAAGCAAGAGTGCGCACATAAACTGAATGAATGAATTACCATCCTGCTGCTTATCTGTATCTTTAAATATTTGCAAATAATTACAGCCCAAACAAGTTGTCGATTCATCAACATAAAAATACATTTAATATTTTTTTTATACACACCATTGTGCCCCAATAAGTAATTGACCAACTTACTATAAACAACGCAAATGGCTGAAAATGTACAACTTCCACATAAAGCGAGGCTCAGCTTGGTTTGTGTGTGTATTTCTATCTGGGCCCCTTTTTATAGGATAGATTTTCCCTGTAAGCTAGCTTCATCCCCACAACCCATAGGCACTTGAGTGCCAGGGTTTTCTCCTGCTCGCCCCCTCCACACTGGCTGCGGTAATTTATTTCAGGCACTTCCACCTGCCAACAGTGCTCAGTTTGGCAGACGGAAAAGCCCGAGGAAGAGCCCCTGTCTGCACCCTTTATGTCTCTGGCCCTACATCCCCACCAGGTCATATAACAGGCCTCAGATGAGGGAAAGACAAATTCACAGAAACATCCAACAAATGGAAAGAACATGCACAGAAGCAGAATTAACAGGTTTCCAGAGACTTTTTAAGTGTGTAGTGGCACTGTCACTTCTGCAGTTTTTACACTGGACAAACAAACATTTGAAGGATTTTTTCCCCCCTTTTTCTGCCACCTCATGAAAAGTTCATGAAACATTTGATGCTCTATAAAAATGTTGAGCAAACAGTACATGAGAGGAGCATTTATGGCACTAAGGGCAAGAAATCACCAACAATCTGGCAAATGATTTGATGGGCGTAATATATGTTCCTCGTTTTGTTAATAAATCTGTATCGGTGAACATCCAATAACCCATTCAAATACTGCTAACACTGCCTCTCCTGAAACTACTGCAACCTGCTTCAACAAGCCTTTACACTGCTGTCTGCTTGTAACAGTAACCACTGCAGAGCAACAGGCTCATAATGCTGCTGTTCCCACCACAGTGGTTAAATATGAAATCAGTATTGAAGCTGTGGGAAAACAAGGAGCCTCAACATCGACAACATGTAAAATAAGATCATCATAAGATACAATCGTGGGTGACAACGTTTAGAGTTCTGCTCAAACTGTTATTCACATCATCTTTTGATGTGAGTTTTGATGAGGCTTCATACAGATAACCATCAAAGCCATGATTACATACTTATATGCCAAGGAAAAGACAAGAGACTCGAACTCAAGTCTTCTGTTTGAGACCAAACACAACAGATGGGACACAGTGAGGAATGGACGTCAACACATGGCCTCATAGTAACCGACAGAGAATCTGAAGACATCATTTTCATTATTATCTGACAATGTAATTAAATGATTTTGAGACACTTATCAGCAAATTGATTGTTACTGGAAATAATTACCAGTTGCAGCTCTAGACTAATCTATTATTAAGATATAACTTAAATTTAAAAACCAAATAATCGTAAAATTGTCACAGATTACTCTCTGCGCTAATTTTCAGCACAAAACTATTACTTGTACAAACATTATGCACCACTTAGCAATAAGTGCCAGGGTAATACATGTACAGAGAAGACCAGAGATTATGACTTTATTGTAAACATTTAGGAGAATTTGTTTCAAACTTTGCAATTAACTCTTCTGAACTTGAAGGAAATGTTGAGGGGAAATGAGTGGAGTTATCTGCTGTAATGCCACTGGGAGATGAACACCGGAAACGCTGGCGTGGAGGAGGGGAAGGTGATGTGCTCTGCTGAAGCTTACTGTGCATTTCACTGTTGAAAAATGCACTATTTGGCTCCACACACACTCACACACAAAGATTCTCTGTCTCGTCACACATAACTCTTCCAGCCCGGCCCCACTACAATAATCCCCTCCCCCTCTCTCTTGGTATTTGGTAGGTGGTAGACGGTCCCCTGGAGGCCTGTGTGTTATTCCTTGTAAGGAGATTCAACATTCCACTACTACTCTTAGTCTGGGCGTTACATCAGTGTAAACACACCATCATCGACACGCACTCTGCTGGGCTGAGATATATCAGGTGTACTGAAACATAGGTAGGTTCTGTAGGGAAATGAAAAGGCAGGAATAAAGTGTGTTTCACCCACTGGGTGAGATATATGATCTGGAAAAGGGAACCTGACATGCAATCAGCTAATGGACCAGTCACATGTAGGGAGCGCATGCATCCACTAGTACTGAATGTAATCATACGGTCTTATGACAATGGGAAAATTGAAATACATAAAAGGATAAACAGCTCAGACACAAAGTCAATGCAGACATTAAAAGAGTGAACAATTTCTCTTTTCATTTCTGCACAAATGGTTAAATTTAAAAGAATTTAAGAATTTAAAAGAAAAGCCACACAACGGCAAAAGAAAGAGACTATTTAGCATCTTGTGTGAACCGACTTCCTTGTATAATTTCTTGCAGTTATTGCACTATAAAAAACCATTTCTTTAAATGTATGAGTTCCTCTTATATCTTTACAGCAAAAAAACAGAAAAAGACAAATCGCTGACCAAACGACAATTTCCTTTCCTCTTCCAAAGAAAAATAATAATGTACAGACTTATCTGTTCCTCAGAAGGAAATGAAACGATTCAATGTTTTCATATCAAGCCTCGTCTAATCATGTCATTGTATAATGACAAATAAGTTAGCTTGTCATTATTAATCACATTTTTACATGGTTAGACTAACTACTTCACTTCTGGATGTTATCAGTCAGACCTCATAAACAAAGGCATGTTACAGTAATGAAAGAAAATGGGTTTTCCAGTTCTAGACAACTACTGGTTTCTTTGTATTTGTCTAGAACTTGACAACAATTTTCTTTGCAGATTCTGTGCTCAACCTTGTGACCATAAATGTACTGAAACAAATGAGAAAAGACAAAAAGGTAAACAGTCATCATAATTAAATGGATTAATTCATTCTCTCGAAAACAAACACCGGTAGTCTCTGGGACAGGAACGTCCAAAAGAGAAGCTCCTCGGGTGGTCAGCACAGCTTCACTGGCAGCCTCTGCCGAGATTATCTTTACAGTGTCAGCTGAGGATACAGAAGCAGCTCAGCTCTGACTGATGATGTGTAACTATCAGACAGATATTTTGTATAATAAACATGTCAAATCTTACAGAAGCCTGCAGTACTTTCGTTATGCACGTCCACTCTACATTCAACTGCAGTAACAAATGCAAGCGTGACTAACTCTGCCATCACAGTGGGTTTCCTGTCCAACATCTCGCTTTTGAATTACTCTGCTGGCATTCTGGACATAAACATGTGTCCACAAGGAAATGGGTTCAATCGCAGGCCACGATCTCGCTGGGGACTGAAAAGGCGGGCTTTCGTTCTGCACCAGAAATGGGCCTTGAGAGTGCAACATTTAACATTAGAGACACTGCAGTGTGACTGATATATCCTTGAGATTCTGATTCATGTTATCTGGCATCAAAAACTCATGTTGTGACAAGTCTCAGGCAGAAGTACAATTCAGCAAAATGACTTATTGACTGAAGAATGAAGATAAGGAACAGCGAAGCTTGTGTTTGCGTAACTTTTTGATGATACTTCAGTGCGGAAAAATATAAAGTTTAAAAGGGAAACAAACTATTTCAGCCATGGTTAGTGTGATATCATTACTGACTAACGGCATCAAAAAGTGGGGATTTTTGCACCTTTACCCAGGCAAGTTAAAACACAACCCTAATAGCAGCAAGGCCCTGCTGGACACGAGTTACATGAATTCTGGATACCAGTATCATCCTACTGGTGAGAAAATAAAACAAACAAATAAACCATAGCTCACCCTTGGTTGAGGTCATTCTCTGTATTGTCCAACCACAAGCGAACTGCCACAGCATTGCCTTCCCGGCACTGCGTGAAGATGTCATCCATTTCAGCTGTTGTATTCTTCTTCTCTTAAGGGGCTGCAGAAGTAAACTGGGACCGATGAGAGAGGCGACCCGAGGGGTTCAGCAGAGTCCTGGCCAGCATCAGTTCCTCATTTGGGACAATGCGGGACACGATCAGGGAGGCTCAGTGGCGCTCAACGCCTGGAAAATGGGACAGAAAAGCCTCAGTTAACACATTTTTCAATCAGATTGGCCTCTATTCCAGACAGGTAAACCCTCCCTCATAATATTCTGTTGTACAAACCTAAACAGAAGGATAAGCAAGCTGGGACCTTGGTGCTGAGTAATCTTATCCACCTCAGTAACACTGGGTGTGTATGAAGTTTACGCCATTGTGACTCACAACACTTGGCTGTGAATCGCACCCAGTAGACCAGGCTAGATAAATAATCCTATCCGGTGTCATATAGAGCTGCAACGACTAATCAGTAACTCTTTTGAGAAACAATTCATCTGTTTGAGTTTAGTTTTTTTTTAACTCTGATTTAAGATTCTTAACTGTGAATGTTTTCTGGTTTCTGTCCTCTATGACAGCAAACTAAATATCTTTGGGTTATTGGGAACATCATCATTTTTCACCAATTTCTGACATTTTATAGACCAAACAACCAATCGATCAATCTAGAAATTGATATACAGATTAATCAACAATGAAAATAATCTTTAGTCTGAGTTCTATCAATGCTAAATTTCTGTACTTCCTTTTTTTAATAAAGTGATTAAATGATTATTTGATTACAGAAAATATATCTGCAATTTCAGTCACCTATCAGGCAAAAAAAAAAGAAGAAAATCACACATTATCCACTAACATCTCATCAGTTCTGATGATTTACTGCTTTTCTCTGTCATATATGACACTAAACTGATAATCAATGGGTTTTAGGTCATTGATCAGACAAAACAAGCCATTTGAAGATGTCACCAGGTTCTTAGATATCAAATCTGACATTTTACAGATCAAAAAAGCAAAAACAAAACAAAAAAGTTTGAAAACAAAACAACAACAAAACTCTGTAGATTAGTGTGATAATGACATGCACTGTTATCTGAGCCCTAATTTGATAATCAAGATGTAAGACACAATCTTAATCAAAACAACTGATACAGGAAGACAATGCAGTGTTGATATGAATAAATGACTTGTTGGCTGAATAAAAAGCAGAATGCAAGGCCTTATTGAAGGCAACATATTATGACTGGGTCAACAAATGTGGCATGACACCTAGCAAAGAGCTAGGATCTCAATTTTGACTTTACATTAAGGTAACAATTACCATGAATGAAGGAAAACATTTCAAACTCACTGTCTGAATAAACCAAGCACTCAAAATGAAAAAGATTAGGCAGATGATGACAGAACTAAAGCTGAAGTTTAAATACATCCGGACCTGGAGATTGACTCCGTAATTCAGTAGGATTTGCTCATGTAGTTAACATAAACACTGCAACAATCCGGTGTGACAGTAATGACTTCACCGTTAACTGCTCGCAGCCTCTACAGCAGTCTGACTAGCTGCACTGCTATCTGGCTAACACAGGAGAACAGTTAGCTCGTTATACTTGGCTAGCAGATGATCCCTTCTGCTTCTGGCTGTGCTATCGTGTTCATCCATTACACCACATTAACTCAAAGTGCCTCTATTAGCCTCACACATTAGCTAGCATCCTCTGGTTGACAAAATGTCACACAAGCAGGTCTGGCTAACAAGCTAACCAACTGCCCCCCTGACGTCGCGGACTGCCTCCGTTTCTCTCATTTGACGCTGACTTCACTGAGATGAACGCTGCTGAAACATAATGTCGAGGTTTGAACGGGTCGAGCTGACAGTAAATGTGCCAATGAACCTACCAGGTACGTCGGCCCGCTGGTGTGATGCAGTTAGAGGGAGCAGAAGTTATTAGCAGCGTTGTGTTGTGTCCTGTAGACTGAGTGCTGTGGGACGTCCACACCCTCACCACCCGCCGTACGTACGTGGTAACGTTGAGTGGAGGAAGAGAGCGCCCCGCCCCCTACAGGCGGCGGAGAGAACTGCAGGGAGTCAAATACTCACAGCCTCAGGTCACAGTTTTTTAAAGCATCAACACACAGTTATCTCTGCATGTAGTAACACATCTCATGTTGCATGGTGATATTATGTCCAATGATATTATATAATGTTTATTATTTTGTGTTGTAAAGTATGTTACAAACATTAAAACTGTATCCTCATGCCAGTGGTGGAGAAGTATTCAGATCCTTTACAAATACTTTGTTACAAGTAAAAGTCCCACCTTGCCATGTTACTTAAGTAAAAGTATGTGAGTATAATCATGAAAATGTGGTTAAAATATCAAAAATAAAACTCCCAGTGAATGTTTTGTCATTAGATTATTATTACGTGTGCACAAGTGTAAAAACAGTTTGTTGTCCTGATTGAGTTAAAGTTTATTATTTGAGCTATTTTGCATAGGAATACAATCAATAGTTATTTTCATTAAGGATTCATCTGCTGAACCTTTTTTTTTTTTTTTTTTTTTTAATAATCGATTACTCGTTTGGTTTGTAAAAATTCAGAAATGTTCTCTTTTTTTAGAAATGCTCATTTTGTCCAATCAACAGTATAACATTCAAAGACAGTCAAAATAAAATAAAATAATTGAAATAAATGAAAGGAAGGCAGCAAATCCTCACCATGAAATGTTTTGACAATTAGCAATTTTTGCAGATACATTTTCTGTCAATTGACCAAATGATTAGTCAAACAAGCATTTTTTGAGTGGTTTAGTTTCTGAACATCGGTCATATTTATAAGATCTTGATATGTTTTGCATGTAAAAATATTAATCCGTAAAGTAAATAAAGCTGTCAGACAATTATAGTGAAGAAAAAAAACTATATCTCCCTCTGAAAAGTAGTGTAGAAGAAGAAAGTGGTATTTAAAAGAAAAGTCTCTCCTAAAGTACCTCAAATATGATGTGGCACTTTTAGCTGCATAATACTAAACAACAGTTAAGATTTTTTTAGGGTATCCAGAAACTTGTTTGTGAGTGTGCGGGATTGTCTGAAAGATTATAGTATTTAAAAGTCTTTTTATAATCAGTTGTTTATCAGTGTTTTATTCATGTTTTAGTTCATTCAATTTGTTGTGTAGGAACGATTGACTGAGTAACGGCAATAACTAAAATTGTAGCATTGTTTTATGTAACAAATTAATAAATTAATTTTAATTATTGTTTATATGCTACATGTGGTTGACTTTTGTACCCAACAAGTCCTGAATAACAGAAAACTTGGGTTCCTCAACATTACCACTAAAAACTTCATTTCCCACAATCCTCTGATGTGCCTTCGTCATCCGCATGCGCCTGTAGTTCTGTTTTGCTTCCTTCACGCACATGAGCGAAACCAACGTGGCTTTTGCTCTGGACAAGACATTTCTGTAGCTGTTAACATTATTTATCTGCTCGTTAAATAAAATATCATTATACAAACAACAAAACAAGCAGCTGGTGAAGTGAAGCGGTTTGTTTTGGCGCCTCAGAGACGAACAGGTGAGTGAGTTAGCAGAGTTAGCTTGGTGAAAGAGAAGAAGTGACAGTAGCAGGGTGGTGCTCATGATCTCCAGCAGAGGTTTACAGATGTGTGTTTGTTTCTTACAGTCGTCAGGGAAACATGTTCAATGAGGATGAAGACTGGAGTGACGAACAAGACGCTCAGGCTCTGAGCAAAAATGTCCTGAAAAACACCCCGAAGGAGATCAGCAGCGCTAATGTCAAGGTAAGAAGTACATTCAGTTTGGTTACCTGCTGCAAGTGGTGTGTGCTACATGGCTTTATTCAGCTGTGGAAAGTAATTAAGTATATTTACTCAGTTACTGTACAAACGTGCAATGTCGAGGTACTTACTTGTACTTGAGTGTTTCCATGCTATATACATTTACTTCACTACATTTACAATTCATCATTTCTTTCAGTAGCTTCCCTGTCATGTGACCCAGTGACTCCAAACCAGTGCCGAATTGTACTACTAAATGGGACAAATACACACACCTCTTTTTATTAAATTTGAGTACTTCTTCTATTTTATATGTATATTTATTGATTTATTATCACTACACAGGCCACATAGGACACACCAACATAGCAGAGTGGTTGTAGCAAACTGAACAATATGTTTTTAAAGTTTTGAAAAGCACAATATAGGTATGTTTGTTTACTGTCGGGAGAATTATGAAGAAGGAACAAGTGCAACTAAAATTCAAAATATTCATATAAAATAGAAGAAGCAGTAAAACCCATTAAAAAGAGGTGTGTCCTATGTGACCTGTGTAATAATACAATTCGGCATTGGTTATCTTGATACTGTTATAATTGCCCAGGCTGCACATTTCCGTTAAAACCCTAATTATATCATATGAATTTATGCTGCTCAGTCCAAGGCTGTTGGAAAGAAGAGCCTGCTGCGGACCCTGCAGACGCTCGGATCAGTACCAGACTGGAAGAGCGATGACCATCAGCAGGACAGTGACAGTGAGACTGAAGTGGCTCGGTCGCACACCAAGAGGAAGAAGAAAAGAAGGAAAAGGAGAAAACAAGCGGAGACAACAGGAGAGCAGCAGGAGAATGGCGACGTAGATCAGAGTTTAAAGGAGGAGAAACCTGAAGCAAAAAAGAGGAAGAAAGACAACAAATTTGGTGAGTTATTAGCTGGTTAAAGTTTTATATTCCATACATTTTTTGGGGTGTTAATGAGTATTTAATGGATTAGGAACAGAGCAATGTTGATGTTCAAACAACAGAAATGTGATATAATATAAAAAATGTGTCTTTCTTCCTGAAGGGGCCTCGAAGGTAAAATCCACATCTGTGAGCAAGACGATGGATAAAGATGTCACAAAATCTGCAGAGGTGGAGGCCAACAAATCAGAGAACACAGACAAAATGAAGAGACAACAGTGGAAAAACAAAATGAAGAACAAGAGGAAATGTAAAAATAAATACAGACAGGACAAGCCTGAGGAGGACGCAAAGAAAGCAGAACCTGTAGAGAAACATAAGCCAAAGGTAGAAGTCAAAACAGAGTCAAATAGCAACAAGAGTGAAAAAATCAGTCAGACACCAGGAAAGAGAAAGGAAAAGGAGCCGCAGCAAAGGAAAAAGACTGAAGTAGACACTGACATATCCTGTCTGACAGGAACACAGACACTCGGAGAAGAAAAGCAGTTTCAAAAGCAGCAAAACACAAAAAAAGTTGAAAAAGTTGCAACTGAATCTCCTGCTGATGGATCCAAGCAGACAGCGGAGGAACCTGAAGTGAAGATCACAGACGATCAGCACCAGTTCCCCATGAAACTACTGAAACCTGCGCTGAGCAAAGAACAGATCCTGAAAAAAGAGAAGCTGCGGAAAATGCTCCACAGCCTGGAAACGGACCAAAAGGAGAGTCCCGCAGAAACGAAAGAGGAGCCGGCGGCACCGGAAGAAGAGGTGGTACTGGACCGCTCTGCCTCCCTCAGGTCCCGCATGGAGCAGCGTCTGGAGTCGGCTCGTTTCCGCTACATCAACGAAGTTATGTACAGCACGTCCAGCGGAGATGCCAAGCGCATGTTCAAGCAGGATCCAGACGCCTTCTGGGTTTACCACAGAGGATACACGGCGCAGGTTCAGAAGTGGCCCGCCAATCCAGTGGATCAGATCATCGCATACATCCGAACAAAGTGAGATATTATATAGAAGTCAACAGTTTTGAGGAATGCTGAGGTTGAAATCATCTCAGATCATTAGATCAGACTAAGATCTAAGATCAGGCACTGAAGTCTGTTTTTGATCTTTGAGAACAGTATGTATTTTTAAAAAAGTCCTCTTAACCTCTTTCACAGTGGACAAAAACCAAGTAACACCCACCAACATCTGGCTTTTGTCTTCAGTGGGAAAGAGTACAACCATCATTCATTCCCAGGTCCAAATGACTTAACAGTAGTCAAGGATATTTATTGGCTTCAGCTCAGATCAGCTGTAATGGAAAAGTGATACCCAGATGGACACACTGATTTTTGCGTATTATTTTATGTCATAGCACAAGTTCTCGACGTTGGTGCCAAAATACACCATCTGTGTCTGTTCAAACAGCGCTTGAACACCACTCAGTCAGTGGCAATGGGAAAGGAGTTAGTCGCCTGTTTTAAGTGGGTTACTCCGTTTAAGAAAAACCTGCCTATACGCACAAATGTTGGTGTAAAAACTGGTATTACAAAATGTTTTGGGGCTTTCAGCTACATCTATTCTTCAGTAAATGGAGCTGGCTCAGTTGTCCTCACAGTAGGATGTAAGTCATGTGATTAGGTTTAGGGTTTGAAGCAACAGGTCTGTGTAGATCTCATTTAAAGGGGGAGCTCTTCCTTTCAGTTTTAAATTATAAACACACATTGTATCCTTCCTTCCAGACCCCCCTCTATGGTGGTCGCAGACTTCGGCTGTGGTGACTGTAAGATAGCGCGCAGCGTGAAGAACAAAGTGCACAGCTTCGACCTGGCAGCAACCTGTGAGCTTGTGACAGTCTGCGACATGGCCAACGTGAGTGTGTTGCTCCTCTGCATAATAATTCAAGTGCAGTCTGTGCGTTTGTTGCTAGAAAATAAAACACACCTCCTCTGTGTGCAGGTGCCGCTCCGTGATGCCTCAGTGGACATTGCTGTGTTCTGCCTCTCTCTCATGGGAACCAACCTGGCAGATTTTCTAGCAGAGGCCAATCGGGTCCTAAAGATGGGGTAAAACATTGTGTATTGATTCGGTAAAGGCATTGCAACTGTTATACATTTGTTTGTACAAATATGTCTGTTTAACTTTCCTGCACTATTATTACAGGGGCGTCCTTAAAATAGCAGAAGTGGCGAGCAGGTTCGAGAATGTTCGGAGCTTCATGACTGGACTGGCAAATCTGGGATTCAAGTTGGTGTCCAAGGTGAGGAAACAAACAAGATGAGATCAGTGAGCGTGTTTCCAGGGACAGGGGAACACTGTCTTACCTGTCTAATCTCCCTTTATAAATATTAAAATAGTCAGAGCATGCAGCTGTTGTTAAAATGAAACTGTGAGCGCTCATACTCCAGCTATGAGAACCTGATGAAGACGAAGGAAATGGTGCATGTTAAAGATCTACATGTAACACCTTTGTGTCCAGCTGTTCAAAAAATGTACATGCATTTTTTGTCAGTACAGGTGTCGTACCTTCTTTTTAGCTTTTTAAGAAGTCAGTTTGCTCACAGAGGGAGCTGGTAGCTGGCAGCTGTGTCTTCTATAATTGATGGTGTGTGGCTGTGGTGCTGTGGGCAGGAAACCTCAGGTGGAAAAAAAATATTCAGTGAACTGGTTTGTTGTCGACTGCAAACAGGATGTCTGAAGGTCCTTAAAAAGCATGAGAATGTGAAAATGTCTGAAATGATCTTAAATGTGAATTGGTGAGGTCTTTATTGCCACAAATATTTAATTTAATTTAATTTCCCCGTTCTTCTCATTTGTTTTTGCCAAAATAAGTCGGTGTTCTGCATATTTCTGATGTCACAAATCTTGCCAAACTACCATTGAACCCAGTACTGTTGATCTAGTTTATGCTCGCACTTACCCTTTAGCAAAATGTAGATTAATTCAACTCACTCAAATAACCATTTTCCTACATAAAACCTGCCTCTGCACTAAACCACCAATATCATACTTACGTTTATACCTAAGTAAAAGATAATTTGTGTAAAAAAACATCTTCAATATCCTTAAAATTGACCTAAATGGTCTTAAAAAGAATTGAATTTAAGGGAAACCACCAATTTTACACACTGAGATGTGTTTTCAGGTCTTAGGGAGTTCTACCTGTAGACAACATGTGCAAAGAGACTCGGTTAAATGTTTTAAAGGTTGATGAATATTATTTAAAATAGTTCAGTGTGAAGAGTTAAACCACGTGTTAGCCAGTGGTGAAGTTACTAAAGTTAACCTGTACATAAAACATCTGTTGAGTGACTGATTGTATGTAAAGGATGATTTGTTTTGTTTTTCTTCAGGACTCAGAGAACACTCATTTCTACTCCTTTGAATTATTGAAGACGGGAAATGCTCCAGAGAATATAAAGACGTTTGGACTGCAGCTGAAGCCTTGTGTCTACAAGAAGAGATGAGTTCATGTGAAGAGGACTTGTGTGTTTGTGACATTTCCCAGCTCTGATCGACTGTTTTTCAAAACAGCAGTTGTACATTTTATGTAAATGTATTGTGTTTGCTGCATTTTATCACAGATTGAGTTGAATCACCTGCTTTATTTGTACGTTTCCATACACAGGGCCGTAGATATACAAGTACATGCAGGTTTCCTTCCATTGTCTCTGGTTTAAGATGATCAGTGAAATAACCCTGTGAGGTGTTTTGTTGACATACATAATACACAGGCCACCAATTTAGTGATTTTTCTTAATTTCTTTTATAAGAGAACAAGTTATATACATGTAAAGATTTTCCTGAAAAAGGTAAAAACAGAATATACACTTTTAATATGAATCCGTCTTGTTATTTTGTGATACAGGATTCAGCGTGAACATTTTAAAGTAAACCTGATCCTGATTCATCCCCTTGTGTGTTTTATCCTTTGCCACAAGGGGGTGCAACAACACTGCAGCACAATGTGGACCGACGAGCTGAATTCGAGTCCGTGTGCATCTGGATCATCATGTACTGTGTGAGAATTTAATTATAGAGTTACTCCTGTTGTCACAGCAGATGGTCCTTCACTAATTCAGTCGAGCAAAGACATCACAAGGACAGATGGGGAGCAGTTCAAAGTCACAGCCAAGTCCGTCAGTCATCTCTACTGTGTCTGGAGCTGCGTTTGTTGTAGTTTGTCCATATGGTGACAAATTAAACAAAACAGTGAATTGGGGAAGAATTATGTTGATTGATTTTATTGACAAATACCAGAAAATACGTTGTTCATACAGTACAAATTCAAGTAAGATGAAAAAGTGCAAAAGTAAAGTATTTAAAAACGTTAATACCAATAAATCAAGAGCAAAAATCGTACAAAGAACGGATACTTCAGTACATGAACTTACTTCTCACATCTAATGCTAAACTCATATAAAAAATACAACGCTGCAGTTCCAGTAAGCATTCACAGTTTATGCGCAATTTAAAGCTGAATGTGTCCTCCAAAGCCCTGAAAGCACCTTTTATCTCCATCTTCACACTGTACTCTTGACGTCTATGACTATGGAGTAACTGATCAGCTGAGCGTACTCCTTACTGTCTTCTCCTGTCGCCGGTGGCACCTTCACCTCCGGAGAGCCGGGCTCTTGCATCAGACCTGTCAAAGCTGAGAGAGCCTCCTGCTCCTGGATCACAGAGAGGGGGAGGAAACAGGTTGAGGGAATTTTTCACTTTGGCTTCAGATTTAACGTGAGCAAAACCAGAAAAACAGGATGATTTACAATGAAAATGGGATTTATTATCAGATATCCAGAGGAAAAATGAAATGACTGATTTTACTCTCACCTTATATTGTTTCCTGCCGTTTGCTTTGCTGTAAGACAAAACAAACAAACAAAAAAAGGTTATAAGATTATGTATTAAAAGGGTAACTTCACTATTCACACATTTAAGTGTGTTTACAGATCTTGGGGAGTACTGCCGCCCATGTGAAGAGAAGTAACAAAGCCTTTTGTGGCTCCAGAGGAAGCTGCATGTAATCTGATAAACTTCCTCTAGGGTTAGGCGATTTATCAGATTACATGCAGCTTCCTCTGGAGCCACAAAAGAGTTTAAGCTACTTTTTTTCTTATATGTGGTAGCAGAGGTAGTGAATGTACACACATTGTTTACTCAAGTAGATGTACAGATACTGTACTGTGTGTAAAATAAATACATAAAAACTCCGGGTAAAGTAAAGGTACTCAAAGTGTAAAAGTATGAAGGACATTTCAATTGGCCATTTCTGTACAAAGCTAACATAACCTGACGTCATATTAATATAATTCAAAGACTATTAAACTTAAAGGTTGGGTTGGTAAAGCCTCATAAATAATCGATAATTCCCCTCAAATGCATTAAAACTGAAGTAATGAGTCTGTTTTGAAAATGTAACGAGTGGAAAGTACAGATATTTGTGTTGAATTGTAAAAGTATAAAGAAAAATAAATACTCAAGTAAAGTACGGATACATGAAAAACCTACTAGAGTACAGCACTGAAGTATTTTTTACTTCTGTGCAGTAGTCATCCCCAAGACCTGTAAACACACTTCAAACATGGTGGAACGACCCTTTAACCATGTGAACCCTAGATTATTTTAGGAACTTGTAATGCTAAAGACCACCACTAGATGACACTGTGACTCAGTCTGACACCCTGAGTCAGTTCAGATGTGCAGGCTGCAGGTGAGAATGTGATGGGAATATCAACGGAGACGAGTGGTGACCCGAGTCGTCTTCATTGATCTCTGATGTCAGGAGCAGCAGCTCACTTTGTCCATTATGACCCCGGCGACATCAACTCAATGAAGATCTGCTGCCGTCAAAAAGTGTCCCCATGCAGCACCGCAGGGGAGGGTGATGGGGAGGGTGGGGGGCGGTTGGCGTTAGTCCCAAAATAGCTTTCCTCCCGGGGAGTCATGTTTTCTTGTGTACGCTGTGTGACTGACCTTCCCAAATTAGCCTGACAGGACCCTCCCACCGGGGCGAGGGATAATGGGACCGGGACTCTACCAACCAATGGCACCTTGACCAAATGTTCTGACCGGAGAGGAGGGCCTATTGAAAGAGCTGCACAGTGCAGCTTTATTCACAGTGAGACCTGATCTGATCCTGACAAACATTCCTGAGAGAAAGTTAGATTTGGCAGCGAACGTGGAAATGTGCAAACTTCTGCAGGCAGAAACCATAAACAGCTTCAGGATCGTGACAGATCCCACATCAGTCGTAAGAGACGAGTGACTCACTGATTTTTTCCAGCAGCAATGAGATTATGAGATGGATTTGTGGCTTTTTCCTCATTGATGAATGGCAGCTCGAATTTCATTATACTAATAACTTCCGAAGATGTGGACTTTTTGAACCTTTCTGCGATGTGGCGCTGACGATAATGAGCCAACTAACAGCAGTCGGCTGCAGAAAGAGCCAGAAGTAACACTGCTCAAAGTCGGAGCAGGAAACTTGAAATAAATCTGTTGTTCTCGCTGATGGAGGGAACATAGTCTACCTGTCTGCGGTGGCACAGGCACCTGTCTGCGTCAGTCAGCCACACTGCTTCCTGTTTGTGAATAGCTGCACGATACTGGGGTTTTGGTGAGATGGGTTAACGATCCGCGCTTCCTGTTTGTCTCGTACTGCATGACGCCCGCAGCGTTGCCCTCATTTGCCCGTCAACACATCACCTGCCGAGCTGCAACCTGTCACCTGTGGAGGCATTTAACTCACCAGCACACCCAGAGAGCGACGACGAGGATGATCGTGATGGCTGAGGCCGAAGAGATGCAGATGATGGTCACCAGTGCTGAAACACACATACACACACACACACACACAGTTGTCAAAGCCACAAATAGCAGATTTAAGTCTGAAAACATACCTCAGCACGGTGATATGATCACAATCTGTTGAGTAAACAGGTCACTCTGTTCTGTGCATGCAGATGGAAACTACAACATCAGTCACGTACTCACCGAACAGTCTGTCCTCGCTCATGACCTCCACATGAATGTTGACCGAGGCCGTGTGGTGATAGAAGGACGCCCAGCAGGTGTACAGGCCTTCATCCCGCTCTGTGAGCTCCGACTGGAAGACCATCGCGTCCCTGTCCATTTGGACCGATGAGCCATCGCTCCTGAAACACAAGTGACTTTTAACTACAGACATAATTATATTCTTCTTATTGACTTCCCTCCCTCGTCCGTGCTGCTCACATCCAAGCCCATCTGCCCCGACTCAAGACATGAAACTTCACAGTTGCACCTAATACATAAAGTCTAATTTGTTTTAAAAAGGCTTGGCACTGTAGTTCTTTGCAAATGTTGTGTTACTGGGATAAATGTGCATTAGTCGGAGGCTATTTTCAGCCGTGGATTAGAACACATTTGGTGCTCTAGTGTATTTATGGCAGCAGGATGTGTGCATGGGACTGACTCAAAATAAACTACTGTGCCCATGTTGGAATCGTCGGACTGATGGCACAGAAGGTTTATCAAGGCTTAGGCGCCACAGTCGGATCAGTTTATTTGGTCTTTCATGGGATTGTTGACAATAAGAAAAATACTGAATCTCTCCAAACTGTAACATCAAAATGATGCTGGATGATATCTAGAGCTGCCTGATTCCTCGGTTAGGTGTCAACAACGAAATTGCAGCGACGGAGGTCGACTGTTGCATCACCTTACGTAACCTGTGGCTACACCTGAACAAACAGCAAAGACTGCAGCCGACAACTTGCTACCTCGTATGTCCTGTGGCTGCGTGACAGGAGAACACTCTCCGCTACAAGGTGGTGATAGTCAGGTAGTATAATCATCATTCAAAACGGGAAATTAGAAAGCTCTGGACTGTGGATATGCTGTTCTTATGATAAAACAGTGTTTTTTTTACATCACTCTTGCTAATATAGCTATTACTAATCAAGAATATGTCTGATAAAAAAGATGCAAAATGCACTGACGAAGCGGCTGAGGCAATAAATGACCCTCACAGACCAAACAACCAATATATTAGTCTGGAAAA
The DNA here is from genome assembly GCF_965226575.1 of Pagrus pagrus. Taxonomy (NCBI): domain Eukaryota; kingdom Metazoa; phylum Chordata; class Actinopteri; order Spariformes; family Sparidae; genus Pagrus; species Pagrus pagrus. The sequence continues at coordinate 9,062,896 of NC_140188.1, forward strand.
TAATAAACGCATCAATCAACAGTGAAAATAATCACTGGGTGCAGCCTCTAATGAATGTCGTGGAAACAATCCAGCGAGTAAATCTTAACTCTCAGCTCCGTCACTAATTTTAATGGGGAGAACATTGACTTTTGTGTGTACAGGTGCTTCCTCCTGATATTTAGGAGGTAGATAATAAAAGATACGCCACCTTCTACAGTTAAGGTTGTACTCTGGCACGTTGCCTTTGACTCGGAGCAGCACTCTCTGGTTGTGCTGATTTTCCTGGAGAGATAGTCTGCGCATGACGGCTTTACCACCGTAGCGGCTTTGCAGAGGAGTCGTGTGGTTTAGGACTTTCACAGAGGAGATGTCTGCAGAGAGAAGGTGAAACTCGTATCTGGGGATCTCTCAATGCTTTTCTGTGACTTTCTACATTTATGTGCAGGTGTTTTCTTGTTGTTTCTGTTGAACTCACAGTATTTGGGGACGTGAATCGTTTTCTCTGTGCTGCCGTGTTCGTAATGATACACACAGGTCAGGTTCTGCCCCTCGTGATGGGCCAGACGAAACTGATAAGTCAGCCTGGCTTTCTGGATTTGGCCTTCATACTCTGACTGCAGGGATGTTTGGCTTTGGGCGTTTTCGGGAAGAACCCAGGCGAGGTTGGTCCCGACACCCTCCCCTCTGCAGTCACACACTGCCAGCCAGAGGGGAGAGTCACGCTGTCTCTGCAAAGACACACTCAGCAGATGGGCTCCTGAAAAAGAAAACAAGGGGTGACGGGAAGAGGATGAGCAGCTGTGCGGGTGTGTGTCACAGAGAGGAATATCTCAAAGAATAAAACAACGTACTGCGAGCAAGAATGTGCACTGCTCTTTTTTCTGGTGCCTCCAGGCTCGGATGCTCCACCGTGCAGGTCAAATTCTGACCAGAATACAAAGAAGACGGGAAGCGCACAGAGCTACGGGCTGATACCAAACCACCGGCCTGAACTTCAGTCTCCGACAGCTCGCTGATGCTGCTGTCACCGTCTCCAACATGCCAGGTTATGGTTGCTGCAGGGGCAACACTGTCCACAGAGCAGTCCACCTTTGTGAACTCGTGACCGTCTTTCCACTCAGTGTTGGAGCTGACGGTGATGTTTGGGCGAGCTGCATGGGAAAGATTAGTGAGACACGGGAAGTTAGGGGTCTCTTTCCAGAACAAGATAAAAATCTATGGTCAAATACATCCGCTACTCAGGCAATATTATATACATCGCCTGATTTGTTGAACATACCGCAAAGAGGGAGTGTTATACTTCTGTTCTGCGGCTCCTCAAACGCAGGGTGATTTATCACACACTCTGCAGTGAGCTCCCAAGGCGAGCAGGCAGGGAGGAGTAAAACTCCCCTGACAGAGTGGCTTCCATTATGAGAAGTGAAATTGAACCAAGAGCCTAAAGACACACCCTCCGGTAGAAGCCAGGAGATGTTGGCTGCAGGAACGGCATCAGCTGCTGAGCACTCAATCACCCAGCGTCCATCTTCGGTCTGCAAATCAAGTCGTACGGTGGGAGGAACTGAGAGGAAAGGGCGCGGAGGGAGACGGTCCACATCAATGTTTTATAGTCAGACAATGCAGGTAATGTATTCATCAAAGTGTTTTAAGAAAGAGTCCCACCTACCAGGCTGTATAACATGAGGTTTAACTGTGATGTTAAACTTCAGCGGTGCTTGGCGTTGGTGATAGGAGAAGACACACTCATACAGCCCGGCGTGCTGATCCTCCACAGCACCCTGAACCCTGAGGCTGCTGTCAACCAGCTCCACACCCTCAGGCAAGGGCCCACCATCTCTAAAGGGAAACATATACAAAGAGAAACAAAATGCTTCAGTTTACCAAGATCAAAATATGGCAGTTAAATGCTGAATAAATTTGTTATTTCAATCAGGAAACATGTCTAAATCTGGTTCCTGCTGTCTGCCGCTTGTGGTTTGGTGCCACAGAACGTGACACCACATCCTCCACATGATATGTAGGTTGTTTCAGTCTACATGTACATGAATAAAAAAAAAGTAATAATAATGTCACTTGCTTCTGAATGCTTTTGCCCGTATCATTCTTTATTTTTGACAATGCAAAAGAAAAGAGTGAGTCTCAAAAAAAAAAAAGACAACAACAACAAAAAAAGAAACACATTTAGAGACCGGAAGTTTCCAGATTGTACGTCTCATCTCTTCAGTGTTTCTTTGTGTTGCCACTGAAGTTATGGCAACTAGAGCTTGCAAAGGGAATATGAGGCCCCTGACAGGGAGCCATATGAAACACACTGGTATACTGAATAAAATTAAGAATTCTCCGGGTTTGAACATTGCTGGAAAATTTGGGATAATGTAAGTAATCAACCCAACAGAAATCTAGTCGTTTGAAGATGTTTTCATGCTGAAAATGTTACATACGATGCCTTTAAAGCTCATCTAGATCAAATGAACTGTTTCCGCAGAGTAAAATGTGTAAAATGCCCCTTTAACTTACCTGGTGCAGGTGACATTGTAACGTGGCACGTTCCCGGTGACCTGCATGCTGATGACGGTGTCGCTCTGTCCCTCCAGCAGCTCTAAAGATTCAGGCTCTTGGAAGTCATCACTGGTGCTTCCCAGCTCTGAGTTCAACAGCTGAACTCCTGAGAAATCTGCAGAATAGAAAAGCCCAGCTCAGTTTGTCTGTAACTCCTGCCTCATGATCATCAGCAGAGTGTTTCAGATGTGATAATACTCACAAAAAGATGGCAGCATAATGACTCGTGAGACTTTGTGTGTAAATTTGGGGTGGTCAAACACACAGGTGACATTGTGGCCCTGGTAGTCTGCAGCAGGGAGGAGGACTGAGCTTGTTTGTGTGTCGTTGTCTGTGCTGGTCTGTCTCTGCAGATCTTCATCGACATTCAAAGCCAAGGAGATGTCAGTCTCAGGTCTCCCTCCAGATGAAATGCAAGAGACCACCCAGAAGTCACTTCCTCTGTCTTGTATCATCTCTGCTTTAATGGTCACATTTGGCCTCGCTGCCGAGCAGGAAGAAAGGCGAGAAGAGTTATTCTTTCACAAGCTTTAATGTTTTTTCCAGCAAATTAAAAAGTCAGATAGTCAGACTGAGGCTCAGGGTGTTTTTGTTGAATAGGAAGCCGAGGCCGGATGAGCTGAATGTTAGCTAAACACAGGCCGTAAGGGTCTTCTGCTGCTTGGGCTTTTGGAGAGTGCTGACTCCAGCTTATCACCTGTCCCATCTGTTGGCCGGGCTGCAGCTGAGAGCAGATGTCTGGCCCAGCTGCTGTCCAACCAAAGCTGAGAGAACCGCAGGCTTTAATACGGGGAATCAGCAGAGATCAGAGTCTATTATCAAATACATAAAAGTTGTGGTGTCATACAATAGCCAGTCATCCCTAATGAGTAAGAGAGTTGAGCTAACACCTCGTAATAGCTCCGCTGATGGGGAAGAGCACGCACGATTAAAGTGAGTTAAAGCACTTTGGCTTTAAAAAATTCCATCTGTTAACACCCACATTCATGTGTGGATTTAACTGCAGTTAGAAAATTACCTAAGCTGCAGTTCTTCAATGAGGTGTGAATGTACCATGGACAAATGAGCTGGCTGTTCTGGCTCATGCTAAGGGGATCATAACTGTACAGTCTGCAGTATGAACACTCACTTTGTCCACGCAGGGATCTGGATTCTCTGCAAGTGTACAAATTACATTTTAAATTGAAATTACATTTCTTATGTGTGCTAGAGGCAGCACATGTACTATGAGAACCAGAGCCCACATGAGTGTCTGAGGATACAAAACAAAAAGTTGTGTGGGGTTTTTTGTTTCTTTTTTTACCATCTGTTTTTATGTGGGCCTGGTGTTTTTGTTTGCGTGTGTCGTGTTTGACTTCAAGATCCGTTTATTCAAATCAGTATATTCATATAAATAGATACTCATTTTAAATCTCCGTTCCCTAATTTCTTTGGCCACTTGGGGGCAGCAGAAACAAGTCGTGAACACACTGATGTATATTCAACTTTTCAGTAGTTACGGAGCAACATCAGCGTTGATTTGAAGTCGTGTTTCTGGACATCTGGTAAATGAAAGGGCCAAGAAACACCAAACCAGTCTGTAGATATTTAAACTGTTGTTTTGAATAAAGCCACTTCTAATCAAGAATATGTCTGATACAAAGTTGCACTGGTGAAGAGGCCGTGGAGAAAAATATGGTGAAACCGCAGTAAATGGGTGAAATCACAGATACTACAGCAACAGGCTCAAAGGACTTGGCCTTTCTTTTTCTGTTTCTGTTCTTGTGCACTGATCTGCTGAGTTGAACAGCAAATCTGAGTCATTTCTCTCACCGATGGGCTCCGTTGCTGATCCTAGGGCCGTAGTGCTAATGGTGCGGGACACACCACAACAACTAGAGCCACAGATGATCACTGCCGGCCCAGTGTGTCAATGCCCAAAGTCCAATCTTTACTCCCCTTTAGCTCTATTTTTGGTCTTCAGCAACTGTTGAAAGAAATATCTGGCTCTATAGCTGCTAAATGTTCAACTGTGTTCACCAGGTTGTCGTCAGCTCTATCGATTTAGTTTTCTGCAGGTGAAAAAAATGCTGGTGAGAATGAATCAAAACGGAAAGGTGGAGACCTGAAAGAGGCGCGAAAATGCTCAGAAGAACTGAGTGAAACTGCAGAGTCAGGTCGTGACTCATCGCTACCTCTGACCTACTTTTTTATTTTACACGTAGTCATTGGATCCATTGTCAATATAAAGATATTGCGCTGCTTTAATACTGTATATTTACATACATTGAGTGTGCTGAATTTCAAGCTCCATCTCACTCGAGGCTCTCTGATCCTCTGCTCCTCATCATGAATACTTTTAAAGTTGAAAGCTGTAAAATTTAAAAAATGTTTGTTCATAAATATTGTTCTGGAGAAATACACTCATTAACATCGCCTCCCGCATTGTGGTTTGATAATCAGTTACTGGGTTGCTGCTGCATTACTGTGCTCCATATGCTCAACACCAGTGAACGAGTGCTTTCCCCACATGAATGCATTGCACTGTGCAATGTGATTTATGGTCCGTCACTGTGTTTGTGGAGTGAAAAGGAACGGCCGGCGTGAAAAATCAGCTGGAGAGACTCATTGTGTTGCGAGATGCTGAGTCATGATGCGTGATTACAGAACTCTGCCCGGTGATGCAACACAATATGTCACCTCCCGGCACAAACACAACACTGACACTCAGCTGCGAGCATGAGCTTACTGTAGGTTTCCACCCTCACTGTGGTGAGTTTGGGGTTAGGGAGGGTCGGGTGTTGGACCACGCAGGTCACGCTGTCCTCGTCCTGGAGGCGGGTGGGGAAGCGGAGGTTGCTGCTCAGGGTGGAAGTGCCGTTTGAGTGAGCGGTTTCAGTCACGTTCACAGTAAAAGGGGAATCTGAGGGCGGAAGGTCGTTGACCAGCCAGCTGATCTGAGGCAGAGGCCTGCCGCCGACGGCAGAGCACGACACCGACTGGTACTGAGAACCGTTTATGGTCTCTGCGTTCACCAGGACGTGGATATCAGGCCGAGCTGTGGATGAATTAACAAGTTAACATGATGCAGGGTCAAAGCTGCATGAAAATCAGAGGTGCATTATTGGCTTGTCTTACCTACTACAGTGAGGAATACATGCTCAGTATAATCTGTGTCATCTGTTACAACCTCACAGACGTACTCTCCCTCTGCGTCTACACTGGACACAGTCATCTTAACTGTGAGGTTGGTGGCAGAGTCTGGCTCTGAAAAACCTTCGTAGCTAAATGGTTTGCCAGAACGAAATCCTGCCAGTCGTGATTTAACTTTAGAGCTAAACTGGCGTTTCCACTGGGCGCTCTCGATCTCACTGCTGCCCAGGTATCTGCAGCTCAGGTAGGCGTCCTCTCCCAGGACCGCTGTGATGTTTTGTTGGATCTCAAGCATTGTCTCTCCACCTGAAAGACACAGAGCAACACAATGTTCAGTGACAATGAGAGGTCATATATTCACCTGAGCAGTCCGAAAATTGCAAACACAAGCAAAGCAGAAACGTCTTGAGGGGGAGAATGTGATTGTTCCTCTCCCTGAGAGGACGGACAGCCGGCTGATAGATGTCCACTGTTGTGCCTATGAAAGGGCTTTTCACACATCCTATTGTCTTTCACGAGTTAAGTGAAACTGTGATGGATGAGGCAGAGTAACCGGGTCAGTGGTTAAAAGGTTCTGTCATTTTATCATAATTAGAACGTGCCAATGACGAATCGATAGAAACAAGACTGAGGGCTGAATTCACAAAGAGTTGCGGCTGCTGACAGCACCATGAACTGACCCCATGGTGAAACCCCTGATAAAGTTACCACCAACTCTCTGGAGATGCTGATCATTTTCACTTGAACTGCATGTGGTTTGTGAATTAGACTTTTTCAACTAAAGTTCTGTATTTGAAGAAAAAATGCAATTTTAACCTGATGGTGGCGCTAGATGGAAAGTCAGGGTGAATACTAAAGATACTAAAATTCATCCTGAGGGGAACATGAATATCTGAACTAAGTCTGATGGAAATCCATCCAGTGGTTGTTGAGACATTTCACTCAGAATCAAAAATGTCAACCTTGTGGAGGTGTTAGAGGAGAAGTCAGGGGATCACAGAAGTCTTTAGGATCCATCCTCTGGGGAACATGAATATCTGTAAAACATTGTGGACCAAACCATCCAGCAGATGTTGAGATATTTCACTGAATAAGGGAGAATTTTTACCTGCTGGAGGCACTAGATGAATCTCCAAAGTCATTAGGATTCGTCCTCTGGGGACCAAGAATGTTTGTACATAATTTCACATGATGCATTTGTTGAGATATTTCAGTCTGGACCAAAGTGATGGACTGACCCACCAACAAACCAAAATTGGGATGGGTAAAAAAAACAACAAAAAAACAGAGTTGCAGCACAAATAAAGTTATGAAAGTATAAGTTAAAGATGGACAGACGCTCTTATAAAACTCAAAGAGCTGAAAACAGGAATTTCTGCACACAATGACACTTGACAGACGTGGCCCGGTCCCCTCAGTGTATATTTAATAGAAGACTCCATTATGTTAATGAACTGACAACAGTCCAAAAGTTGCGCCCTGATCCATACCCAGACACCGACGACCTCTTCCTTCCACACTTGAGAAATCAGCCATGATTAGGGGAGTTTTCAGAGGAAGGGACATTTAATAGAGCCTGACAGGTTTTAGCACCAGCAGAGGGGACAGTGTGCAGACTCCAATGCATACCAAGTCCCTTTCATGCTGCTTCCTCTGCTGACTCTATCAAAGTGCACTCGAGGACACAGTTTGTTCTACTGAATCCAATACTTTCTATTCAGCTTCAGATGAGTGAAATGATGACAACTTACTGCTGCATTGCTTCATGGAAAAGCATTGAACCCGCAGCCAGCTGCTGCACTCAGAGCTGCTTGCATCAAACACTATTAAAGCTGAAATGCTGTTGGTCTTACTATACATCACAGCGAATGGAAACAATGTGGAGAGCCTCCAAAGGCTTTAAAGAGGAAAGGACACAGAGGGAGAGAAATAAATATGCTGTACGGGTTCAATTATGCCTCGTGGGTTCATAATTCATTTGCCCTTGCAGGTTATTGCCAAAATAAATGTCAGCCAAGCATAAAAAAGGCACACCTTAAGGACACAAACTAAGTAATAACCGAGAAAGAAATCAGGTATTCATACACTGCATCATATTTCCTGAGCCTCGGGGGCTGCTTTTTCTCACCAAACTGCAACCATCCACCCGTGGCACATCACAGCAACTCTTCCTTCCAGCAGACCGGGGATGTGGTGAACAAATAAGACTTTCGACTCTTTAAAAAACAGCTTTCTTCACGCGTTTAATCTTTCATCTGCGGCTGGAAGTCCCAGTGACTCCACAGAAACAAAGACTTCTAACAGAACGGTAGGATCTTTAAATAAGTGCAGCCTGCAGAGGGTTTTCCCCTTACACAAAGAAAAAAACCCTTAACGACCCTCGTATATTAACTTTAAAGGGCTGTAAAGAAACGAATGTGGCTTCAGGTGGCACCGCTGATCAATAATAATGAGCTGCCAGAGTGACAACACCAACATGTCATCAGCAACATATTGCAGAAATAGTTATTATTAGTGCTCTGGAGATGCATCCAGCATGCTGCTTTATTGCCCGTGTGCATTTATAATTGGACTAATCAGTAAGGAAAACCATAGCAACACTGTTTAGTGTAAATGCCACAGGTTAAACAAGACCTCACGGGCCAGTAAAAGAAGCCCATAAACAGCTGACAGTCACAGACGGATTGTAACCCTGCAGACTTACCCAGAATTTCCAAGCAGTGAGCAACATTTAGGACCAGACCCAAAATCAACAGCCATGAGCATCCCATCATGGTGTCACTGAGTGAAAAAGAGGTGGACTGGCTGTACACAAGACTTAAGGATATTTAAAGTGTGTGTGTGTGTGTGTGTGTGTGTGTGTGTTTTCTGTGGTTTATGGTTAGAGGTACACACCCTCCACAGCTGACACCGACGTTGGTGCATGTTCCTTTTTGCGTGCATGTTTGCTGCCACTCATACAGCGTATAAAACCGCTTCTCTCTTCTGCCTCCTGAAACAATAACTCTTCAGAACTTCTGCAGATTTACACGTTTTCTCAGAGCTGCCGTGCGCCATGCGTCTGCTCAGTTGCTAAATCACCACATATAGCAGGGCGCCTTGGGAAATGGTAAAGCCATGCATCATTCATTACCATCCCGTCCCTGCTGGGGCACTCAGAGCCAGTCTGCGAGGCAGCACCGGCTCATGCACTGCAGTTTGGGAAATCACTCACTTCTGGGTATTGTTTTACGGCATAATACGCCGCTAATTCACTTTGAGACTGTGTGTGTTTTTTTCCGCAGTCACACTTATTTGCTGAGTACCACTTCTCACCTGGTGAGGAAAAAAATTGCAAACAGAAACCAATGTGGGTGAGAAAGATAAAGACGTTAAGCGCAGGGGCTCAGCTTCGCCTGTGTGAGTGTGCCATCTTTTATTTCCTGTTACAGCGGATTAACTTCAGTACTGAGTCACAGAGACCACAGTAAGGATGACAGTGAATGAATTGACCGGACGCGTGCATAGATGTACCGTCACATTTTGATTGTGTGGTTGCTAACGGCTTTCCGAATCATCTGGTATGAAACTGGCACTGAAACAAAGTGGGTTTTACAACAAAGAAATTAGTCGTGTCATCCTCTTTCACTCTCGACTTCACAGACACTCACACTCACGACAGCAGCGGGGCAGACACTATACAAACAAACTGTTCGTCCTCCTGTGAGATGCTGAGTTTAAAGCCTTGTCGTGTCTTTCTTTGCTTTAGAGGCCAAGAACCTTAAATACACTTTAAATTCAGGAGTTAGACCCCTGAATAATTAATGTAAGAGCAGAGGAAGGTGCATAAGCAACATTCAGGGTCTCTCTTTTGTCTGGTCACGATCAAATCCAGATGTTTAAAGGAAAAGTTCACCCAAAAATGTCATTATTTACTCAATGACAACAAAAACAACCAATTTTTTTTTTATTTTTTAAATGGCTCCATACAACGTAATCCAAGTCTCCGGAAGTCCAGAGATTTCAAATTGATTTGAAAAGACGTTTACCTGCTCTTTAAGACAAAATCTTCACTGCAGCTAAGCTACAAGCGTTAGTGTGCACCACGTCTGAAGTGGGTGCACAAGCTCGTTTGCCCTCCGAGGGTAAAAACGTCTTTTCAAATAAATTTGGGATCTCTGGGCTTCAGGCGGAGACTTGGAGTATGCCAGACGAGCTGTATGGAGCCATTTTATGTTGTTTTTTTTCTTCAAATTGATTTGAAAAGACATTTTCTACACCCTTGATGTCTGGTTAAGCTTGTGCACCCACTTCAGACGAGGTTTGGCGCTTACGCTTTAAGCTTAGCATCTAGAGTGAAGATTTCAGTTTCAAAAGGATTTTTATGAACATCCTTCCCAATCAAATTAAGATCTCGGTGCTTTCAGAGACTTGGATTACGCCAGACAACTGTTTTTCTAACAGTTTAAAACAAGTTCCCATCTACTTCAGTTGTCTAGGAGAACGATGTTTTGCTGTGAAGCTCCAGAAATGTTTTGTGGACTACGAAACTTCACCTGACTTCCCGTCAGCATGAGGGTGAGGAGATAATGACTGAATTTCCATTCCTGGGTGAACTTTTCCTTCAACCCTTATTAAGGTACTTTACATTATTAACATCCAGTTGAAAGTCCTTCAAAGGGTTTGAAGAAAAGTGTTAATCAAGCCAAGTATCATATCTTGGTTTCTTGATAAGTTATTTTGTTTAATAAAACAGATGAAAGGAAGCAAATTAGCTTCCATAGTTATCAGCTTCTGAACCGCACAGATGAGAGAGGTTTTGCTGGCGCGTTCGAGACAAGATTATGTGAGATGATCGTATCTCCGGAAGGTAAAACACAGTTCAGTCTGTTACCGAAAATTACACGCAACATTTGATTTCAAGGGCAAACACTTGACACGCAGTCAAGTTTATCTCTTAAAACCCGGTGTAATCACATGAAGATGGAGCTGGTGGTAATTTTTCCAGCTAATTAAATTACCTGAAGTGGTTATTCCCCCAGGGTAGGAGGAGGTGGAGTGGAGTCTGGAAACCTTCAGTCTTTTCCGGCTGTGCCCTGTACTGTCTGCGAGCTAATGTATTTTTCTGACAATGAATTGTTAACATTTCACAGACAAGGTACTCATAGATTTCACAGATGTACCACTGGCATCCTATTCACCTTGCTGGCTTTCTCTTTATCGGCCTCTCCACGGACACTCGCGCGGAAATTCAGCTGGAAAAAAAGGTAGTTGGTGATCAGCCAGTAATAATGTGTGTGTGCAGGAAAGCACCAGCAAAAGGTTGCGTGGTAACCTACTTAACTCAGTGGAACCTTATCATCACTTTCTACAGAGGAGGAAAATGTCTGATCATCTGCACCATCTCGTCCTGCTGTTCCTCATTTACAGCTGAATTATCACCAAAGCCTCTGGCAGTTTGTCACACACGCTGATTCCACACTGACACAAAACTTGATTGATAAGCCACTATTGATCTGAGTCACAAGCCGGTATTGGCCTGTGACACTGCTGGCAGTTGCGTACAAAGAGAAATAAAAAACTAGATGTATCGGTACCATCAGCACGCACCTCCATCTGGGCTTATATATCTGGAAGTACAATCTAATACCGCTCACGTTCGAGGAGACATGTGTGGTCTGCACAGACAAAGAGTCTGGCTGGAAAGGCCACTCGTTTCAGAGCACACGTTCACTCCCCCGGTCTGGAAAACAAATAGGAATGAAAGGTAAAGGAGGTTTTAATGCGAAATAATCTTTCTTTTTCTTGGTGAAGCAGCTTTTTTATGCTTTAAGGAGCTGGAACAGCCTTCAACACATCTTTAAATGTAAAACTGAGCCTTACCTTTTTAGCAGGGAAGTTTGAGATATTATCAGCCAAATGTATTTCAAATAATAGTTTGATATTCTGGGAAACAAGCACGTTTTGCCAGTCTGCTGACCGTTATCAGCGCTTTGTCACATTCACCCATTCACATCCATACACTGATGGAAGAGGCTGCATGGCTACCAAACTTACGATTTGGGGTTCAGTATGTTGCAAAGGACACTTTGACATGCAGTCAGGGGAGCTGGGGAATCAAACCAGCGACCTTCCGATTACTGGACGACCCCCTCGACCTCCTGAGCCACAGCCGCCCCGAGAAAAACAATAACAAGAGAAATATCTCGCTGGCTTTGTTACCAAGAGTCAGATGAGAAGATTGAAACCACTCGAGTGCGTTTGGTAAATATGAAGCCAGTAGCTTGTTGTCTTAGCTTAGTTTAAATCTAGAAACAGCCAGTCGGGCTCCGTCCAAAAGTAACACAATCTGGCTCCAGCACCTCTAAACTTCACCAATAAACAGACTGTAGCTTGTTTCTTGATGTGTGCAAAATCCAAAGTGTACAAACAACAAGAGGACAGAGCGAGGCTAGCTGATCCGCCCTGTTTCTAGTCTTTAAGCTATGCTAAGCTAAGCTAAGCTAGCTGCTGGGGTAGCTTCATATTCAAAAACATGTCAGAGTGGTTATCTTCTCATCTATCTCTGATATTTTCTTCTTGAATCCTGTATACTCTGATAGGTCCGTTCTGCTCATGTGACATCTGTTGCTTGGCTCTTCTTGAGGTTTCTTCCATCTTTTTCATTCCATTTTTGGGAATTTTTCATATTTGAACCGAGGATCTGAGGACAGAGGGTGTTGTACACTGTAGGCTACAGATTGTGAAGCCCACTGAGGCAATGTGATTGTGATTTTTGGGTAATAAATAAAAGTTGACTTGACTTGATGGTTTAAGGCCTATGCAGTAGCACAAGTAGCAGAGAGACTCTTAAGTACAAGCACCAAAACAGCAACGTAGGCCCGTACTGTAGCAAAAGAAATGAAGAAAGGTGCGTTAGTATTATCCCTTCAGTGCAATATTTTTGCATATATTATATTATTGGATTATTACTACTGATGTATTGACATAAAAGCAGCATTTCTTTGCTGTAGCTGTGCAGATGGAGCTCATTTTACAGCTTTATATAGATTTATGTTATATCAACTTTTAGTAAAACATTTACCTGCAAAGTAACTTGTTAAACATGTATTGGAGCAATACTGGTATTGGTTATGGTTGATTAATGGATGAATATTAAGTGTTTTTATCTATTTCTTTACTTTCATCATCTACTTCCTTTTTAGTCATATCGGTAATGTATGTGAAAAGTGGTTTACGCAGGTTTGATCGATTGATTGACTGATAACACCCGCTGCAGACGACCACAGAAAAACAGCTGCACTCTCGAAAACAACAAAAGAGCCAACTTTTGCCAACACCATTTCAACATTCAATGACGCCGTCACGAGTCTATATGATGCATAAGAGGACGCGCACAACTTAAACTCATTCACAAAACATCCTGACCTTGTTTTTAAGAGCACATAATGGCTACTGATGCATTTTATCAGCTCGTATAAAACATTATACATCCATAATCAATCATGACTGTCTCATGAATGTTTATGACTTGTTGTCTGACAACCTCAAAGTACCTTTAATGCTTTTCAAATGCATCATTCAACAGTATGAGACGGGGAGAAAACTTTCATTTCCACGTTTCACACCGTGATAAGTTGTGATTCAGAGTCTTCTATGAGAACTTTGTGACTCATACTGAAAGTCTGTTGCCTATAATTTCTACAACTGTCAGAAAACATGGTGCTTCTTGTGTTGCAGTGCAAAAAGTAGAACATCTGATGCAACTGCAAGAACACTGAGTGGGTAAAAATCAAACAAATGCTCCTTTTTTCAAGATAAAAAACGACGGAAAATACTCCACACGCAGCTTCTTAGTTCTTTTCTCTGTGTGAGTCACAACTTCTGTGATCAATCTCTTCTTCTTCTCTGATGCCCCAGTGTGTTTTAACGGTCGACGAGGCCGGGACGCTGAGTGCTTAATGGTTATTTAGTTGGTGGAAATTACTCGAACAGAGATGCTTCTGATGTTCAGGTCATGAGCCATTTATGTACTTCAACAGTTGAGGCCGGACTGCTGAGTGCTTAATGGTTATTCAGTTGATGGAAATGACTCAAATACACTCATGAAGAGTGGAGAGGCAAATCTGCTCATTACAGTAAGTAGAAGATGGATCTTGGAAGAGGGTTTATGATAAATGATGCCACTTTGAAATATGTTTCAGGGAAGTGTATCTCTTTGTTTTTGAGTAACTGTGATGTCCGGCCAGCTCAACCCCGAAGCTCTGGTGGCTCATGTGGGGACGGGAGGATTAGTCTCGTTCCAGGGGTGAAAAAAGAGAGCTGCTGGCAGAGCATCAAGTGAGAATGTAAGTGAAATGGACAGCAGATGGCTCTGGTTCGTGCACCGGTTGTTTGGGACCTGCTGAGCATGGCTGGGCCTGTGCACCCCTCCAGACCTGGCACCCGTCCTGGCTTCCCCCTCAACAGGGCTCTTGAAACCAGCAGGCTGTGAGTCTGTGCTAATGCGACCTGTACAACTCCCACCAGGGGAGGAGGAGAGTTACTGAAGCCCGTCCAAGGAAATGATGCCGTTTAGACCGAAAGAAATCTTCACCAGACCCCAAATCAAGACCTCTCGCACGTTACATTTCTGACATGTTACACAACCGATTAAAGCAGCAACATTTGAATCTCATATACTTCTTAACTTTGTTATGAGAAACACACCACAAAGCTGTTGTTTTGTTGTTGCAGAACAGAACGGCCACACCTTGTAACCACTTCCAGTAGTGGCCTTGTGAAAAGATCAACCAGTGGTTAAGTTGCAGGGTTTCTTACTACGACTTGGATGTCACGTTTTAAGAGACTCCCTAAGGTTATTTAAGTGAGATTCAGCAGCTACAAACTGACATTTTCAGGGGCCTCCCGGTTTCACACAGCCAGTCGCAGCAAACCATGATGCACTCATTTAAAAAACAACAACGAGAAACTGGCGCCAGATCGACACGACTTCCTGTGACACATCCTTCTCAGGATGTCAAGTGTTGAGTGGATACAAGTGGTGAGAGGTGAAACATTTATGTACCTTTATTACAGAGCTGATGGCGTCAAGACGACAGGAAATGAGTGAAGAGAGAAAGAGATATTAAAAGACATGCAACAAAGGCTCTCTGCTGGACTCAACCTGCGACTGTTGCATCCTCGGTTGTGAAAGATATGGCCAGTGTTTTTGTTTAAAACATCTAAATGCCATGTGATACAGACAGCAGACACTCCTGATGGAAGCCTCCGTGGCGCTGACCTCAACCCCCGCCACAGCATAGAGAAGTGTGACCCTTACCTGACACTAAAAACTACAGAAACACAAAAAAGTACACACAAATGTGTCCCTTTTAATGTTATTTTATCTTACTTAATGTCAACTGCAAGGGAGAAATACCCCTCCAGTAGTTTCTACTTGGTATCTCCTGGAACCTTGAGCTTAGTGTTGGGACTCTGGAGAGTCTTTTAGCCTGAACACCCTGGAGAGGAGACGAGACAGCAGAGTTAAGTGATTCAAACAAAGACGATGTCTTAATTACTGAACCAGCTAGCTACATTTAAAGGTCCAGTGTGTAGGATTTGGGGGGATTTAGGGGCAGAAATGGAACATAACATTCATAATTATGTTTTAATTTGTGCTTAATCACCTGAAACTAAGAGCCACTGTGTTTTTGTTTCCCAAGAAGGAGCCTTTTATATCTACAGAGGGAGCAGGTCCACTTCTGGTTTCTACTGTAACCCAGACAAACCAAACACTGTCTCTGGAGAGGGCCTTTCGTGTTTTTCATGTAGGGATGGGTGAGACAAGGGGTGTTTAGTTGGTTGCAATCTCCAACCAAACCACTAGGTGCCACTAAATACAATAAAACTTAATCCCCTGTTGTTGAAATAACCAGACTAGCCTCGTGTGTTTTTCTTCACTGGGCAGGCCATCGCTCCATGTCTACAAAACATCAGGAGGATGCGTCTGTTCCCCCTCCAGGAGGAGACGCAGGTTCTGGTTCTTGTCATCTCGCGCCTCGACTACTGCAACTTCCTCCGTGCTGGTTTGGCTGCATTTCCGATCTGACCTCTGCAGCTCATCCAGAACGCAGAAGAAGTACACCTTTTTCTTCAAGTTTCCTCCTGGGCACCCTGCACTGGTTACCAGTGGCTGATCCCATTCAAGACGATGGTACTTGCCTACAGTGCTGCAGCTGGCTCAGGCCCATCCTGCAACCCTGATTCCAAAAAAAGTTGGGAGGCCGTGTAAGACATAAATAAAAACCACTCAAGAAAACCACAGCTGTTTACTGTCCTGGCTCCACAATGGTGAAACAAGCTCCCCGCTGACATCAGGACGACAGAAACTCTGTTCATACGCTGTCCCATGTGACGACTCGTCTGTTCAGACTGCCCATAAAACCTCTCTCTCTTCCTCATGTTGCAGTTGATGTCCTTGTCTGATTCTTGTCACTTTTGGCTGAACGCACTTACTGCTGTTGTTTTGGGACAAACGCTGCAGCTAAATTAATGCAATGTACAAAATACACCTACATCATCAATCTCAATAAAACACATTCAACCCCAAAGGTTTGTGCAATAATTTCCTCCTGTACTGTTTTAATCTAAACAAATTGATGAAGTGCAAATCTATGTAATGCGCTTCAGCATGCGGGTAATGAAGCAGACCTTCATTACAGTGTCACCCATTTGTTTTGGTTTGTTTGTTTTTTATCCGTACATCTTTAAGGATCCTGCAGATTTTTTATCTACTGATCTTTACGCAGCTCTAAGAAGAGGACGATTTCTTCCCCAGTCAACGATGGTAACTGAAGTTTATAGAAACATCGTGGTCATGAAAAATAAATCATCGTTATGGTATGGTTTGATTTTGTCAACTGAAACATATGTTTAAAGTTAGGGAAAGTTTGTGGTTATGGTTAATAACCTCTGACCTCCTGCATGTGAGTCAGTTGTGCTACATATTAGTCGACATCCTCACTTTGGCACTGGGTGTTAATCGTGAGGTGTGAATCACAATACATCCCTGCATATACACTAAAACAGGGTCACACATTATCCTCTGACTCTCACAGTGATGCCTTTATGCTGTCTTTTATTAAATTTAAACCTTATTTTCTGCTGTGATTTGTCGCCTGCAGATGTATTCGTGACAAAGTTAACACTCGACTCTTGAAGATGAAATATTGCCTCTTGCCGTTTGGAGATGCCTACTGCAGGAGGTAATAAATGAGTTAAAGATGTTGCTTTGGTTGACAGCGAGCTCTTAATTAAAGCAGTGTGGGATAATGAGAGTTCACCTCCTCTCAGGCATGCACTGCTCTAAACTCAGCTGACACAACAGAAAATTCACATGCAACCTTAGACCTGAGGGACAAATTACTCTGGCACCAGCCAGGCAGGGACTGTACAGGAAGGCAAGCAGCGAATCAATACAGTTTTATAGACCTGAATCATGCCTAAATGTTGCTTCTTACCTCTGATGCTTTCACTTATCTTTGTGTCTCAGAGAGGAGACACTCACGCATATTCAGACCGCCGTGATGGAGGTGATCATGTTCTACCTCTATTGTGACTGTTGGATCATGTTTTATAGTTTTATAGAGTCCACTCCACATTACTCTGCACAGACTCAGGTTACAAACTTAAAAGACAAAAAGTGTTTCATGCAAACTTTGTGCAACAGGACTGAGTTTTGGATTCCAGCTAAACAAAACTCATGGCTGCCATCTACGGGCACAACTGATAACTGAGTGGTGAGCCACAACACTGTCTCTCTTATATTCTTCATCCCGCCCAAGATATGTTGACTGGACTGCTCTTATAGGACTTTTTCCAACTTCAGTAGGACAAAGAGATTTACAACTTGTTTCTCACCCACCCATCCACACACTCATGGTGGAGGAGCTGCAATAAAAGGTGCAGCCAGGGGTTCAGGATCCTGCCAGAGCGACATGTGGACAGACGAAGCCGTGGATCAAACCACCAACACAGCAGCAGTGTTGGAAAGTAACTGAGCACTATTTCAGTTGTTATTCATGATGTTATACTTCTCCTCTGCTACATTTTAGAGGCATCTATTGTGCTTTTTACTTTATTTGACAATCTTATTTACCCCACAGATCTAATGTAACAATATAAATCATTGTGAAATAGGTGACTCTGCATAATGAGTACTTTTGCTTTTGGTATTTTAAGAAAATCTCAACAAACACGTACTTCTACTCAAGGACTTTTACCTGTAACAGAGTATTACACTACTTTATTGGTATTTTTCTTAAAGGTCCAGTGTGCAGAATTTAAGGGGTTATGTTGGCCCCTTAAATTCTGGTACAAAGTTTAAAATGTATGTATGTAAACAATTTTTTGAATGCATTCAGTTTAAAAGAGTCCCAAATATATTAAAATCCCAGCGTCCCTTAAAACCTGCAGTCCAGTGTGGGTGCAGCAGAGAAAAGGTGGTGGCTTGTCAGTCTCCCTCTCTCCGCCGCCTGGTAGGGTTAGTCAAATACAAGAGATCTACCAGATGCAGGTTATCAGGCAATCAGATTAGTGAAGGGGAGTGCAGACATCAAGCAGTGACAGGAAGAGCAGACACAAGCCAATTGGCAACAATAAAAATATGCAATACAACAAAACAAACTCATGCAAATAAAAACACAGCAACAAACTCTACACTGCAAAAGAAAAAGAATAAAAATCATTCACTCAATGGAGAGCCCTCCGGCGTTATGTCAAAGTCTGTTCTCTCGCTTACTAGATCACTAAGTAACAAAACCTGCCTACTTATTAACAGAAGCGGGTGTTTTACGTAGCCTTTTCATAGCACTGAGATCAGGGTTTCTAGGTCTAACAGGGATTCTTATGGTTGTGTTTTGCTTTGGACAGTAGCCAGGCTGCTGGTTGTAGCCATGTTGCTATCGCTGTCTTTGCGACAGTGGCAGCAGCAGTGATACCACACAGAAACCCAAATGGCGGGAAAGTTGAAAAGTTGTCTTTAAGTATGCAGAATTGTTCTGCAGGGCGGTCACCTTGATTTCTTACCTCTCTCAAGAGTAAGTGTCACTGATCAGATCAAATTAATTTTAAATCAACCAAGCATACAGTCTGTATATTTAAAAAATCACTTGTTTATGATCATAACATTTGCCCCTGAGAGGACACACACACACACACACACACACACACACACACACACACACACACACACACTCACACACACACACACACACACAGTCACAGAGAGGGAGGCCCTCAGAAATCCCCGTGGCGCCTCTTGTGTACGCACTGACCGCTCAACCAGTGCATTCCTGCAGCACACTGTACTGCAGGACTGCCCATGTTAACACAGTATCTAGAATCTAAAGGGACATTCCCACACTTTTAGCCTCCAACAGGAGAAAATCATGTCTGCGAGCGATTATCAATGGTTTTAAAACGAGGTGTCTCCAGTGTCCCTGAGTGACCGCTCTCTCTGCCTCTGCCAGTAACACACAGCCTGACCTTCGCTTTACCTACACTGACTCAGCATTTGCTGCTTAATGTTAAGTGATAATGCTGCCGGTGACGCCCACTGGGTGTGAGAGGCATTTGTCAAGGATCAGTCCAGCATCCTCTTAACTGCAATTTAAAAAGCCTGAAAAGCCCGAGGCCATAAATCCATCTGGACTCACTGATCAGAAGCTAATTGATTTCTGTAAAGGTCAATGATGAGCACTAAGTTACGCCTTATATGTTTACTGTGAAGCAGGAAGTACCTTTAAATAGTGTATATTGTTTGTTTTTTGCAGCTTTTTTCCATCAAAACTCAAATGTAAAGTAGATAATTAGACTTTCCATTGACGTATTCCTTTAATTATGAAAATAGAGCTGTCTTTTTAACTTTTAAAAGTCTTTCTCACAGAAAAAGAGGCAAAATTAACAATCAAATAGAGAAAGAAAGTCCAGAAACACAATATAAGAAATATAATATTGCATCATCCCATCAGACATCAGTATCAGCCTCTAAAACCTTACATGGACTCTTGCTCCTCAGTGAAACACAAGCTTTAACATGGTCTAACATTACACCTTCAGTTTACCTCACAGGACTCTGTGTTCTTGCTTATAATTAGATTTGGTTCCTGTCAGGGTCAGAGGGGCATTTTGAGCTGAAAACACTCACAGGAAGACTAAATTTGTGATACAGGAAGTAAGGTTAATATCAGAGGGTTGGGTTACAGTGAGTCAGGCTTCAGTTTATGAAATGGATCTGTATCCAAAGTCATCGACAGGTTTCATATTTTCTGTATTGTGTCACTGCTGCACAGACTCAAGAAGGATTTTAAGTTTTATTCATAACGATGGAGAGTTATACTGGTCATGTCTGAGGGTTTATTTGTACTACGCTAGCAACTTTATAAATGGTGTTCGGTTGGTCTGTCAGATGGAAATATCTCAATTATCAGATGGACTACCATCAAATATTGTAAAGACAGTCATGATCCCCAGATGAGGAATCCTACTGGCTGTGGTGTTTCCTCCTGGTCCATCATGAAGTTCATATTCATGGCTTTGAGTGAAATTTCTGAACAAGTATTGGATACATTGCTAGGAAATTTCACCCAGCTAGTCACGGTAGCTAGTGTTAATTGTTTAGTGCAAATGTTAGCATGCTTAAGCTAGTATGCTGCTCAAAGCTTTACTGTGTTTAAGTGTGGCTGCAGACTCTTAGTTCTGTCACTAAATGTTACTCAAACTTGAGCAAATATTGCGTTTGTTGCAGACTTTTTTGGCGGGATCACACACATTTAATGTCCCAGCGGGTATTTACGGCAGCAACAGGGCAGTGTATGTGGGAGTGACTCAAAATAAACTACAGCGGCCGTGTTATTTATACTGAAGGAAGACGTCACCCAGGGCTGCAGTGTGGTTCACTGATGTGTTTTTAATAGTTTTTGGAGAGCTCTATGACACAGAGAAGGGAGGTAGGTCAAGCTTTAGCTACAGTCAATAGTCTACTCAAATGCAAGAATCAATTAATATTTGTTTTGGTCTTTTCATGGGACATTATGCAGTATGACAATGGGAGAGAGAGGCTTTTAGTGATGAACCTACAGACAATTATCACCTGGATCTCAGCTCCCCACTGCCTGAAATCGATTGTTTGGTTCACTCTTACTGCTCTCATGGTGTCGTTTTCAGCCGCAGCAGGACACTGATTCTAGTTTAAAACTTCCAGACATTACCTGCTCAGCACCAAATGGCAGACAGACACAGTTGGCGACTAGCTGATGGACACTGTGGCGTGTTTAGCAGCTAAAGAGCCAGAAATGTCCACGAGTAGGTGGTGGAGACCAAAAATAGAGCTAAAAGGAAAGGAAATGTGTTAATGAGCGTCTGTTTACTCACAAATTCACAATGTGGGGTTCACGACTTGTTTTTGCTGCCCCCAAGTGGTCAAATAAAATCAGTTATTGCAGGTTTGAAGATCGCATTTATGACTTCTCCAATTTTTTTCTCCAAAGCTCAATGAATTATACATTTCTCTGACTGAAACTATGTTACAGATTACTATCCATTCATGACAGTATTTATCTTTACAAAACTGCATATAAGACAGTAGAGGACAGTGCAGAAGCCACTTGTTTGTTTTGTAAAGTTGACCAAACCAACTGTGAGATAATGTCTAAACCCAGAGACACTCTTTCTGCACACAGCTGCAACTCCTTCGCCAACATAAACACAGCCTGACCAGACTGCAGTGACCTCTGTCCCCGCCGGTGTCTTGGTCTGGTTGTGATGCACTCCCTTATTATCACACATATGACTCTCTACACATATATAATTACTGACTCCCTCCTGGCAAATAGCTGTTTAATGACATCTCAAATTTTGGAAGAAAAATGAGCTCTAAACTTCTATTTCGAGATTTACATTCCACTTAATAATATCGAGGGGGGGTAGGGTGGACATTTTTGTGCGTAAAGTTGGTCTGACTGGAGCCAGACGCAGGGGCCAGACAGTTTTATTGCATTGTGGGATTACTTGCTGGCTGAAATGAAAGTGTATCGTCACGGCTCCCAGACCCCTGATCCTTGCTGCTGCTGAAGGGCCAATGCATGACCTCTAAAGGTAACACAGCCCGGGGAGATTCTTATACAAGCACAAACACGCGTTTCAGCCAAAATAAGAATGCTGCGTGACATTTGGTCCGATATCACCACAGGAGACACTCAGACATTCGGCTAATTAGGAAAGAAAAGAGCCCTGACTGTGCACAATGATGTGAAGTTACATCAGGTGAGATTTTGTCCAGTTGCAATAAAACTTTTCTCGTAAAACTGGTATAATAATGAGCAAACAAATACACAAAATGCAAAACTAAGAGGAGTAACGTGTCATTTATTAAACTTTTACGTATCCAGACTGTCTCTTGAGATAATTACGTCTGTTTTACAAAAGAGATTGGGCCAAAAAAGGCAGCACAGAAGTTAACACACAGTCACACACAATTAATTTACAACGCTCGGGGAGTAAAGTAAAACAGAACCTGAGAGGCATGAAGAGGAGAAGCTTGATTATTCAACACAGTAACATGACTTGTAAAACACTTTTTCACAATGTCTGACACTACACAGTAAAAATGCTCCATTCCAAGTAAAACTTCTGCACTGAAAAAAGTAAAAGTACAAGTTAAATGTACTTAAAATATCAGAAATTGGCTGCAGTAACTTAACCTTCCTTTTAAATTCTCATCATGAAAGCATCATGTTGGGGATTCTGGATGAAAATTGTCCCTAGACATTGAATACAATAATTCTGTTGGGTAAAATATTTATATTTAAAGCTTAATCAAGAATTAATGTAAAATTAAAGGTGTTACTGGTAACATTCAGCCATTAAATGTGTCGTTCCATCTCCCCTATCACCGCATTCATGTCAGAACCCAGCTGTTGTGTAGCTAATGTTAGCTAGTAAATGTTACTAATGTTGCTAACACTAGCTAGCAGACGGTACCAACAGAGTTATACTATCTATCACAAACCTTTTCTTACACAGACATGAACAAAACTATTATATATTATTTCAAATTATTAATTCACATTCATTATACAGTTTCTAAGCACCGTTCTTAAAGCTCTATAGATGTTTTACTTTGAAAAAATGATTTTTCGACATAACATTTTAATTGAATCATTAATTAATTTATTCGTATAAACTACTAAAGGAATCCTTTTGTGAACATATATTATGTCATCATATCATCATGTGTTTTTTTGTTCTTGTCTGTATCTAATTAACTTAATGAAATAAAGTATCAAAAGTAAGTTGTAGTTGGTTGAGGTAGACCTATTTTATTTAGTAGATTAATCTATAATGATGCAGCATATTTCATATACAGACCATATACTCACTGAGTATATGGTCTGTATATAAAATATAACCTAACCCTAACCCGTCTTTACAAAGATTTTACATATAGAGTAACTTTATGTAAAATCTTTGTAAAGAAACTGTAGTTGTGGAGTAGAAGTGTGCAGTAACATAACATGGAAATACTCAAGTAGTACAAGTACAAGTGCCTCAAAATTATATTTAAGTACAGTATTCCACTAAAGGTACTTACATTTTACTCCTGCTGATTTGGGTTTTCAGAGCTTTCAAAAGAAGTTTAAACTGTAAATCGTTTCCAGCCCAGCATCCGGAGTATGCAAATGCCGTCTTGCCAAATTCAGAACCGACTGTGGAGACACTGAAGATTATCAGTCTGGATAATCTGACATGAAAGCTGTAAGAAATAACACAAATCATTGTACAGAATGGCTCTCGAGATGAAAACATACACATGAATCTCCCTCTATATTCTTATTCCTTCCAGTTAACACAAATAAATTACATGATGAGTTTGTGACCCGACAGTTCAAATAAAACACAGAGATGAATGGGAGACAAGATCAAGTTTGTGCTCTAGCCGGGCTGTGGCCAGGAATGTAGTCCCCCCACCACCAACTCCTCAGATATTTGGATTTGTCATATTTTACTTATTAAGTTAATTGTTTAATTATATTTTATGGAAATGCTTTAGTTACATTTAGACCCGATGTGATCTACATGCCGTTTCAAAGCCTCGTTCACACTGCCAGGAGTAAATTATGTTGAGGATTTTGGTTTGCTTCCTTCCTCATTCTCTGACAAATCATCTGGTGCTTCCCTGGAAGTCACAGTGACAGGCGACCAAATGAAACGCACCGTTCGTTGCCTTGAGTTTAGCACATTTAGCGGGATGTGTGGTACACAGATTCCTCTGGAAACATTTGGGATTATGTAAACACAACTCAACAAAATCTATAACAAAGTTCTGGTTGTTTTTTGACATGAAAATGCAGAAATGTTACATATGTTTCTTTAATTGTCACATGTAATTACCTAGGTTGCTAGTTAGGTACAGCCCTTGTTGGTGACGAAAGGAAGCCATTTCTTAGAATGATAATGAAAACCTGAACTGGCCTTTAGCTTCCATAAGAAAATACTTTTTCTTCTTCAACTTTGTCGAGTGCTTGAGGAGTAATGTTACCTACCTTTTCAGCCCACCCTCATCAGAAACAAGACCATAAAAGTCGACTATGAAAGCAGCTTATTACGGCCCATATTGACGTTTGTTGTCAGGTGATGACCTCTAGTGGCCGTAATAATCATTACAGCAGCACAGGAGTCATCCCCATTCACACTGCCTTTTCAAGGCAGGAACAGTGTCTTCAGCATCTTATATGAGGAAAAAAATACTGCAACCATACATGGAAAAGTGTCATCCTGTCTGTCGTACCGACTCTTCGTCACATTTCTGGTCAAAAAACAACGTTTGTCTCTGGCAGAGGGAGCCAGGCAGCTCCTGCAGTTGAATGGCGGTGATTATGTGACGTGATTCAGAACAAAAAACTTTAACTCACCATGTCTTTGTCGCCTTCAACGATAGTATTGTTGTAGTAACTGTCTCTGGAAATTCATATTGAAAAAAATCACTACGACTGTCAGCCCTCCTGACCGAGACTTCAGTGAACTTTCCCCCAGATAACAGCATCCCTCCTCGCAGGAGCTAAAACAGAGCGTCTCAGACAGAGGGGGAATACAGTATGAGAAAATCGATGTGTGTGTTTTGAGCATTAGAGCGTGTAAACCTTTTCTAGTAGTGACCCAAACTAAAATTATGAACCTGAAAATGAACATTATATGTCTCCTTAACATAATTATATAATGTAAAGCAATTAAACGTTACATTATATACACTTCAATGGCCATGTGGTTTTAGAAACAGTGATTTATGTCGTTCTGGGAGTCACTGGCAATCGATCTCTTCAAGCGTTTAAGTATGGATGTGTTGACCTTTTGCACTGAAGGTTATAGACCTTGTTTTTGAGCATTCAAAGTTAACTCAAATTGGTAAACATGATAACAGAACTCAATTGAATATGGTTATACTTTAGTTTAAGCAGGGATCAACTGCATTGATAACATCATCTGCATAGACATGAATTTTTGCTGAATTTTCCAATATCGTCTCTAAAAACAGAAAACAGAAGAGGTGCTATTATAGACCCCTGTGGTACACCTTTTCTTCATGATTTTGGATGTAGTTGTCAACACAAAAACTTTGTATTGTAAACTTGTATTTTTCACCAAGTGAAGTCTGACATCTCATAAGGGAAGCAAAGGTCAAAGGGTCAGCATGTATATCTATATTGTCCTTCACACCATCACACCTTCAAACTAATGGTGCCGGAGCCTCTCACCCCCTCTTGGTCCTTTTCCAAGTAACCAACCCCTCCCCCCTTCATCTGAACAGTCGGCATTAACATGTGATTGGTCAGCGGGGAGCAACCGGGGATCATTACTGCCAATAAACCCGAGTGTGCATGAAGGTTCAATCTGACAGGAGGGATAAAAGGTGGAAAAAAGGGTGCAATTTGTTGGAAATCCATTTCATCCCGACATGAAGTGGAGAACAGGATGAGGCCTTGGCTGCTTTTATCTACAATCCAGAAATGAAATGAAATTTAATCAACCTTTTATTTTCCGTCGTGTTGGCAGAAACAGTGGAAACGTTTTGTTTTATCTTCAGCTGTCGGTCTTCTCTCCTTCCTCTGAAGCCACGGGGGCAGCAGCCTCCGACTCCTGACCGTCGCAGCGTGAGCGCATCGCTGGCCAGTGTTAAGTCTCAGTAATTAAGACTTCACGCTGTTCGACTTTAAAAGCTCCTAAATGGGCCTCCCGCAGCCGGCCGTCCCTCCTTGTTTCAAGTAATTTATTCGATTTGACATGAGTTGTGCTTCACCTCATCCTCGCCTCTCCTGCAACACAAGCCTGTGTTGTTGTGGAACAATGGAGTTCCTCTCCTCCTTTTGTCTCGTCTTGCTTTTGTCATCCCTGCTTCTGTGTATGATCGTGGCTGTGTTTAATGAAGTCAAAAGCGCCTCTGTTTTTAGATGAGGGTAGATGATTAGGAAGTCAAGTGGTCAATCAGGAAACTATAACAAGAAGGCAAAACAAGTCCAAGACAAAACGAGGGATGTTAGACAGATACTGTACATTTTCCTTCTGTACAGATCTTGGAGAACAATGCATGATTGTTGTTTCCAGTCTGTAATGACACTCAAGTAATTCAGGTTGTTTTGGTTTGGTGATTAATCACTTAAAAGATTAGCATCTGCACACTGACCCCAAACCACCAGTTTATTGAAATATATTATCAGATTCAACCCTCCATGGACCCCCAGTGTAAGAACAAGCACCATTTCTGTCACTATCTGTGCATTGTGTATCTATTAATTAGTAATTAGTTTGTTGCTTCTGGTCATAATAATAATGATAATGATAAAAATAATAGTAATGATTATAATAATAATTACTTCATTTATAAAGCAGCTCAAAGTGCTTGACAGTGTGCCATTAAAACAAAACACGATAGAAAACAATACAAAAAGATAAAGTTAATAAAAATTCCATTCAAGAACGAATAAAATGGCAGACGCATAAAAGCAGGTAAAAAAAGAGATCGAACATGTAACATTGACTAAATGCCTGCCTGAATAAGTAGCTCTTAAGCTGATTTTTAAGCATGAATCATCATCTCTGCATCCAGAATGACCTTCCTTCAGCAACAGTTCTCAGGTGGATGAACACCGTCCTGGCCTCAAAACGTTTTTACTTCTGATTTGGTCTGGTGAGCCACGTCCCAAGCCAATTAAAAAGTTGTCTTACTCTTGTATTTAGGCCTGCGTAGCAGTATCTCTGTCTTGTCTTTTTTAGTTTTACAAGCTTTTCACTCTTCCAATGTTTAATCAAGGCTAAATAGGTAGGCAGAGACGACAGGCCGTTGTGGATAGTTGGCCCCACATAGGAAAAAAAATGTAAAGTTAAATATACATATTAGACCGATGAGGTAAATGCCCCAGATGAACTGACATAATAAAGGTTTTAAAACTACATCTTAACTCCCTTCACAACAAGGGACAAGTCTTATCTAAAGTTGGCTAAAATGTCCGTTGACATTGTGGTTTTCAGGGTGCACAGCATTTTAACAAACAAATCATCAATTTATGAAATTACCACAAACACAACACATTGAATTAGGAGACTTCAGGCCCCTTTGAGGGTCTAAGGCCGTGGGACAGGCCCCGGCTTCCCAGTTGGCTCTATGATGACAGGCGTAGATCACTATGAGCCCCGCCTAGGGAGATAAACATCTCAAAACAATTAAGGTTTCGAGGTATGTCCATTGAAAAGTCAATCAAAAAGACATTCATCTCAAGAGGAGTGCATAACAATAACGCATGAACTACAAATATATGAAAAACATCTCCAAATGACAAGGAAATAAAGTTGTTGGCTACTTTAAATTCAATTGTACCTTTAAACACAGACCAGGAAGATTATTATTGTATTCTCACATTGCTTTTTGTCATGTAGCGTACCAAAGTAAATGAGAAAGGGAACATTTTAAAATGTCTTATCTCAGGGGGTAAATGACAAAAAACAACAAGATGGAAACAAAATCCACCAAAGAGATGAGAGGAGTCTGCACAAACAGACATACTGTAGTTAAAACATCAAAAACTAAGTGGCCTAAGTCATGAAATTACACAGATTAGTCTCTATCTGCTTCAGATAAGTGAATGCTTTAAATCAGAGCTATAAATCAGACATGTTGAGGTCGTGCTGATGTTGTCGTAACAGTAAAGCACATGTCCTGACTGTAAGCCTGAGCCCCAGTGATACATCATCCAGCCGAACAGCTGAGCGTGACGGGCTCGTCTGTCCCAGTCGGATAAAAGACTGAAGAGGAAGGCTGTGAAATAAAGGCAGCAAACACAAATCAGAGCTAAACACATGATAAAACATGACAAAACACAAACTAGCTGACGGATTCATAATAAGCTGAGCTTGCTGGGGCCTGATGTGAGGTGAAGTTTTATAACCACTCATCTGCTCCAAGGACCTGGAACTAACAACAACAGCCAGCCGGTGGTGGTCTGCAGGCCGCTGAGCTCTGACACCGAGGCAGGCAGCAGTCACATGACGAGCACCCTCACGTGCACACATGCTCACAGTTGGTGGTGGCAGAGCGGCGAGCGGACGGCTGTCAGACTGCATCCACACCAACCGGGCCCAGCTGTTCACGTGAAGCATGCAGAGGGAGCGGAGGGCGTCTGGACGGTCAGATTAGATGGAGCTCGTTGGGCCTTGTGGTAGACGCAGACTGACAGACGCAGGCAGGTGAAGGAGACGCAGCTCTGACACTAAAAATAACAACAACAGTGGACGCAGAGGACAGCAGACACACAGACAGAAGACCCTGAAAGTGATAGATGGGGAATTCTTATGTCAATTTGAATTTTTGTAGCCGTGCTCACAGCGTGGAAATGTCGGACAGTGAGTTGGTCCAGACTGAAATATCTCAACAGCTACTGGATTTATTGTCTTGAAAGTTTGTGTAGACACCAGACATCCACAGATGATGAACACTACAGATCTCTGTGATCCCCTGACACCTGTGGTTCAGAGTGAAATGACTTGAATTGAATTAAATGCACTGACGTGAAATTTGCCACAGACATTCAAGGAGACTACAAACAGCTCTGGTTTCCTTAAGTGACACCAGCAGGCCAAAACTTGGTTCTGTGGCTCTGATCCTTTCATGAACTGTTCATGTTTAATGTACCAGGATAATGTTTGGGTTGGATTTAAAATCAGACATCCAACCAGGGCTGTCACAGTATCAGATTTTCTCGACACGATTACTGTGAAACGATATTATCCTAATGTTTGTCATCTCCTCTCTGACAGTAGCCACACAACGTGGTAGAAGCTAGCCAGGACAGTGTCTTCTACATCTTATTCTTTCAGTTACACAATTTTTTTTATCGTGACACCCCTACTTCCAACCAATACAACTTCAATGCAACTTCACAAGCGTTTCTCATCAGGTTTGATTGTTGAAAGTGAAGTTATGGCTCTCTCTCCATTCATTTGGATCAGAGCTCAGTGTAGTTAGCCAAAAAATCTCGGCCGGGGATGTTCCTGTGGTAGCCTCTGAGTGGTGACACTTGCCTAGAAGGACTTGGGTCCCCTGACTTTTCCTCTACAACCACCATTTTTGTTGTAGAGGAAATGTATTCCCCTGAAACTTGTTACGGATATTCATGGTTCCCAGAGGATGCATTATGATGTAAGAGTGCCGAACTTTAGCTCAAACCACTGCTGTGTCCAAGTACAGCGGCCCTCTTTCTCTGGTTGATTGCAAAAAGTAAACTTCCTCGAGGCGTGTCTCATATTTTTCTGACATACGTATGGAGCTGCAGGTCCAGTCCAGTCCTCGCTGTGTTTGACTCTGCTCCATTCACTTGTGTGTTGTTGTATCCTTATTTTCATACCCTGTGGACATTTCCCAGGGTACGTTGCATTGTTTTGCGGGGATTAAAATTCACTGAAGATTATATCTGCTCCAGCACTGCAGAACAATGCAGGGGGAAGTGGGGGTCTCCCTGTCACAGCCCAGTAAGACCGCTGCCCACCCATTCTGATCAGAGCCTGTGTCATGCCATGAGCCCAATTAGAGGCTGATCCATAAGAAAAACTCTGAGTCTCATATGTAAAACCATGTAGCTGTCTGCCCCTTGCACCTCAACATGTGCATGTTTTAGTCTTCAGAGGTGCCTGTTACAGCGGTGGGCGGCAGAGATGGTCAGTCTGCCAAGAGCATGAATGATCCTATAGATATTTTCTCCCCGTCCACCGTGTTTAGACCTTATTTATTAGGCCCCAGAGAAAACCACTCTATCATCCCAGTTTACTTTCATATTGTGCAATAAGATATGCTTCTCTCAGTGCTTTTCCTTAAACTGTCTCTGGAAAACTCTCTGAGTCAGCAGAGAGAAAGCGCTTCAGAGCAGCGAGCTGCTCCACGGTGGCGGCAGAGCGAGCCGGAGCCGCAGCACATAGGATCTGATCTGTGAATGGGCCTCAGTGAAGTCTAGAGTAACAATGTGGCTCATCGATGAAAACACTCATTGTCTTCGCTCTCGGTCTCAGAGGAGTCGCTGCACAAAGGGGGTTTTGTCACGGTGCCCAGACCACTCGGCTTTGTCGGAAGTACACATCCATACTGCAGACGAGTCGAAGCTTACTGCTTCAAGGTGATACGTGTTCTGTAAATATATCACGATAGAGATGAGAGCTGGTTCTTCATTTTGGTCGTAGATTTTAAGTGAGTCAAGCCATGCTGATGAAATACTGCATCATTTGAGAGCTCTATTGCACATCACAATGAAACCTACACTTGTGGCTTGTGAATCACAAAGGCAGACTGAAACAGAAGCAGCCTGCAGACACAGACCGGAGGCCGCAAGGTTTTTCCAGACTTATTCTACATGTTTTGTTAAGGTTTATTTGTCTATTATTTTTACTTGTATTGTTTGAACTTTCTGTGTTTCTGAAAGTGAATGACTGTGTCTACTCATTTGTTTAGGGTGGCCTCTGGAGAAAAAAATAAATAAATATAGCAAATTAAGCATTGAAAAACAAAAACAGAAAAACCGAAGACTTTCTCTGCTGAGTTGGCCCATTTGTCATCATGTTTTTGTTTTCTCTCAAGGATCTGAATCCTTGAACCTGCATTAACTGAAGTTTTCCGGCCTCTTGTGTCAGTAGAAACAAGCAACACTGACATATCATCACCTTTTAAGTTGGTAATGTTGAACTTAATAGCAAAAAGTTGCTTATTTAGAGGTCTAGCAGACGTGGAGCACCATTACCAGCTCCAATGTTAACTCTCCTTTTAGCTCCGTGTTTGGTCTCTACCAACTCCTGAGGGAAATATCTGGTTATGAAGTGAAAATCCTCTGTAGATTTGTCACTATGATGACTATGAGCTGTACTATACGAGCAGCTCCTTTAACATTACGTGTAGTTTATGCACTATTTGATCCATTGGTAACATAAAATATTAATTATGGCAGCTATAATTCAACAGCCGTGTTCCCATTAATGTATTATCATGCGCATTTTAAAGTGCGCATGATAATACATTTTAAACTGACAGACTTGTATTTTTTTCCCAGTGCTCGTCGCCCCTGTCTCAGCCACAGGTGGCTGCTGCCCTGAAGCCTCACACACTTCACACCGAGACGAGGGCCGGTGAGACCGCAGGCCATGTGACAACATTTTTGTTGTAACTGCTCCGCACTCTCCCACCCTCTGCAGCATTTCATTATTTCCAAACCCATGAGCTCAAACAATTTGTCTGTTCAGCTCAGTCAGCTGTGGCCTTTGATGTGAGCTCCCCGGTGCTGCGTTCGTGTTCATTAGCTAACAATCAGTGTTTTTGCAGAGGAGGAGGAGGAGGAGGAGGGTCGGAGAACAAAACAGAAGTGGCCACCTCTGTTTTCTTCGGTCTGAATTAATAAATCATGAAAGGTAACAGAAGAAAACAACACATGCAAGAAGGGGAACGCAGGCATTTTTACGAGAATAGTTTTTAAAGGTTAAAGTTTGATATTAAAACCCCTCTCCAGTTTAACTTCTTTGGGTGGGGTCTGAAAGAATGTTTCAAGAATGGACCCTCTGCTGTTTTACGGGGTAACAAAACTAAACACATTTGCTGACGGATTCATTAAGTGCGAAAAAACGCCCCTCGCAGCCATCTGCCAAAAACTAAAGAAGTGAAAAGGAGAGGTAACCCAAGCCCACCAGCACGGCCTTATTTACCCACACCGCCTGCACAAACATGCAGATGCTAGCAGTGATGGATTAGGCCGAGGTTATCCCAGTCAGGCAACACCGTGATAATAGAGTGAGTGCTTTTGGGCTGAGGCGACGTCGACACTGAAGTGATGAAAGTGACGTCCAAGAAGGGAGATTTGTGTCCAACATGCCACAGAGGATTAAGTATCTGGTTTCTCCTCCTGCTTTTAATCTGGACCAGAGGGGACGATTGTCACTTTGCTAAACAACACATATTGATAGTGTGCGCGTCACCTCCAAAGCCAGGTTAACACTGGGGATTAAACACAGGCACTTAAAGAGGGAGGGCTTGGATTAGGGATGCCATTGTAAATTCCTTTGTAAATGTTTTGAGGGCATAATTTCAGTGTGATAAGTTCACACAATATTTAAGGAGACACATCTTACTCTCCGAGGGCTGACGGGAGGGAGTTGTGGGTGGTCAGCGACCGGCCAAGTCCGCGCAGGTGTGACAAAGAAAAAAAAAAACAACAACCCACTCGCTTCAGTCTGTGAACCGGTGATGAAGAGGGTGCTGAGTTAGACAGGATGGAGAGTTGTGTGAAATGGGTCAGTTAGTTACGATCACAGGTGTGGACAGTGGAAGAGGCTGAAGGTGACAGAGACTGATGGCCACTGGCCTCAGAGACAGAAACACCTTCACCTCACATGGGAAGAAAGAGCACTCTCAGTCTTTTCTCTCTTTTTATCTATCTGGCGTATGTGTAGCATAAATGCAAGGACTGGGCAACAGAAACGAATATCACAATATCTGCGACCAAATACATCAATATCGATATTGTGACGATATGGTGAGGATGGTTTCTATTAGTGTCTGGTAAGGTCAGAAAATTACATCACCACACTGTAATGCAGCATTGAAAACCAGGAAAAGACAACATTCATGACACATTACGATATAAATATATCCAAAAAGATGATACATATTCTCATCCACGATAACGATATAAAACTGATAAATTGCCCAGCCCCACATGTACACTATAAATATAAAGAAAGAAAGTTTCCAGGTCCCATTGTGACGCATTTAGTTTACATATGTCATGACCCGGCTCATGAGACATGACAAAAGACTGGAGACGCGTTTTTAAACGGAAAGTTTTAGAAATGTATTAATTAATTGATAGACACAAACTCAAAATACATACCAAAGATATGAGGCGTGTTATCAGATGAGGGAGTGAATGTGATGGATGCAGAGTGCTGTCGAGTGTTTAACTGAAACTACTAACCAGGCCGAAGCCAACTAACAGGATCATGGTGCCAGAGGGATGATGAGAGAGAGAGAGTGCGAGATTTGTGACTGCCGGATCTAAAGGCTGTGGGAGACCACAGGTCCAGGTGCTCCCAGTTACCTTAACTAACCCCACACACCAGGCACCTGCAAGACAGCAGACAGCAACAGAACAAACAAAGGGAAAACACACACCGGCAGGAGGCCGTCACACTTATTTGGTCTGTACAACCAAACCCAAAGATATTCCAGTTAAAATGATATAAAACAGAAAAAAGGGCTTTTACTGTAAAACCTTTAAACGTTGTAGTTATGGTTGAAAATGACAACAGAAATAAACAAGTTTGCAAATAAATCACCTTGAACTTTACGTTGGTTTGTTGCAAATGGAAGTAGAGGTAAGAATTTATCTCACCTCAGGTTGTGAAGTTTTCTTTTTGTTTTGTTTTTAACACAATCTTCCTCAGTTTGCTCAGTTTTCATGTGAATTGTTGTTGAATTTCTCTTCCGAGCACCTCTGAAGGAGAACTCGTCCAAGTTGTAGATTAAAAGTGGGGACTGAAAGTTTGCTGTTGACCTTGGAAACAGCAGATGACAAAACAATCTCACCACGAGATCAATCTAGTCGCCGTCCTGCAGTTTTTGATTGAGTCACGCAGCCTTTCCTGAGCAGATTTGAGGAAGACTGAAAATTAAACACCTACGACCGGGAACGGCCAACTAAAAATCTTGACATTCATCACATAGCTACGGTTTGTTCCTGCAGGGGTACTGCACTGTTTAGTAAATTGTCTTTTGTAATTTTGTCCTCCCCTGCGTCTCTCTGTGCAGCTCTCGATGGATACGTGCAATCTACATATCATATTAACACAGTATTCCCCTAAAAATGCTGATGCGAGTTAAAAAACTCAATAAAGCAAAATAAAAAATCCTCCTCTCTGAAAGCAGAATCCCAGGACACGTTTGAGTGCAATAATGATGGTCTTTTATTGCAAACAAAGGAACAAAACACAATCTACCGCACTTTCATCTCTGATTCCTGCGAGACATCAATCATTCAAAGAACAACATACAAAATAATTGGTCAGAAACTCTCCAGAACAAATACAAAATGCAGTGAAAACAGCATCGCCCTCTAGGTTATCATGAGCTCCTCAAAGAAGAACTAATACTCTGTGAAAATTACAGACCTCATACAAAAAAATAAGATTTTTTTTCCTCAATAATAATAAAAAAAACAGCCAGCATATTTACAGGACAATAATATTTTCTATGAATCTGGCTTGCCTAAATTCCCAGTGAAACTTTACTTATTAATTTTCTCAGTAACCAACTTGTTACACGTGTCCGCTCAAAGTGTATAAGGCATGACAATCAACCTTTTGTCTATTCTGACATTTTGATAACAGCAAAGTCTTAAATATCAGGATGGAAGACATGTTAATGGACCAGTCAGTCCTCCTCTTGAGTATCCTTTACATTTTTCAGTAATTGTCATTTTTCAAAGTTTCTGTGCATTGCTCAGCCCATCTAAGGCACCGACTGTTCAGTAGGGGAGTCCAGAACAAACTGTACACAAACATATAAATCAAACAGCTAATCCTATGCTAACCTATTAGCATTATGTACAAGTGTATAAACATTAGTGATGAGAAATAATGAGCGTAGTAGGTAGCGAATAACTTAATTTACATGCAACCAGTTAAATGGGCGACCATTTCATCTTCACTTCAGTCCATTTTGCTTTAGAGATGAAGCAGGGGGAAAAAAAACAGAGCGGAGACAGCAGTTTTACCAAGTCAGAAACAAGTAGACGCCAATGAATCAGATGTGTGCATGCAGACACGGATGCGCAATAAATCATCGAGTCGGAGCACTTTGGTTGCCAAGGGCGATGAGAAAAAAAACTGAAAAGTTAATTGAAAAGCTCACGGTTTGAGGTGAGGACTGCTCTTTGGATGTGGGCCGCAGTGGCAGATGTGTGGCGGCTGGGTGCGTGCGTGCGACGATGAGAGTGAGAGCGAGATTAAAGTAGTTTATTCTCAGACTCTCTAAACCTTCGACCAAAGCCCTGGCATGGGAAAGTGAGGGTGGAGAAGGGTTAACAAAAATAAAAAAAGGGAGAAACTGCAACCACAATCTATAAAACCCCAATAAGAAAGCGCAGACCGCAAACTACAGCCAACCCCCCCCCGTCCTGATCCGACTGTAACACACATATATGGTTCCGTCTTCGAGCAACAAATACCCTGATTGACTAAACGGAGATCTTTCCAGAAAGGGTTTGTTTTCCCTTTCATGTGAGGCCACTTTGATCCATGTATCATTCCTGAGGAAATAAAAAAAAAAAAGGGGGGAGCACTAAGTGGAAAAGTGTAAGGTCAAATCAAGCAGTGAGAGATGAGATCACTGATGATGTCAACTCTTTTGTTTCTTCTTTAAGTCGCTGGGTTTGTTGTTTGTAGGAAAAATATATATCCCTTGGGGAGCCGTTACAGAGACAGCTCCAACCTAGATGGGTTTTTTTTTTTTTTCACTCATGGATTAAATTTCTAGTTTTCCATAATCGCTGTGTATCCTCAGAGGAGCTGCCGAGGAGCCAAACCCCAACATTATAGCCTGTTCTGTGATCAGTAGTGATGTCAGCCGCTCACAGTGTTTCCAGCTCTTCTGTGAGGTATTCGCCCAATCGTACTTCAAACAAACTGAAGCTGAGGGATCGCTTTATTACTGCCCCTTTTTCTGAGCTCTCCGACCTCGTTTTCAACAACCATTTTGCTTATTTATCGTCATGAATCACAGCTGAGGAGTCTCGAGCGGGAGCAGTGAAACTGTTGGTGGTTAATGGAGCCACATAACGTCAGACGATGACAGCTGTGATAGTCACATCTGGTATTTATAACACGTTGCTTTGATTCCGCGTTTAAAATAAAAACTATAATGACCAATTGGTGTTAGTCGCTCAGACAGAAATCACTGGATACAGAGGAGGGTAAATGGAAAAGACAGAGATGCAGCCTGTTATCATGGATAAGTGGAGAGGGCCGAGGCCTCGTTGGCTTCCTTTGATGTGTACTGACAACTGTAATAACAGAGTTGTGCTTTTCACTGCGAGGAGTGAGTGTATTAACACATCTCAATAATGATTATAGTGTGTTTGGTAACAGTTATAATCCTTAAGACTCTCACTGAGCTGAAGCCCAGTTCTGATACTATATATGGTCAGCATTTTTTCTGTCATAGCCCTTTAACTTATTCACGATGAGTAATTATCTATATATCTTTATAGTTTCTATTGGCAGTGAGGGAGTCTGCCATTTCCACACACGAATCAGACTGCCTTTCTCAACACGAGGGATTCAGAGGAAATGATGCATGACTTCAGTCCAGCACGATTTTGTCTTGATATCAGCTTCACTGTTTACTGTTTACATTCTTTCACACTGTGTCAGAGCTGCATCTGCTGACCGAACGTTTGCTACTGCCGCTGGGTGGCTTTTATTGTGAAGCCCCCACAGGAAAGTATTTGTCACTGCGGCGAGCGCAGGACACGATTGTTCATTAAAAATGCGTCCACAAAACAAGGCTATTTTTTTGGCACTTTCTTTTGTCTGCAAGGCTGCAAGTAACGACTAATTTCATTATCAGTTAATCTGCTGATTATTTTCCGTATTTTTGTCGCTTTTTGGCGTATAAATTGAGTGAAAAGGCAACTAAATCAATTCATAAACAAAAGATCAACTTGGCGTAAGATCTACTCTGGAATACTAACAAGATATCATCATATGTGCATTATAAACACAGTATCAATATTTTATTTTTCAATATCATGGCTGTCATCAATACTGGTATATCGCAACACCCTTGCCCAAAGACTCTTCATTTAATATCATAAATGACAAAGAAAAGCAACAAATCTTTGTGTTTAGGAAGCTGAAACCCGAAAATATAAAAAAAATGAGTGAAACAAATCATTGTTTACCAAAAATAGCTGGCAATTGACTTCCAATCAGCTAATTCATTAATTGTCGCCGCTCTAAATGTCACTGGATCATTTTTAAACTACAAAAGCAAGTAATGAAACAAGACGGAGCTGCAGGTGACAGGCTGCACACCTCCAACTCCTCAGAAAGGTAACTTCAGTTTGACCTGCTGCTGTTTGGAAAAACTTCTCACGCCATTTACATGCAATTATTATCGACTGACTACTTAATTAGTCACTATATTTGGCTGTACTGTAAACTGATGCACCACTTGCTCAAAGCTGTTCAAGTTTGTAGTTCTCAAAACAAACTCGCTGTTACTACAGAAACCACGGGTGTCGCCAAATCAGTTAGGATTGTAATCTGAAGGATAACAGCTGTAGGATCAGAGTTATCTGTAAAATAAATAAACTGAACTGAAGCTGAAAGTAAGAGCACTTCCACAGGGAGTGACCTCTTTTACTCTGTTGTCATCTTCGCTGTCAGGTGACAGGCTTTCTTTTTCATGAATAATTTACAGAAGATACTCAAAGTTTGCAAAAGCAGCTGAAGAACTTTACCAGAAGTTTAACAAGGGGCAGGTTTTTTTTGTAGTGTCAGTTTGCTTTTCCCTCAGTTTAATGCCTGTGTAATCTCCCTTTGAACCATGTGTCTGACTAACGTTCCCTTTAACGTGATGATACAATTTGCTTTTAAAAAAAATCATGCAATACAATTAGCTGTAAATACTGATTGCAGCCATGATAAACATTTCATGTGTATGAAAACGCTGCAAGCAATTGATAGACCAGTTTCAAAATGCCACAGAAGCTGTGAGGTTCTATGGGAGCAGAGCTCAGTCAGTCAGGGGTATAAATACTTTACTAACAAGGGTCCGAACACCTGACCTGTGACCTGCGTTAAAGACAGGTGCAAACACAAACAAGCACAATACAAAACCTCATTCACATCAGTTGAAACTCCACTGTGTGCCTCTTAAGCCTACAAAGATAATATCATCGAGGCGTTCCAGCTTAGTTGTAGCTCCTTGAAATGCTACAAAAACTGTAATACAATCCACATCCACGTCCTTAAGGTTAAGTGGTTACAATCAAGGCAGAGCAGTATTGTTCAAAGAGCTCACTGTGAGACTGAGCTGAGTAACTGACATGACACGACCTTTAATGATATTTATATCTGTCACTTGTTAAATTATTCTCAGCCAGTCATTTGTCCGTTATTTTCTTCGCTCCTTTACTCAAACATACCACTCTCTGCGTGAGATCACAGATCCGTCCATGTGGGACACATAGTCGCTGTCTGTACCATTGTCATAACAGTCCTCCGGGAGGTAGGGGGAGCCGTTGTTCACCACGGGGCTGTGCACAGGAGGCCCACAGGGGTGCATGTTTTGGGTGTTGTAGTGATCTGGGTAGTAGTTTCCATCCTTGAGGACCCTGTGGCCATCCCCCCTGTCGGCCCAGTCATCCCTATCCTTTCGTTCAGGGGTGTAGTCGGGGTAAATGATGTCTCCCCCCAGTTTGGGTTTCAGATCCTGGCTGCCTTTGCTCGTCTTGTCCCCGTAGACCTCCTGCAGCTCGTGCGGCTGCAGCACGTCCAGCTGAGACTCCTTCTGCATGTCGGAGGGTCCCAGGTACTGTTTGGTGTAGTAGTCTCCTCTGAAGGTGCGGCGCTGTCGCATGAAGCAGGCCCCACCAAGGATCAGCAGGAGAATCAGGAATAAGACTCCACCTACAGCCCCACCGACTATAGTACCCAGGCTGCTGTCAGGTAAGGAGGCCAGGGTCGGAGAGCTGAACGGGGATTTCTGCTGGTCCACGGCAGTACCGGTTCCGGCGGTGTCGTGCAGGAGGGATGCAGTGGTGCTGGGGGCTGCCGTGGTGGGGGGAGGATCTGCAGAGTGAACATGTGATGAAAAGATTTTAACAGAGAGGAAGGACGGCATATGGAGTGAGGAGTCATAAAAATAAAGGGGAGAAAGACCGCACTTTATGTTCTGTAACAACTGACGAAGCAAGTGTGACTGGTTTTTAGATTAATTTATAACAACACTGAGCAGTGTTGGAGCACAGACATGCCTCTCCTGAGACTAAAGAATCTGTTGAAAGCCGTGCTGTAGAGCATAAAGGGGGAAATGAAAGGGGCAGAGAGAGGTTAAGTGCTAAATGTCATTGTGTGTGTGCGTGAGCGAAAGACAGAGAGGAATCAGAGGACAGAGGACATGCACTCATGAGCATCTGAGTGAGCGTGATTGGCTCTCCACCCCGTTTTTTCGAAACCCTGCTGTGGGGAAGTCATGTGAGAAGATGAAATGCTGTGTGATCGATGTGAGGTTCCTGCATCTGATTTGTCCTCTGGTGGCCGGCGTTGCTGATAGCTGCCAGAGTCGGACAGAAAAGGGCCGTGTGGAGCTCAAGGTCAGGAGAAGTGTCTCCATTTTGACCTCCAGCCTCGGGGGCTAAGAGCAGCCTGATACCACTAGTCAATCGCTGTGCCGGCACATCAAAGGCCTGACTACAAAGCAATATGACTCGCACTAATAGAGGTCTGCAACTCCAGGAGGTTTTGAGGCGCTAGTTATCAAAACCAAATTCCCCGTAGAGCCATAATGATTTCCACAATTTAAGTAAGAATCCAATTACCTGCAATTATGCACTGTGTGTGAGCCTGAAGGATCAGGGCTAAAGTAAAAGCATGAGTGAGGATAATGGAGACAGATCAAGGTCAGTGAACTGATACACTGGCAATCGTCTCATTCGTCAGTCATCAATCCCACCCTGCAGCGTGACATTTTAACCTCATGTAGGTTGTGAGCATCTGCAACCATGTATCTGATCATCTGAGTGACGAGCAGCCAAAAACCACAAGGCTGCACAGACAACTGGGAATATGAAACAGCTACACCAAGCAGCCTTGGAGGGGGGAGGGGGGGATATATAGCTGAGCTCAACCTGACTATCTCCACAGGGGAGGGAAGTGAGAGGCCGCATGCCCAACTCTTAATATTTGACAAGAGAAGCAAGATAATTGCTCAGTGCAAGTCAGTCCTGGACAGGATGTCAGCTGTGCTTTCGTTTGGAGCAGGACTCCAAACCAGGCCTGTACACAGATGGAGCCTGACAGCCCTTTTTGGGGCTCCTCCAGCTTTTCCCTCTCGACAGTGAGAAACGAAAAGGGTTGTGTGTGTTAGCCGAGTACGTGTCCAAAAGCAGCAGTTGCTTTGTTTGGAAAAGGATTAAAAGGAGCAGAGGAGAAGTGAAAATAAAAAGGGATGCAGAGTTCTCAGGATCCACGCCCTGACCCTACAATAATGAACTCCTAACCCACGGATAGACAGAGGGAGCAGACGGGAGTCGTTTGGTTTCCTGCGAGTTTTCTGACCAGGATTTATGTCAATGAATCAACTAATCCAAATGCAGGGAAACCCCTTTAAATGAGGCAAGGAAGTCCCCTCTCTGGATATTAGTTTTAATCTGTGAAGTGTTGAGTTGAACTAAATAAACTGATCACTTTTCATTCAGAACAGCTTTCGGGGAAGAATAGCGAAAAGAGTATAGAGTACACACACATACTTCTGTGTACAGCAAATCTGTGAACACAATTCATTATGCCCCGCTGTGAAATCTGACCTTAAACAAAACAAAGAAAAAGGTTACATGGGAGCACACTTTGCTGAACCAGCAGGGGTAAACACCCTCTTCCTTATCTGAGAAATCTAATGTTGCCAAAACCACAACAGTGGAAATGTTTGGTACTGATACTCTTTATCCGCGCTCCGTGCTCCTCTGTTGCCAGGAATGTGTGAAAGTGGATCTGGGCTGGGACATTTATACGGAGGCTTAGCTCGGCTAGAAGTGTTGAACCGAGGGCTGATCGTACTGAGAGGGTAATCTTACATCAGAAAGGCACCATGGAAGTCAACAGATTCCTCTTTTACCCTCAGATGTTAAAGTTTATTTATTTAAGTTAGTAGATGGTTAAAAAAGCATCCACTGGCACTTTAAGAAACTGAGTGTAAAAGTCAAACGTACCTTGTACCCAGAGGTTCACATCTTGAGTGCGGAGACCGATGTCGTTTATCACTTCACAGCGGTATACTCCAGAGTCATTGCGCTCCAACGGGCGGGTAAAAGCAAAGCTATTGTTTGAGATCTCAACACCCTCAGGCATCAATCCATCCAACCTGTGCAAAAATGAAACATTACATAAATCTCACAGTGCATCAAACACAGACCTTAAAATTCATACATTGTTATTACTCATATTATGTTTCAGAGACACAAGTATAATTGAGAAACCTCCTCATGACTTCCAATGACGCCACTGTAGGCCTGTTGCAACTATTAAAATATCACATGACTGCGATAATTTGAGATGACTGCGCTTCCATCAATCGAGGGGAAAAGCTTTCTACTTGAACACAAGGTTTCAGTGTCAGGGCAAAAAAAGAAAGCCAAAAAAAAAAAGAAAATAAAGAGCTTGGCTGTCTAGACTTTACTGGTTCTGTCAGCTCAAATGAGACCATATTTCTTGTTTTCAAAGCAAGATGATGACAAAGAGCTGCCAATGGGCCGGTGTTGTTCTGATGCATGAACCATTTGGAATCTTTTATTTATAGCAGGGAGTCCCGATGGGTGCAGCGGGGCATTCGACAGCTCCAGTGTCCGGGCTCCAAAGTTATGCTGGAGGTAATTTATAGACTGACGCTTCTTCACTTCGCTGCTTAATATAAGTTTGTTAAAACCCAGTTTGGATCGCTGCAACTGGACCAAA
The DNA here is from genome assembly GCF_965226575.1 of Pagrus pagrus. Classification (NCBI taxonomy): domain Eukaryota; kingdom Metazoa; phylum Chordata; class Actinopteri; order Spariformes; family Sparidae; genus Pagrus; species Pagrus pagrus. The sequence continues at coordinate 9,104,842 of NC_140188.1, forward strand.
CAGCAGCTGGTCCGTTGTATAGTATTTGCTATAACATTAGATAGTCAAAATGTGTTGTTGTAGCCACGTAAGTGTAAAATAACAGTGTTAAACCAACTTGAACACATAAACTATTGACTTGTCTACGATAAAAAGGAACATACAGTGGCGTTTAAGCCTGACTTTCATTATTTACATTCTACAATGGCTTTTTCAGAGGTGCAGATCATGTTACGCAGCTTAACATTAGCTGCTGACGACCTGAATATGAATATCAAAAGTTTTCCCAAGGTTTACGGGTTGAAAAGAACCTTCTGAATGCACCTTTTCACAACTGACCGCACTCTGACACTACTGAGGTCTGCAAAGGATATAGCAGGTAGAAGCAGCCAGAAACTTGACAGAATATAACAGCCTGTTTTGACACCAAGAAGTACCTGAGACCCTTCGACAGGTCTCAGGTACTCGAAGACACAACCACTGAATTAGATTGTAGCATCATCCCATTAATTCCTTAAGTCCAAATTTAGATGTGTGTAGTTAAAGTTCAAGGGGCACTTCTGAATGACATGCTCAAGGAGAGTTGTTTCACTGCATAAAGATTAGGTGAAACAGTAAAGAGTACCAGGTTTAGTTTTGCCTCAAGGATATGTTGTTCTCCAACAAGCCTTAATGTCTGACAATATAAGGAATAACGAACAATATGGCGGCCAAGAAACACCTGAAGACACCATCATGTTTCATAAAATCTGTCTGTCAAATGGTTAAATGGTTTAGGAAACTTTCTTAAATCGACAATCCGACATTCACACTCAATTCAGGCTGATTAGCCAGCTGTCAACAGGGTCTGAACTTCTCACTGAAATGCTCTTTTGTGATTTTGCATACAAGTATTTCTGTCTCTATATATATTTAAATGATCAAAGTGTGGCTGAAATCTTTTGCCATCCGCATGATCAGAACCAGTTATTTTCGAGCATAACCCGACCCTTAGAGGAACACGATAATCTACCGAAAACCATGGAAAATGTGTGATCATCTATTTCCGATGAGAAGTGAGGTTTTTGGGAGCAAGCATTAAACCACCATTAGAGAAACGTCCTTGTTTGTTTCAGCCTTCAGTTACAGTGGTTGAAGCTTACTCTCAGTCACCAGAGTGCCATTCAGTAACTGTCTTGCTACACCTACAGGATGAAAATCTAACAAAACGGTTGTCCCAGAGAAGATCTTCTCAAAAATTGGACAGACTTTTGGCAGCTTTTGCTGATACTGACCTGATCCATGTGAAGTGATGGGCAGTCGGGTTTGCTTTGGCACCACAGACGAACTTCACATTCTCTTGACCCACATGCCAATTTTTGTCATTTCCTGTTATTGATACCATTGGTGCAACTGTAAACAAAATAAAACAAAAAGGTTACGATGTTTTAAATTATTTACAAAGACAAAAGGAATAGAATACATATTTATATCAAGGCTAAGTTATTCTTTACAACTTACAACATAAGGTTGGTTGTTCTAACCAAAATGTATTTTATTTTTATTTCAAAAGGTGAAAGTCTAGGACTCAATAATCAGTCACTGTGATCCCAGCAACCTGGTGACAAATGAGCTTTTCCAGAAGGAACAAAGCTTGCATTATAAGCACAGTAGCGAGCGCTGACAAAAACAAAGGCTGTGCAGGACTGTAGCAGGGTACAGCATCTGCTGGTGAACGAGCCAAGAGAACAAACAAATGACCCTGGGTTGGTGGAAAGTTAGAAAATGACAGACTCAGTCAGACAGTAGATGTAGTGCAGCTAATAATAAACTCCACTGCCTCACCATGACAAAGAAAAAACACAACGGAAGGCAGGAGGATGCCTAAATGAAGCCCGGCACATGCCACTGTAATAAAACATGGCAAACACTGCCTTAGATATCCAATTTTTCATTTTGATTTCTCTGGAGGACAAATGAGGAACTCATTACAACACGCAGGAAGATGCCCCGGCTCACCGCGTCCACTGACCCTTTTCACGCAGCTCGACGTTGAAATTGTGCTTCTTTTGCACTTAAAATCCCTTGCCTCGGCATTTGACATGATTTATTGAGCTGGAAAGGCTCTTTCTTCCTGTATTAACCTTGGTTTTTCTGCATCTCCATCCGCTGCCCCCCAGCAGCCCCCCTGCTACTTGTGTTGCTGCGGAGGCCTGATCAATATTTCATAAAATACCTTCATTAGCCTGCACTCACACAGTCCAAACAGAGTAACCCTCCGTACTGATCGCCAAGGAAGTACGCATCAATGATTATAACATTAAAATAACTATTAAATGGCCTCTTTACGGGCGCAAAAGGAAAGGTAGTGAGCCATAAATCAAGCTATCATCTTGGGATAATATCGATAAGATACGCTGTCCCTGTTAGAGCTGCACAATTAGAGCTACAATAATCATTACTTCTCATATGTAATGATCATGATTATTCAACTCGGTGATTTCAGGAAGAAAATCGTTTTTTTCTCTGTTTCCGACTCACAACAGAGGACAATTCATATTAAATTAAAACATTTAATGATAATAAATAGAATTTCAATACACAGCGTAACCTTACACATTTAACTGAGCAGCCATATGACTAAACTCAATCCAAGGTGGTGAGCAACATCATCAGAAGCAATTTGTTACAGAGGACGATGCCATTCAGACTAACTTTGAACATTTAGAGGTGGAACTTGGGCTGCAGATATTCTATATTTTTGTTGTTTCAGTTTTTAGTAAACATGCTGAAACAGGAGTACATAGTGAATTGGTCGGGGACTGCGGATTTTGTGAGCTAGCGAGTATTTACTGCAGCAGGACAGCATATGTGACTCAAAGTAAACTACAGTGTCCATGTTCCTCATCAATGTTGTGTTTTTTGGGCAGTCAGCAGAGTTTCCCACACAGACTTTACTTGGGCGGGCCGCCCAGGTAGATTAAACGGTGCCCAAGTATATGCGGCGACCCATTTCAGGTTTTTTCTAGAATTTTTTTCATCCTTTTGAGAGGACATGTCATCTGCGATCGATTAACGAGTGGAAAATCTGCCCCCTCTACACCTCTCATCTACTGACTGTCACACATGCTCTGCAGAGAAACAGAGCGAGAAAGATGTTCTCTGGTATCATGTTCCTCCTGTAAAAGCAGTGATTGTGATATTTAATGTAGCTCTTTTTATTCTTGTAAGTGCATCTGGTTTTTGTGATGTAATTTGGTACCACCTTGGTTTCAATAGGCGGACAATTAAAGCAAATTAAAGCAAATCTGAGGCCTAAGTTGATTTTTTGAGGTTCATTCTCAGGTCATCAAATACAGATGCTGTCGGTTGGTGGCTTGGATCTGATATATCCACCACAGGTACGTGGTCGTTCTGTAGGAAACACTGATCAGTGTCCAAAACACATGCAAATCTTTCTTGTCAAGGTTCTGAATCCAAAGAAATTTGTAATTTTTGTCTACAGAGGACTTGCAGCTGTGTCAAGTGCTTGTTCTTTTCCCAATAAAAGTAGTGGAATGACTTTATTGTTGGCTCTCTTTTCTTTAAGAAAAATATAGACTATCACCAAACTTTTTCTGGCAGATGTAAGAACAGACAACACAAAAAACGAAGGAGGTCTTATTACTCAGCACTTACACTGAACATTAAGTATGTAGGGAATGCGAAACTCTGTTTGCAGGGCCGGATGGCGCACCACACAGGTGAGCGTCTTCCCCTGGGCGTAGCTCTGCGGTTGCCACATGTAGCGCACATGTGTGGTGCTGGTGCCGTTGGGCTCATCCTGACTTTGTTTCTCACTTCTTCCATAGAGTTCTGTCTCCCAGAAGACCTCCGCGGCGGGACGGCCTCGCTCTGCTATGCAGGTGGCCACCAGTGACTCATTGCCGCCATCCAGCAGAGCTGTGGGACCGGCAGACACGTAGACCTTTGGCTCCACTGTGTGAAAGAGAGAAGGGGGAGGGGAGAAAATGACAGAATGGGGAAGAGATTACAAAATGAATATTGATTTTTTTTGTGTATGTATATGAATAAATAATGTCCATCATATAGTCTATGGACAGAGGGAAGTGGCTTTAGTATACTTAACTGCCAGAGAGAGCAGATTGACTTCTTCCATTTCACATATATGCATTAAAAATTGATGAACCACGCTATTCAATCATATGGAAGCATTTCAGTGGAGACATAGCTCTCTTTATTGTTGTGTGTCAAACACATGGAAGGGCAATTTATTGATCCTACTGTATGGCTCTAGCAAAGCATATCGGTGCCTAAAGTATGGATCTGGCATGGGGGCAAAAAACCCTAAATAATGCAGAATCAGAGGATACTGATGGTAAACTGTTGTGTTTGTATCTGACTGTGTTGTACTGGAAGATGAGAAGCTAAGCCTCAACGCTGTAGGGCTGTGGTAATGTTACCCCGGCTTCTGTTGAATAACTGGAGGTTTAGACGTAACAAGGATTTTCTCAACAGACAGGCAAAGCAGACTCATGCAAGAGGGATGCAACCAGAATAATGCAACCCTCTACCTGTTGTGCAAAGAGGTAAAACTACTCATCTTTTGCTGCACTGGCCTAAAAACACATATGGGGCTGTGTTTAATAATCACAAACTGTGGGAAATGACACTTGGGAAAGTTCAGCAAGACAAAAGAGGAAACAGGACAGTGGAAATACAAAAGACAGTCTGCTGAGGGAGGGGAGGACACTGTGTAGGGGTACTGATAAAAAACCGGCTACTTAGGTTACAGAAGATTACACTTCTATTACTAGAATTTCTCTCTAAAGCTGATTTCTTCTTCTTTGTCTTGCAATGCACCACCTCCTCCATCTCTGTCCCTCCTAAAACAACAATAACAGCTGCTCCACTTACTGCAACGATGACAGTTTTAAAGGCGGCACGTGGAGGCCCACATCAGCCTAAGACAAGGCCATCACCTTTAAAGACAACTGCCACCCTACTCCTCCCCAGCCGAGCAGGAGGTCCAACAACAAATCCAAATAACTCCTGGCTCCCTCTTTTCCCAAAATAAAACCTGGCGTCTCCTGTGCCCAGTACAGGGGCAGGGACGCCGTTCTCAGTCATCCACCCCACATTCTTCACTCCCTTCTCTCTGCCCCTCCTTACAGGCCTCTGACTATAAACAGTAGCAGCTCTATGTTCGGCGGCGAGCTGGCTGAAGCTCCACAATAACTAAATCAGAGAGACGTGTTAATTTGGAGCTGCTGTCAGGAAGGGAGGGGAGTGCTTTGGATGAGTGGAAATGCTTCGGGGAAAGGGTAACGATTTCCCTTCAGCAAACTGGCTGCATTGGCCCTTTCCCGCCCACACACAGACACACACTGATGAACATATGCACACCGAACGCCGACGTCAGAGTGGGATCCCCTGAAACGAGGGGTGGTGTGATGATCTATAGCAGCCATAATTTCTGTTTTAGATTTTGGATGCTGTGGTGCAAAAAGCTGGAGCGTAGACAAAGATTAAATTCTGCACCAAAAGCAAGTTTGTGATGCAAAACAACTATAATTCATTGTGCAAATGGAGTCACACATGGCAAGTAGGTAGGATCAGTGGAATTATCTGCAAGTAAGCTCTGAGCTAAGATTGGCCTCATTAGCTGATAGTTAACAGAACTGGAAAAAATGCAGGTTGTATAGAAACTGCAAACAAAATATAGCTTTGCGACGCATTCAGCATGATTTCACTGAAGGAAGAAACAAAACACTTTTAACCGCAGAAAAACGATGACACTCTTCAGATTTTGGCTTCAATGAGTAAGCAACTTTAACCGTCTCTGTGGGGGGATTTCTCAATTTTATGTCTCAGCACAAAAAGAGCTGAATTAGTGGGCACATGATGAAAAAACAACTTTAAAGATAAAAGAATGTAGGCTTGAGGAAGACAGTCAAATATGAGGTTTAAAATGATCTGCAGCAGAACTCCTTATCAATAAAATCTGCCTCGCCAATTCGGTTTGTGTGAATGTTTTGTTTTGAGGAACCTCAAGTGCGGTTTAATAAATGCCCTATTCATCTGTCAGCTCTCTCAAACAAAGGGGTCGTTCTAATTCATTCACTTTATGTGTCATATTTTCCTTCCTGTTTCTTATTGGTAGGGACTTTTGGCTCACGTACTGTAGCGCAGTTCCTGTGGAACTGTTCCTGAACTGAATGCTCATGCCTTTTCTGTGAGAAGTTGCAGACGCAAGGCGGGGGAAAAAAGCAAGAATGTGCTGGTCCAAAACAAATATTGTGTGTCGAGTGTCTCATGATACTGATTAATACAAGACGAGTTTTGAAATTAAGTCAATGTCCACGGCACCTGTTAATCATTATAATGCGTGTCGTGACTCTGGTCTATTATTTATGCGTTTGAGCCTTTTCACTGATTTACTTTAGTTCATTTGAAAGGAATGACAATGAGGTCAAGTTCTCTCTCATAAACCTCAAATGTATAAACACAAATCAAAACTGGGAACTTTGAATTGAGTTTAAAAAAAAAAACATGTTTAAACTGAAACAAATACAATATGCACCCATATACTGACGTGCACAGTGCAGGGCTACAGCCATCTTGTCCTTTCTCAAAACAGCAACAGTCAACCAAAACAAGGCAGAGATGAAGAGGCTAGTCTTCATCGCTGCCTTGGGGAATTGAATCTGCTGACTTTAGCTCTACGTGTAATTGTGATGTACTCCCTGTGGGAAAATATGCTATGAGACAACCTAATTCCAACATGACATGTATCAAATTGCAAAGAACATACGTGTCCTCCATAATTACACCCTATAATTACATGTGAATTGTAAAGTAGGCAGAAGCATGTATTTGTGAATGGGTGTGCATGTTATGTGTTTATGCGAGCCATGTCTGACAAGCTGCTCAGAGAGGAGAGCAAGGTGTACTTGAACTCTGTGACGTCCCAGACACTGTGGCTGTCACAGCAGCACTTAATGTACCACTCATTAGTCATCAGAGTCTCCTTCACTCTCTGGAGGGAGACAAGAAACTTCTGCCTACAGTGCAATCTGCTCCTCTCAGCCCTGCCTGAGTGCAATCCAACCACCCATTTGGGGCTTTGAATCATATGCTGACCACAGAGGAAGTTCAGCGTTCATGCTCCTCAGACAGAAGGTTATGGCCCAATCCTATTTCCAACTTTTACCCCTATCCCTCGTTTTTGAGTGCTCCTTTTACCCTCAGGAGAGAGTAATAAGGGGAAGTGTTCAAAATCTCCTCCTATTGAATGACACAACCCTTTACGCTGACGATGGCGTAAAGAGATGCAACCGGTCATTTCCAATATGCTGTCTTCAGCTGTGGTGATTTCACTCGATCCTGGTATTACCACAATGCCATTTGCCATTTATCTGTTGGACATAAAAAAGTACGGACGGCCGCAATTTCTTCACAACTTCACATTATCATTAAAGCCATTAAATAAAACAGAACACTGCTTCATTACCTGGGCACTAACAGGGTTTATAGGCTAACATTAGCAACCCGTGATCCTACCCCTGCCAGTCTGCACTGATATTAGAGGAGCGTTACCAAGTGCAGAAAATTCACTGCCAGACTTTAGATACATCAAACAATGTAACGTGTGAGCTAGCTAGTTAGCGATTGTTTTATGCTTTTTGGTTTAGAGGGGTAGGGTGAAGCGTTAAGGCTACATGGCCCTCCAAACAGAGATTTTGAGACTTGAGACCAAGGGTTATGAGAACTCTCTGCCGTTTTAATGTATTACGGTCCTTTTCTTTATAACAAGCATAAAACAATCGCGTCCAGTTTGCTGATGTCTCAGTAGCTTACTATCTTGCTTGCTAACGTTGCACTTGCAGAGCTGTGCATGACAGTCCAAGATTTTGAGGTGTTGCAATGTTGCATCCCTCCCTTTTATAGTATATATTGCCTTAAATTTAACTTAAGTCCAGCAATGAAGTAACTGTACTTGATACTGCTCCTCTAATATCAGTGCAGACTGGCAGGGTAGGAGCACAGTTCGCTAACATTAGCAGTCGGTAATGAGGCTGTGTTCTTTTTAATTTGATGACTTCATTGATTTGTGAATGAATTGCAAGTCTTCATGCTTCCTCTCATCTCCATCAGAAAAACTGCAGATGGCATCGCAATAATACAGGGAGTGCCACAGTCACACAAGAGGAATCATCACAGCAGAAGACACTTTGTTGGAAATGTCCGGTTTTAACTTTAACACCATCAACTGATGGCGTATGAGGATCTTGAAGGGTTGTCCCATTTCGGGGGGGGGGGGGGATTTCAACTAGTACCCTTTATAACTCTGTTCTGAGGGGCAAGGGGTTACCTCAACAACGAGGGGCAGGAGTAAAACTTTGAAATGGGATTGGGTCTAAATGGTAGTGGTGGTAGTAGTATTAGGCCTTAGTGTGCATACCCTCTTGTATACTGTCAGTACGCAATGCTTTGGGAAACCAGAAAAGTTGGTAATGAAAATACCCATTGAAATGCAAGTTTTTCATATTCATAAAAGCAGCAATAAATAAGCAAACTTTGGACCAGGGTGTGTTTGATGTGATGTTGTACATTTCTAATTGATTTTTTGGTCTCTATTATAAACTGTGGCCATGTTTTTTTGTTTTGTTATCAGGGGCAGACAAACTGCCTCAAATTAAAGATGTAATATCAGTAACAACAGAGGAAAGCAGTAAAAAAAAAAAAAATTAGAAAAAAGAAAAGAAAAGAAAATTATGGTGAAGCTAAATGTGCAGACACTGATAAGTATAGCATATTTTATGATATATTGTTTACACCGAAAAGTGAAGTTTGTCATCTGCTTACTCAAGGCATGTGAGAGCTTTAGAAATGCCAATTATTCAGCCTGAGGTATGATTTCATAATTTGTGACAAAGGCCAAAGAGGGCAGAACTTACAACAGTCCTCACTGCCTCCAGGGAAATAGCCCCACATTGTAGTTTTATGACCAGTGCTACAAATGAAACTTTTTCATGCTGCCTGGTTAAATGCATCTGAATGTCATGAGAGTCACTATGTATCACACCCTGCAATTAACTTGTTGTTGCATGCAACTAGTTGCATCAAGTTGGAACTGTCTGAACTTTCTTGTACTCTATTTACAAAGTTGCTGCATGAGGAAAGAGTCTGCATATTCCATAAAAATGTTATTATGTGCACTTTGTTTGCAGTCTGCAAGTGGCTTTATGGAGATCATTATAGAGACTCAGTGAAATTAATTTAAACCTGACGTAGCAGTTTTTCACAGTGAGCGACACTGGAGTGAGTGAGATGAGTGGGGCCACACCACAGCAGCTTCTGAACAGCTGCAGATTCTTACAGGGATTTAAGTTTACATCCCCTCTGTCCAGGTAATTTTAAAAGCTATGTAGCTTCAGGAAGTAGTTTATCCCTCTAGGGAAAATGCTTAGTGGTCAACTCAGCTTTGCTTAATCACAGAAAACAATGCCCTGCTTTGAAAAGTAAGATTTAAAAAACAGCATAAAGAACTCAATACAATGAAAAAGGAAGTGACAGAGCTCTTCTTTACCTAATACATTGACGTAGGTTGATGCTTGCGTATTGCCCAGGGGAAACGTCGCCACTTTGCAGATGTAGGACCCAATATCTTCAAAGCTAGCTCCTCCAATGTTAATGGTAGCATCACGAGCAGAAGGGGAAACAAACGAGACCCGTTTGATATACTCTGGAGAGATGGAGATCCCAAATTCGGGATTGAACACTGCCAAGGTAATGGTGCCTGAAGGAAGGCGACGCTCCCAGGAGCTCTGTGTGAGACTGAGGTTGGAGCCCACTTCTATTCTGCAGCTCAGTGTGATGTTCTTTCCCAGCACTGCGTTCACTTTCTCGGGAACAACCACCTGGTTACTGCTCACACCTGCTGGGAGAGAAGATGACAGAGATAAGATTCAGATAAACAGCAGTGACACATCATTGTTGAAGCTTTAATTCAACTATAAAAATGCATCACTGCATTGGATTCAGAAATTACAGTTTTTGATCTCTGGCGTCTAACGATAGAGGAAAACTGTCTGGGAACTCAATTTAAATTCAATTTGTCAAACAGTGAGTTTCTTCTCATCCACTGTGACAGCTGTAACACCTCAGAAGAAGACCAGCTATCACCAGACTAGGCCTGCACAGCATGAGGAAAATCTGACGTGCAGCAACATTGCTGAATGCTGTGATGACGAATCGAGATAATAGTTAATATCTTCGCATGATTGACAAAAAAACTGTCCAGCTCACTGACGTACAGTCCTATATTGGTTTCCGGATTTACTTTGAATTGCCTGAGCCTGTTACTCTGGCTGAAGGCCTGGCTTGCTCATTGTATCCCCCACAAAAACAAGGAGATGAGGTTACCACCATTTATTTATGCTAACCTTCATGATTTATGATTACCTATTTAAGATTCTTTGATTGATTTATTTTCATTAAAAAAGAAGATGTATGTCCTATCTGTGATGCAAAGTGTAAGTGATTCCAGTATGTTTCAGTGCAATTTTATATTTTACTTTAAAGTTTTATGAAAGTTTTGATGATTATTGGGATATTAGCATGAATCCCAGTTATGTCAGTCAGACATGAAGTTTTCATATCATCCCATGTCTAATCATGAAGACCATGAAATTACAATTTATTGGTCAGCAGCACTAAACCAGACAATATTAGAATTCAAGTACAGTAGCTGGTATGTAAATTTTCTGCTTTAACGGTGTGATCATCACTGTTAACGCTGGAAGAACAGGACATTAGCATAAAACTACATGGCACAATGAGTCACAACTCTGTACCACTCATGTGAGATTACATAGCTGTGGTGTGGTGTTGGTGCCAGTGCGTTCCATCAATCCATTAAAGCAGCAGTGAAATTCAGATTAGAGTTTAATTCTTGATTAGCTTTCTACAAGCTGCAGTACACTGCATCACACATTCCTGTCCCTCACTCATCATCATCAGTACTAGTCTTTCCATGGTCTCATTAACAGCCATCCTTTGTTTCAGACACGTTTTCCTGTGGTTGAAATAAAAAAGACCAGACTTCATCCGTGTTACTCTGAGTGCTTTAATAAGCAACACACTTTCACCGCAGGACACTCAGACTGGTCCCTCTTGCTAATCATCTGAGCACCTTTTAAGCAGGAAAGAAGAAAAACAACCTCTGGAAGGAGATGAAACAAAACAAGCAGTTTGATGGTTTTATTCCCTATTTTATGTGGCCCTTAATTTTGACTTGAAGCCCACCACAGGTTATTTTTTAAGCTAATGCAGCATGTAAACTTGGTTTTGAATGTTAACGGCCATTTGGATGCTGCAATTCCTGAAGTCAAGTAAAGACACAAAGACACACAATTTGACAACGAATGCCTGAGTGGTCTCAGTGGTTAAAATCGTCCTTAAACTTTGAGAAATCAACAGTGAAGAGATATGACTCAGTGTTCATAACGTGCGAGCTGTATGGACAGTAATGTGCATGTCACAGTTGATAGATGTGCTACTGGGTTGTAGAAAAAAAAAAAAAAACAACCAGCTCAGTGGGAATGAATGCAGTATCTTGGAAAACTAGCCGGACATAAATCCTAAATTACAGGTTATAGCTAGGCCTATAACCTTGAATGGAAAAAAAAATCCATCCTAGCTCTGCTTTTTGTGAGTATAATCACACAAATGAGTCATTGATAGAAAGATTTTTAAGCTTCACAAATTAAGTTAATTGACGAGTAGATCCACATTAAGCCTTGAGAAAATGTTGTTGTTGTGAACAAAATATAAAAAGTTGATTTCATTCAAAATATTCAAACTGTCTGTTTTCTTAACACAGTTGCAGTTGGAGTAAGCTATATTGGGAGTCATAAATTTCCACTTTGTACGTAGTCTCGGATGTGTATGGAGTAAAGCTTATAAAAGTGGTCCATTGGCTGGTATTTTGAGTCTTTGGCATGAATGTGAGTGGTAAGCCACAGCAATGCTATCTTGGTTTGTGAGGAATAGAGCCAAGGGAGGCTGAGGCTCCCCGTGCTCCATTACGTCCCCTGTAATTTTAGTGATTACACACACACACATACACATACAGAGTTTCACTCTTCCAAAATAAGGAATAAGAGAGTGGCCATGTGTGTAAGAGTCAGGCATTTTGTTTGAATGGCTGCTGCATCCCAAATGTATGCTGCATTGTGTTGTGAAGTGTCATGCTGCGCTATAATACTTGGGCTTTCCTGTTTGTTTTCTTTTTCTCTGCTGACCCACATTTTTCAAAATATTTTCCTTATGTTTCCTGTCTTGCTGTGCAAACTACTCTTGCACACTTGTGCACTGTATTTAGGCATTTAACCTATTAAACCAAAGCATTATACTCAGCCAGCCTTATTTGTCTTTCACTTAGAAAGACACTCTGGAAAGTCACTTCCAAAGGAAGGATTATTATTATGACATTTCTACAAGATAATTTCAGAGATCCGTTAACATCGTTTTCCCAACTTTGAATCATGACCTGCTCTACAAAAGAGAGCTCACGCTGCTTTAATGTGCTTTGCAGTGCATGTGTTGCCTTGTGTTTGCATTGCGGCTTTCGGAGTCCTCTGGGTGCACTGGTGTGGGGGAGCATGAGGGTCAGAGCCTTGTGAGTTTTGCGTTCTCTACCCCATGGTCATCTGAGCCGACAGAACAGCTGTTTGTTGCCACCTTACTAGTTCAACTCAGTTGTTTTGCTTGTCAAAGTATAACATAATTACACTGCCATGACAAAAGCTTGACAGTCAGATAAATGTTTGCAAACATATATCTATAACTGGCATAAGAACAAAGATGGCATGTTGATAAAAATTCTCCTGCAGCGCTGATTTTCTCAGTAGTAAACCAACATGCTTGGCATGCGTGACATTGCGTTGATGCATGCAGACACGTGTCTCGGACCAGGCTTCTTCTCCCTAACATGCTCCACATACTGCAGCTACCTGACACGACACTCCAACTGCTACCGTACGTAGTTTGTCTATCTCAGTGTGTCAGCTTTCAGGCCTGTCAAAGCATACAAAGAAACTAGACTCCATCCATGCTATGCTGTTTGTTTTACAGTGAGCATTTGGGAGTAAGTAGGAAAGGAGGGAGAGAAAGGGGGGAAGTGCTTTAAGAGGACTCCACCCTTACCATTATGGGAGGGGTGACAGATGGCCTCTGCATGGGATACCTACAGCCAGGAGGAGAGTGGGGAAACTTGGCACTACAAGCTGGGAGCATGAAGAACACAGCCAGGGCTCACAAACTAGAGCACCGCGAAATATTATATAAAATACTGCAGGCAAATGAAATGTAAGCAGTGCGTTAAACAAAGCCGTCATGCTGTTTCATCAAGGAAATAGGAATACTGCTGCAGAGCTGAAGCACAGCTCAGGGCTGTCACTAGTTGCATTACTGGTTATCAATCTTATCTGGTAAACAATGAGGCTCAGAACTTCAGAAATGATTATTTTGGTGGCCATCTTTATGCTGTGTCACTGTTTTGATTTGCAATCCATTTAGTCAACTCAAAGTGTGACTCCCTGCACCACAGAACAGCCGGCAAAACCTAATGTGACCGAAGAGAACACAGCTGCACTTTTGCCCCCTTTTTCCCTGAGAAACGTTAGGAAAGAATGAACTCATGGGATGGATATGCCTGCCCTTTGAAGAAATGCTTCATATTTGTTTCTTTCCCTCCTGACATCACTAATTGCGACAAGCTGCTCGAAAGACGCAATGCTAAATCAAAACCTTCCTCTTTGCCTGGCAACCGGCTCAAACATTCCACGTCGGCCACTTGATGAGCCAAAATCTCCACCTACTCAGACCTGACCCAGCTACAGCTCTGACCTCCGCAGAGGAGGCCGTCTCCTGGCTGGAGATCCTCGCTATGAAGCCTGCAGTGCATGTCAGAACCATGTGAGACAAGGGGGATCCGAGGCCAGAAACATTTACAAGCAGCAACAAAATAGACAATATGTCATGTTCGTGTAGACAAACTCCATGCATAGATTATCATGTCAAACAGCGCTCATGAGGGACTGATCTGAAGACCTCACAGGAGAAGAATGCAGACATGAGATCTGCGCAGGAAGGAGTGCGGTTTAGGACTAAAGCAAGAGGAAACTCTGAATACAGTGAAAAGAGGATGACTAAGGACACAAAGCAAGAAATAGGGCAGTTATCGAGAGGAAGTAGAGGAGTGAGATGAACCGAAAAAAACAATTTTAAAACAGTGTGAACAATGTGAGGATATAAAACTGTAACTAGGCTGGATCAATCATTTTTACAAACTCATATTAATACATGACAGGAAATGACAGGGACCACCAAGTTTGCTGCTGAACCAGGACAAAACTGGTTGATTTGAGCAGACGTTATAGTGCCTGCTTTTATAATCATTTCTATCATTTATGATTACATGCATCGTTTATGTTCTCACTAAACTACTACTGACATTTTGAAATGCTGCAACATCACTGTAACAAAGTCGAACAGGGCAATAAACATGTGGTCAGATGATCGGAGAGGAAGCTGGAAAAGAGTTTAGCGACATTATCTACAACTTAATTTGAAGGAAGTCAGCACACCCATAATGTTAATAATCCCCCATTGTACGGGAAAACTGTGGACATGTACAACTGCAGCAAGTACGGTAGGTCACAGATGAACTAGGAAGTTTGCCTTTGTTTTATCTCCCACCTAAGTTTAGCTAACCTTGTATTATCACTTGACACATGGTGTTTGTTACTCTGATGAACTACTTTTTAGCGATGTTGCAGTGTTCCCAGCTCTCAACAGCTACTTTGAGGAGTACAATGTGATCACAACCAGTAGCAAAATAAGATCCAAATTATCATGTCAAGAATAATTATTTTGAGAAATGTATTTTTTAACTCTTAATTTTGAAGTAAAATGTTAAGCAATGAAGATAAATAGTCAAATTGCTGTTTTGGGGGATTCAAATTGTAGGTAGACGCCTTCTCTTGGTTTGGAAATTCAACTGACTGCAGCAAAGCTGATTCAGCCCTTTCTGATTACATCACATTAAAGATTTCAAAGCAGTCTAAATCAAGTTGGCAAAATCTTTATGTGCCTCTTATTTCAAAATTGGTAATTGGAATGAAGTCAGTAGAAATCTGTGTCATTCTCCTCTTGAAGGTGTTAGCAAGCATCCCGAGCACCACACCTAGTCTGGTCCTCCTCACCCTCTTCCCTGCTTCAGTAGTTTTCGACTGTGAGTAGGAGGTGGACACAGGCTGAAGGGCAGTGTTTCATTACTGTTTAATGAGCGCAGTAATTTACACTCTTTCCAGGCACTGAAGTCCCTCCGTCTAGTATAGGCCAATGGCAACATTAGCTCACTATTAAACTTCCATCTTATTCTCAAGGTCACATTTCAAAAATGTCCATTAACATGTATTTGAAAACTGTATTGGCAAACTATGCCAACCTCACGCAAAGCATCCAAATGGAGCTATGAATATGGACTAATAAATGACTATTAGATAGAGTCATAAAATAATTATTCATTGAGGACTGAATGGGCTGAAGACGTCGGCAGCAACTGTCCCCGACCCATTCTAAGCCCTGTGTGTGGAGGACAAAAAATAAATTAAATTAAAAAACGAAAAACACATCAGAAAGGTGAGAAATTTGTATGAAATTAACATAAAGTGTAACAGTTGTGAATTTTCAATAGCACGTCAATAAATCTTCCACTGGGGGCGGCATTTTCTGTCATCTGTGCCTTTACTGCAAACTCAAAGAAGTCAATAGGCGGTGTGGAGCCATTTGTTTGCTATTGTTACGCTCTAAAGTGGTGACTAGGAAAAAAAACAAAACAGACAATGCCTATATGCCTGGCACAGGCCCCCAGACTGTTGCTTTATTTTTGTGAGGCCTATAACTCTGTCTCAATCAGTTCGACACAGGATAGACCAAGTGGTGACTTAGCTGTTTTATAGCGTGTCTTTATCGTAAGAAATATTTGTGCAGTATGTGAAAACATTAGTTCCTACACCAGCTCTATCAACCCCCTTCCTTCCTCGCATTGTATCCTGTGAGGGTGGGTGGCTTTTTCAGTGGGCTAATTCATGGTGGAGACAAACACAGGCTGACAGGCCTTTAAAAAGTGGCAGGCGGGCCTCTTTCACATGTCACTGTCCTCTTCAAAACCTTTTTCTCATTGCTCCCCCATAGCAGTGTGGACTCCTGCGTCCTTCGCATCCCAGGTCACATTTGATTAAAGATCCATGCTTAAAAGAAAAAGATCAATAGTGTTGACATACAAAGTGTCTGGGTAGGTTACAACCTCTCGTCAGAGTCAACTACACGGATGAAGTGGAACTCGTGAAGGACAATGTCTGCCACTGTGTATCAAAGCAACACAAATACTCCTACAGCATCCTGCCTTATTGTGTGGGATGTGTTATTGTTTGCTGTGGGGGGTTGTGGTATTTCAGCATGTGAACACAGTGCTATGGATTCAGAGAGAGGGCCAGCATTGTTATTTTTCCATGTACATGGAACTTATGGAAAACAGAAAAAGAAAAGAGAATTGCAAAAGTCACAGATGGTCACATGAGGAAAAGAAAGGCATTTTCAGTCTGCTGTGTGAATAAGTAACTTAATTGTGGAGGTCTTCTTTTCAAGCAGAGAGGCTACAAAGGGACTCTTTCTCAATTAGAGCTTAAGTGTATGTCATCCCTGACATGTTGATGCTAATAGAGACTGCACTGCACTCACCACAGCAGTGTTGAAAATTGCAGTGGGGTATAAATGTTGTTCATTGTAGGGTCTGCAAGCTCATCAAGTGCATCCGTACTGCTTCTGTCCTCTTTAAGAAAGCTGAGTGTTCTCAAAAAACCTTTATCTTGTCTCAGAAGTTGACAGCCATGAATGAATGTTTAGACATTTACTACATAAAGCAATTAGTCAAGACAACTGAAGCGTCTACACTTTCAGAACAAGAGGTGTTTTATGGTTGGCCTAGTATTTGTGTCATTGATTTTAGTAAATTATTCACAGCATCCACTGAAATCTACCATCATGAACAAAGACAGCACAGACAGGCTACCTAGTGATAATTGGAGGTCTAACCCCCTGCATTAGCCACTGTGATTAAAAAAAAGATTAACTGTATGTTGGACTGGCATTTGTTCAACTTTGACTCACTGCAGCTGCATCCATGGCCCCACTTCTAAGACTCTACCACTTTGTCTCACACAACTGTGCTCCTGGACTTTTGGGTAAAAAGAGGAGAAATGTCCTTTTCCTCATGGCAGTCTCCTTACCAATGCTCAAGTGTTAACTCAGGCAGCAATGAACCATGCCAACTGTTTCAGTCAAGAATTATGCATTGTTTTTAGACACGTTACTGTCCTTTGATAAATACTGTAATTTCATGACAAGAAATCTGATAAAACCAAGTACAATTTTCATTCATTAGGACAGAAATAGATCAGGCCCTTGTTGGGTGGTGGTGGCAGAGGGTGGGTGGAGCTTTGCAGAGAAGAGCGAATGAGTCCTGTACTAATCACAGACTCCACTGCCCTCGACTGGGTCTAAATGGGCTACTGTACTTTCATTAGGCCGACCTAACATAATGGAAACATAGTTTCCCACATGCCACAGAGACCCTGAAGGGAATTAGACTGTTTTTCTTTAAAATGATTCCCATGATTGTCCAATTTTAGACTTCTTGTATGACGGCTGTTTCTGCCAACAACCAGCAGCATGTCGTGTTTTTTTCCTACATTATGTCAGTGACTGTCACATGTAGGCTACACCCACTGGACTAGTATTATCTGGGAAAGTGCAGAGATTTGAAATATGTTTTGGTGTAGAAGAAGAATACTGGTGGGCGGTGAACAATACACTGCTATTTTTATATGTAATTACACTCTTTTATCCAGCAAGATGCATTTCAGACTAAAAGCAAACCACTTTATGTTAAAAAATTGCTATTTGAACATGTTTACAGCCCTTTGTATTGATACAAGAGTAATGGTCAGGCTTTGTTGTAAGTGCTTGATCTGCCAACCAAGCATCTAACCTTATTTGTGTCCTCTAATGGGGCCTTAATGTTATGTGGTATAGTTTGCTATGTTAAATACATAATTTTATGTGGCCATTCCTTGAATACCAACAGAGGAAAGAGGGAGCACAGTGAATCATTATTGAAGCTATGACTCAAACAACTCAATCTGTTTCTCTAACAGCAAATTAACATGGATGTTGCTTGGTAGAACTAGAGTGGGAGTTAAATGCACGATATGTAATTAGAAGGCCATATGGCAATATACGATATATACCTCAACATTTTGAAAGCTTCTCAAAAGCACTTCATACGTGATAGGACATCGCAACAAAATCAAACATCACAATATTTTTGACCAAATAGGCCCTACTTTGATATCAATCTCACAACAATATTGTAGGGATGACTATTGGTACTTTCACAAAAAAACACATGAGATTTTTTATAAATAATCATCAGTAATGTGGATATAATGACTAAGTGGGTAAAGGCAAGTATTAGAAGATAAAAAGTCTACAGGTTAAAAATTGACATCGCTTTACTGTAATGCAGCCTTTAAAACCAGCAAAAGATGACACATGACATATCA
Organism: Pagrus pagrus; assembly: GCF_965226575.1. Classification (NCBI taxonomy): domain Eukaryota; kingdom Metazoa; phylum Chordata; class Actinopteri; order Spariformes; family Sparidae; genus Pagrus; species Pagrus pagrus. Next base: position 9,123,495 of record NC_140188.1, read on the forward strand.
CAATATAACCATATCCAAAATCTGAGACGAAATATAGTCTCCTTTCACAGTAACCCAGCCCTACCCAAATGTTAGAGCCTCCATGCCTCTATCAAGACAGTATCTAGAAATGCACAAATGTACAGTGCTTTAACACATCGATGAAGTAAGTGCCGTTGGACATTCTTGAGCAATTAGCATCACTGCATATGTCAACAATCACCACTTAACAGGAAGAAGTAAAGCAAGCCAACCGCCTCTCGACTGTGTGTATCCAGTGGTCAATAAAAACAGTAGATAGTTCGGTCAGTGTGGCATTTCAGCAGCATTATCCTGGTTAGAGGCAGTTCACTTTCCCGGCACACCCACTTTTCCCGGCACACACTCTCACCCTGTTTCTGCAACAGATTAGAGTGGTACTCTTGAATCACACTTACCACCCACTTCGAACAGTGAAAACAAGGAGATTTAGGCGAAAAAAATCACAGCTGACTAAAGCACATCTAGTGACCTCACAATTATATGCATGCCAACATGCCAATGCAAAGCATTAAGTCAGCTGCTTTGTGTATGATGACATTAAGTTGCCCTACATCCTGTAAAACTATGTTTAGACTTCAATCGAAGTCTACACATCGTTGCAATGTACACCACACTCCCCTCCTACAACTGCAAAGTCCAAAGAGATTAAATTTGCTACAAGACTAAAAAAAGTCTGTAAGGCAACATCCAAGTGTATATTTTCTGGGACTCGGGTTACATGTCTAGTTTGACATAGTATTCCCATAATGTGAAACTCGCTTGGATTTGAAAGACAAATATTTTGAGAACATAAAGGCAGCAGTACCCCATTTATTGTCGGTCTAACAGCTCTGGGTTGGAGATTGAGTAAACTTTTCAACTGTGAAGCCCTCCTCTTTAAAATGTAATGCAATTTACATTTTAACATTGTTTTTAAGCCCTAAATAGAACTGGCCACTTGTTTTGTTATGATCCTTTTCGCAATCCAAGTAGAGGCAAAATATAGCAACCACATTGACCTATCATGTTTGTCAGCAGTGAGCAGTAATCTATGACTCTGTGACAGAGCCGCTTCACTACTGAGAAGGACAGTGTATGTTCTACCTTTCTTTATCAATTTTAAACATTAATGAAACCTTAGTTTTTACAGCTTTAATCAAACAGGGGGAAATGTCTCCAGCTTTAAAGTCTATTTGAAAATAAAGAGACCATCAGCAACTTAAAGAGAAGCAGGGGGGATTGTGGACGCGGGGGGTGCAGCTGGGATGTCAAAGGAATACATAATAATTTGGCTGAATACCAGCAGGGATATAGTTGAGCAAAATCCTATTCAAGCCATTACTGCAATATATCTGCATTAAGAACCGGGGCTGCTCTGCAAGCCAAATCAGGGAACTCTGAGGTAAGGGACAGGTCTTTCTTTCTCTTAGTTTCGGTGTCTGATGTTATCTCACACAAAAGGAGGGCAGAGGGCGGGTGCTGAAACCTAGAAAACTTGGACAAAAGTGCTGATAAAATAGCAAAACTCTATGTGAAACTCAACTGCGTCAACTCTGACTGTCACAGGCAGTCTGCTTCAAATGATGTGAGTTTTCCCAACTGAAATGCAGGAATGTTAACACTCAGTACTACAAGACACGGTTCTGGACTGTCACTCATGAGCAGGTCCATTATTGTAAATAATGCATGCAGTGAACATTTCCTGCTCACTTATGGTTTTGGACCTGTCATTCTCAAACACTTTATTTTCACGGCTAAATTTTCACGGCTAAATTCAGTTGTATGTCATAGATTTATTATTTGTTAATAATAGGCTTGCTGCGGTAGTCAGTGTTACTGGTATTACACAGTGTTTGGGCATATACCAATCACATTACTTGGCCACTGTCCCTCACTCTCATTTTGTTTTTTAATAAATATTTAGTTGGATGATGAACGCACCAGCAGCGCCAGCAGCAGAGTAGGAGTAACATTTCTTTTATAACATGACAGGAGTTAGAAGAGCTGACCGACAAGACAATGTCAGAGGATTTGTGGTCAAAGCAATATTTTGGATTTAAACCCAAGTCTAATAAGGATGCAGATAACGTTAAAGTTGCAGCTTGTTGCTTGTAACTCTTCATCTAACAGCTAACTGAGGCTGCAAGTTGTTCAATTACTCCTACAAAATGTATAAAACTACTCCCTAGCATATTTCAAACTGATACACTGTCAACAAATACTGAAAATGACCGTTGTTTTGCATTTTTGATGAATGATAGAAATAAGTGCTAAACTCTTGTGACTAGTCTAGTTCATAATAATAGTAAATTTATTAATGTGATTTATTAATGTGAAGCTGCAGCAGCAGGAATTATTATAATTTATCACAGTGCTCTAGACCCACAAGATTATTAGCTGGTGGGGATATTTTGACACCGTGGGCTGATAAACTTTGCAGGAGGAAATATAGTCTCTTACAAAAACTAGTATTTTGGTTGACTGACTTTGCTGAGATTCTCCAGATATCTTGAGCCAAGTGTCTATTATCACACTAAATAAAACACTGTGGTAGACAGCTTAAAAGTTTGTGTGTAATACTGAAGGATCCATCCTGCAGGTGTGGGGAAAACATCAGCAAAAAAAAAGGACATTCCTATCTAGCTGTGGTATACTGTATGTCCGCATTTCTTGTGTACAAGCAATCAGCACTTCCCCGTATCTGACTGGTGGGTGTTAATAATCTCCCACTTGGGTGGTAGGGGGTGTGTCAGTGCATACAACTGACTGTGTGCTCTTCCCAAACATCAGAGCCACCTGACAGCTGAATGAGTGAAACAAATAAGACTGAGCGGTGAAAAGCAGCCACACCTGTTTCCCATAACCCCGGCGCTCCTCTCCTGGGGGATTCAGCTGCTGAGTGTGCACATCCTGCATGTATACCTCTTTAATGTGGACTGTGAAGCCTCAGTGTATCCAAGTGACCCTAACCTCAGTCACATACTGTGATGTGCTCTTTCAAGAAAAAAAAACCTTGACTCCTGAAAACAGCAGGCAAGAAACTGTTTAAAAGGTTTCCCTCTGTTCATTCACAGTGGGTAATTAGCCATGGAAATATCTGGAAGCCATTTTTACAGCGTAGTTTCCTATGACGCAGTGATTTAAACAGTCGATTCCTGTCTATCTGAGATTTATTCAGTAGACAAGACACAGTAGCTAACACACAGCATCCCTAATATTAGCATTTTCCTCCCAATTTTGAATGGCTAATTACCAGTGCACTGTGGTCCTAATGACTGGTAACTCCCAGTGTTGGTCTGGGGAGGAAGGAGACACAAAATAATGAATGCCACAAGGACTGGGATTGGCTCGCGAAACCAGACGGTTGGGTTAAAGGTTGAGGTGTGGCGTTATTCTATATTTGTGTCATTATCATTAAATCTCATGGAAAGACCAAATTCAATAATTAGTTAGTCTGCATGTAAAGGCTTTCCAACTTCCCCTACCCTGTCTGTGGCACTCAGCCCGAGCCCATTAACTCTTCTACAGAAGATGAAAATCTGTAAAAGCAAAACAAAAATTAAGTTTCACTGATGACATTTGGTACATTTGGTGAGCTAGCTAGTATTTATGGCTCCGGCATTGTTTATGTGGGATTTACTCAGAATAACCTGAACTGGGCATGTTCACGGTAATGTAGGTGAATGGTGTGACTCACTGGTGTTTTTTGGACAACACTGGAGGAATAAGCCATATGAGGACCACCATGCCATTATAAAATGATCATTAATACATCTTGACTCTAAACGTTTGATTTCTATACATGATTATTTATCTCACTGTGTTCAATATGTTTCACCATCCAATTGGTTCAGCCAGGTCTTGCAAAATTGTTACAGGCAATTATAATGTCGAGAATTGGGTTTTAAATTTCTGATTTTTGACTTCCTGCATTATAGTCACCAGTCTTATACCTGAGTATAAGATTAAAAATGATAATAATTCTGAGCAAGAGATGTCTTTAAATATGTTGACAGGACACCTCAAACAAGATGGCAAGAAAAGATATTTGTATCTGCATCTGAAGTCATTTAAATGTGAAGTCTAGACCAGTGGGTTCAGGACACTGATGCGTATAAGTAGTGGGCCGCTTAACACGGAACAAAAAAAGAAGAGAGAAGTAGTTTTTTTGTGTTAGCTGAGTAACTTTCACTGGAATAAATGGGAATTGGTGCCATCTTGTTGCCATCTTCCCTATTATAAAGTATATTATTTAGTATTTAGGGTAATTCAGGTTAGAACAGGTTGGTGCAGGCAGTCTGAAATGGATTTGTTAAAGCAAGTGGGCTGAAAGTAATCATGTCCAGGGATAAGCTAGAACTGGGGGTTACAGCTCTGAATTTACTAATGGACCACCAGGGAGCAGCTTGGCATACAAAGCCTGTGACAGTCAGTCACATCTGTCGGGGGAAGAGGAAGCAAAGGGTGGAGTCAACAGAAGCTGGTGACCACAGCCTGCTCCCTGAGCCCCACACACAGCCTCCGTGTCCCACAATAAAGCAGCCAACTCATCTGCTGATGGCCTTCCTTCAAAAAGAAAACACTGCGTGCATTTAATGTGATTAGGAGTTTTCAGTCTGCTGCTTCACAACCGAGATTTCAGATCAAATGAGAGGATCAGATGAATGCTGCAGCTGTGACCAGCAAATGTGCACCCACATTTTTAAACTTACTTTCTTGTATATAATTCCAACTCTAAATAATAACTGGGCATCAGCAGATATATTTTGACAGTGGATCACACTTTGTCTTCTTGCAAAAAGTTAATTTAGGATCGTTTGGAGAATATCGGCTGAAAAAATGGTAAGTTTATTAAAGGATAACTACTGTTTTTTACAACCTGGACCTTATTTCTAGCAAAATATATGATCATTTACTCACCCAGATAACTTTGGTGTCATCTGAAGTTGTTCGGACGAAATTAGATCCAGTGTAGCGCCGATATATCCATATAATGCGAGTGACGGGGCAGCAACACACAGCCTCCACATAACGCATTATCTGCCACAAAACTAGTTCATTTCACCAATATTTTGTTACGCTACGCTAGTGCTATTCCCCTCTGAGTCCGGGCTCGTCTGTTATCAACATCCGGGGTCAAACTAGCAGTAGCAGCTACAGGTAAACAAGCCGGGCTGTCGCGGGTGCGCGCGCAGCTCAGAGACGACATCTTCCAGGTCAGAGACGACATCTTCCAGGTCAGAGGTAGTAGGGCAACCTACAGACCCCGGATGTTGACAATAGACGAGCCCGGACTCAGAGGGGAATAGCACTAGCGTATCATGACAAAATATTGGTGAAATGAACTAGTTTCGTGGCAGATAATGCTCATAAAGGCTGCGCTTCAATGCCCCGTCACTCGCATTATATGGATATACCGGCGCTCCACTGGATCTAATTTTGTCCGAACGACGCCAAATGACACCAAAGTTATCTGGGTGAGTAAATGATCATATATTTTGCTAGAAATAAGGTCCAGGTTGTAAAAAACGGTAGTTATCCTTTAAGTGAATCGAGTGAAATTGACTGTAACAGAATATTTCTTAGCTTAATAAAATGTTCAAATATCTAAGAAAAGCAAGAAAGGTTGGCACATAACTATATCTCTGCATATATGACACATTAATGTTCAGACTGACAAATGCATGAAGTCATCCAATCACCCCCGCTGAACAAACGATCCCAAAAAGTTGCTTGACCTGATCTGGCCTATGCCATGTGGTGACAAAGCTGAATGACTAACCTACTTTCTTGGCTACATCTTGCTTTCAATTAATAACCAACCTCTATGAGGACCAAATCTGCTCAGTCAGTGCACTGCTTTTTCAAATCTATTTCTGCTTTAAGTCTGTAATTTAGGCGGCTCCATTACTACATTATTTATTTAGATTATGAATCATGCGGCCCCAAGAGAAGAAACCTCAAAACTATGGTCTTCAATTACAGACCTCACAGCCTGTAGCCACGCCTCGAACGAATCCCCTCCTCACAAACCCGTCTACACTACAGGGAATCTGAAAACGACACAGTGAAGGAAACTGGCATCAAAACTGTTTTTGTCTCTTCAGTCCCCCTACACACTTGTGCTCTGCTGCTAAACACACAACAGTAGGCCTAGGCCACATGGGCTCCAACCATATGTTACTGAGAGTCAAAAACCTGCACACATGTCTCTTCCAAACACGACACCGCAACTAACCTTTCACTGGCTAGTTTGTAACATGTTAATAATCAGCTAATTTGGCTTTCCAGGTGACTAGTTGGGCTGAAAACCTGCATGCACATGGCACCAAACAGCACATGTTTGGAGCCTAATCAGCTTAGTTTGGAGCAGTTTGTTGTTTATCAGTTCTCTGTGTTGATTTACGAACCAGTATTTTGTGGGTAGAGACAGAAAGAGTATGGTATGAAGAGGACTCTGTAATTGTATGTGTTGGAAGTGTGTGTGTAAGGATGACAGAGATGACACTGGCGGCAGCTGTTGAGACGCTGCATACTAGAGCTCGACCGATGAATCCGCCAGGCCAATAATATATCAGACACCATTATCGCAGATATATCGGTATCTGAAAATGTGTCCCCTGATACATAACAAGAGTTGAGAAAAGCCAAAAATATGTTTGGGGTCATTTGGAAATGTCTCTATTATATTATTTGTGCACTAATAGGGACCAAAAGGTTTGCTGTTAACTGTAAAATGTACCACTCAGCACATGTCTCAGCACAGAAAATTAACTGGCAAACATCTTAATAATCAAATGATTGTGTTTTGGGGAAAAAATGCCAAAAGAAAATCTCTGCTTGTTTCCTTAATAGTCAGGACATTTGACAACGTCTCCTACGTCTTTGGGAAACTGGACAGGGGAATCTGTTTAGTGCCTGCACACCATAATGAAAATACAGACATTCAGTGGCAGTGTATTAATGATAGTATCACAAGAGGAAGCAATACTATATATTGCCATATAGATATGTTGTCCCATACAAAGGGACTGGCCGATGTCAGCTTTAAAAATGATTTTTGTGGCTGTCGTACTTATTACAGTCAGCGATGCAGTCAAGGTTTCATGTTTGTTTATAGAAACTGCTACCATGGCATATCTGAGAAGCTTTTATTGCTTTTGCATTGAGAAAAAAAAAAACGAATGGTGCATTCCTGGGCGGTATTTACTTCAGTATCCACCAGTGTTTGTCTCTTCTTTTGTCTTAGCGGTCCTGTCATGTATTGTAATCCCAGCTCAGGAATGGGATACAGCAAAGCTCTCCAGCTGCACTACCCGGGACAGCACGGTGGCTGGAAGGTGCTCTGGCTGGCATGCAGCCCAACTGCAGGTCAATACTTCCAGAGACTCTGCGACTGCAGTGCCTCTGTTGAAATATGTCTTCATTTCCCCTGCCACCCCTCACGCCCAAAGCGGACAAGTCTGCGCTGCCTCTCCTCTCCCGTATCACATATCCCCCCCCTCATCTGTGCAACCACTTGGCAAACTTTTCACAAAGGAGCTCCTCTTTGCTCACCATAAGTGACACCCCATAACACTCATTTCGCATCTATTCCTGTACGCTGCTGCTGCTCCTCTATGTGTCTGGCCATCTGAGTGGGAGAGAGGAGCAGCCGGTATTTTCCCCCCATACACTCCCTGAGTAATGAAGGCGAAGTCGTGATGTGACACACTGGAAGTAACGTTAGCTAGAAAATGTGCGCATAATCACCACCAAATCAGTGCCGAGCCTGAAGTTACGGTGGAGTCGCTCGGAATGAGAAGCTTAATGGTGTGTAATTAGCAGTGGCTATATGTGGTAAAAGTTAACACAAACTATTAGTTAGTAACATTAACGAAGTTGTATTCAAACGGGACAGACAAGCGAGGTTTAGCTAACGGTTAACTGACGGTTAACTGACGCCAGCAGCTAGTTACTTCCCTACCGTCGCAATGTTGAGATAACTGTCCACAGACAAGAACCGCTAGCTAAAGTAAAGCTAGCTGGCTTCAATGAGAGCACAGCCCCGTTTCAACACAACGAGGTCCGGCCGGTTTTCAGAGGGTTTTGTATCGGTGGATGACGCCGGAGAGCCTCCACTGCAACTTCTCTCAGCAGCCTCAAAAGTAGCACAATGACAAAGAGAGCGGTAACTCACAGGTAAGTCCGTAAAAGGTGAGGAGCGAGGTTAAAAGTCGCAGTCCGTTAGATGAAGTCCTCCTGAGAGCGGCTCGTTTCTCCATGATTCCTGTCTGTTTGTGCGCCCTCGCACTCTCGGTGGATCGTCCTCCTCTCTGCTCGCTGCTCGCCGCTGCTCTCTAACTGCTGCTGCTGCTGCTGGCTCGCGCTCCTGGGGAGCTGCTCTCCATAGCGACGGACCCGCGTGGGCTGTACCACTGCTGCGGGACAACACACGGACACACGCAGCCTGCGCGCGCACGCACGCACGCATACGGTCCCAATCAGCCCCCATCTGATCTGATTTGAACCACGCGGGACACTTCTGCGATATAATGACAAGTTAGCAGAGCAGCATGGTGAGTACGGGATCTATGAAGAGTACTTTATCTGTTGTTTATCTCAGTGTCGAAGAAGCTGTATGACATCCAGCGATGTAACTGAGTACATCTACTCAAGTACTGTACAAGCGTGAGGTACTTTACTCGTGTTTCCATTTTCTGCAACTTAACACTTACGTTTTTGAATATCTTTTTTTAACTTTTTGGTACACTACCTTTATTTGATAAGCTGAGTTTGTAGTTAAATTCAGTGATGGAATGTAATTAAGTATATGTACTCAAGTACTCCTCTTTAGTGTAATCATGGGGTACTTGAGTGTTTCCATTTTCTGCTACTTCATACATACTTTTGTACTTTTTACTCCACTTCATTCATTTGATAACCTCAGTTACTTGTCACTTGTCAGTGCGGGATGTAACTAAGTATATTTACTCAAGTACCGTACTTGAGTACAACTTTGTGGCACCTGTACTTTACTTGAGTGTTTCCATTTTCTGCTACTTCATACTTCCACTCCACTACGTTTTGGACGAAAATATTGACATTTTTACTTCATTTATTTGATAACCTTAGTTCCTAGTTACTTTCAGTGTTGGAAGGTAACTAAGTATATTTACTCAAGTATTATACTAAAGTGTAATTTTGAGGTACTTGAGTGTTTCCATTTTGTGCTACTTCATACTTCCACTCCGCTACATATTTGAAAAAAATTTACTTTTTACTCCACTTCACTTAGTTGATAACTTTAATTACTAGTTACTTTGCAGGTTGATCAAAAGTAACACATTTTTAAACTAATTTATTTGATAATCAGAAAAAAAAAAACATTGATTCTAATAATCAGGAAAATGCTGAATATGGGCTCTGATAATCATCCAGGCTGATAATCAGTTAACCCGTAGTATACAGTAAATACATGTAAATATACTGTACAGTGTGTTTATTTTACTTTTACTTCTGCTTTTGATACTTAAGTACATTTAATATCAGATACTTTAAGACTTTCACTCAAATAGTATCAACATAGCTGAGAATCGTTAAAAAGCTTTCGTCATGTGTTTTGTATGTAAAATCTTAATTTAAAAAGTAAGTTGTCCGATGAATGTCATGTTGTTGTAGTAGTAAATATGATAAAGTTATAATCACTGTAGAGGACCATAGTAGTGGCAGTATCAGACCTCCATTCATGAGACAACTTAAAAACATTAGAGACTTGCCAGCTGGACAAAGTGAGCAGCTGCCCTGAGCCCCCCAAAAACCTCAGGGGACCCCCAAAGGCCCCAGGTTCACCATGTAGCAATTAGTTTTTGATCATTTGTTTAACTGAACCTTTGTTACGTAATGCTGTTTGCAACACTAAAGCACAACGTAAACTGCCATGATAATCACCCTAATGACCTTGTTACACGCAGTAATCGTGAGGCCCCTGCCTGTGAAGGTGCCTGAGTAAAAATCAAATTTTATGACCTTATACTGCACTTACATTATGTATATTCCTTAATCATGTTGCCACAGAATAATTACCGATTTCTACCACAATTTAAACATTAACATGGGGATTCATATGAATAAAGTGATCTCTTAAAACCAATGAAATTAAAGTGAGGTTTGGTTGGGAACCCCCTTGTTTTCTGAGGGCACGGTTGTGAAAACTGGCACTGCGCGCTCACTGAACTGCAATGAAACCATTAATTGTACAAATAACAGTTTACTTTTTAAGCGTGATTGCATTCTTCACAGCAGTGACTGAACAAATAAAGGCTCATTGTCTTGCTGGAGGAGACACCAAACCTTTATCTGTTTTTGGCAGATCCCATGGGTGTTGTGGAGATCTGCAGCTGGTTACTCTGTAGTCTCTCTAACCACCACGTCCAGCCTATTTAAAGACGGAGGTTTCGAATTGTAAGCTGATATAAATGTTGTTTTGACTTTACACATCTGAAAGGGCTCTCAGATTGCTGGAGCAGATTCAATCAGTCAAGGGAAATATGGATAAGACAGGTTAACACACCCTGAAAGGAACATTTTGAGCACCTTTACCACAAGTGTTGTTTGAGCTAAACTGAGATTAAAATGTTAATCAGTGATTGTTGTATCAGAGCTGGCTGAGGCACATATTTCATAGACAAAGTGTAACCAATGTCATAAAGTTATTTTAAAACTGTGGGGGACGGGAAATGAAGAAGTGAATGTGAAAGTTAATCTAAACCCCTGGAGATCAGCCGCTGAAGGACAAAACAGTCATATGCAGCTGAACTTCCTTTATTCCTGTTTCTGTCATAGTGAAACAGCGTGCTTTCTCCAGCTTAAACACAGGCACACTGCTCTACTCTGTCCTAAAACAAAGTGGTAATGAAACACTCTCTTGCATTGTTCTTTTCTTTGAGATAATTACAGCTTTTACACATTCAGGAATCCGGCGTTGTGTGCAGCACAGTGTTATTATCATGCTCCGTAGCTTGAACTGATAAACGCGCTCCCTCAGCAGTTTTAGGCGGACATCATATTCATTCAGTGAAGATAAGCAAAAAACGGCTCGTCTCAGTGTGATTCCCTCACGTCGAGCTTCCCGTTTCACTCTGCTGTGACGTCCTCTTCGCAGCCTGCATTAGTGTCCTCATCAGAGGACTGGGACTCTCCGGGGAGCGTCCATCTCCCGCAAAATTTACCTCGCTCTCTCTTTCCCTGCGCTACAACCCAGCTTCACTGTGATTAAAGCATGACCCATGATGTGTCACCACACTATACCCCCTGCCTTTATACCCTCTGGTGGTTTATTTATATCCTCAAAGAGCCATAAATCCCCAGGTGAAAGTGCTGCCCTTTTCACCAATCAATCTCCCCTCCTGGGCCACTTTACATCGGAACAGTAAAGTCAGTGCAGGGAGGAGGCTCGTGTATTTATGAGATGATGAATCACGTCTTGTTTTCTCTCACAATACATTTAATGTGTTAATGATATCACTAGTTTGGGTGAAATAGTTTCATGAGGCTTACTTTCACGCCGCTGGCATAACTTGTGCTGCACAAATGCTGCACAAATGCTCAAATCCCCTCAGAAGCACTAAATAGTTTATGAGCATTTATTACCCATGACCTTTGTAATTGTGGTTACCTCATTGAGGTTTTATGCTGCAAAAATACTCAGTAAGCACTATTACATTTCCTTCCAGGCAGGCAAGGCTGCGCTGGCACCACCTCCCCTGTGACCAAGTGGGTGCACATCCACACAGACCGTCTGGGACATTTGGTTTTACAGTCTGTGAAAACAGCCTTTGTTAAACACAACATTCCTCACTAGTCACATTGGTGAGCCAGTCCTTGCACACCTCAAAACCTCACCCCCCCTCCCCCCTCTGTAGCCACTCTCAGGGTCCCATCCCCTGCCAAGGCTTGACCATCTACAGCAGGGAGAGGTCACCTCACTGCTGACGCCACACACTTGTGTTTGCAGCCTCACACAGGTCTTTCCCCATAATGAGCTCCCTCTGAAATGACCTTCTGCAGTACACGCTGACCTTTGGAAGGCATACGTGAAGACAATAAAGACGACGGACCTGTTAGAGAGCATTCATATAACTGAACATGATGGTCACAGTCTTGTAGGTTAGGTGTATATTTCAAAAGTTTCCCCAGAATCTAATGCAGTGTGAGGGCATGCACATAAGTGGTGACAGAAATGAGCCTTGTGTTGTACTGTACTGTATGTGCACGTGCTGCTTTAGTGGTAAAAAGCTTCTCTAACAATCTGGGGTTCTCATGTATTCACAACCATAAACACCAAAGAAAATAGTGTAGGTCATAACTATTGCAATAAAACATAGTGACTCCAAGAAATTAAACTGCAAAGTTCATCCAACTGTAGCAATAAAAACAAATAAAACGTGCTGTAATGGATTTAGATCGCCATCTGCTGGAGTTACATGAGAGGTTCTTTAATGTTCAAGTCTATCTTAAAATAATCAGATGTCGACATGAATATTAAAATTAGAGCTGTAACAATGAATCCTTTAATTGATTAGCTGTCAAATTTATCTGATTCCAGCTTCTTTAATGTGAATATTTTATATTAAGGGCTTTGCAGACAACAAAACAAACAACTAACTGATTAATCGAGAAATAATCCAGACTATTTGACAATGAAAACAAGATTTTGTTACAGCCATTTTATGCAAGTGGTGTGCATGAGTCTCTGAATCCATTTTGTTTTCTTAAATATCTGGTGTTTTCTCAATCACTTGTAAAGCGCATTGCATTTTGATTTGTTCGAAAGATGCTGTATAAAGTTTGATTGATTGATTCCTTATGTGCGTCCAGTGTAAGGGCCCACAGTCCTCCATCTGTGAAAAAATAAAATCCAAGCTTTTGAATAAGATAATCAAAAAAACACACCAAGTGACTCTTGAATATATTTTTGGATAGAACGAGTACTGTGGATTTTGTCACTAGCATCACAAGTATATAAACATCTCTTAGGGTCAAACCTGCTTCAGTGTACACATGGGCACCTGGTCTGGAAAAAATGTGAACCTATCCTTCAAGTTTACAGAGCAAGGCAGTTATACCAGATAAGATATTGGTTCTCCCTCAGCAAAAAACACCAAACATGGTTGGTTGTCTGACTGAAATTCTATATCGTGTCACACTGTGAAATTGAAAATAACTATTATCAACATGCAAATGACATCAGTCTGTAATCATCTCATCTAAAAGCTTCTGCAACTTCCCGCACCTTAGCCTAAATCTAACTTGGAGAAAACTGTATTATTTTAAGACCTGTGCGCTAAAAACAAAATGAAATAATTGTTTTCCATTATTAAAGTCATCATATTTCGACCAGTTTTTTTTTTTTATGTCAATCAGAGGTAGACTGTGAGCTAAGAGGTGACGCTGAAGATGAAGTGATGACAGGGAGAGAAGGCTTTGAGAAAAGACCTAAAAGCTCTATGACAGAGAGTCAGGACATGGGTAATTTGCAGTGAAGGCAGAGTTGCTGAGTGATAAAGAGAGATACAAATAACAAGTAAAGCAACACTGCCTCAAAGATGTTCTCAGAGGAACACAAGTTGTGGGAATCAGTGAGAAATTTAATTCATTTGCAGATTTAAATTTGTGTGGATGAGATGATCAAACATTACAACAGTGAAACATGTAAAAACTGCAACTCCACCAAAAACAGTGTTGGTCAGCCAATCGTGTGGTGCCTCTGGGTTTTATGGTGGTTACAAAGTGGCTTCTGGGAACTTCAGCAAACATAGTATCTCCCAAGATGACCGCAGGGGACATTCTGTTCACATAGTCGGCAGAGACACTTCTCATGTAAAACATCCGTTCACACCAGCAATTAAATCAGAACAAATCTGGCAAATGCTGGTTTCAAACAATTCCCATCCTTTGGCAGCAGTATGAGGTGGACACATTGTTTTCTCTCCATTTTTAGCGCTGGTTCAGTGTTTTTCAGTAATTTTGGATCAAAAAACAACCCCAGCAACACAATACTAGTCACCCAGTAAACACAATTATCATCTAGTAAACAGGAAATGAAGTGCTACGCTTCATTATCTGACTCAACAAAGACCAAAAATAAATAGCTGTACGGTTTTTGTACTGTTTTGTCTTTATTAAAATGAATTCTGGCAAAATATAAAGCAAAAATCTAATGCTGGTCAAGTCACAATACACATAAACAGTGGACAGAAATTCAAATAGTAGTCTTAAAGGTGGTCCTCATTTTGTGTGCTTCACTTTTTCAGCACTGCATCTTAAATGCAGATGTAAGTACATAAATTGAGTGTGACTGAGACATAACAAATCACAGAGTCAAACATGTTGGAGACCCAAAAAGAAAGAAGACACTGTAGGGATTATATAAAATTAATGTTTGCTTTGAATGCAAATTAACCTTTTTTTATGCTTTCTTTTGTTTTAGTCTTCTCTTAAGTAAGCCTCAGGCACCTCTTCCTCATCGGTAGTATTCTGTAAGGAGGTCATCCTTTGAACCTCCATCACTTTTGTCTCCACCAGCTTCTTATCCGCATCCGCTGACAGTTTCTGCACCTCCTCCACCTGCGACAGGGCCACCTGAATGTTTGTCCTCATTGTGACGGACGCATGTTCAGCTCCTGGACACAAACACACGCTCAGTCAGTGTGCTGAAAAAAGTTCAGAGGTTGACATAACACCAGCTCAAGTTCAGACATTAGTGTGTGGTCATTAAGAAGGCACTACTGTCCGTCATCTCCGTTTGGTTTTACACAAAGGCCCACTGAGTGACAGCAAATGATCCGCGCACTGTCCAAAGTGTAACACTGACAGCAGCTGAATGGGAGCAGGCACAGACAACGACACACAAAGCTTTGAGAAGATGATTCACAGCTAAACACTTGAATTCATCGTTACTAGAGCCCTGAGAAAACCTGCCTCGACCTATTCAATCACACAGCCATATAACCACTCTGACATGTTCTTTTACACACCTGACGTGTATGCTGCCTCCGCTGCCGTTTCACACAGCTTGACTGCATTGATCCAGGTGGACTCAAAACGCTTGTATTCATCTTGTCTGTCGTCAACCTGTCAGGACAGAGAGAATTATAAAACCCAAGTCAGATCAAACAGATCTGCAACTGTTTTGTTGTCTGTTGGTGTCACGATCAATAAATCAACACAAAAACCGAATGTTATGTTCAAGTTTGTTTTGACGGACAACATAAACTAACCTGTGCACGCTGGCCAATGATCACCTGCCAGATCGTGTCCTCTTCTGTTGGATTCAGTTTTCCCAGCGAGTCCAAATATCGTTTTTGGAGAGCAATTAGTGTGTGCACAGCCTGTTAGCAGACAGAGGGAGGACATACACAGTTTACATTTAAAAATCAAAGGCCAAGTACGAAGAGTACCACAGAGGAGCAGTTTCTGCAGCACAGACCATTTTCAAACTTTTATAAGTGACAAATAGGTCTGTAGATTATCCCTATTGAAAGCCAGAACAGTGTTTCTCGAAAGAAAAGTATTTTGGTGATTCGAGTACCACAAATGAAATCCTTTTCACAGCTGCTATTGGAGTGGCAGGAGAAGTCACAGAGATCTTGAATTCAAAATTAAACCAAACCTGTCTGCAGGTCTTTCACTAAGATGAAGGTGAAAACAGTGTTCTGTTTGTGTGTGCTTTGGATGAACTGACCTTTTAAGGTTTATGACTGGCTTGTCTTTTGGTTTCGGTTTCAGCTGATTCATTTTGTTTAATCGCCTGTTTACTTTCCCAATGAATTTATTTATCTTTTAGTGACAAAATTGTGAAAAATGATCATCACAATTAATGTCTTCAAATTGCTTCTACAGTCCAAAACCCACAGACTCATATATGACAGAAAAGCAGCAAATCCTCACATTTAAGAAGCCGCATCCAGCAAATATTTGACATTTTTGCTTGAAAAATTAGAATTTACCATTAATCGATCGCCAAGATAGTTGGCAATGAATATTTTCTTCAACTGATTAATTGTTGCAGCTCTAGAAATCAGTACATTTACTTTGTGCAACACCTGGAAAAACCCAAGCTGTCACAAGTACTACACAGACCATTATTACACTATATATTATGGATGGCTGTGGGTAAAAATTTGTATTTTTTGCAGTTGCATTTATAGTAACAATTTAGATGTGATGATAAAGGCTGGAAGTCGTTGGTTAAGGTACCTTGAAATAACTTGAATTTCACTCTTAAAAAGCCATAGGAACCCTGCATGTAGTCTAAATATAAGCAGGTGTACAAGAACTTTGTCTTAAAAGAAAAAGGTCTGAAACCATTTGATGCGTAATAATTTTCCTTCAAACTCCTTTCTGTGTGTTGAGGTTTGGTACCCATGTCATGAGCTAAGAAAATCTGACTCATCACTCCTACCCACTCCTCTTCGTTTACCAAAGGTGTGAATCCCTGAGAAACTGTTTTAATATTTCAAAACTGAACATGAACATGCTAATGACATAGGAAACAAGATTTAAAAGACCCTTACTTTTGAGTACTCTGTGATGGCATCTACAAGAGCCAAGGTGGCCTGAGAGAGAAAAGTGCTCGAGCTGTCTGTTACCAGAGAGGCTGCTCGTCTGATCAGAGAGTCGTGAGAGAGGTTTTCAACCTGCAGCAGAGACACAGGGAGGAAACAAGGAACAGAGTATGAAGTGACATACTGTAGATGACTGGTTATAATTTCAATGTGTCTCAGGCTCACCTGTCTGAAGGGTATGGCACACAGCGCGCCGCCAACTGCAAATGACGCTACACTTGTGTACAGAAGATTTGTCCATTTCCCCGGTTTATGGACTGCAGGTTTTCTGCTGCTTAACAGGACACGAGCAGAAGTCCTGAACAACACAAACAACCAGGTTCAATAATGTCGAGTCCCATTACATCAAATACTCTCATATTAATCTGACGCACTGTCACCTATGGCAAACTGGCCTTATATAATGTCAAAGCTACCTACCTTGTACTAACTGCCGACCAAGTCAGACTGACATCAAACCTAAAGCTAACTTGAAGATATATTTAACACCGCCTACCCATAAAACTCTTTGTAGTAAGTCACTTCTGTATGATTCAGTAAAAAGACAGACAGACGTACAGAAAATAAAACGACAATGCTAATTTTAGTGAATGAAAAACAAGTTAAACGTCTTTTGTGACAACTTCCGGTTGTCTCTGCCAGCGCTGTTATGAAGCAAAACATGCTAATTTCCCCACATTAACATCAACAGCGGCATTAAATCCGTAAGAGACTGATTGTTAAGTAAAGCGTATATAAATTAAATTACAAATGTTGCCAGTTTAAAGTTAAATAACTGTCATAAACATCCTACCTGAGGAGACGGAGGCAGCTCGTTACCCTCCTTAGCGCGGCCATCTTGGTCCGCCACAATAACATGTTCGTCGTCACCGGGCAAAGGTTCCCCTGGTGTGAAGCTGTCAACACTGTCGCCCCCTGGTGGTCAAAACAGCAACATTACCTTGTGCTCAGCCATGCTGCAGATAACATAAGACGAGCCCAGCACAAGGACACAAATGAATATAGATAAAAAAAAATAATTGAGTAAATAATAAATAAAGAATAAAAAGTAATTGTCAACAGAAATAATTAAAAACAATATAAGAATTGAAAGAAAAACAGAAACTATACAAGAGCAATTAAACTCAAATTACAAGGTAACTTGTACAGTACTATGTCAAGCAGAGTGTAGAGGGATGGGTATACATTGTGTTAGTATCTGGTATTAAATGTACCAAAGTATGTATTTAAATATATAAAATTATTGACTAGTTATTGGAATCACAGTTTGTTTTTTTGTTTTTTTATCTTTTTGCTTATCGAATAAAAAATAATAAATATGTGCTACTTTACCTAGTTACATTCCATCGATGATATTTATACTTAGTGTACTCAGTGTTTATCTGTATTAATATAGCAATAAGATGTACTTGATTATGAATAAAACATATAAACATATTAACATAATATAGCATGATTTAGTCCAGTATGACATTGTATGAGATATAAAATATTGTATATAAGTTGAAATATAGTATAACTTAATATAAAGGCTAGTATATTATGTAAAACATAATACGTTATTTGTATTTTTCTTATGTTCAATATTTGCGAACCAGTTAAAATCAGTTTGTCTGCTCAATAACAACCTGTCATGGCCTGAGGGTATTTTTAAAGTCTCAGTAATGTTTTGCACAAAATGCACAAAAAATGTAATGCAAACAAAGATATTTTGTCTGAATGCTAAGATAGACCTTTCTGTTCCCTTCTCCTCTCTGTGTGGTGAGTTGTGTTTATCAGGAAATCAAACCTCAGAGAATTGTAACCAAAATTATATAAAACTAAACTAATGTCAAGATTTGACATAGAGTGGTCTATATATGATAAACCGGGGATAGTTGTTTATATACCAGTTGTAAATAAATGTGAGAATTTGTTGAAATGATATATGAGTTAAAAGAAGAAAAGTGAGAAAGGGGTGGGGATATATAGGTTTTACTTCTACCTACTCCTTTTTAGACACTGGTACTTCATCACTGCTTGCAGTTTTAATTATCTTTTTTCTTTCTTTTTTTTGTTGCCATGTTTGCATCAAGACCACGGCTGTACCAACACACTGGCCTCATTGGAACAAATGAGAACGCACTGCCATTGTTGATGTGAATGCTGCCTGAATGTACCGTTATAAATAATCTTAAGTACAAATATAACAAAGATAAATAAAATACATGTTATTTAAAGTTTTGTGAACAGTGTTGAACTCTTAACAAACTTTGACAGATGCATTAATCATTAGCCAAGTCAACATCAACAGAGCAGTCTTTAAATAATTAATGATGCCATTAACTATCTCTCTTAATTAGTTTCACTGGAGTTTGTTATGACACTCAGGGATACAGATGAGTGGCTAATTATCACCATTACAACAAAGAAAACATCTGATGATGAAAAACAAGCCACCGCCCTGACTGTGAGTGGGATATCCCCTTGTGATGTCTCAGAGTTAATTATCAGAAGTTCAGGCTTCACTGTGCAGCAAAGCGTGAAAGTTTAATAAATTTACTCAGTTACATTAAAATTACATTTTATTTGACATTTTTTGACATTTACTCTTTTTCCACAGAGAAATAAGTGTATTTATGACATTTGAACCTATTTAAGTCACTTTATTCTCTGTGTGTACTCATGTATTCACTGTATGTGTCTTGTTTAAAGGGGCAAATTGTACAGTCACAGTCAGATCCTTCTGTATTTAGTCACAATGTTAAAACATATGGCTGACAATAACTAAGTCGCTTTATGATGATAGCAACTTTTATGAAGGATGTATTTTACACAACCATGCGCTACATCTTATTCGCTAATACATTGTTGATTCTACTTGTGACTAATCTCTTGGTTATATTTCACAATCAGGATAATCAAGTACAGATGTGGTTATGTCTAATCGTGTTTCCTGTGTCGTCTCTGTACTTTTTCGCCACACCAGTTACTCTGACAGCAATGAATCAGGAGCGCTACGTGGCTATTTGCCTGCCCCTGCGCCATGCAGCGCTGTGCTCCACACGCAACGCTCTGTGCTGTATCCTCATCATTCACGGCCTCAGCTCTGTACCCCGTGTTGCTGTGTCCAGGTTCTTTGCATATGTCAGCCTAAATTTTTACAAAAACAAGATCTGCACTGTGGAGGTGGTCGTCTTGCATAGTTGACAGCGTCATCCTAGGTCAGCTTTCAGCGATCATGTTTATTACTATTGTATTCTCATATGTTAAAATAATTTAAAAAAGAGCCAAAGCTGCATCGGGAAAGAAAAACAAGAAGAAGCAGAAGCTGCTCTCCTTCAGATAAATCTTCTGTTATTCTTTTATATTAGGGGACATCAATTTTATAATGTTTGTTCTTGTTGCAAGATGTCTGAGTCCTCTTGTTTATGGCCTCAGGGATGAAAAGTGTTTTCTTGCACTAAAATACAAAAATTACTGTTTATTGTACATGCACGTGAATGAATGAATTACATTGCCAAGATTGGTAAAATGTACAAGCATTAACTTCAAACAGAATATCTTACAGTCTCTCAGTCATATTGGCACCCATCTGACAAGAAAACTGGTTAATCCATCCATCATGCTTCATCCACATGGTGTGGGAATGGCTATTTGTTGCACATTTCTGGCCATCTTTAGGTTTTAGTGACATGTATTGACAATTATTGGATGGATTGCCATGACATTTGGTACAGATATGCATGCTTCCTTTCATGAATATCTAATTCTAACAAAATTTTAACAAAACTTTGTTGGACTCCTGACTTTTCCTTAAGGGCATTCTGCAGTGGAATATCTCAACAAATTTCTTAATGGATTGCAACAAAATCTTGACATTCGTAGTTTCCAGGTATTCTGATGGGTCTGATTTCTCCTCTAGGTCCACCAGCACCTAGAAAAAACACCCCACTGACATTGATGATCTGACCTTACTTCAAGAGGTTGACATTTTTTAATTTTTTATTATTAAAATATAATTACTTCATTGATTTCTGTGTCATCCGGTACAGACATTTGTGGTCCCCTGAATTGTAAAAACGTATCCCCTAATATTTCATGGCGCACCATTGAGTCAAAATGTGTGGTTTTCAATAATTTGGTTTCAAACTAAATACCTATGAAACCAAGCACATTCCCGTTAGCTTCAGCTTTGGTTCGGGTTTAGGGATAATCAGGAAATTTTACACACTACCACACTAACATGCTAGCAATATCATCCAGAGCATCTTAGCATGCTGATGTGAGCGTTAGCCCAAAGCACTGCCTTGTCTAAGTACAAATTCAGTGCTCTTTCTTGTTTGTATAATGTGTTGTTTTAGTGGTTGGTTGCAAAATTTGTATGGAAATGAGAAATTAAATAACATTTCATCTGACTGTATAAATATATACTTGATCCAAGCATGTTGATCATAGTTTTGATAACAACACAGAATGCTTACAGAAACTTTCGACAAGCCAATACTTTTCCAACATTAAAAACTTATGTCCTCCATCTTTCATCAGAGCAAAAATCAACAAAGGACAGTCTAAATAATTAATGAAGCAATTAAGATTCCTAAATCGGTTTCACAGGAGTTCATTTGCCATGAGGGAACACTGTTGATCGGCTCATTAGCACTGCTGCTCTGTTTTTCGAGTCTAAATCCATACGGAGAAAAACAAAGCAAAAATAAAATTACCCATCATATTGGACATCCTTTTGAATTTCTTCTGCCGCATAATGGACAGGCCTTCACAAAACTGCATCTGGAAAGAGTAAAATGGCAACATGGAGAGGGCCCAGTAAAGTTTCTCCTGCTTCTATATTACATTCAGATGTGGTGTCAGTTTATAGAGGCTGCCATACGGTTTAATGTCTCAAAACAAAACATGACTGCGTGAGGACGTTCTCTGAACTGTAGCAATTTAAAGTTTCGAAACGTAACACATTGCTGCTGTAGTCAACAAACAACTTACTCTTAAAGCGCCGTTATGTAGGAATTTGTACTTTTGCGATTTTAGGGCCCCCAACCTTTTGAGTGGAACACAAGTTGTCGGATGTTATGTAACGTACAGTTCAACAGCAACACGTCCAGTTTGGCATCTGTTGTGTGGCCTTTGATTTAGCTGTCGCTGTCCTTTCCTCCGTCAACGTCCTCTTTGGTTTCTTCACCTCTGTCATGATTTCCTGAGATAGCCATGTAGACACATACAATCCCCAGCGCTGCTCCGAACAGACTCAGCTGACAGAGCTAACTTGCTGCTACTGTATGGTATGCAGCAGTTACAGGTTGCATTTAGGAAACTCCGTAAATCACAGCGAGATGAGGCAGATCCAGTCTCACCAAAATCAGTAATAGTTGGTGCTGTGAGCAGTGTAAAGCCTTAAGCACGGCTCTTCTAGACTTCTACAGTAGATGCTTAATCCACTACCTGAAGTTACAAACATAGGATAGGGGGACTGCCATCATTTACTCAATTATCAGTCAGTGTACCATCAAAATGATTTTGAAGCTTTTATTTTAAGCTAAAATAGCAACATAATGCTGCTTTATTGTCTGGAAAATAAGGGCTGGGGATAGACAGATTATCAGCCTGATCGATTACCGGAGCCGATTTTTGGCATTTTTCCGATCATTGTTATCAGTGATTTTCTGTCAGATAGCCAATAAAAAAAAAATTCATTTAAAAATGTGCTTCTTTGGCTCTGATGCAGCTTCCCCTCACACAATGCCCCACCCACAACACAATCTGATTAATAACACATCACAATTATAGTGTAAACTCTTAATGGAAGGGAGGTCCATGCAGTAACAAACAAACAAATAATTTATAAAAGATAACTCAACAGAAGCAAACTATGAGGTGTAAAGTCAGTAGTGAAAGGTGGGTGTTGGGTGCAATGAAACTGTGGGTCCTAACCTTAACTATGTAATATGAACCAAGGTTAACTAAACATAATCACAACCTAAACAAAACCAAAATGGAGTGCCCAAAAAGGCACCAGCCTTCCAGGTGGGAGAGAGGGAGCCATCTTGGAATCACCCGGCTTATAAAGGCTCTAAACAGGTGACACCAATCCCTTAACAAGGTATGTGGGAATAGGGGAGGACAGACAGGAAAGGGACAACACAGATACTGGCCTAAGGCCTAGGGCCGTCGCAGTTATCAGTCTCCTTGATTTCTAATAATTAGTATTGGTATTGAAAAAGCCATATCGTTCAAGTGCTCGGCACCACGACATGATCACTGTGATCGGCACATAGGTGAAATAAGAGACATAACATAGGAGATTATGGCTAAATTTCAGATTTTTCTTTTGTGAACACAGTTGTTAGCAAGATGTGTGGTGATGAGGTCATGTATCTATTTTGTAGCTACACACTGTATGTTGGATTAATAACAATATGACGAAGGTGAAACAAAGTAAACTTTTAGTGATTACTGTAAGATCGGATACAAGGCAGCTTCTTTCTTCAAGTCTAACTTCATCTCCATTCAGCACACCGCCACAAAAAATATCTTTCTTTATCTTATCTTTATCTTTATTATCTTAATTTTTTCTAGTCGAAGTGGGCATATAAAAACTGACTTTGGGCAAATGGATTTCTGTCCCATTTCCCCTGTTGGGCAAAACAAGGTTTTGGCAAAACAGCTTAGAGAGGGAACTTTTTAAAATAATAGTTCGCATCATAATGAAAATAACAACAATAATAATAATAATACATTTTATTTATGTAGTGCTTTTCATGATACACAAAGCCACATCACATCATTTTGAAAGGAAACCAATAAATCATATAATGTATAAATAAATATACTGTACTGTTGTACTGTGGCTTACAAGTCAGGTTAGAATAAGGGTCAGTCAGGGGCCATGACAGTAATGGTGGCTTACAACCCAGATATGTCTACAGGTGAGAGACAACAGGCAGAAAGTGTCAATGACGACACTGTGGTGAGCGAACTTTAAATAGCTTTTACCCTCCTTGTAGTGGAGTCACTCCTATAAAGTCTTCATACAGAGCCTTCGCTCAGAACAAAGGCCGAACAGACATCTGTCTTTGGAAATCAGTGCCACAATGCTGTGCCATTGCAGGGAAACAGTTAGTGTTTTTGTGAGGATCACATTGTCTTTCGATAGATGATGATTTAACACTTGGCTGTACCGCAACAACTTGTGTATGTGCCTAGAGAAGTGATGGAGGACAACAACTCATGGGTTGGTGGTGAGGTGAGACAGATCAGTGACCAGGTGATTTCTGTGCAGCTCCTGGTCATGATGTTTCTTGGCATCAACTGTTTGCTCATCCTGACCTTTTTCAAGAAGAATTCCTTCTACACAATTACACGCTACATCTTATTTGCTGTTACACTTCTGTCTGATAGCTTTTTATTACTCATATCTAATATTCTGTACCTCTTGGTCTGTTTTAATTTTACCATACACGTTTGGTTATGTATCAATATTACAATGGTAGTGATTCTGTATTCGATGGTCACACCAGTTACTCTGACAGCAATGACCTTGGAGCGATATGTTGCCATTTGCATGCCCCTGCGCCATGCAGAGCTGTGCTCCCAACGCATCCATGTGCACTGCATCTTCATCATTCACGGCCTCAGCTCTGTACCCTGCATTGCTATTTTTTCCTCTTTCTTTGCATCAGCCTCTCTTAGCTTGTACAAACAACACAGGATATGCACTCCGCAGATTTACATTTTGCACAGATGGCAGGATCACATATGGTCAACTGTACAACAGTTTTACTTCTTGGTTATGGTAATCATCATTGTATTCTGTTATGTCAAAATAATGAAAGTGGCCAAAACGGCATCCGGAGAGAATAAAAAGTCAACATGGAAAGGTCTCAGAACAGTAATTCTTCATGGTTTCCAGCTGCTGCTCTGTCTCATCCAGCTATGGATCCCATTCATACAGAGTTACGCATATCAGACTAGTTCAAGTTTATTTATTAATGTAAAGTATTTTAACTATGTATTGTTTTATCTTACTCCAAAATGTCTGAGTCCTCTGATTTATGGGCTCAGGGATGATAATCTTCTTCATGCACTGAAAAACTATGCCTTCTTTGACTTGTATAAAAGAAATATTTTGCAAAGTAGACTAGTAGTTTTTAACAGAAAAAATGCACAATGCACTTAAAGTGAATTGCAACCATAGTGAGTCACTTTTTTTAACATGAGAATTTCAAGAATGTTTTATTTCTAACTGGTTTATTGTAACAAGCCCTACCAATAACAAACTTTAATAGTTGTGATAGTTTTGATGTTACATCTGTGTTGTGTGCTTCTAAGAACAAGACAAAGCTCTTTTTCTGCATCTTTTGACAGTGGATCAGTTTGAAATATTGCAGGATGTTCAGTAAGGGAACATGAAAAAGCAGTGAGCTGTCACATAAGGAGCTGCAGGGGACAGACTCAGGCCATGTGCTGCATAAAATCAGCTCAAGGTTGTTCACAGAAAGATTGAAAGAGGCCAATTAGCCAACTGCCTTACTTCTTTATCAAAACAATATATTTTATGGTATTGTACCACTTTTTTTGTGTGTAAAAAGCTTGCGACACTTCAATGTTGCAAACTGAGATATCTATTATAGTTCTTTCATCTACATCCTGACACTGCAATACAAACAAACTGTGAAGTTCTTGTATTTTTCCTACTAGTGAGGATGCTGACTTTTTTTTTTTTTAACACACAAAATAAATTTAGGATTTGCCTGAACTTCCCTAAAACACTGAAATACTCAATCTGTTCCTAATTTATTCAAATACAAAATGGACTGTCTATAAGCACAGCCTTGAGCCTTCTATCAATTCAAATAACATTACCTTTACCTTTATTTAGTGAATAACTATATATTGTCGATGCTCCATTGTTTGTCCGCACAATATGCTGCACAATTTGGATGTGTGCCTGTTTCATTTAGTGCGCCTGATGTACAAAGTACAGTAGTCCTGCAGTGACACATACACAAAAAATACATCAAAGCCTGATACCGGTACAAATACTTCTCATCACGAACACACACCAGTTTTTAAAAGCAATGTAATGTTAAGTGAAAGTGCATACATACAATAATTATCATGATATATATAAAAATCTGCATTTATTTTCAATAGCTTCCAGGTCATGTGACCAATCGACTCAAAATCAATGCCAAACTATGTTCCTGCACTGGCAAATTGGAATTGTGGACTTTGCAGGGGTCAATAATAAAGATTGCCTGATTGCCTGGGGCAAGTAAAGTGCCACGTCAGTCTAGCAAATCTGGCAACTGACTTTCATGATTGGGCAAGTGGATTAAAAGAATCAAACACGTTGTTTTTTCCTGGAGTTCATGATGAAAGGGGCAAAGGAGTCAGCCAGCTTGATTCTCTCTTATCTGTTGTGCACATGAAAATGGCGGCTGGTAAAGACATCATGAGCTGAAAAACCAGCGAGGTCAGCATTTTTTAATTTTGCAACAATCTTGTTGCTTTGCAAATATGACACACTTTGTTCTTGTTTTCATCCATTAACTTAATTAAATCAGCTACAAGGAACTCTATTTTTTTGTTGATTGTTGCACTAACTGATTTTTCTTTTGTGAACACAGTTGTTAGCAGGATGTGTAGTGATGAGGTTATGTATCTATTTTGTAGCTATGTAGGATTAATAACAATGTGATGAAGGTGAAACAAACTAAACTTTTAGTGATGTACTGTACGATCGGATACAGGGCAGCTTCTTTCTTGAAGTGTGACTTCATCTTCAGCACACCGCCACAAAAATATCTATTTCTTTATTTTAAGGAAAGATTAAACATGAAAATTACTTCTAGTGTTTGTTTTAGTCTAATTTGTGAAGTGGGCATATAAAAACTGACTTTGGGCAAATGGATTTCTGTCCCATTTCCACTGTTGGGCAAAAAAAAAAAAATGTCTTGGTAAAACAGCCTGGAGAGGCAACTTTTTAAAATAATAGTTCGCATCATAATGATAATAACAACAATAATAATAATAATACATTTTTATTTATATGGTGCTTTTCATGATACAAAAAGGCACATCACATCATTTTGAAAGGAAACCAATAAATCATATAATCTATAAATAAATATACTGTACTGTTGTACTGTGGCTTACAAGTCAGGTTAGGATAAGGGTCAGTCAGGGGCCATGACAGTAATGGTGGCTTACAACCCAAATATGTCTACAGATGAGAGAACGAGCAGAAAGCGAAAATGACGACACTGTGGTGAGCGAACTTTAATAAGCTGTTACTCTCCTTGTAGTGGAGTCACTCCTCAGAACAAAGGCCGAACAGACATCTGTCTTTGGAAATCAGTGCCACAATGCTGTGCCATTGAGGGGAAACAGTTAGTGCATTGTGATGAGGATCACATTGTCTTTCGATAGATGACAATCTAACACGTGGCTGTACCTCAACAACTTGTGTATGTGCCTAGAAGACTGATGGAGGACAACAACTCATGGGTTGGTGGTGAGGTGAGACAGATCAATGACCGGGCGATTTCTGTGCAGCTCCTGGTCATGATGTTTCTTGGCATCAACTGTTTGCTCATCCTGACCTTTTTCAAGAAGAAGTCCTTCTACACAATTACACGCTACATCTTATTTGCTGTTACACTTCTGTCTGATAGCTTGATATTAGTCATATCTGATATTCAGTACCTCTTGGCCTATTTTAATTTTACCATGCAAGTTTGGTTATGTATCAGTATTTCAATTGTAGTGGTTGTGTATTCGATGGTCACACCAGTTACTCTGACAGCAATGACCTTGGAGCGTTATGTTGCCATTTGCATGCCCCTGCGCCATGCAGAGCTGTGCTCCCAACGTATCCATGTCCATTGCATCCTCATCATTCACGGCCTCAGTTCTATACCCTGCATTGTTGTTTTTTCCTCTTTCTTTGCATCAGCCTCTCTTAGCTTGTACAAACAACACAGGATATGCTCTATGCAGATATACATTTCGCACAGAGGGCAGGATCACATATGGTCAACTGTACAACAGTTTTACTTCTTGATTATGGTAATCATCATTGCATTCTGTTATGTTAAAATAATTAAGGTGGCCAAAACGGCATCCGGAGAGAATAAAAAGTCAACATGGAAAGGTCTCAGAACAGTAATTCTTCATGGTTTCCAGCTGCTGCTCTGTCTCATCCAGCTATGGACCCCATTCATAGAGAGTTACGTATATCAGATTAGTTCCACTTTATTTGTGAATGTAAGGTTTTTTAACTATGTATTGTTTTTTCTTACTCCAAAATGTCTGAGTCCTCTGATATATGGGCTCAGGGATGATAACTTTTTTCATGCACTGAAAAACTATGCCTTCTTTGACTTGTATAAAAGAAATATTTTGCAAAGTAGACTAGTAGTTTTTAACAGAAAAAATGCACAATGCACTTTAAAAAAGTGACTCACTATGGTTGCAATTCACTTAAACATGAGAATTTTAAGAATGTTTTATTTCTAACTGGTTTATTGTAACAAGCCCTACTAATAACAAACTTTAATAGCTATGATAGCTTTGATGTTACATCTGTGTTGTATGCTTCTAAGAACAAGACAACGCTCTTTTTCTGAATCTTTTGACAGTGGATCAGTTTGAAATATTGCGGGAAGTTCAGTATGGGAACATGAAAAAGCAGTGAGCTGTCACATAAGGAGCTGCAGGGGACAGACTCAGGCCATGTGCTGCATGAAATCAGCTCAAGGTTGTTCACAGAAAGCTTGTGAAATGTGAAAGCAAGTGAAAATGCTGACTTCTTTCAACACACAAAATAATCCCTAAATAATCTCTAAAAGAATGAAATACTCAAACTGTTCCTTATTTATTCAAGTACAAAATGGACTGTCTATAAGCACAATAGATTGAAGCAGTTTGCCTTGTGGTCCAAAAATGGGCATTCTTCAAGTACATATTCAATAAACAGATATGAGACAGGTATTGATCCTCAGATGTCACTCTCCCCCAGACAGAAAATACTGTGAGGGTTTTCTCCCTAAATGTTAAAGTAAAGATATCAGTAACATGACACTGAGAGGACTGAGCAACTCTGGTGAAGTGAACAATGAACGTATGGTATTCTAATTTATATTTTACTTTGTATATGTTACACAACAGATTTTAAACAATATGACACAAGGCCTTTTGTCCTGAACCTGTTTCAAGCTTGACTGGTACAATCACTCCCTGTGAAAGATAGCTTTAGAAGAATAACAGATTAACAGTTTAATCATTTCTGCACAAATTCCATTCCACCCAGTTCATTTTATGTCATTATTTAAGTTTCTATCTAATTCATTTCATGTTGTTGTATGTTATTATTTTTTGAAATGTGCATTTTACTCACAATTTATCTACTTAACATTTATTATCTTTGTCAAAGAAACAATTTATTTGTAGTTGACTGTTCTGCACTTTTGCACACTTCATATTAAAATAGTTGACTTGTTCACAGTAAATGCATTGCCTGCTGGTTTATTTTGTTACTTTCCAGCTCACCAGTAAGCCATGGTAATGGTTGTGTGAGATGTACAATTTATTTATTTATTTATTTATTTATTTCGGCATGTTATTAGACAGTCATCATCATACATCGTCTTAGTTAAAATAAGGTAGTACACATGGCCGAAAGGGAAAGCGGGAGAAGCAGATGCTTATCTAGTCCCGCCCCCATTACCCACAGAATACATTATTTCCACAAATTATATTTCTTTTGTATTTTGACGTACATGTTACAGCAGCATGCAGTGAACAGAGCTGCAGTCCAGCTCTAGACAGTCAACAGACTACGTGTGTGTCTGCACAGTGTCTATATTGGACGAACGATGGAGCATGGACAATATATAGTTAATATTGGCGGTGCTGAGGTGTGTGGTGCGTTTAGCTGAGGGCGAGAGGCCCCAAATCAAATTCTGCTTAGGGCCCCATAAAGCCTTACGCCAACTCTGGATCAATATATTGTATAAATAAATATACTGTACTGTTCTACTGTGGCTTACAAGTCAGGTTAGGGTAAGGGTCAGTCAGAGGTTATGACAGAAATGTTGGCTTACAACCCAGATAGGTCTACAGATAGCCTCTGAGAGGATGAGCAGAAAGCGTCAATGACAACACTGTGGTGAGCAAACTTTAATTAGCTGTTACTCTCCTTGCAGTGGAGTCACTCCTATAAAGTCTTCATACAGAGCCTTCACTCAGAACAAAAGCCGAACAGACATCTGTCTTTGGAAATCAGTGCCACAATGCTTTGCCATTGCAAGAAAACAGTTAGTGTTTCTGTGATGAGGATCACATTGTCTTTTGACGGATGATGATTTAACACTTGGCTGTACCTGTCCTCTTTCTTTGCATCAGCCTCTCTTAGCTTGTACAAACAACACAGGATATGCACTCCGCAGATTTAGATTTTGCACAGATGGCAGGATCACATATGGTCAACTGTACAACAGTTTTACTTCTTGATTATGGTAATCATCATTGTATTCTGTTATATTAAAATAATGAAAGTGGCCAAAATGGCATCTGGAGAGAATAAAAAGTCAACATGGAAAGGTCTCAGAACAGTAATTCTTCATGGTTTCCAGCTGCTGCTCTGTCTCATCCAGCTATGGGTCCCATTCATACAGACTTACGCATATCAGATTAGTTCAAGTTTATTTATTAATGTAAAGTATTTTAACTATGTATTGTTTTATCTTACTCCAAAATGTCTGAGTCCTCTGATATATGGGCTCAGGGATGATAATTTTCTTCTTGCACTGAAAAACTATGCCTTCTTTGACTTGTATAAAAAAAATATTTTGCAAAGTAGACTAGTAGTTTTTAACAGAAAAAATGCACAATGCACTTAAAAAAATGACTCACTATGGTTGCAATTCACTTAAACATGAGAATTTCAAGAATGTTTTATTGTAACAAGCCCTACTAATAACAACTTAAGTAGTTGTGATAGTTGTGATGTTACATCTGTGTTGTATGCTTCTAAGAACGAGACAACGCTCTTTTTCTGAATCTTTTGACAGTGGATCAGTTTGAAATATTGCAGGAAGTTCAGAAATGGAACATGAAAAAGCAGTGAGCTGTCACATAAGGAGCTGCAGGGGACAGACTCAGGCCATGTGCTGCATAAAATCAGATCAAGGTTGTTCACCGAAAGATTGAAAGAGGCCAATTAGCCTACTGCCTTACTTCTTTATCAAAACAATATATTTTATGATATTGTACCACTTTTTTTGTGTGTAAAAAGCTTGTGACACTTCAATGCTGCAAACTGAGATATCTATTATAGTTCTTTCATCTACATCCTGACACTGCAATACAAACAAACTGTGAAGTTCTTGTATTTTTCCTACTAGTGAAGATGCTGACTTTTTTTTTTAACACACAAAATAAATTTAGGATTTTCCTGAACTTTCCTAAATCATTGAAATACTCAATCTGTTCCTAATTTATTCAAATACAAAATGGACTGTACATAAGCACAACAGATTGAGCCTTCTATCAATTCAAATAAAATTACCTTTACCTTTATTTAGTGAATAACTATATATTGTCCATGCTCCGTTGTTTGTCCATTGTACATCTCACACAACCATTACCATGGCTTACTGGTGAGCTGGAAAGTAACAAAATAAACCAGCAGACAATGTATTTACTGTGAACAAGTCAACTATTTTAATATGAAATGTGCAAAAGTGCAGAACAGTCAACTACAAATAAATTGTTTAAAAGTAAGTAAAATGTGAGTAAAATGCAAATGTAAAAAAAATATATATATACAACAATATGAAATAAATTAAACAGAAACTTAAAAAATGACATAAATGAACTGGTTGAATGAATCTGTCAGTCCATTTAAATAATAACAAAATATTTTGTTTTTCTTTTGTATGATTACCACTTATAAAACATATCACACAGTGATAGCAACCGCTTAGTTCACTTATTGCTTGGGCCGGCCATAACTGAATTAATCTCGTCACTGTTTATGTGTACAAATTAATGCAACGCTACAAATGCCTTCGAGGAGAGGCTGTTGACTGTTACAGCTGGATTTACACCCAACCTTCCTATGTGGCAGTTGGGAACATCTATCAACATGTTTGCATTGGTCATCCAACAGAAAACATATTTATAATTTAAACCTCCAACCTCATGTGTACATAAGATGTGTGACATGAGAAGTTATAATATTTGTGGGAAAACATCTCTACAAAACACGGAGTAAGTAACTATATTTAGTATGGCCATTGAGGTGTGTTGGTGGCAACAGTTGATGATGACAACACTGGTGAGAAACGTTTAGTTTCGTCATAGTTAGTTATAAAGTCCTCATACACAGTCCTCTCTCAGAGGGCTGCACAGAGCTCAGCAGAAGATGTTTATCTACGGGACTCTGTGCCACAATGATGATGATTGAAGCAGGGATGTTTTGTTAAGCTGATGGTTTCATGCCTTTTGA
The DNA here is from genome assembly GCF_965226575.1 of Pagrus pagrus. NCBI lineage: Eukaryota > Metazoa > Chordata > Actinopteri > Spariformes > Sparidae > Pagrus > Pagrus pagrus. The sequence continues at coordinate 9,155,610 of NC_140188.1, forward strand.
CCTTTTAATGTGTTTCTGTCAAATGTATTTTAAGTACAATGAATGTGATATTATACTGATGTGTATCATGTGTGTGTTAATCATCTAAACTTCCACCAGTCACATCTGTGAAATTATTTGTGTGTTGTGCCACAGAAAATCTGGGCATCTTTCTTATACAAATATTTTAGATTATACTGACAGATTTATGAGTTCTTGAATTTTGGATCTGACTTTTGGTTGAAAGAGCTGTGGAAGTGTCTAAACCCTTGATATTTCAGAATATATGGCAGCCAATAACTCTCTGAATGGTGGTAAATCCTCTCTGAAGAACATCAATGGTCGGGTCGTTTTTGTTCAGGTTCTGGTGTTAGTTTTTCTTTGCATCAACTCTTTCCTAATCATGACATTTTTTATGAAGGATTGCTTCTACACAACCATGCGCTACATCTTATTTGCTATGACACTACTGTCTGATTGTCTGTATCTACTCCTGACTGATATCCTGCTCATTTTAAGCTATTTTCATTTTACCATACAAATGTGGTTTTGTCTCATGATATATATTATTTTGTCTCTGTACACTTATTTAACACCAGTTACTTTGACAGCAATGACTCTGGAGCGCCATGTGGCCATTTGCCTGCCCCTGCAGCACTCAGAACTGTGCTCCACACGCAGCTCTATGCACTGTATCCTCTTCATTCACGGCATTAGCTGTTTACCATGCATTGCTGTTCTGTCCATTTTCTTTAAATCTGCAACCCATGGCTTCTACATTCAGAGAAATGTATGCTCTGTGGAAATGTTCATCATTCAAAAGTGGCAGGGTCATCTTCGGTCAGCCATCAGTCAGTTCTACTTCTTACTTATGGTGAGCATTATTGTATTCTGTTATGTTAAAATGATGAAAGTGGCCAAAGCTGCATCTGGAGAGAATAAAAAGTCAACAGGGAAAGGGCTCAGAACAGTAATTCTTCATGCCATCCAGCTGCTGCTCTGTCTCATCCAGCTGTGGTGTCCATTCATAGAAGCTGCTCTGCTTCAGACGAATTTTCTGTTATATATTAATGTCAGGTATTTTAACTACATTGCTTTTATTCTTGCTCCGAGATGTCTTAGTCCTCTCATTTATGGCCTTAGGGACGAAAAGTTTTTAAATGCACTGAAATACTACGCTCTCTGTGGCTTGTATAAAAAACCATTGGATTTTTAAAGTAATGATGTTATGCTTTTAAAATAAATTTCTCGCTTTAATTACATTGTTTGTTTTTTTTCCAAAGAAATGTCATTGAAATGATTCAATAGATCTTTTGGGGGCAAATTGGCATTTGCTCCTCATGAGGGTGTTTGTGATTATTTGCATTGATAAATATCCAGTCTGGTTCCCTGTACACACAACATTAAAGTGACCCTCTTTTTATCCTTTCATTGCTTGTTTTTAGCAAACCTTCATATCGGCAACAAACCAAAATACCAATCATGTGGTGTGTTTCTTTTTTGGCTCAAAGTTGTGTGATTGTAGTAATATTTTAAAACCATTTACAAAAAATATCATATCAATCATAACAACATTTTTAAAAAAAATAAATGTTCTTATGCTGCACAATTTGGATGTGTGCCTGTTTCATTTAGTGCGCCTGATGTACAAAGTACAGTAGTCCCACAGTGACACATACACAAAAAATACATCAAAGCCTGATAACGGTACAAATACTTCTCAACACGAACACACACCAGTTTTTAAAAGCAATGTAATGTTAAGTGAAAGTGCATACATACAATAATTATCATGATATATATAAAAATCTGCATTTATTTTCAATAGCTTCCAGGTCATGTGACCAATCGACTCAAAATCAATGCCAAACTATGTTCCTGCACTGGCACATTGGAATTGTGGACTTTGCAGGGGTCAGTAATAAAGATTGCCTGATTGCCTGGGGCAAGTAAAGTGCCACGTCAGTCTAGCAAATCTGGCAACTGACTTTCATGATTGGGCAAGTGGATAAAAAGAATCAAACACATTGTTTTTTCCTGGAGTTCATGATGAAAGGGGCAAAGGAGTCAGCCAGCTTTATTCTCTCTTATCTGTTGTGCACATGAAAATGGCGGCAGGTAAAGACATCATGAGCTGAAAAACAAACGAGGTTAGCATTTTTTAATTCTGCAACAATCTTGTTGCTTTGCACATATGACACACTTTGTTCTTGTTTTCATCCATTAACTTAATTAAATCAGCTACAAGGAACTCTGTTTTTTTGTTGATTCTTGCACTAACTGATTTTTCTTTTTGTGAACACAGTTGTTAGCAGGATGTGTAGTGATGAGGTCATGTATCTATTTTGTAGCTATGTAGGATTAATAACAATATGATGAAGGTGAAACAAAGTAAACTTTTAGTGATGTACTGTACGATCGGATGCAGGGCAGCTTCTTTCTTGAAGTCTGACTTCATCTTCAGCACACCGCCACAAAAAATATCTATTTCTTTATTTTAAGTAAAGATTAAACATGACACTTACTTCTAGTGTTTGTTTTAGTCGAATTTGTGAAGTGGGCATATAAAAACTGACTTTGGGCAAATGGATTTCTGTCCCATTTCCCCTGTTGGTCAAAAAAAAAAAAAGTCTTGGCAAAACAGCTTAGAGAGGGAACTTTTTAAAATAATAGTTCGCATCATAATGATAATAACAACAACAATAATAATAATTAGGGCTGGGACTTTAACGCGTTAATTAAGATTAATTAATTACACAAAAATTAACGCGTTAAAAAAATTAACGCATTTTAATCGCACTTATTTTTGCACCGCGGAACGTTTCTCACAGGATGAGTTTCAGGCGTACCAATTATACTGGAGCACAATTATTTAACGAGTTAAAAAGCCGCTGACACTGATCACTGCCCATGGATCTATAAAGTTTCAATGTAGCCTGAATGCAGCTCAAACCGACCCGGTGCCTCAGGACTGCGACCAAGCTTTGATAAACACACTGGATCCGCGCCGGTTTACAGTATCCTCCCCGTAGTTTAGCCAGTCGCTACTGGAGCTTAATTTGAAAAAAAAAAAAAATTAAAAAGCGCTCGTTGCAGTGGAGCTGAGAACAGCGGAGTTTCCTCTGCTGCAGCTGAACAGCTGACATGTGGTCAAGACGTAGGTAGCCTACAGACCTGTCACTGTCTCACGGTGCATAAGACTTCTACCTCAGAGCTCTCTGTCTTCAGACTGTCCTGACCTGTCCCTGAACATCACACAGGGAAAACATAGAGCTGCCTGTGTTTTATTAATGTTTACATCAGGCTGAGTTCAACAAATCAGTTTATGCTACTGTGATTTAAGTAGTTAAATACAGTAATCATCATAGTGTAGTGGCAGGAAAGACCATTTACCAAATAACATGTTACTTAAAACATTTTCATTGTGCTGTGCTCTAAAAATAAACTAACAAACTAGTGTAGAGTCCTGTATAAGGAATGTTCAGCTTAAATTTTCCCCTTAAATTTAGGTTCTCAGGAAAATCACATCTTATCAGGTAATCGTTAATCGATCGATAAGGTCCATCAACTAACGATTAATGAATTAATCGATAATTTGCATCCCTAGTCTGTTGGTCTTGGTTAAGTACCACCTTGAAAAAAAAAATAAACAATGTTTTGTTGCTTAAGCTTATGTATTCAGTCATTATTCAATGGTATACTAAAACCCATATGAAAAAAATTGCTTCTCACTGTTCTCAGGTCAAATATTTATATGCGATTAAAAATGCGATTAATTTCGATTAATTAATTACAAAGCCTTTTTGCACATTTTATTTATGTAATGCTTTTCATGATACACAAAGCCACATCACATAGTTTTAAAAGGAAACCAATAAATCATATAATGTATAAATAAATATACTGTACTGTTGTACTGTGGCTTACAAGTCAGGTTAGGATAAGGGTCAGTCAAGGGCCATGACAGTAATGGTGGCTTACAACCCAAGATATGTCTACAGATGAGAGAACGAGCAGAAAGTGTCAATGACGACACTGTGGTGAACAAACGTTAATTAGCTGTTACTCTCCTTGTAGTGGAGTCACTCCTTTAAAGTCTTCATACAGAGCCTTCGCTCAGAACAAAGGCCGAACAGACACCTGTCTTTGGAAATCAGTGCCACAATGCTGTGCCATTGCAGGAAAACAGTTAGTATTTTTGTGATGAGGATCACATTGTCTTTTGACGGATGATGATTTAACACTTGGCTGTACCTCAACAACTTGTGTATTTGCCTAGAGAAGTGATGGAGGACAACAGCTCATGGGTTGGTGGTGAGGTGAGACAGATCAGTGACCGGGCGATTTCTGTGCAGGTCTTGGTCATGATGTTTCTTGGCATCAACTTTTTGCTTATTCTGACCTTTTTCAAGAAGAAATCCTTCTACACAATTACACGCTACATCTTATTTGCTATTACACTACTGTCTGATAGCTTTTTATTACTCATATCTGATATTCAGTACCTCTTGGTCTATTTTAAATTTACCATAGAAGTTTGGTTATGTATCAATATTTCAATGGTAGTGCTTCTGTACTCGATGGTCACACCAGTTACTCTGACAGCAATGACCTTGGAGCGATATGTTGCCATTTGCATGCCCCTGCGTCATGCAGAGCTGTGCTCCCAACGCATCAATGTCCATTGCATCTTCATCATTCACGGCCTCAGTTCTATACCCTGCATTGCTATTTTTTCCTCTTTCTTTGCATCAGCCTCTCTTAGCTTGTACAAACAACACAGGATATGCACTCCGCAGATTTACATTTTGCACAGATGGCAGGATCACATATGGTCAACTGTACAACAGTTTTACTTCTTGATTATGGTAATCATCATTGTATTCTGTTATGTTAAAATAATGAAAGTGGCCAAAATGGCATCTGGAGAGAATAAAAAGTCAACATGGAAAGGTCTCAGAACAGTAATTCTTCATGGTTTCCAGCTGCTGCTCTGTCTCATCCAGCTATGGATCCCATTCATACAGAGTTACGCATATCAGATTAGTTCAAGTTTATTTATTAATGTAAGGTTTTTTAACTATGTATTGTTTTATCTTACTCCAAAATGTCTGAGTCCTCTGATATATGGGCTCAGGGATGATAATTTTCTTCATGCACTAAAAAATTATGCCTTCTTTGACTTGTATAAAAGAAATATTTTGCAAAGTAGACTAGTAGTTTTTAACAGAAAAAATGCACAATGCACTTAAAAAAAGGAACTCACTATGGTTGCAATTCACTTTAACATGAGAATTTCATGAATGTTTTATTTCCAACTGGTTTATTGTAACAAGCCCTACTAATAACAACTTAAGTAGTTGTGATAGTTATGATGTTACATCTGTGTTGTGTGCTTCTAAGAACAAGACAACGCTCTTTTTCTGAATCTTTTGACAGTGGATCAGTTTGAAATATTGCAGGAAGTTCAGTAAGGGAACATGAAAAAGCAGTGAGCTGTCACATAAGGAGCTGCAGGGGACAGACATGTGCTGCATAAAATCAGATCAAGGTTGCTCACAGAAAGCTTGAAAGAGGCCAATTAGCCTACTGCCTTACTTCTTTATCAAAACAATATATTTTATGGTATTTTTGTGTGTAAAAAGCTTGCAACATTGAAGTGTCGCAAGCTTTTTATATATTGTATATTGAGATATCTATTATAGTTCTTTCATCTACATCCTGACACTGCAATACAAACAAACTGTGAAGTTCTTGTATTTTTCCTACTAGTGAAGATGCTGACTTTTTTTTTTAACACACAGGATACATTTAGGATTTGCCTGAACTTCCCTAAAAAATTGAAATACTCAAACTGTTCCTAATGTATTCAAATACAAAATGGACTGTCTATAAGTGCAACAAATTGAAGCAGTTTGCCTTGTTGTCCAGAAATGGACATTCTTCAAGTTCACTTTATTACACTTTATGAGGGCCAATAATTACGTTCAAATGCTTTGCATTTTTTAATCTGGACTATGCTGTACACTTTGTAAATAAAGACTAGTTACATTTCTCCTTATCACAAAATTACAGTGTTGATATGTAAATCTTTGTAAATGTACAAATTGATAACGCTTGTAAACTTTTCAAATAAAGTAAATCCACACATTTTCTATAGGTTTTTTTACTCTTTAAATGCATACCAACTGCTCACTGTATCCTTACATAATACACAGATATGAGACTGGTATTGATCCTCTGATGTCATTTCCCCTAGAAAGAAAATACTGTGAGTGTTTTCTCCCAAAATGTTGAAGTAAAGATATTATATTCAGTAACATGAGACTGAGCAACTCTGGTGAAGTGAACATTGAACTTATGGTATTTTAATTCATATTTTACTTTGTATATATTACACATAGATTATTTGATTGACACAACACTGATCAACACAACATCGATTACCTGAGCCGATATTTGGCATTTTTTCGATCATTGGTGTCAGTGATTTTCTCTCAGATTGCCGATAAAATTAATACATTTAAAAATGTGTTTCTTTGGCTCTGATGCAGCCTCCTCTCACACAATGCCCCATCCACAACACAATCTGATTCATAAGATGTCACAATTAATAGCCTACAAGCTCTGAAAAATCGGAATCTGCAAAGTAACTAGTAATTCAATTCATCAAATAAATGTAGTGGAGAAAAATTATAAAGTAGCACAAAAGGAACATTCTCAAGTAAAGTACCTCAAAAATCGTACCTGAGTAAATTGTACTTCATCATCACACCACTAAATTTTGACACAAAGATTTTCAGTTTTACTGCAAATTAATCTCAGTGCCAGATATTGGTTATCAGTCTCCTTGATTTCTAAAAATCACTATCAGAACTGAAAAAGCCATATCGGTCAAGTGCTCAACACCAGGGACGACATGATCACTGCGATCGGCACATAGGTGAAATAGGAGACATAACATAGAAGATTATGGTTAAATTTCATGCAACAGCTGATACTGCCCTGTTGTCAGTGTGTTGGAGGAAAAAATTGTAAAACCTAATAAGAGATTTCTAAAAATAACAAAAATGTATTATTATTTACAGGTCAAGTAATCAGTGATATACTGCAGACCTAAAACACGCATCAATATGAGACTGAGTGATAGGATCAGAAGTGCTTGCTGGATAGTCAAATAGCATCAGATTTCATTGTGCCTTGTCTAATAAGCTTGTTGGCAAACAATAGGGGGAAACACATATTATATAATAATAATGATTATATAATATATATATTGCATCCTTTGGGCAGCACTTGGCATACTGATACTGTTGTCATTCCTACACATTTAAAGTGGCCTATAACATAATCTTACAGACAATGACATAAATTGATTATAATTTTTTGTAAAATCTTTCAAATGGCTGCTTATTTGTTTTATTCAACCATCACAGTACCAAAATAGCGCATAGACACTGTGGTCACAAGCTGATCTAGCCACCTTGTGCATCCAAAAGGTGGCTGTCTGTATGCTGTGAGGAGGCTGAGACGCTATGCCGTGACTCAAGACATAGTTTGTCTGGTGTAGTGGATTGGTTATCATGCTGCGGAATACTTTTTCCTTCAATGAGTCTGAGTTCGAGTCCCGTATTTTTTTATTTTGTTTTTCTTCTCTTTTTCTATTTTGTTTAAAAGGGTTCCATAGTTCTTCTATGTGATGCATGTTTAATCAAACAGGCAGCAAAGACGAGTAAGTGAATTTAATAATGGTTATGCTTATTTGTGTTAGAAACCATCACAGTACCAACAAGGTGTATAGACACTGGGGTCACAAGTTGATCTGGCCACCTTCTGCGTCCAAGAGATGGCTGCGTGTATGCTGTGAGGAGTGAGATAGGCTATACCGCCAGTTACCTGTGTGGTCTGTTTTGCATGGTGAATCAGTTACCATGCTAGAGTTTTTTTCCCCTCAATTAGTATGAGTTCAAGTCCTGTTATTTTTTTTAATTTTTTCGTTTAAAAGGGTTCCATAGTTCTTCTATGTGATGCATGTTTAGTCAAACAGGAAGCAAAGACGAGTAAGTGTATTTAATAAAGGTTTATTAGAAATACACATTCACAGGAAGAGCAACTCTCCCTTTTCCTGTCTACAACGTCTTCTGTAACAACCAGCAACGTTGATACAGCGACTGAGGATTAGACACATTTACTCAAACAGGAGCCCAACTACGGATCAGGTATGTTTTACACAGAGAAAACCTGAACAAAGAGTTGTATCCGAGGACAGCTACGTCTTCTCTTCCCGTTTTCAACATCTGTTGTAGCTACAGCGACCACTGACGCATTCGGCTGACGGTCGCCAGTTAACATAGTCCCATGTTAATCTGGCCAGCCTCCCGGCGCCCAACCCGCAGCCGTACAGCTGCCAACCCGAGACTCCCGGATCCACATCCCATTTTGTCAGACCGACAACAAAGCCCGGCTTTCCTGCTGCTCACAGCCTCCACCTCCACTCCGGCCGCCACACACTCACACCGCACAGATGACGTCAGTTGCGCCGATGACGTCACCGTGCAGCCCGCCGCACCTTTTTTCCTCATTATTCTCTTTCCCTGTACCCGCAGGCCGCACAATCATCCCACGCACATGCATCCCTCCATCCCAGCATCCTTTCCTCTTCTCTTCCTTCTTCCTTTCCCCACAGCTCCCGCAGCTACCCCCAGTTACCCACTTCCAACACCCGCAACCAACCATGCCACCGCGCACACCGCCACTGCCACCGCAGGCCAGGGCTCACCCACTGCTGGTCTTTCCCAACCTCCTCCTTTTCTATCCTTCTACCCCTCCGCTCAAAACACCACCCTGACTAGTCACTTCGTCCACTTCCTCACCCACGTTTCCACTTTCGGTTTCCACCCAGGCATCGAAGTTATGTGTAGGATCCAGCACATCCCTCTAATTCCTTGGTATCATCCTTGACACACCTACCTCCCAACTGGGAAGCTACTCCTCCGCCGCACAAAGCACCAGCTCCTCTCCCTGCTCAGACACCTCCACTTCACCATTTGCACCAGCCCTCAAAGTCAACAGTATCCTTTATCTCCCACTTACCGTACCTGTCACCCACCATTCCCTCCCTCTGCGCCTGCATCCCCTTCGACGACTCGTAAAACGGAGCACGAACATGGCGCCACTTCCTCTCTTTACAGAACGGCATCTTCTTTTTTCTTTTCTTTTATGAGGACCAAGTTACCCAGCCCGAGGACATCCAGCCATACACCGACGCCACACTCTTAGTAGTTTTCAGAAGCTACTACAGCGGTAGATGGTGCACCACCAGTCGGCCCCTCAACCGTCCTCACTCTCCCCTTCCTTCACACTCTACAAACGTATCCAGTCACCATCGCCGCACTTCTTTAGGGGCACAAGCTCCTCCGTTCTTATTCCCGAAATTCAAATCCTTGGCACCAGACTTGGATTCTCACCCTACACCAGTCCCTCCGTTTTTAGTCAACATCCATGTCTGAACCCTCAGTTCTTTCACCTCTTCATCACATCTTGGCAAACAACCTTGAACAGCCCGTTTCCTCGACTCTGATATCCGACGAGCCCATAGCCAGTAAACCTTTTTCAGGATAATGAAGCCGCGCAAATTGAGACGCGCTCATCGAGATGTACCCCCACTCTGAGTCTCAACCTCTCTCACCATTTCCATTCATCCACCTACCTTGACCCCTCCTTCCTTCATCCACCTACCTCGACCCCTCCTTCCTTCACCCACCTACCTTGACCCCTCTTTCCATCATCCACCTACCTCGAACCCTCTTTTCCTTTCATCCACCTACCTCGACCCCCTTTCCATAAGTCCAATGCACTTGACCCCGCTTTTCGGCGTCCAACACACTCGACCCCCCTTCTCCGCCGCCCAACATACTCAAACCCCGTTTCCATTCGTCCAATGTACTCGAACCCCCTTTCTGTTCGTCCAACGTACTCGAACCCCCTTTCCATTCGTCCAACGTACTCGAACCCCTTTTACGTTCGTCCAACGTACTCGAACCCCTTTACGTTCGTCCAACGCACTCGAACCCCCTTTCTGTTCGTCCAACGCACTCAAACCCCCTTTCAGTTCGTCCAACTACCTTGACCCCTCTTTCCATCATCCACCTACCTCAAACCCTCTTTTCCTTTCATCCACCTACCTCGACCCCCTTTCCATAAGTCCAATGCACTTGACCCCCCTTTTCGGCGTCCAACACAGTCGACCCCCCTTCTCCGCCGCCCAACATACTGGAACCCCCTTTCCATTCGTCCAACGTACTCAAACCCCCTTTCCGTTCGTCCAACAGACTCGACTCACCATTTCCATTCATCCACCGACCTCGACCCCTCCTTCCTTCATCCACCGACCTGGACCCCTCCTTCCTTCATCCACCTACCTTGACCCCTCCTTCCTTCATCCACCTACCTCGACCCCACCTTCCTTCATCCACCTACCTCGACCCTCTTTCCATAAGTCCAATGCACTCGACCCCCCTTCTCCTCCGCCCAACGTACTTGAACCCCCTTTGCGTTTGTCCAACATACTTGCCTCACCATTTCCATTCATCCACCAACCTCGACTCCTCCTTCCTTCATCCACCTACCTCGACCCCTCCTTACTTCATCCACCTACCTCGACCCCTTTTTCCATCATCTACCTACCTCAACTCCTCCTTCCTTCATCCACCTACCTCGACCCCTCCTTACTTCATCCACCTACTTCTACCCCTCTTTCCATCATCTACCTACCTCGACCCCTTTTTCCATCATTCACCTACCTCGACCCCTCTTTCCTTCATCCACCTACCTCGACCCCCTTTTCCTTCATCCACCTACCTCGACCCCCATACCTACCCTCATCAAGCCTTCTATCAATTCAAATAAAATTACCTTTACCTTTATTTAGTGAATAACTATATATTGTCCATGTTCTGTCGTTTGTCCATCTCACACAACCATTACCATGGCTTACTGGTGAGCTGAAAAGTAACAAAATAAACCAACAGACAATGCACTTACTGTAAACAAGTTAACTATTTTAATATGAAATGTGCAAAAGTGCAGAACAGTCAACTACAAATAAAGGTAACACTTTATAATAACGATCATTAGTAAGTCCTTTATAAGACATTAGTTAATGATGAACAAAACATTAATAAACCTTTGTAAATGATTAGTTAATACTAAATTAACATATCACAACTACAGTATGTTGTAAGTCATCTGCAAATGACTTGTTAACCATGGAATATTCATGAACAAATCATTAGTAAATGATAACTTAATGATTTGTTGATAAATTATGAATGACTTGTGAATGATTATAAGAAATTATTATTAATGAATGCTGTTAACATATCACAAATATGTTGCAAGTCATCTACAACCGATTAGTTTATTATGAAATATTCATGAAATAATCATTAGTAAATGTTTACCTAATGATTTGTTATGTAATGAAAGACGCCTGTTCTTCATCTTTTATAACTCATATGTAAATGTATTACTGAATCATCTGTAATTCATTTACAAGTGCTTTTGCATCCCCCTAATCTAAAGTGTAAACACTTCATCACCAAAGAATGTGTTCATATCATCTGTAGTTCTTCCTTACCTGCAACAAATTATCTTTAAATGTAAGAAAGTTTTTTACAAACTTTTCAGCAGCCCTCTAATCTTAAATTTCAACTTTTCATGTACCAGGGAAGTAGCATACTATTTTAGTATGGAAGAATTATCCTATTTTTAATCAAGAGCGTAGATTTCAAGAGCATGATTTCATTCCTTTTCAGTGACAGCTCCTTCTCGTGCTCAGATTTATTCTCCTCATGCTCACATTGTGTGCTCGCACTGAGATGTCTGCTGCTTTCTTTCAAAATGAACTCAAAAATCACATGCTTGTGCTCACATTTCTTCTTCTTGCACACAAAAATTTCGCTCACATTCAAATATGTCCTCAGATCTAAAGTCTACGCACTCAGATCTAATGTGCATGCACTCACTTTGAGTGGTCCGTAGGGGCGGGTATATGGTCTGTTTGTAAAGCTGCTTCTCTCAAAATACACCAATTTATCACATTAGCCAGCTATTTGAATCGTCACCTATTTAAGACGCCAGCATATTTATGTATAATTAAACTTAAGCAATCCTAAAAAGATTTATCGTATTCTAGATTTTTTTAAATATAATATTAGTGGATATATGTTAGATAGTATACTCACGCTAACTTAAGTATGATACGATAGTCGAGTGTTTAAGTACATTGCCAGCCATTGCATTTTAAACCACGGGACGCTGGTTCGCATCCTGGCCGCAGCACAAGCCCTTTTCACACAGCCGTTTGCATGCGGGGATCCTGCACCAATTCTCTGCATCCGCCTCTGTGTGTGAAAGTTTCAGATGCGGCGAGGGGTGTTTACACTTTAGATTAGGGGGATGCAAAAGCACTTGTAAATGACTTATAGATGATTCAGTAATACATTGACACATGAGTTACAAAAGATGAAGAACAGGCCTCTTTCATTACATAACAAATCATTAGGTAAACATTTACTAAAGATTATTTCATGAATATTTCATAATTAACTAATCGGTTGTAAATGACATGCAACATATTTGTGATACGTTAACAGCATTCATTAATAATAATTTCTTATAATCACTCACAAGTCATTCATAATTTATCAACAAATCATTAAGTTATCATTTACTAATGATTTGTTCATGAATATTCCATGGTTAACAAGTCATTTGCAGATGACTGACAACATATTTGTGATATGTTAATTTAGTATTAACTAATTATTTACAAAGATTTATTAATTTTTTCTTCATGATTTGTTCATCATTAACTAATGTCTTATAAAGGACTTATTAATGATCGTTATTATAAAGTGTTACCATAACAAAATATGTTGTTTTTCTTTTGTATGAGTACCACTTATAAAACATATCACACAGGGATAGCAATCGCTTAGTTATTGCTTGGCCCGGCCATAACCCAATTAATCCCATCACTGTTTATATGTACTAATTAATGCAACGCTACAAATGCCTTAGAGGAGAGGCTGTTGACTGTTACAGCTGGATTTACACCCAACCTTCCTATGTGGCAGTTGGGAACATCTATCAACATGTTTGCATTGGTCATCCAACAGAAAACATATTCATAATTTAAACCTCCAACCTCATGTGTACATAGGGTGTGGGATACAAAAAGTGATAATATTTGTGGGAAAACAGCTCTTCGAAACACAAAGTGAATAACTATATTTAGTAATGCCATTGAGGTGTGTTGGTGGCAACAGTTGATGATGACAACACTGGTGAGAAACGTTTAGTTTCGTCATAGTTAGCCCTATAAAGTCCTCATACACAGTCCTCTCTCAGAGGGCTGCACAGAGCTCAGCAAAAGATGTTGATCTACGGGACTCTGTGCCACAATGATGATGACTGATGCAGGGATGTTTTGTTAAGCTGATGGTTTTATGCCTTTTGACCTTTTGATGTGTTTGTGTCAAATGTATTTTAAGTGCAATGAATGTGATATTATACTGATGTGTATGTTTGTGTTAATCATCTAAACTTCCACCAGTCACATCTGTGAAATTATTTGTGTGTTGTGCCACAGAAAATCTGGGCATCTTTCTTATACAAATATTTTAGATTATACTGACAGATTTATGAGTTCTTGAATTTTGGATCTGACTTTTGGTTGAAAGAGAAGTGTCTAAACCCTTGATATTTCAGAATATATGGCAGCCAATAACTCTCTGAATGGTGGTAAATCCTCTCTGAAGAACATCGATGGTCGGGTCGTTTTTGTTCAGGTTCTGGTGTTAGTTTTTCTTTGCATCAACTCTTTCCTAATCATGACATTTTTTATGAAGGATTGCTTCTACACAACCATGCGCTACATCTTATTTGCTATGACACTACTGTCTGATTGTCTGTATCTACTCCTGACTGATATCCTGCTCATTTTAAGCTATTTTCATTTTACCATACAAATGTGGTTTTGTCTCATGATATATATTATTTTGTCTCTGTACACTTATTTAACACCAGTTACTTTGACAGCAATGACTCTGGAGCGCCATGTGGCCATTTGCCTGCCCCTGCAGCACTCAGAACTGTGCTCCACACGCAGCTCTATGCACTGTATCCTCTTCATTCACGGCATTAGCTGTTTACCATGCATTGCTGTTCTGTCCATTTTCTTTAAATCTGCAACCCATGGCTTCTACATTCAGAGAAATGTATGCTCTGTGGAAATGTTCATCATTCAAAAGTGGCAGGGTCATCTTCGGTCAGCCATCAGTCAGTTCTACTTCTTACTTATGGTGAGCATTATTGTATTCTGTTATGTTAAAATAATGAAAGTGGCCAAAGCTGCATCTGGAGAGAATAAAAAGTCAACAAGGAAAGGGCTCAGAACAGTAATTCTTCATGCCATCCAGCTGCTGCTCTGTCTCATCCAGCTGTGGTGTCCATTCATAGAAGCTGCTCTGCTTCAGACGAATTTTCTGTTATATATTAATGTCAGGTATTTTAACTACATTACTTTTATTCTTGCTCCGAGATGTCTGAGTCCTCTCATTTATGGCCTTAGGGACGAAAAGTTTTTAAATGCACTGAAATACTACGCTCTCTGTGGCTTGTATAAAAAACCTTTGGATTTATAAAGTAATGAGTCTGGTTCCCTGTACACACAACATTAAAGTGACCCTCTTTTTATCCTTTCATTGCTTGTTTTTAGCACACCTTCATATCGGCAACAAACCAAAATACCAATCATGTGGTGTGTTTCTTTTTTGGCTCAAAGTTGTGTGATTGTAGTAATATTTTAAAACTATTTACAAAAAATATCATATCAATCGTAACAACATTTTTTTGAAAATAAACGTTCTTATGCGTCGATGTGTGCCTGTTTCATTTAGTGTGCCTGATGTACAAAGTACAGTAGTCCTGCAGTGACACATACACAAAAAATACATCAAAGCCTGATACCGGTACAAGTACTTCTTATCATGAAAACACAGACCAGTTTTTAAAAGCAATGTAATGTTAAGTGAAAGTGCATACATACAATAATTAAAATAAAATAAAATAAAATAATGATATATATAAAAATCTGCAATTATTTTTAATAGCTTCCAGGTCCTGTGACCAATCGACTCAAAATCAATGCCAAACTATGTTCCTGTACTGGCAAATTGGAATTGCGGACTTTGCAGGGGTCAATAATAAATATTGCCTGATTGCCTGGGGCAAGTAAAGTGCCACGTCAGTCTAGCAAATCTGGCAACTGACTTTCATGATTGGGCAAGTGGTTTAACAGAATTAAACACATTGTTTTTTCCTGGAGTTCATGATGAAAGGGGCGAAGGAGTCAGCCAGCTTGATTCTCTCTTAATGTTGTGCACATGAAAATGGCGGCAGGTAAAGACATCATGAACTGAAAAACCAGCGAGCTTAGCACTTTTTAATTTTGCAACAATCTTGTTGCTTTGCACATATGACACACTTTGTTCTTGTTTTCATCCATTAACTTAATTAAAGCAGCTACAAGGAACTCTGTTTTTTTTGTTGATTGTTGCACTAACTGATTTTTCTTTTTGTGAACACAGTTGTTAGCAGGATGTGTAGTGATGAGGTTATGTATCTATTTTGTAGCTATGTAGGATTAATAACAATGTGATGAAGGTGGAAACAAAGCAAACTTTTAGTGATGTACTGTACAATCGGATACAGGGCAGCTTCTTTCTTGAAGTCTGACTTCATCTTCAGCACACCGCCACAAGAAATATCTATTTCTTTATTTTAAGTAAAGATTAAACATGAAAATTACTTCTAGTGTTTGTTTTAGTCTAATTTGTAAAGGGGGCATATAAAAACTGACTTTGGGCAAATGGATTTCTGTCCCATTTCCCCTGTTGGGCAAAAAAAAAGCCTTGGCAAAACAGCTTAGAGAGGGAACTTTTTAAAATAATAGTACACATCATAATGATAACAACAACAACAATAATAATAATGGTACATTTTGTTTGTGTAGTGTTTTTCATGATACACAAAGCCATATCACATCATTTTAAAAGGAAACCAATAAATCATATAATGTATAAATAAATATACTGTACTGTTGTACTGTGGCTTACAAGTCAGGTTAGGATAAGGGTCAGTCAGGGGCCATGACAGTAATGGTGGCTTATAACCCAAATATGTCTACAGATGAGAGAACGAGCAGAAAGTATCAATGACGACACTGTGGTGAACAAACGTTAATTAGCTGTTACTCTCCTTGTAGTGGAGTCACTCCTATAAAGTCTTCATAGAGAGCCTCGCTCAGAACAAAGGCCGAACAGACATCTGTCTTTGGAAATCAGTGCCACAATGCTGTGCCATTGCAGGAAAACAGTCAGTGTTTTTGTGATGAGGATCACATTGTCTTTTGACGGATGATGATTTAACACTTGGCTGTACCTCAACAACTCGTGTATGTGCCTAGAAAAGTGATGGAGGACAACAACTCATGGGTTGGTGGTGAGGTGAGACAGATCAGTGACCGGGCGATTTCTGTGCAGCTCCTGGTCATGATGTTTCTTGGCATCAACTTTTTGCTCATCCTGACCTTTTTCAAGAAGTCCTTCTACACAATTACACGCTACATCTTGTTTGCTGTTACACTACTGTCTGATAGCTTTTTATTACTCATATCTAATATTATGTACCTCTTGGTCTATTTTAATTTTACCATACAAGTTTGGTTGTGTATCAATATTTCAATGGTAGTGCTTCTGTATTCGATGGTCACACCAGTTACTCTGACAGCAATGACCTTGGAGCGATATGTTGCCATTTGCATGCCCCTGCGTCATGCAGAGCTGTGCTCCCAACGCATCCATGTGCATTGCATCCTCATCATTCACAGCCTCAGCTCTGTACCCTGCATTGCTGTTTTTTCCTCTTTCTTTGCATCAGCCTCTCTTAGCTTGTACAAACAACACAGGATATGCACTCCGCAGATTTACATTTTGCACAGATGGCAGGATCACATATGGTCAACTGTACAACAGTTTTACTTCTTGGTTATGGTAATCATCATTGTATTCTGTTATATTAAAATAATGAAAGTGGCCAAAACGGCATCCGGAGAGAATAAAACATCAACATGGAAAGGTCTCAGAACAGTAATTCTTCATGGTTTCCAGCTGCTGCTCTGTCTCATCCAGCTATGGATCCCAATCATAGAGAGTTACGTATATCAGATTAATTCAAGTTTATTTATTAATGTAAGGTTCTTTAACTATGTATTGTTTTATCTTACTCCAAAATGTCTGAGTCCTCTGATATATGGGCTCAGGGATGATAATTTTCTTCATGCACTGAAAAACTATGCCTTCTTTGACTTGTATAAAAGAAATATTTTGCAAAGTAGACTAGTAGTTCTTAACAGAAAAAATGCACAATGTGCTTCAAAAAAGTGACTCACTATGGTTGCAATTCACTTAAATATGAGAATTTCAAGAATGTTTTATTTCCAACTGGTTTATTGTAACAAGCCCTACTAATAACAACTTTATTAGTTGTGATAGTTGCAATGTTACATCTGTGTTGTATGCTTCTAAGAACGAGACAACGCTCTTTTTCTGAATCTTTTGACAGTGGATCAGTTTGAAATATTGCAGGAAGTTCAGTAATGGAACATGAAAAAGCAGTGAGATGTCACATAAGGAGCTGCAGGGGACAGACTCAGGCCATGTGCTGCATAAAATCAGATCAAGGTTGCTCACAGAAAGATTGAAAGAGGCCAATCAGCCTACTGCCTTACTTCTTTATCAAAACAATATATTCTATGATATTGTACCACTTTTTTTGTATGTAAAAAGCTTGCGACACTTCAATGTCGCAAACTGAGATATCTATTATAGTTCTGTCATCTACATCCTGACACTGCAATACAAACAAACTGTGAAGTTCTTGTATTTTCCCTACTAGTGAGGATGCTGACTTTTTTCCTAACACACAGGATAAATTTAGGATTTGCCTGAACTTCCCTAAAAAAATGAAATACTCGATCTGTTCCTAATTTATTCAAATACAAAATGGATTGTCTATAAGCACAACAGACTGAAGCAGTTTGCCTTATTGTCCAGAAATGGACATTCTTCAAGTTCACTTTATTACACTATATGAGGGCCATTAATTACTTTGAAATGCTTAACATTTTTTAATCTGGACTATGCTCCACACTTTGTAAATAAAGACTAGTTAAATTTCCCCTTATTGCAAAATTAGTGTTGATATGTAACTCTTTGTAAATGTACAAATTGAAAACACTTGCAAACTCTGCAAATAAAGTAAATCCACACATTTTCTGTAGCTTTTTTTTCTCCTTAAATGCATAACAACTGCTTACTGTATCCCTACACATTCAATACACAGAAATGAGACTGGTATTGATCCTCTGATGTCACTCTCCCCCAGAAAGAAAATACTGTGAGTGTATTCTCCTAAAATGTTGAAGTAAAGATATTATATTCAGTAACATGAGACTGAGAGGACTGAGCAACTCCACTGATGGGAACAATGAACGTATGGTATTCTAATTTATATTTTACTTTTGTATATGTCACACACATATTTGAAACAATATGACACAAGACCTTTTGTCCTGAACCTGTTTAAAGTTTGCCTGGCACAATCACTCCCTGTGAAAGATACCTTTAGAAGAATAACAGATTAACAGTTCAATCATATATGCACAAGTTACATTTCACCCAGTTCATCTTATGTCATTTTTTAAGTTTCTATTTAATTTATTTCATTTTGTTGTTTTTTTTATGTGCATTTTACTCACAATTTATATAGTTAACATTTATAATTTTGTGTATTAAATAATTTATTTGTTGTTGATTGCTCTGCACTGTTGCACATTTCATATTAAAATATTTAACTTGTTGACAGTAAATGCATTGTCCACTGGTTTATTTTGTTACTTTCCAGCTCACCAGTAAGCCATGATAATGGTTGTGTGAAATGTACAATGGACAAACGATGGAGCACGGACAGTATGGTTAATATTGGCGGTGCTGAGGTGGGTGGTGCTTTTAGCTGGGGGCGAGAGGCCCCAGGTCAAATTCTGCTTAGGGTTCCATAAAGCCTTGCGCCAGCTCTGGATCAATATAATGTATAAATAAGTATACTGTACTGTTCTACTGTGGCTTATAAGTCAGGTTAGGGTAAGGGTCAGTCAGAGGTTGTGACAGAAAGGTTGGCTTACAACCCAGATATGTCTACAGATAGCCTCTGAGAGGATGAGCAGAAAGCGTCAATGACGACACTGTGGTGAACAAACTTGAATTAGCTGTTACTCTCCTTGTAGTGGAGTCACTCCTATAAAGTCTTCATACAGTGCCTTCGCTCAGAACAAAGGCTGATCAGACATCTGTCTTTGGAAATGAGTGCCACAATGTTGTGCCATTGCAGGAAAACAGTTAGTGTTTATGTGATGAGGATCACATTGTCTTTTGACGGATGATGATTTAACACTTGGCCGTACCGCAACAACTTGTGTATGTGCCTAGAAAAGTGATGGAGGACAACAACTCATGGGTTGGTGGTGAGCTGAGGCAGATCAATGACCGTGTGATTTGTGTGCAGGTCTTGGTCATGATTTTTCTTGGCATCAACTTTTTGCTCATTCTAACCTTTTTCAAGAAGAAGTCCTTCTACACAATTACACGCTACATCTTATTTGCTGTTACACTACTGTCTGATAGCATGATATTAGTCATATCTGATATTCAGTACCTCTTGGCCTATTTTAAATTTACCATGCAAGTTTGGTTATGTATCAGTATTTCAATGGTAGTGGTTGTGTATTCGATGGTCACACCAGTTACTCTGACAGCAATGACCATGGAGCGATATGTTGCCATTTGCATGCCCCTGCGCCATGCAGAGCTGTGCTCCCAACGTATCCATGTCCATTGCATCCTCATCATTCACGGCCTCAGTTCTATACCCTGCATTGTTGTTTTTTCCTCTTTCTTTGCATCAGCCTCTCTTAGCTTGTACAAACAACACAGGATATGCTCTATGCAGATATACATTTCGCACAGAGGGCAGGATCACATATGGTCAACTGTACAACAGTTTTACTTCTTGATTATGGTAATCATCATTGTATTCTGTTATGTTAGAATAATAAAGGTGGCCAAAACGGCATCCGGAGAGAATAAAAAGTCAACATGGAAAGGTCTCAGAACAGTAATTCTTCATGGTTTCCAGCTGCTGCTCTGTCTCATCCAGCTATGGACCCCATTCATAGAGAGTTACGTATATCAGATTAGTTCCAGTTTATTTGTGAATGTAAGGTTTTTTAACTATGTATTGTTTTATCTTACTCCAAAATGTCTGAGTCCTCTGATATATGGGCTCAGGGATGATGTTTTTTTTCTTGCACTAAAAAAACTATTCCTTCTTTGACTTGTATAAAAGAAATATTTTGCAAAGTAGACTAGTAGTTTTTAACAGAAAAGATGCACAATGCACTTTAAAAAAGTGACTCACTATGGTTGCAATTCACTTTTACATGAGAATTTTGAGAATGTTTTATTTCTAACTGGTTAATTGTAACAAGCCCTACTAATAACAAACTTTAATAGTTGTGATAGTTTTGATGTTACATCTGTGTTGTATGCTTCTAAGAACAAGACAAAGCTCTTTTACTGAATCTTTTGACACTGGATCAGTTTGAAATATTGCAGGAAGTTCAGTATGGGAACATGAAAAAGCAGTGAGCTGTCACATAAGGAGCTGCAGGGGACAGACTCAGGCCATGTGCTGCATAAAATCAGCTCAAGGTTGCTCACAGAAAGCTTGAAAGAGGCCAATTAGCCTACTGCCTTACTTCTTTATCAAAACAATATATTTTATGGTATTGAACCACTTTTTTGTGTGTAAATAGTTTTCTGGAAAAAAATGTTATGATGGTGCTCCTGACTTATACATTGCTATACACTTCAATGTCACAAGCCAAGATATCTATTATAGTTCTTTCATCTACATCCTGACACTGCAATACAAACAAACTGTGAAGTTCTTGTATTTTCCACGTTCACCACAAGGATAAACAACAAGTGAAGATTCTGACTTTTTTTAACACATAAAATAAATTTAGGATTTGCCTGAACTTCCCTAAAAGAATGAAATACTCAAACTGTTCCTAATTTATTCAAATACAAAATGGACTGTCTATAAGCACAAGAGACTGAAGCAGTTTGCCTTGTTGTCCAGAAATTGACATTCTTCAAGTTCACTTTGTTACACTATATGAGTGGCATTAACTACTTTGAAATGCTTTACATTTTTTAATCTGGACTATGCTCTACACTTTGTAAATAAAGACTAGGCACATTCCCCCTTATTGCAAAAATACAGTGTTGATATGTAAATCTTTGTAAATGTACAAATTGAAAACACTTGCAAACTCTTCAAATAAAGTAAATCCACACATTTTCTATAGGTTTTTTTTCTCCTTAAATGCATAACATCTGCTTACTGTATCCCTATATATTCAATACACAGATATGAGACAGGTATTGATCCTCTTATGTCACTCTCCCCCAGACAGAAAATACTGTGAGTGTTTTCTTCCAAAATGTTGAAGTAAAGATATTTTATTCAGTAACATGACACTGAGAGGACTGAGCAACTCCGCTGATGTGAACAATGAACGTATGGTATTCTAATTTATATTTTACTTTTGTATATGTTACACACATATTTGAAACAATATGACACAAGACCTTTTGTCCTGAACCTGTTTAAAGTTTGCCTGGCACAATCACTCCCTGTGAAATATAACTTTAGAAGAATAACAGATTAACAGTTCAATCATATCTGCACGTTACATTTCACCCAGTTCATCTTATGTCATTTTTTAAGTTTCTATTTAATTTATTTCATTTTGTTGTTTTTTTTATGTGCATTTTACTCACAATTTATATAGTTAACATTTATTATTTTGTGTATTAAATAATTTATTTGTTGTTGATTGCTCTGCACTGTTGCACATTTCATATTAAAATATTTAACTTGTTGACAGTAAATGCATTGTCCACTGGTTTATTTTGTTACTTTCCAGCTCACCAGTAAGCCATGATAATGGTTGTGTGAAATGTACAATGGACAAACGATGGAGCATGGACAGCATATGGTTAATATTGGCGGTGCTGAGGTGGGTGGTGAGTTTAGCTGAGGGTGAGAGGCCCAAAATCAAATTCTGCTTAGGGCCCCATAATCCCTTGGGCTGGCTCTGAATCAATATAATGCATAAATTAATATACTGTAGTGTTGTACTGTGGCTTACAAGTCAGGTTAGGATAAGGGTCAGTCAGAGGTTATGACAGAAATGTTGTCTTACAACCCAGATATGTCTACAGATAGCCTCTGAGAGGATGAGCAGAAAGTGTCAATGACGACACTGTGGCGAACAAAAGTTAATTAGCTGTTACTCTCCTTGCAGTGGAGTCACTCCTATAAAGTCTTCATACAGAGCCTTCACTCAGAACAAAAGCCGAACAGACATCAGTCTTTGGAAATCAGTGCAACAGTGCTGTGCCATTGCAGGAAAACAGTTAGTGTTTATGTGATGAGGATCACATTGTCTTTTGACGGATGATGATTTAACACTTGGCTGTACCGCAACAACTTGTGTATGTGCCTAGAAAAGTGATGGAGGACAACAGCTCATGGGTTGGTGGTGAGCTGAGGCAGATCAATGACCGGGTGATTTCTGTGCAGCTCCTGGTCATGATATGTCTTGGCATCAATTTTTTACTCATCCTGACCTTTTTCAAGAAGAAGTCCTTCTACACAATTACACGCTACATCTTATTTGCTGTTACACTTCTGTCTGATAGCTTGATATTAGTCATATCTGATATTCAGTACCTCTTGGCCTATTTTAATTTTACCATACAAGTTTGGTTATGTATCAGTATTTCTATGGTGCTGATTCTGTATTCAACGGTCACACCAGTTACTCTGACAGCAATGACCTTGGAGCGATATGTTGCCATTTGCATGCCCCTGCGCCATGCAGAGCTGTGCTCTCAACGCATCCATGTGCACTGCATCCTCATCATTCACAGCCTCAGCTCTATACCCTGCATTGTTGTTTTTTCCCTTTTCTTTGCATCAGCCTCTGTTAGCTTATACAAACGACACAGGATATGCACTCCGCAGATTTACATTTTGCACAGATGGCAGGGTCATATCAGGTCAACTGTACAACAGTTTTACTTCTTGATTATGGTAATCATCATTGTATTCTGTTATGTTAAAATAATTAAGGTGGCCAAAACGGCATCCGGAGAGAATAAAAAGTCAACATGGAAAGGTCTCAGAACAGTAATTCTTCATGGTTTCCAGCTGCTGCTCTGTCTCATCCAGCTATGGACCCCATTCATAGAGAGTTACGTATATCAGATTAGTTCCAGTTTATTTGTGAATGTAAGGTTTTTTAACTATGTATTGTTTTATCTTACTCCAAAATGTCTGAGTCCTCTGATATATGGGCTCAGGGATGATAACTTTTTTCATGCACTGAAAAACTATGCCTTTTTTGACTTGTATAAAAGAAATATTTTGCAAAGTAGACTAGTAGTTTTTAACAGAAAAAATGCACAATGCACTTAAAAAAATGACTAACTATGGTTGCAATTCACTTAAACATGAGAATTTTAAGAATGTTTTATTTCTAACTGGTTAATTGTAACAAGCCCTACTAATAACAAACTTTAACAGTTGTGATAGTTGCGATGCTACATCTGTGTTGTATGCTTCTAAGAACAAGACAAAGCTCTTTTTCTGCATCTTTTGACAGCGGATCAGTTTGAAATATTGCAGAAAGTTCAGAAATGGAACATGAAAAAGCAGTGAACTGTCACATAAGGAGCTGCAGGGGACAGACTCAGGCCATGTGCTGCATAAAATCAGCTCAAGGTTGTTCACAGAAAGATTGAAAGAGTCCAATTAGCCAACTGCCTTACTTCTTTATCAAAACAATATATGCTATCATATTGTACCACTTTTTTTTTTGTGTGTGTGTGTAAATAGTCTCCTGGAAAAAAATATTATGATAGGGCTCCTGATGTATACAGTGCTATATACTTCAATGTCACAAGCCAAGATATCTATTATAGTTCTTTCATCTACATCCTGACACTGCAATACAAACAAACTGTGAAGTTCTTGTATTTTTCCATGTTCACCACATAAACAACTAGTGAAGATGTTGACTTTTTTCAACACACAAAATAATCCCTAAATAATCCCTAAAAGAATGAAATACTCAAACTGTTCCTTATTTATTCAAATACAAAATGGACTGTCTATAAGCACAATAGATTAAAAGCAGTTTGCCTTGTGGTCCAAAATGGACATTCTTCAAGTACATATACAATACACAGATATGAGACTGGTATTGATCCTCTGATGTCACTCTCCCCCAGAAAGAAAATACTGTGAGGGTTTTCTCCCAAAATGTTGAAGTAAAGATATTTTATTCAGTAACATGACACTGAGAGGACTGAGCAACTCTGGTGAAGTGAACACTGAACTTAAAGTATTTTAATTTATATTGTACTTCTGTATCTGTTACACACAGATTTTAAACAATATGAAACAAGGCTTTTTGTCCTGAACCTGTTTCAAGCTTGACTGGTACAATCACTCCCTGTGAAAGATAGCTTTAGAAGAATAACAGATTAACAGTTTAATCATTTCTGCACAAATTCCATTCCACCCAGTTCATTTTATGTCATTATTTAAGTTTCTATTTAATTTATTTCATATTGTTGTATTTTTTTAAACATGCATTTTACTCACGTTTTACATACTTAACATTTATTATCTTTGTCAAAGAAACAATTTATTTGTAGTTGACTGTTCTGCACTTTTGCACACTTCATATTAAAATAGTTGACTTGTTCACAGTAAATGCATTGTCTGCTGGTTTATTTTGTTACTTTCCAGCTCACCAGTAAGCCATGGTAATGGTTGTGTGAGATGTACAATGGACAAACGATGGAGCATGGACAATATATAGTTAATATTGGCGGTGCTGAGGTGGGTGGTGCGTTTAGCTGGAGGCGAGAGGCCAAAAATCAAATTCTGCTTAGGGCCCCATAAAGCCTTGGGCTGGCTCTGAATCAATATAATGCATAAATTAATATACTGTAGTGTTGTACTGTGGCTTACAAGTCAGGTTAGGATAAGGGTCAGTCAGGGGCCACGACAGCAATGGTGGGTTACAACCCAGATATGTCTATAGATAGCCACTGAGAGGACGAGCAGAAAGTATCAATGACGACACTGTGGTGAACAAACTTTAATTAGCTGTTACTCTCCTTGTATTGGAGTCACTCCTATAAAGTCTTCATACAGAGCCCTCGCTCAGAACAAAGGCCGGACAGACATCTGTCTTTGGAAATCAGTGCCACAATGCTGTGCCATTGCAGGAAAACAGTTAGTGTTTATGTGATGAGGATCACATTGTCTTTTTACGGATGATGATTTAACACTTGGCTGTACCTCAACAACTTGTGTATTTGCCTAGAGAAGTGATGGAGGACAACAACTCATGGGTTGCTGGTGAGGTGAGACTGATCAATGACCGGGTGATTTCTGTGCAGCTCCTGGTCATGATGTTTCTTGGCATCAACTTTTTGCTCATCCTGACCTTTTTCAAGAAGAAGTCCTTCTACACAATTGCACGCTACATCTTATTTGCTGTTACACTACTGTCTGATAGCTTGATATTACTCATATCTAATATTCTGTACCTCTTGGCCTATTTTAATTTTACCATACAAGTTTGGTTATGTATAATTATCTCTATGGTGCTGATTCTGTATTCAACGGTCACACCAGTTACTCTGACAGCAATGACCTTGGAGCGATATGTTGCCATTTGCATGCCCCTGCGCCATGCAGAGCTGTGCTCTCAACGCATCCATGTGCATTGCATCCTCATCATTCACAGCCTCAGCTCTATACCCTGCATCGTTGTTTTTTCCCTTTTCTTTGCATCAGCCTCTCTTAGCTTATACAAACAACACAGGATATGCACTCCGCAGATGTACATTTTGCACAGATGGCAGGGTCATATCAGGTCAACTGTACAACAGTTTTACTTCTTGATTATGGTAATCATCATTGTATTCTGTTATGTTAAAATAATGAAAGTGGCCAAAACGGCATCCGGAGAGAATAAAAAGTCAACATGGAAAGGTCTCAGAACAGTAATTCTTCATGGTTTCCAGCTGCTGCTCTGTCTCATCCAGCTATGGACCCCATTCATAGAGGGTTACGTATTTCAGATTAATTTAAGTTTATTTATTAATGTACGATTCTTTAACTATGTATTGTTTTATCTTACTCCAAAATGTCTGAGTCCTCTGATATATGGGCTCAGGGATGATAATTTTTTTCATGCACTGAAAAAGTATGCCTTCTTTGACTTGTATAAAAGAAATGTTTTGCAAGGTAGACTAGTAGATGCACAATGCACTTAAAAAGAGTGACTCACTATGGTTGTAATTCACTTAAACATGAGAATTTTAAGAATGTTTGATTTCTAAGTGGTTTATTGTAACAAGCCCTACTAATAACAAACTTTAACAGTTGTGATAGTTGTGATGTTACATCTGTGTTGTATGCTTCTAAGAACGAGACAATGCTCTTTTTCTGCATCTTTTGACAGTGGATCAGTTTGAAATATTGCAGGAAGTTCAGAAATGGAACATGAAAAAGCAGTGAACTGTCACATAAGGAGCTGCAGGGGACAGACTCAGGCCATGTGCTGCATAAAATCAAATCAAGGTTACTCACAGAAAGATTGAAAGAGGCCAATCAGCCTACTGCCTTACTTCTTTATCAAAACAATATATTCTATCGTATTGTACCACTTTTTTTCATGAAAAATGTATTCTGGAAAAAAATATGATAGAGCTCCTGACTTATACAGTGCTATATAATTCAATGTCACAAGCAAGATATCTATTATAGTTAGTAGTATTATAGTTATTTCATCTACATCCTGACACTGCAATACAAACAAACTGTGAAGTTCTTGTATTTTTCCATGTTCACCACCAGGATAAACAACTAGTGAAGATGCTGACTTCTTTCAACACACAAAATAATCCCTAAATAATCCCTAAAAGAATGAAATACTCAAATTGTTCCTAATTTATTCAAATGCAAAATGAACTGTCTATAAGCACAATAGATTGAAGCAGTTTGCCTTGTGGTCCAATAATGGACATTCTTCAAGTACATATTCAATAAACAGATATGAGACAGGTATTGATCCTCTGATGTCACTCTCCCCCAGACAGAATATACTGTGAGTGTTTTCTCCCTAAATGTTGAATTGAAGATATTATATTCAGTAACATGACACTGAGAGGACTGAGCAACTCTGGTGAAGTGAACAATGAACGTATGGTATTCTAATTTATATTTTACTTTTGTATATGTTGCACACATATTTGAAACAATATGAAACAAGCCCGTACAAGTCGATCTCCTCTTCTGACAGTCCTGCAGGTTTGCTGTTTCAGGTGCTCGAGACAGCACATCTGCAGTAGCTATCTCTTTTCCTGGCACATGAGATATAGTGTAAGAAAATCTCATGAGGCGCATGCGTAGACACTGGATGCGTGGTGGCAACTCATCAAGGCTTTTTGAGCCCAGCAGTGGGACGAGAGGTTTGTGGTCTGTCTCTATGTGAAAGGTTTTCCCGATGAGGAACTCTGCAAACCTCTCACAGGCCCATGTGCAGGCAAGAGCCTCCTTCTCAATCTGGGCATACCTCTGTTCAGTGCTACTGAGCGCCCTTGACGCATATGCCACTGGTTTCCACTTTGCTGTGCTGTCCTGCCGCTGGAGGAGAACAGCACCCATGCCATATGATGAGGCATCTGCTGAGACAAGCGTGTCAATATTTGGGTTATACAGAGCTAGACCTGGAGGAGTAGTCAGGTCCTCCTTTATGCTGTCAAAAGCCTGCTGCTGTTGCGGCCCCCAAGTCCACATATTTGATTTTTTAATCAGCTCTCTGAGCGGGTGAGTTTTCTCAGCCAGGTGAGGCATGAAATTACCAAGATGATTAGTCATCCCCAGAAAGCGCCTCACTTCACTGACATTTCTGGGCTTCTTCATGGATTTGACAGCGCTCACCTTGTCTGGGTCCGGACTGACCCCTGCTGACTCGATGATCTGCCCCAGAAACCTTATCTTGCTTTTTGAAAACTCACATTTGTCATTCAGTGTCACTCCTGCACTCTGCAGCCGTGAGAGTGTTTTCCGCAGCCTCTCATCGTGTTCTGCCTGACTGGCTCCCCAGATGAGCACATCATCCATGTGGCACACAGCACCATCTATGCCTTCTAGGATCTGCTGCATGCGTTTCTGAAAATGTTCTGGTGCTGATGAGATGCCAAACATAGACAATTATAGCAGTACCGTCCGAACGGAGTGATGAATGTGGTCAGCAGAGAAGATTCCTGTGAGAGTGGAATTTGCCAAAATCCCGAGTTGGCATCTAGTTTTGAGAAGACTTTGGCCCCGGTGAGCTGACCAAGAGTGTTCTCCACCGAGGGAAGTTGATGTCTCTCTCTCTCTACTGACTTATTCAGCTCTGTGAGGTCAGTGCAAATCCTCACAGCTTGTCGTGCGCGTATAGGAACGACCACCGTGGGCGCACACCATCCTGTGGGCTGCTCCACTTTAGAGATGACACCTTGCTGCTCCATGCGATTTAGCTCCTTTTTGACTTTGGGTAGGAGGGGAAGTGAGACTCGCCTAGGTGTTGAGACTGCAAAAGGCTTTGCATCTTTTCTGAGTACGATGGTGTACTCACCCCCCATTTTTCCGAGTCCAGAGAAAAGCTTTGGGAATTCTTGCTTCACCACCTCGCTTGTGTCCAGGCTGACGTTGTCCAGCCTGACGACCAGCTGCAGCTCTGTGGCGGCTGCTCAGCTTAGCAGCGGTGTCCTCAGCCCATCCACAACCTATACAGTCTCTTTCTTTCTCTTGTTGAGAGTGGCTTTGAACTTGCCCATCACTTTCAGAGGGTTTCCTCCTGGCCCTTTGAGAACCAATAGAGCTTTTGATAGCTGACCATACTGGCCCTCGTCGTACAGTTTTTTGGGTATGGCTGTCGCATCTGCGCCTGTGTCAATTTTAAACACTGCTTTGTGGTCATCCATTTTTACCTCAGGGACCAGCACTGTCCCCTGTCTCTGTTGACAATGAGCCCAGGAAAGAAACTCCTATTCTTCATCACTATCCTGTGTGTGTGACATTGTGGCCATATTCACCTCAAGTAACTTTTTTGACCTACAGACTCGAGCATAATGTCCTTTTTTTCTGCATTGGTTGCATGTTACATCCTTTGCTGGACATTGGTCTAGGCTGTGTCCTCTTGTGTCCCCACACCTTCTGCATGGTCTGTTCTGTGCTTTACTGAACACGGGTTTGGACCGTGGCTGAGCCTATTTTGTTTTTGCACCACTACGCTGCTGTGCGTGCATACTGTCCAGCTGTGTGTTCATCAGGTTTCCTTTGCAATTAGCCTTTAGCAGTTCGTTTTGCATTTTCACTTGTTCACTCTGTTTAACTAAAGTGACAGCTTTCTGTACAGTAGTGTCAGTTCAGGATCCAGCTGTAATCTCTCTGATAGACGTTTGTCTCTCAGACCCACGACCAGTCTGTTTCTCACCATCTCATCATGTAACACGCCGTATCCACAGTGCTCCGCCAGGCAATGTAACGCAGTGATGAACAAGTCAGCTGACTCGCCCGACTCTTGCTGCCGTTGATTAAACATCACCCGTTCATATATGACGTTCCTGCGCGCGACTAAGTGAGCGTCCAACTTCTCTTTGACTGTGTGGTACTCACTTGCTTCATCAGCCGTGAGGTGCAAGGACGTTAGAATGTCTTCCGCCTCCTCGCCCATTGTGTAGATCAAAGCATTCACTTGATTTTCCTCTGCTTGGGTTTCCAACCCTGAAGTGATGCAAAATCTGTTGAATCGTTTGATCCATTTTGGCCAGTCCTCTGTTTTAAACGAGAATTTCTCCGGTGGAGCAACCTGAAACTGGTTCATGATGAACGCTGTCGACCCGTTGCCTTGGTAATGTTGCTGTAAGCTACGAAGTTGCAAACCGTTTCCTTCCGCGCAGCGGTTGGCAACACTAAGACCAAAAAGACACTTTTTTTCACGAAAAAATAACAAACCGCCACCTGACGACTCACTTGGCTACTAATTAACTTCTGACTAACTAACTTCTGACACCATGTTGTAGCGTTATCGCTAAGTCAAGACGTAAGGAGGCAGGAGCATATCAGAGACACACCAGCTGTTAGGTCCAGGAAACATTGGTCTAGTTTATTGTCCCCATGACAACCCTAACATTCTACATTCACCTAGCAGGACTTATCTCTACAAAGAATAACAGATTAACAGTTTCATTTCTGCACAAATTCCATTCCACCCAGTTCATTTTATGTCATTATTTAAAGCTATAGTGCGTAACTTCTACGTGTCTGTAAATATCCGTTTCACTCAAGCCACTATAAGAGGAGATGATACAAGGCTGATTAAGCCGTTCGGTTCCTCTAACATCTCGCGGTACTTTTCAGTATTTGCTCTTTTTGTATTTACTGTCTTGGAGCGACATTCCCGCGCTGGCGCACAGGAAATGACGCGTTCTACTCTTTACCTGACAACGAGAAGGGAGGGGGGAGGAGAGTGCTGCTAGCAGCAACATGGCGGAGAACCTGAAGAAGCGAGCAAGAGGTGGATCTGAAGTGGTGGATCCTACTAAAAAGCCTAAAAAACCTTCACGTTCGGCAGAAGGTATCTTGGCAAAGAAAGAGAGTGACAAAAGGAGAAGACAAACGCGGGTTATCATCGGTGTCGCTTTTCCTCGATGGAGAGCCCTGAAGGAGGAGATTGGACTGAGGTCCGACACGGATCTTGCCCTGTTACTGCTGGATAAGTAAGTGACTCTGTTTATTACGAGCAGGATGTGTTGCTGTTACATGTACTGGACCTAGTACTTTATTATTTTTCTTGGAAATGGTGCTATGAATGTAATGTATTGTTAGCAGCCTGGTGTTAGCCACATCGTTAGCCTAACGAGCAGTAAGTTACCAGGTGTGTAGCCTGTGTTGCTGTGTGTAACTTACTGCGTGGGGTCTGTGTGCTGTGACGAGTAACTTTAGTAGCCTACACGTTGTGTGGACAGTTACAGTCCGTGTGTACCGTGACGAGAAGTACATGTTGTGTGGACAGTTATAGTCCGTGTACGTGGTCCGTGACCAATAGCATGCGGTGTGTCGCGAGTGTTACTCCGTGTACCGTGACGAGAAGTACACGTTGTGTGGACAGTTACAGTCCGTGTGTACCGTGACGAGAAGTACACATTGTGTGGACAGTTATAGTCCGTGTACCGTGACGAGAAGTACACATTGTGTGGACAGTTATAGTCAGTGTACGTGGTCCGTGACCAATAGCATGCAGTGTGTCGCGAGTGTGACTCTGTGTACGTGACGAGCAGTAAACATTTTGTAGCCAGTGTTACTTTGTGTACCGATACAAACAGCATGCTGTCTGGTGAGTGCTACTGTGTGTGATGTGCATTACACAGTACCGTGGAGAGCTCCACTCTAACAGAATTTACACAATAATTACCTCTTCTGAAGAGTCCATTTTTCATTTTTTGCATCGGCTGTTCTTAAAAAATGTTGTTTAATCGCATACGGTGGTGGAGGGGTAGCGGTGGGGAGGGGAGGAGTAGCGGTGAGGATCTCCATGGCTACACCGGGCCATACGTCATATTGAGGCGCCGGCCGTGTCATTGTAGTAACGCAGAATTCCTTTAGGGGGCGGTAGAAGCTACGCACTATAGCTTTAAGTTTCTATCTAATTTATTTCATGTTGTTGTATTTTTTTAAATGTGCATTTTACTCACGTTTTACATACTTAACATTTATTATTTTTGTCTCAGAAACAGTTTATTTGTAGTTGATTGTTCTGCACTTTTGTACATTTCATATTAAAATGGTTTACTTGTTCACAGTAAATGCATTGTCTGCTGGTTTATTTTGTTACTTTCCAGCTCACCAGTAAGCCATGGTAATGGTTGTGTGAGATGTAAAATGGACAAACGATGGCGCATGGACAATATATAGTTAATATTGGCGGTACTGAGGTGGGTGGTGCGTTTAGCTGAGGGTGAGAGGCCCAAAATCAAATTCTGCTTAGGGCCCCATAATCCCTTGGGCTGGCTCTGAATCAATATAATGCATAAATTAATATACTGTAGTGTTGTACTGTGGCTTACAAGTCAGGTTAGGATAAGGGTCAGTCAGGGGCCACGACAGCAATGGTGGGTTACAACCCAGATATGTCTACAGATAGCCACTGAGAGGATGAGCAGAAAGTATCAATGACAACACTGAGGTGAACAAACTTTAATTAGCTGTTACTCTCCTTGTAGTGAAGTCACTCCTATAAAGTTTTCATGCTGAGCCTTCACTCAGAACCAGTGCCACAATGCTTTGCCATTGCAGGGAAACAGCTAGTGTTTATGTGATGACGATCACATTGTCTTTTTACGGATGATGATTTAACACTTGGCTGTACCTCAACAAATTGTGTATGCGCCTAGAGAAGTGATGGAGGACAACAGCTCATGGGTTGGTGGTGAGGTGAGACAGATCAATGACCGGGTGATTTCTGTGCAGGTCTTGGTCATGATGTTTCTTGGCATCAACTTTTTGCTCATCTTAACCTTTTTCAAGAAGAAGTCCTTCTACACAATTGCACGCTACATCTTATTTGCTGTTACACTTCTGTCTGATAGCTTGATATTACTCATATCTAATATTCTGTTCCTCTTGGCCTATTTTAATTTTACCATACAAGTTTGGTTATGTATCAGTATTTCTACGGTGCTGATTCTGTATTCGATGGTCACACCAGTTACTCTGACAGCAATGACCTTGGAGCGATATGTTGCCATTTGCATGCCCCTGCGCCATGCAGAGCTGTGCTCCCAACGCATCCATGTGCATTGCATCCTGATCATTCACGGCCTCAGCTCTATACCCTGCATTGTTGTTTTTTCCTTTTTCTTTGCATCAGCCTCTCTTAGCTTATACAAACAACACAGGATATGCGCTATGCAGATGTACATTTTGCACAGATGGCAGGGTCATATCAGGTCAACTGTACAACAGTTTTACTTCTTGGTTATGGTAATCATCATTGTATTCTGTTATGTTAAAATAATGAAAGTGGCCAAAACGGCATCCGGAGAGAATAAAAAGTCAACATGGAAAGGTCTCAGAACAGTAATTCTTCATGGTTTCCAGCTGCTGCTCTGTCTCATCCACCTATGGACCCCATTCTTAGAGAATTATGTATTTCAGATTAATCTAACTTTATTTATTAATGTAAGGTTCTTCAACTATGTATTGTTTTATCTCACTCCAAAATGTCTGAGTCCTCTGATATATGGGCTCAGGGATGATAATCTTCTTCATGCACTGAAAAACTATGCCTTCTTTGACTTGTATAAAAGAAATATTTTGCAAGGTAGACTAGTAGTTTTTAACAGAAAAAATGCAGAATGCACTTAGAAAAAGGGACTCACTATGGTTGCAATTCAAGTAAACATGAGAATTTTAAGAACATTTTATTTCTAACTGGTTAATTGTAACAAGCCCTACTAATAATAAAATGTAACAGTTATGATAGTTGTGATGTTACATCTGTGTTGTATGCTTCTAAGAACGAGACAACGCTCTTTTTCTGCATCTTTTGACAGTGGATCAGTTTGAAATATTGCAGGGAGTTCAGAAATGGAACATGAAAAAGCAGTGAGCTGTCACATAAGGAGCTGCAGGAGACAGACTCAGGCCATGTGCTGCATAAAATCAGATCAAGGTTGCTCACAGACAGATTGAAAGAGGCCAATCAGCCTACTGCCTTACTTCTTTATCAAAACAATATATTCTATGATATTGTACCACTTTTTTTTGTGAAAAAAGTATTCCGGAAAAAAATATGATAGAGCTCCTGACTTCTACAGTGCTATACACTTCAATGTCACAAGCCAAGATATCTATTATAGTTCCTTCCTCTACATCCTGACACTGCAATACAAATTGTGAAGTTCGTGTTCTTTTCCATGTTCACCACAAGGCTAAACAACTAGTGAAGATGCTGACATTTTTTTACACACATGATAAATGTGAAGTTGTCCCTAATTTGTTAATTTTATAGCGCCCTCTTGTGGTAGCAATTCCCCCTGTAGATTATTTGGGGCAGATGTATTAACCTGCCAGATCTTCTTTTATATAGACACCATTGTTTTGACTGGTGAAGCTGAGCTGGTGAGTTAAGAGATGTATATGTTGTAATGTGATAACAACTTATGTTAAACACTATAGATATGTTCATGTGTGCGGATTATACAGTAGATAATATGTCCGTGTCATTGATATTGTGGTTTTGTTTATTTTGTGTCATTTCAGTTGATTACCTGGCAAAGGCACGGTTACTGTACAGGTGATAGTTAGCATAGCATGTGTGTCGCAGGAATGCTTATGCTAAAAATAAACAAGTGAAAGACAGTAATCAGATGTCCGAGCTTGAGTGTGACACTGTTTCATCAGTTAAGACACCCTTCACGGTGGGAGTTATTAGATTAAGGTAGTTAGTTTAATAAAACTGTACAATAAATTTAGGATTTGCCTGAACTTCCCTAAAAAAATGAAATACTCAAACTGTTCCTTATTAATTCAAATACAAAATGGACTGTCTATAAGCACAACAGATTGAAGCAGTTTGCCTTGTTGTCCAGAAATAGACCTTCTGTTACGGCCTGTCAAGTTCTGTGATGGACTTGTGTGTTTTTGGTGTCTGTTTTTGTTTGTTGTGCTTGCAGAGGTGCAGTGAGAAGCTGGGCGGAGTTTCACATCACTAGAGCTGCTGACGCACACGCACACCTGTGGCAGTGCCTGCTTAAAAGCCTTGGTCTTCACACTACCTGCTGCCAGATGATTTCGCCACATTGACGTGGTATATGGCTGCAGCTAGTCGCTTCACTAACCCTCTTGTCTGTGTATTATATGTCTTCTTGGAAACCTGATTATCTTTTGTGCTTCCTCCAGCGTTCACCAACTATCCCAGCTACCAGCACCTCTGCAGCTGGCACCCTCGCCTCAAGCTCAACCTGACCGACAGACTTCCAGCCAGTTGCAGGGCAAGATATTTTGCTCCATCTTGCCCTGCATATTCCGTTGTTGAATTTTCAATAAATCTGCCTGCACTCAACTTCTGCTTGCTGTCCGGTTGTGGGTCCTGCCCCGCACCACTAAGCATAACACATTCTTCAAGTTCACTTTATTACTGTCACGGTGCCACCTTGACAGCCGGATTGCCTTGCCCTGTGTCTGTGTTTTTTCCCCCGTCTACCTTCTCCCCCTCCGTTTTCTCCCTCACCTGCTCTCTTTCCAGTGTGTGTCTGTGGGCGTGGCGGCAGCAGCAACAGCAAAGCCTGCCTACCTGCCTGCCCGCCTGCCTTCCTAACTGCCTGCCTGCCTGTCTACCTGCCAGCCTGGTCATCTCACTCTCGCCACCACCCGAACTAAACTCTGCAAAAATAAACCTTTTTGCTACCTGAAAAGTACTGTCTCTGCATCTCTGCATTTGGGTCCGCAGAAAACCTCAACATAACAATTACAATATATGAGTGACATTAATTACTTTGAAATGCTTTACATTTTTTAATCTGGACCATGCTGTACACTGTGTAAATAAACACTAGTTAGATTTCCCCTTTCACAAAATTGCGGTGTTGATATATAAATCTTTGTAAATGTACAAATTGATAACACCTGTAAACTTTTCAAATAAAGTAAATCCACACATTTTCTATAGGTTTTTTTCTTCTCTTTAAATGCATACCAACTGCTTACTGTATCCTTAAATATTCATTACACAGATATGAGACTGGTATTGGTCCTCTGATGTCACTCTCCCCCAGAAAGAAAATACTGTGTGTTTTCTCCCAAAATGTTGAGGTAAAGATACTATATCCAGTAACATGAGACTGAGAGGACTGAGCAACTCTGGTGAATTGAAAAATGAACATATGGTATTTTAATTTATATATTACTTTTGTATATGTTACCCACATATTTGAAACAATATGACACAAGATCTTTGGTCCTGTACCTGTTTAAAGCTTGCCTGGTACAATCACTCTTTGTGAAAGATAAATTTAGAAGAATAACAGATTAACAGTTTAATCATTTCTGCATAGGTTCCATTTCACCCAGTTCATTTAACTTATTTCTTAAGGTTGTATTTTTTTTTTTTACATTTGGATTTTACTCACATTTTACATACCAAACATTATTTTATTTTTGTGAGAAACAATTTATTTGTAGTTGACTGCCCTTTTGCACATTTCATATTAAAATAGTTGACATGTTAACGTAAATGCATCGTCTGCTGGTTTACTTTGTTACTTTCCAGCTGACAAGTAAGCCATGATAATGGTTGTGTGGCACCAGGAAGCGACTGGTTAATGAGAGCCGACCTTGACTCACAGCTGAAGTTTCCCACGGACAATACCATCACCACACTTAGACCAGACATGGTCATGTGGTCGGCAGCTGAGAGAAAGGTCCTGATCATTGAGTTGACGGTCCCATGGGAAGGAGCAATTCAGGAAGCGTATGAAAGAAAGAAGCTACGGTACGCAGACCTTGTGGCGGAGTGTCAGCAGAGGGGCTGGAGAGCAACAACTTACCCAGTGGAAGTCGGCTGCCGTGGCTTCGTGGGGCTTCCAATCAAGCGCTTCCTGAAAGACATCGGCTTCTCAGAAACAAAAGCTCGGAAAGCCCAGAAAGACCTCTCTGAAGAAGCGGAGAAAGGGAGTTTCTGGCTCTGGTTACGTAGAAGAGACAAGAGCTGGGGGGCTAAGTCAGCCACATAGCGGAACCCGAGCACCCAAATCCAGCTGCAGGGAGCGGCAGGGAGACGTCCCTGACCACTGCCCCACCATCCTTAGATGTACTGGAAGTAAAGGGGCGAAACATCACTGAAGGATGGCATCCAGCTGAGGACCCTGTAGCTGGTACCTGGTACCTGGTCGATCACCCACCTCTTTATCAGCGCATAAGTCACACACAGCGCCCCGTGCCCCCCCCCCCAGGTGCAATTAGGCTACGCATGTATGGTGTGTGTGTGTGTGTGTGTGTGGGCGGGGTGTGGGTGTGGGTGTGTTGACGGCCGCGTCGTGTTTTCTACCGATCCAGCACGGATCCACCAGGGAGGGATTGTGGATTGGAATGAGGGTGCCATCCATGGCATGGCGCAGGAGAATCGGTGTCACAGCTGCCACACTCCGTGACACCGATGCCTTGCTGAGGCCAGTGCCGTCCCCCACCACCTCCAGGAAGCTCCCCACTGCGTAAAAACGCAGCGCAGCCGGGAGCTGCACCTCCGGGCTGAGGGCAAAATTGCAGCGGGTTGCTCTCTGGATGTGTGGAGACACCAGAGTGATCAGCCGTTGGATCTCCGCACGAGGCAGCCGGTACTTTGCCTGGACAGCCCGGTCTGACAGCACGTCCAGTGGGGAGAAGTGCTGACGCACGTATGCATTTATGTAAACCGTCTGGCTTCGCGCACGGCGACGCTGTTGGTTCGCAGGGAGAATGTGCTGTATTGCAGCCATGGTTTCTCACACACGCGGACTTTGGCAGCGTATTTATATAGAGTAGCAGGTGAAGCCTCTCTGGAGGAGGTTCAGCTGAGTTTAATTACATCTGTTTCCTTGATATCTGTGAAATGCCACAGGGTTGTTGTATTTTTATGTGTAGTACTATAAACTCATATGCAGATGTGTGTGGAAAACTTAAACGTGTAATTCAATAAAAAGTTGTTTTTTTTCTTCTTCTATTAACCTATGTTTCTTGCGCCAGTGGTCCGCAGCTATGAGCGCATTTCAACATTGAGCATTGTTTTATTATTTCGAAAAGTGGAGGATGTAAATTTCCCTGACGGCTTGATCACTGAGCATTTGGTCGCTAAGAAGGCTGTTAAGAGTGGGTCAGCTCGATCTTACATTTGCTACTTAGTGAAAGATCTTCTTAAGCTAAGAGCGACTCTGGGAAACACATCCTTCTTTCACAGCGTTCTTAAGAGCGCTCCTAAGAAGATCTTAGCACTTAAGAGCTTCTTAACGAATCTGGGAAACACGGCCATTGGCAGGGCCAGACACAGCTTAATGAGCGTCTCCACCTCCGAATGCAGGATGGACACATCCTGGATGGTGCTTACTTCTCGTCCCCTACACACATTCCTCAGTATGGGGGAATACAAATGTTAAGGCATCTGGAACAAGTTCGCTTAACTGGAAAGACCACATCCATCCCCCACACTTTTGAAAAGCTTGCTACGCCAGCGCCCCAACCCCCACCCCCGCGCGCTGAGGACAGCAAAGAGGTCTGCAACAAATACATTGATCACTTGGCCAAGGGATCTCCTCCTGCAGGGAGACTGCTTCAGGGACTCACTCCGCTTTAAATAACCTTCTGTATATCCGACTACTGTGAAGCTGCTGATTATGTATTTTAATAAAGCTAGAGAAAACTGTCTGACATGACGTGGCGTCGTTCTTCTTTCTATAAGCCCGTTGTAGAAAATATAAGGAATAGAAAGCACAAATATTTGTGTTAAATTCTGACACCACAACTGAAAGAAAGAAAGCAGCCGGTGAATCAGATCAATAGAACGTTTTTTTTTTCTGGTTATCATCTATTGATATTCGGTACGCTACAGTTGTGGTGTCAGAATTGAATGTATTTTATGTACACAAGCAGGAAAGCTGGTGCCGCGGCCCGGCGGAGAATTAATGCTCATTTGCTCATTTATTTGCTCAAACTCGGAGCTATATGTGATCATAATGATGATGAGAAAAGAAAACACATTAACTAAAGGTAGGCCTACTGCCTATAGTGAGATTCAAACTCATACTAGCGGATTATTCTGCTTACTGAGGGAGCTGCTCTACCAGGGGAGCTATACATCAGGCGCAATGCTCTCATGTGTCTTATGGATCACAGACCCGCTGCCCCAGCTGACACACATCAGCGTCTGGACATACGTGCTGCTGTCGTGTCTTCAACCTAAAAACTGTTCTTTATAAATTTTTTCGTTGAGTAAAAATCCTCTCTGAGTTATGGAACTGATAAGACTCATTTCTTAAATGCTTGTATGGACGTTGAAACTTCTGTAAGCTGTGCGTAATTGTTTCTGCCTCCGCTTATTAGCCGTGGCTGCAGCGAGCGAGTGAGCGAAATTACAACCTCAGATGTCTTTAGGGTATCAGATATTATTATAGACTATTCTTATATTTAAGCAACATCCAGTCAGGCAGCGATATAGGCTCACGGGGGCGGACTGGGACAATAATTCAGGTCGGCAATTTTACCAGTAAACAAATGTTCCTTAAAAAACAACTATTGTCCATATTTTAGCTCTACTGTAAAACAAAGAAAGCACAAGTGATTATCCAAGGTCACCCAGATAATTGAGGTGTCCCACCGCTGTGAAACAATCAGTCTGAATCAATCTGATACGGTTTAGCAGTCCCCCTCTCCATTCACTCTACCTGTAGCCTGAAACAGCGCCACTCTCCATTGCAGCTACATTGTGGTCAAATGTGGAATTGTCCCAAAATCGTTTGAGCTGCAATTCAGTACTATGCTTCCACCTAGTGGCTACAGTTGTCACTGACATTTCACGCGTTGCGTGAATCTCGCTCCCCGCGAGTGAAATGGCCACTTTGAAGTAGTACCTACTGTAGGCACTGGCGGAGGTGCAACAAGCAGAAATGCTAAGCAGTTATTACCACCAACCTGTTAATCAAAATGTGAGATGTACAATTGACAAACGATTGAGCATGGACAATATATAGTTAATATTGGCAGTGTTGAGGTGTGTGGTGCGTTTAGCTGGAGGCGAGAGGCCCCAAATCAAATTCTGCTTAGGTCCCCATAAAGACTTGGGCTGGCTCTGAATCAATATAATGTACAGTATAAATAAAAAAACTGTAGTGTTGCACTGTGGCTTACAAGTCAGGTTAGGATAAGGGTCAGTCAGGGGCCACAACAGTAATGGTGGCTTACAACCTGTGTGCGAAATACAGGGGAGGTCCGGGGGGGGGGGGCTTAACACCCCCAATTAACCCATGAGACCCCCTGAAAGTCTCAAAAGCAAAATTTGAAGGGGGTGTCAAATTTTGTCAAAAAGATAAAAAATAAAATATTTTATTGTCACTAATGGTCACTAAAATGTTTTTAAGCTCACCATGTCCAGTATTCAGAATTCAAAACATTTACTCGCAAATATGTTCTATTTTTTGCCAAGTGGAGCAGCCAGTCCTGCGCACGTATGCAAATTAGCCATGTGCGCCAAACAGAAGAAAGACATAAAGTTGAGAAGTCATACCAAAAATGGCTAGCAAGTAAACACTAAACCAGAGTTTATCACTCACACACTTGGGGTTCACATCCAAAAAGGTGGCACTCAGAGATGAAGAGGCACCGAAAGACGATGCTGGTGCAGCTAGCACAGTGGGCCCACTCGCTACCAGAACAGAGTATCCTCTCTCACCCAGTGACTCCCCAGAACAACATGAAGTTGAGGCCGAGTGCTCCGAAGATGCAGCAGGTTCTGAGGTAACGTTAGCTGCTACTGCTGCTAGCACAAGTAACTTGTGGGCTGGTTGGACAACGAAGCAGTTGGGCGATTGGAAAGACCACAACCCTTGGCTTGACATTAAGGCAGGAAAATTGGGGTGTTTAGTGTGTAGAAAAGCAAAAATGTTGCTACTCTCACCTCGCAGAAGATTGGATCAATGGTGATGTTACTAGCTCTGAAGCAAAGAGGCTACGAAAGAAGATACACAAACACAGGGACAGCCAGGCCCACACAAGGTCAGTGGAAATAGCCCAGATGAAAGAGAAAGACACCCTCCCGAACACTTTCATTGATATACAGTCCGATTTACTCAAGAAAACCACAGTCTCGTTCAGAACAGCTTACACCGTGGCAAAGGAAAGGTTATCGTACAAAAAGCTCAACCCACCCACAATGCAGGAGCTTAATGGAAGCGAAGTTGGTAATATCCACAAATCTGACCATGCATGTACAGAAATAATCAGTCACATTGCCAAGGAAATGCGGCGCAAATTTGTCTGCAATGTGAAAGAAATGGATTCACGGGTGTCAATCACAATTAATGAAAGCACCATTCATGGCAGTCCCTATCTAATAATCTACGTAAGATGTGATGTCAGCGGTAAGGGGGATGTAGACAATGTTTTCCTGGATCTAGTGGAACTTACAGATGGGGTCGATGCTGAATCCATTTATAACTCGATGATGGCGAGTCTACATAAAGCTGGAATGGATGATGACTTTTTGAAGACACACCTGATAAGCATTGCCACCGATGGAGCTGCGGTGCTCACAGGAAAAGCCAGTGGGCTTGTCGTTAAACTCAAAGAAAAGTTTCTGAACGTGCAGTCTGTTCACTGCCTGGCACATAGATTAGAACTGGCTGTCAAAGATGCTCTTAAAGAAGTGGCTGGCACTAATCAGTTTGAGTTCTTTATTTCAAAGTTATACTCACTCTACAATCAGTCAACCAGGAATGCCAGATTGCTTAGAGAAGCAGCGGCCGAGCTCGACATGGAAATACTGAAAATATAGGTCAAATCTTCACCATCAGATGGGTTGCCAGCAGCTTTAAAACAGTAAAAGCAGTATGGAAAGATTTCCCCGCACTAGCACTCCATTTCAAAACAGCCAGTGAGGACACATCACGCAATGATCTTGAGAGGCAAAAACACAAGGGACTTCTGAATCACCTTGCTAACTCAGGATTTTTGGAAGATTTGGCTGTCATGAAAGATCCTGCGTGAACTCCAGAGCCTGTCTCTCAAGCTGCAGAAAAGAGAAATCAAGTCTCGCCATCCAACAAACTATCAATGTTTTGACGGCCATGAAGACGACTGGTGGGGGGAAATCAACCAAGAAGGCTGAACAGTCCATCTCATCTGGCCTTTTTAAGGGCGTAGAGCTGAGTAAAGGCAGGGCTAAAATAAAAAGGTCTCGGTTTTGTGAATTAGTGATTGCATCTCTAACTAAGCAAATACCGTGGTCAAATTTGGTCCTGATGGTCAAAGCTCTTGACAAGCGTTTTTGGCCAGGAGAGCAGGAGGACCTGATTTTGCATGGCGAACCAGAAGTACACAGCCTTGCGAAAGCGCTTGGAGAACCAACCAGGGTGGCCGTGGAGCAGTTTCGAGACTGGAAACTACAGGGCACTGCACCAGGGAAAACATTGGAAAGACTGTGCATAGCAAGTCACATGCATCTCCCCATGTCAGCTTAGTGCGAACAAGGCTTTTCCGCAGTTAATAACACAGACAACCAGACGCGCAACAGGTTGCACGAAGACAGCCTGTCTTCACTCCTGTTTGTGGACCTCAACGGACCTCTTATGGACAAATTCGTCAGAAGCTGGATTAAAGCAGGACGTCGCCTCTCTTCTTCCTGGAAACCAGGACGGCAACCACAAGAAGTCGAGCCAAGGCATCTTTGGTCTATTCTAACTTAAGGTAAGAGGGTTTTTTTTCAATCTTTGCAGTGACTGAATTGTGATGATAGAACTGATTGTTGTGCATAAGATGAGTGTGTGCGACTGTGCATGTGTCCTTTCCGGCTTTGGCATACTGCATGGTTATGTAGGCCTTGTGGTTGGTTGTGGTCTTAGAGAGAGCACCCGCCGTAGTGATGTTTGGCTTGTTGTAGGCTGTCTGTCAGCATCCGCCATGGTGCTTTTTTCAATTTGAGAGATGGCCTGTTTGCACAGTAAGGCCAACATGTTTTGTGTATGTGTTCAACGATGTATCTGTCTGATCGTATTTGCTGTAGATGGATGGTTAAATAATGTCACACGATCGGTCATACTGCAGGCTCTCATTTGCAAGTGCACTGATTGCGTGCCGGTCCCCAATAGGCTATACCTGGCATTTATTCAGTTGATTGCTCTTTTAAGTTCGCCAGATTGGTGGAATTATTGTCGTGTCTGCATTGTAATGCACAACTTTGTCTCTCCTTGTTATAAAACAACTTGCATCCAAACAACTTTAGCCAATGCAACCTCCTGTCAGTGTTGTTTTACGAATACTATAGCATATCGGATTATCAAAAATTGTTAAATGTGTGTGTTGTCATGTAGGCTATAGACTGATTGTCTTGGCTTGCATCCATGAAATATTGTAATGTTATCTATAGATAACGATAGGCCTACTATAGGCCTATAACTATAGGCCTACTGCATATTGAGAAAATTTAGATCGGTATTGCGCAACAATCGGGAGATGGGGACCCCCCCGAATACTGACGGGTATTTCGCACACTGTTTACAACCCAGTAGGGGTGTGCAGCGCAGCCGATATTTGTATCTGTATTTGTATTTGTTGGGGGGGGAAAAGTATTTGTATTTGTATTTGCATTTGTATTCGAGTTTAATTCAAAATAGGCGTAAAAATCTTTATTATTTTTTTATTTACACTTCTAATTTTCGTTATAGTGTAAGTATTCTTTAATTATCCATTATAATAATTATGGATATGCAATATTGGTTGATGTTTTTCCATAAATCCAGCAATGAACATGTAACAAGGAATGTCATTGAAAAGAAAATAACATAACAGCCATTACCTCATCCATGGTTAAACCAACAACTAATAAA
The DNA here is from genome assembly GCF_965226575.1 of Pagrus pagrus. Classification (NCBI taxonomy): domain Eukaryota; kingdom Metazoa; phylum Chordata; class Actinopteri; order Spariformes; family Sparidae; genus Pagrus; species Pagrus pagrus. Next base: position 9,199,544 of record NC_140188.1, read on the forward strand.
ATATCATTGTGAACATTATGAACCCCACCACCACCCGTCCTTGTTGGAGGACGTTGAACAGACAGAATAAAAACAAATAATACTTAAAAGAACTGTTCCTTCTAATGCACAGAGCTCCAAGAACTGAAATTGACTGAACTGTAAATAATATGACATAGTAGCCTGTAGCTAACGGTCATTATGCTTCTGTCCTCTGCCTGGTCTTTTTACTGAACTTAACCAACTCCTTTCTTCATTGCCTAAAACCCAACCAAAGCACCGAGCAAAGAATGTTTTTTCTCCCCCGGTCTGCTGTCAGCAGGGTCGCCAGCGCCAGTGAAGTGGGCTCAAGCCACGCTCGAGCGGAGCGGGGGAGAGAAACAATGTGTATTTCTTTTACTCTGTGGAAGATCTCCCAACGGAGTGAGGGACAAAGCAAGTGGGACAGATCTGCCCAGTCCCTGAGCAGTGCGCGTTTCACAGACAAGCCACAACGCAGAGTGTAAACAACGTCACCTGGTTCAGCAGCACCATGGACAGCTGCGGGGGGGTCGGAACAGCTGTGTTTCGACCCCCCCACCTCCGACTCCTGAACGTCACTCACTCACTCATCCGGGCATGTACTGCGGTCTCATGAGGAAACGTAGCTTTTTGATATGATGTTTATCTTGTTCCCGAATACAAATATCTTTTAAAGTATTTGTTCGAAATAAGTATTTGTAAAAAACACGTTATTTGTGCCTTTCCGAATACCGTATTCGGGTTCGGCTCCACCCCTACAACCCAGATATGTCTACAGATAGCCACTGAGAGGACGAGCACAAAGTGTCAATGACGACACTGTAGTGAGTAAACTTTAATTAGCTGTTACTCTCCTTGCATTGGAGTCACTCCTATAAAGTCTTCATACAGAGCCTTCGCTCAGAACAAAGGCCGAACAGACATAAGTGTTTGGAAATCAGTGCCACAACACTGTGCCATTGCAAGGAAAGAGTTAGTGTTTTTGTGATGAGGATCACATTGTCTTTTTATGGATGATGATTTAACACTTGGCTGTACCTCAACAACTTGTGTATGTGCCTAGAAAAGTGATGGAGGACAACAACTCATGGGTTGGTGGTGAGCTGAGGCAGATCAATGACCGGGTGATTTCTGTGCAGCTCCTGGTCATGATGTTTCTTGGCATCAACTTTTTACTCTTTCTTACCTTTTTCAAGAAGAAGTCCTTTTACACAATTGCACGCTACATCTTATTTGCTGTTACACTACTGTCTGATAGCTTTTTATTACTCATATCTAATATTCTGTTCCTCTTGGCCTATTTTAATTTTACCATACAAGTTTGGTTATGTATCAATATTTCAATGGTAGTGCTTGTGTATTCGATGGTCACACCAGTTACTCTGACAGCAATGACCTTGGAGCGATATGTTGCCATTTGCATGCCCCTGCGCCATGCAGAGCTGTGCTCCCAACGCATCCACGTGCATTGCATCCTCATCATTCACAGCCTCAGCTCTATACCCTGCATTGTTGTTTTTTCCTCTTTCTTTGCATCAGCCTCTTTTAGCTTGTACAAACAACACAGGATATGCTCTCTGCAGATGTACATTTTGCACAGATGGCAGGGTCATATCAGGTCAGCTGTACAACAGTTTTACTTCTTGGTTATGGTAATCATCATTGTATTCTGTTATGTTAAAATAATGAAAGTGGCCAAAACGGCATCCGGAGAGAATAAAAAGTCAACATGGAAAGGTCTCAGAACAGTAATTCTTCATGGTTTCCAGCTGCTGCTCTGTCTCATCCAGCTATGGACCCCATTCATAGAGAATTATGTATTTCACATTGATTTAAGTTTATTTTTTAATGTAAGGTTCTTTAACTATGTATTGTTTTATCTTTCTCCAAAATGTCTGAGTCCTCTGATATATGGGCTCAGGGATGATAATTTTTTTCATGCACTGAAAAACTATGCCTTCAATGACTTGTATAAAAGAAATATTTTGCAAAGTAGACTAGTAGTTTTTAACAAAAAAAAATGCACACTGCGCTTGAAAAAAGTGACTCACTTTGGTTGCAATTCACTTTAGCTTGAGAATTTTAAGAATAAGCCCTATTACTACCTAAACTACAGTACTACTAGTTATGACTTTCCACCGCAGTAACACTGGTAAACTCTTCAAATAAAGTAAATCCACACATTTTCTATAGTTTTCTTTTCTCTTTAAATGCATACCAACTGCTTACTGTATCCTTACATATTCAATTCACAGACATGAAACTGGCATTGATCCTCTGATGTCACTCTACCCCAGAAAGAAAATACTGTGTGTTTTCTCCCTAAATGTTAAAGCAAAGATAATATATCCAATAACATGAGACTGAGAGGACTGAGCAACTCTGGTGAAGTGAACAATGAACATATGGTATTTTAATTTATATATTACTTTTGTATATGTTACACACATATTTGAAACAATATGACACAAGACCTTTGGCCCTGAACCTGTTTAAAGCTTGCCTGGTACAATCACTCTTTGTGAAAGATACCTTTAGATGAATAACAGATTAACAGTTTAATCATTTCTGCACAAATTCCATTCCACCCAGTTCATTTTATGTCATTATTTAAGTTTCTATTTAATTTATTTCTTATTATTTTTTATTTTTTTTACATTTGAATTTTACTCACATTTTACATACTTTACATTTTTTGTTTTTGTGAGAAACAATTTATTTTTAGTTGACTGTTCTGCACTTTTGCACATTTCATATTAAAATAGTTGACTTGTTTACAGTAAATGCATTGCCTGCTGGTTTATTTTGTTACTTTCCAGCTCATCAGTAAGCCATGATAATGGTTGTGTGAGATGTACAATGGACAAACGATGGAGCATGGACAATATATAGTTAATCTTGGCGGTGCTGAGGTGGGTGGTGCGTTTAGCTGGTGGCGAGAGGCCCCAAATCAAATTCTGCTTAGGGCCCCATAAAGCCTTGGGCCGGCTCTGAATCAATATAATGTATAAATAAATATACTGTAGTGTTGTACTGTGGCCTACAAGTCAGGTAAGGATAAGGGTCAGTCAAGGGCCACGACAGCAATGGTGGCTTACAACCCAGATATGTCTACAGATAGCCACTGAGAGGATGAGCACAAAGTGTCAATGACGACACTGTAGTGAGTAAACTTTAATTAGCTGTAACTCTCCTTGTAGTGGAGTCACTCCTATAAAGTCTTCATACAGAGCCTTCGCTCAGAACAAAGGCCGAACAGACATCAGTCTTTGGAAATCAGTGCCACAGTGCTGTGCCATTGCAGGAAAACAGTTAGTGTTTCTGTGATGAGGATCACATTGTCTTTTGACAGATGATGATTTAACACTTGGCTGTACCTCAACAACTTGTGTATTTGCCTAGAGAAGTGATGGAGGACAACAACTCATGGGTTGGTGGTGAGGTGAGGCAGATCAATGACCGGGTGATTTCTGTGCAGCTCCTGGTCATGATGTTTCTTGGTATCAACTTTTTGCTCATCTTAACCTTTTTCAAGAAGAAGTCCTTCTACACAATTGCACGCTACATCTTATTTGCTGTTACACTACTGTCTGATAGCTTGATTATACTCATATCTGATATTCTGTACCTCTTGGCCTATTTTAATTTTACCATACAAGTTTGGTTATGTATCATTATTTCTATGGTGCTGATTCTGTATTCAATGGTCACACCAGTTACTCTGACAGCAATGACCTTGGAGCGATATGTTGCCATTTGCATGCCCCTGCGCCATGCAGAGCTGTGCTCCCAACGCATCCACGTGCATTGCATCCTCATCATTCACAGCCTCAGCTCTATACCCTGCATTGTTGTTTTTTCCTCTTTCTTTGCATCAGCCTCTTTTAGCTTGTACAAACAACACAGGATATGCTCTCTGCAGATGTACGTTTTGCATAGATGGCAGGGTCATATCAGGTCAACTGTACAACAGTTTTACTTCTTGATTATGGTAGTCATCATTGTATTCTGTTATGTCAAAATAATGAAAGTGGCCAAAACGGCATCCGGAGAGAATAAAAAGTCAACATGGAAAGGTCTCAGAACAGTAATTCTTCATGGTTTCCAGCTGCTGCTCTGTCTCATCCAGCTATGGACCCCATTCATAGAAAATTATGTATTTCACATTAATTTAAATGTATTTTTTAATGTAAGGTTCTTTAACTATGTATTGTTTTATCTTACTCCAAAATGTCTGAGTCCTCTGATATATGGGCTCAGGGATGATCATTTTTTTCATGCACTGAAAAACTATGCCTTCTTTGACTTGTATAAAAGAAATATTTTGCAAAGTAGACTAGTAGTTTTTAACAGAAAAAATGCACAATGCACTTAAAAAAAAGTGACTCATTATGGTTGCAATTCACTTTAGCTTGAGAATTTTAAGAATAAGCCCTACTACTACCTAAACTACAGTACTACTAGTTATGACTTTCCACCGCAGTAACAGTGGTAAACTCTTCAAATAAAGTAAATCCACACATTTTCTATAGTTTTCTTTTCTCTTTAAATACATACCAACTGCTTACTGTATCCTTACATATTCAATACACACATATGAGACTGGTATTAATCCTCTGATGCCACTCTCCCCCAGAAAGAAAATACTGTGTGTTTTCTCCCAAAATGTTGAAGCAAAGATAATATATCCAGTAACATAAGACTGAGAGGACTGAGCAACTCCGGTGAAGTGAACAATGAACATATGGTATTTTAATTTATATATTACTTTTGTATATGTTACACACATATTTGAAACAATATGACACAAGATCTTTGGTCCTGAACCTGTTTAAAGCTTGCCTGGTACAATCACTCTTTGTGAATGATACCTTTAGATGAATAACAGATTAACAGTTTAATCATTTCTGCATAAATTCCATTCCACCCAGTTCATTTTATGTCATTATTTAAGTTTCTATTTAATTTATTTCTTATTATTGTATTTCTTTTTATTTATTTGCATTTTACTCACATTTTACATACTTAACATTTTTTTTTTTTGTGAGAAACAATTTATTTGTCGTTGACTGTTCTGCACTTTTGCACATTTCATATTAAAATACTTGACTTGTTCACAGTAAATGCATTGTCTGCTGGTTTATTTTGTTACTTTCCAGTTCACCAGTAAGCCATGATAATGGTTGTGTGAGATGTAAAATGGACAAATAACGGAGCATGGACAATATACAGTTAATCTTGGCGGTGCTGAGGTGGGTGGTGGGTTTAGCTGGTGGCGAGAGGCCCCAAATCAAATTCTGCTTAGGGTTCCATAAAGACTTGGGCTGGCTCTGAATCAATATAATGTATGAATTAATTTATTGTAGTGTTGTACTGTGGCTTACAAGTCAGGTTAGGATAAGGGTCAGTCAGGGGCCACAACAGCAAAGGTGGCTTACAACCCAGATATGTCTACAGATAGGCACTGAGAGGACGAGCACAAAGTGTCAATGACGACACTGTGGTGAACAAACGTTAATTAGCTGTAACTCTCCTTGTAGTGGAGTCACTCCTATAAAGTCTTCATACAGAGCCTTCGCTCAGAACAAAAGCCGAACAGACACCTGTCTTTGGAAATCAATGCCACAGTGCTGTGCCATTGCAGGAAAACAGTTCGTGTTTTTGTGATGAGGATCACATTGTCTTTCGACTGATGATGATTTAACACTTGGCTGTACCTCAAAAACCTGTGTATGTGCCTAGAGAAGTGATGGAGGACAACAACTCATGGGTTGGTGGTGAGGTGAGACAGATCAATGACCGGGTGATTTCTGTGCAGCTCCTGGTCATGATGTTTCTTGGCATCAACTTTTTACTCATCCTGACCTTTTTCAAGAAGACGTCCTTCTACACAATTGCACGCTACATCTTATTTGCTGTTACACTACTGTCTGATAGCTTTTTATTACTAATATCTAATATTCTTTTCCTCTTGGCCTATTTTAATTTTACCATACAAGTTTGGTTATGTATCAATATTTCAATGGTAGTGCTTGTGTATTCGATGGTCACACCAGTTACTCTGACAGCAATGACCTTAGAGCGATATGTTGCCATTTGCATGCCCCTGCGCCATGCAGAGCTGTGCTCCCAACGCATCCACTTGCATTGTATCCTCATCATTCACGGCCTCAGTTCTATACCCTGCATTGTTGTTTTTTCCTCTGTCTTTGCATCAGCCTCTCTTAGCTTGTACAAACAACAAAGGATATGCTCCATGCAGATGTACATTTTGCATAGATGGCAGGATCACATATGGTCAACTGTACAACAGTTTTACTTCTTGATTATGGTAATCATCATTGTATTCTGTTATGTTAAAATAATGAAGGTAGCCAAAACGGCATCCGGAGAGAATAAAAAGTCAACATGGAAAGGTCTCAGAACAGTAATTCTTCATGGTTTCCAGCTGCTGCTCTGTCTCATCCAGCTATGGACCCCATTCATAGAAAATTATGTATTTCACATTAATTTAAGTTTATTTATTAATGTAAGGTTCTTTAACTATGTATTGTTTTATCTTACTCCAAAATGTCTGAGTCCTCTGATATATGGGCTCAGGGATGATCATTTTTTTCATGCACTGAAAAACTATGCCTTCTTTGACTTGTATAAAAGAAATATTTTGCAAGGTAGACTAGTAGTTTTTAACAGAAAAAATGCAGAATGCACTTAAAGAAAGTGACTCACTATGGTTGCAATTCATTTTAACATGAGAATTTTAAGAACAAGCCCTTCTACTACCTAAACTACAGTACTACTAGTTATGACTTTCCAATGCAGTAAAGACAACAACGCTGGATGGCAGAACAAACAAATCGGTCACCGGATTCATCTATAGTTAGGCTAGATATGGATATACATAAATAGTGCTTTTTAAAATTCCTGTGCTATTTGTGTAATGTTCATGATGAATTTTGCATTATTTTTCTATAACTGCACTGCGCAGAGATCATGCTTTATTTACAATCAAACGTCTGCTGATAATGCTGCCATCACACAAGTCATTAATCTTTAGGCAACCTGTTAGAGGCAAAGAAGATATGGCTTTAAACCCTTTTTGTTGTGAAGCAACAGTTGTCTGTAGTAACCAGTAATATCTAATGAATTTAGTATTAATTGACATTGTAGAAAAAAGGACCCACCAACACATATATTAAGTCAAGATTTATTTTATGTATTGTTAATGTGAATACATACACACCATAGTTTTATAAAAGGAAATGTCTCTGTTACAATAAAACATTAAATAAACAACATTATGATCTGATGTTTGACAAGCCCCACTGCTGCACAATATAGACATTTTCTAATCACCTTCAACAAGCTCTAGAAGTGGCTGACATTAACAAATCAAATAAATAGTCTTAAATAATGACTTTTGCAATCCTAAGCATTTGCAAATTGTTAGCAAGTCAATTCATTCCCTTTCAAAAATTTGATTTTAAACATGTAAACATTTTACAAGCTTAAAAATGTTTTTTTTTTTTTTTACATTTTCCAATATCTCTAACTATCTGTCTCAGTCTTCACGGAGATAAGCTTCATGCAGCTCAGGCTCCTCACTATTTTCTCGAAAGGCAGCATATTCTGCCATCCTTTGGATCTCTTCAACTTTAGTCTCAGCCAACTTCTTATCTGCGTCCGCTGACAGCTTCCGTGCCTCCTCCACCTGTGACTGGGCCACCTGAATGTTTGTCCTCACTGTGATGGACGCCTGCTCAGCTCCTGGAAACACACAGACGCAAACATGGATTTTGTCAAATTGCAGTTATTAAATAAAGCTGTAAATGTTCCAAAGTCTAACTCGGACAGCAGATGAATTGAATTGTAATTCTTTCATTCTTCCATCATAAATACAATGGTGTTTCAGCATTTCATCAAGACCCAGGAAATACAGCTATACTCATTCAACTCACCTGAAGTGCGTGCTGCCTCAGCTGCCATTTTGCACAGGTTGACAGCATTGATCCAGTTTGACTCAAAACGTCTGCATTTTTCTAGTCTAACACTAATCTGTCAGGACAAAGAGAAGAGGAAGATGAGAAGTCAATATAATACATTTATCTTTTTCTATTGTTTCTGCAAAAAATAAAAGCTGATTTGAAGAGGAAAAACTGAAAGCTAGAGTAGATTTAGATTTGTTTTCAAAGTTTCTCCAAAAGGGCAAAGCAAACTAACCTGTGCACGCTGGCTATTGATCACCTCCAGGAGCGAATCCTCCTCTGCTGGGGTCAGTTTTCCCACTGAGGCTAAATACCGTCTTTGGACAGCAATGCGTGTGTACACAGCCTGTTAGCAAACAGAAAGAGGACAGAAAGTCAGGGACAGTACAGGGCAATTTTCAAAATAATATCATTACAGTAGTTTTTCTCTACCTGACATGATTAACATAATTTCTGATTCTGATTTCTGATTCTGATAGTATGTGATGGACAATGCATCTTTAAACAATAGTATTCTCCATTCTTAGAGGTCTTACCTTGTAATTATATGTGGATGTAAAGATTCAGACCTATGCCCATTTCTACTTAATAATGTAGACATTAATAAGTTCTGTATTGTGGTAATGTGCCTTCTCATGCTACCATTAAATGTTGTGCAAAAATACTTGCTTCCCAATGATGAATTAAACTTTTAAGCTGAGGTTGGCAGTCATAAAATGTGGATATTATGTTTCACATTTGAGGAAAAACCTACCTTTGAATAGTCTGTAAGGGCGTCTATGATGGCCAAGGTGGTCTGGGAAAGGAAAGTACTTGAACTGTCTGTAACCACTGAGGCTGCTCTTCTGATCAGGGACTCATGAGAGAGGTATTCCACTTGCTACAAACAGAAGATCAGTATTTTAACTCCTTCAATTTCGAACAAACTTTTTTCTGAAGATTTGCTGCAGTAGTGTTATACTGTCTCTGGCAGGAGACCTACCCACCTGTGCAAACGGGACAGCACAAAGCCCACGGGCAACATTTAGAGGTGCTATGCTCATGTGCGCAGCATCTGTCCTTTCCCCCAACTTCTGGACTCCAGTCTTCCTGCTGTTGAATAGGACACTCTCAGTACTGCTGTAGAAAAAGAAGGAAGGAATATAAGCAGGTTATTATAGTCAAAATCAGTGGTATATGCACTAATAGCAATGCAGGCTACACTTGACGACATAGATCTAGGCTGTGTTCCTACTGCTTATATTATGTCATTGCCTATTATTCATAACATACCTTAGGAAACGGATGCAGGCTGCTCCTCTCCTGACCACACTCTCGTTGGTCCGCAGCAGTGAAAAGTCTGTGTGATTTCGCAGAAGTCCTCCAGCAGCACGGCTGGCGCACACTGAACACTGACCAACAGCTTGCATCTTGCAGATTCACTGCAGCACTTAAAGAATGTACTTGATTTGATGTGTGTAAAGTTATTGCTGATCGTAGGTTTTCTGTTTTCCGCAGTTCAAACTAATCTGTTGTCCACAGACTGTTGCCTTTAGAAATCAGAGGAGTATTCTTGTTCGCTGTTTGCTATCCTTCTGTCTGCTCGACGATGACCAACTGTCATGTCCTGTGGGTATTTGTAGGGCCGCAGCACCGTTTCATTGCGTAAAAGACATTGATCTGTTGACTCTGCCTGCAAATGTGCGTATATGGCTTTATCTGAAAAAGCTCACAGAGACAGAAATTACGTGCAGGCCTATCTCACTGTCTTGCTCTGCTATTTGAGTGAGTGTGTGTGTGTATATCTGTATTCAGGACAAAATAAACCTTTTAGAATTTTTTGGAAAATTGACTTTTTTAGGTTACAACTATCCTAATTATTAGGGTTTGTTACACATTAAGTGAGAATTTGTTCTGGAATTTTATAAAATTCTCATACAATTAATAAAAGGTATTACAAATCCATATGATGATAATGGCTATGGCAAGTGTTTTTTCCTTCATCACATGGCATGACAATGGCTGTAGCCATTTTGTGATTTGAACACACTTGGCACACCAAGGTGCACAAAATGCAACACAAGGAGCTCCATTTATTCTCCATTTGAAAATCAGAAAGGGCTGATCATGCAGAGATAGATAGTAGATTAAGTAGATGTGGAGTATTTAATTACATCAATATACTGTATATACAGTGCCAACCTTTAGGCTTTAGGATGTTAACCTTCAAATATGCTGAATCATGAAGGAATTGTGGGTCTTACTCTGGATAATCATCAAATTCTAGTGACCCAAAATGTACCTGACCAACTAAAATAAAGTGATATTATTGTTGGAATCGCTGTTGCCAAGCCTACTTCATCCTTCTGTTTCTCTCAGAATAGCAACTACAAACAACATTGGACAAAAGTGTAAGTTGATTCATTAATTCAGTCTATAATAGAGATGTGAAAGCAGATACAAATGGTGCCAGGCTGCCAGCCTAGACTTGTATATTGCCAGTTTAAATATAGTCTCATATCTATATTGATTATTTGGTTGGAGATCTTTAGCTATTTATGAATACATGAAGTCTACCACATGTTATTATCTTCTCCAGTGACGCTCAACCAGTCTGGCAGCTATCTTCACTTCCCACTTGTTTTGGTGCATTTATGTCTCCAGCCTGGTCTTTAGCAGGCAAAGCACAACATGGTCAGGTAAAAGAGTTGGCCAGTCAAGATTCTTCCATTGACGAAATGTCTAAAAAAGTCTATACATATTTACTGTTTCTCAAATGAACGAGCCTATAAGCATACTTGCTGATTGATTTTAATTTTATTGGATATTTCGGTGTTACACCTCACTGTTGTTGTTTTTTAAATTAAGTATAAACTATTCAGTGACATAAGAGTAACAAAGCTGAGTAACTTTGAAGCTGTAAACAGAAGATGTATGGATTGTTTTAAATAAAAATAAAAATAATTGTCAACATGGTAAGTAATCAAATATTTTTCTGTGAAGTTACAAAGTTCTATGTTTAGTATAGTGTATTTTGTACATATTCTTATGGTAATACAGTATGACACCATGCCTTTGGTAAAAACTTTTTTTTTTCATTATATGTCACTGTCCATGTCATTTAATATTTCACTAAAACTTTTGTTGCCAAAAGTTCAGCAATAGCCATCATTCTGTCTGATAGTCTGCATGTAAGTTATTTGCTGAGGTGGTATTGGCTGGCATTCAGAGAGAGTTTGTTTTGGACACAGATTTTGGTCCAACCCCCTGAAGTCCTGACTACTGACGCAAAACCTGCGTAAAGAGCTGACGAACCCAAGTGAGCTGCTCTCAACACAGTCGTCTTGTTTGCCAAACAAATGAAAACTTCAGGTTGCACAATTAGACTCGGGAGCTTTATGTTAATTATTAGCCAGCAGTCTGTTAATTACTAAGCAGGGGATATGAGACCTGCTGTTTAACCGTGCTCTGGAGAGATCTAACCGTACCTCACTCCAGTGCTGCACGTCATTGAAACTACAGAAACATCTCATTATGGGTTTCATCATCTTCTTCGAAACAATGCTGATATGGCACCTTCAAGTTACCTCTCAACTGGCATTACTGACTTCAATAACATTGTGTAAGAGTTTGACACTAGAACACTGACAAAAACAATAATGCAGTACATCTACCTGTTCAGCGCCAGATCCATGTTTTTCAAGGTGTTCATTTACCTTTTGCACCGCAGTTCAAAAACATCTAAGCTGCCTCACACGTACACTAGAATACAAATCTGTGGCCTGTGGTTGCAGTAATGCACTGCTGACAAAGAAATATGAGATATGAGAGATATGAGGTATTTTGTGCCTCACAGGAGAATGAACCTAACATACATGGGGGAAACCGGGGCACGTCCAGAGGAAACCCACACAAACACGTCAATATGATGCAAACTTGTCTACTCCAGCAGACAAGAACAAATATACAGTCCTGAAATGTACACTTCTGATCTTTACATCCACTGCCAACAATCCACAGTGTGTTGATAGTGATGAGAGCAGGTCAGGTTTGACAGTTAACGGAGCACACTCTTTTGTATCTCCTGAAGCCACAAACATTAATTTCACAAACTAATAGCCAGACTTAGACAGATAGACAACTAAATTAATTTGTTGCGCTAGTTCTTGGCCATCTTAACTTCTAATTTCTTTGATCCAGTTTTGGTACAATACAGGGTAACCACCAGTTTTCCGCAGCCACGATGTTGGGACACATGAATTTAATCACCTATTTTCTCTACTGATGCCATCTGTGGTGGCAGGGTTTGTTGCTGCCGAGGCAGAGAGGCTGCTGCCAGGGTAGTGAGGATACATTTCACAATACCAGTTGCCATAAAAAGCTTTCACGACAGTTTCAGCACAATACTCCGAAGTAGTCCAAAATCTCTGAAGAGTTCGCTGAGATCTACTTGCACTATGTACAGGTTTGTCTGCTTTGTGACAGTTTCAAAAGCTCTTCAACTATCTATCTATCTATCTATCTATCTATCTATCCTGGCAACACTAGTTCCACTGTTGCACAATCTTGCCGATTGATAAAACTCGATAATTGATAAGCTTGATTAAAACCAAAGAATGTAATTAAGAGACTTACCACATATTCCTTCAGGTCACAACTTACCACATGTTCTTTCATAAATTTAAATTTATTTGGTGATGTCACATTCATTGATGGGGGTTTCACAAAAGGCAGTTTGACTGCAGTGAGATTTCTGCGGACGACAGGCCTTGTTTTGCCCTTTCTTAAGAGAAGGGTTCCACAGACATTTTGGCCCAAGCTAAACCATCACTGTAACGCACACTGGCAAGCTAATCCAAATTGCATACTTTTTCAGTTTACTTTTAGTACATACCATCCCTGCCCTTATAAATGCATATACCGCTGCACGCCGTATGCATAAAATTGGGACATACTGCTTCATCAGAACATTGCACCTTGAACTTTGATCTTCCACTTACCTTTGTGCAGCAAAAGTATATAAATGTATGAATTACACACGATTTGCAAAAATATGTAATACTTACACTTAAATGCGCTGTCATATTTCATTGCATCGTCTGTCATCTGTCATTGAGCTGTCATCTGTCTGCACTCTCTTTGCGGCTCAGTCAGGGTGGCGTATCTTCCGCTGTACAGAGGATTGTGGCTCAGATTAACCAGAAAGGCATGCTGGATACTGCAAAATGTAACTAGATGAAGTGGGATATCCTTGTATTTTTGGGGCATACTATATTTGACATACTATGTATTGGGATATACGTAATATTACACTAGTATAGGTAACACAGCATAGGAACAGTTCTTAAGGCCCTGTAGTAATGAACTCATCTAAAAAGGAGACTTCACTTTACTGACAGTGCCATCTGCAGTTCAAAAAACCTTCCAGTCACACTAAATCTAAAGTAAATTGAGCCTCACGGAACGCTGCCAAAACACTTTGCTCAACAGTTCATGAACTGCATTGTACAAGTTACAGCTGGAACAGGGCTCACTTGAAAGTGTCTGCTCAGCAGAATCCCTGCCATGCCAAAAATCAATATCAGGGCTCCCCCGTCCAGCTGTAAAAGACAGAAACTGCTCTGCATCAGCAATAATAAAAGAGACATTTTGTGTGGACATTAAACTAAAGGGACATTTATCTAGTTCCCTAGAATGATAACCACTTGACTGCCATTCATTTTCACAGATATTCAACAGCTCCTAGTCTGCAACCCATTGTACACACATAGGGCAGGATCTACTAAAGGTTTGTGTGTATTAAAACGTGTGCAAACTCCTTGCACACGCAAAAAAATGTACAAACTGATTTACTAACAGTGCGCAAAAAGGGTTGCGTCTGTCAAAGGTGCAAGGTGCAAATTAGGGGTGGGTAAAAATATCGATTCAGCAATGCATTGCGATTCTTTTCCCTGCAATTCAATACCGATCGATTCAAGCCCCTGGCAAGCGGGGGTGCTGTGAGCAACACCCTTGTGGGATTTGCGCTGTGCGGACGGGGGCCGCACTAGACCAAACCATAACAATATGGCGACCGTAGTGAGCAGCAGCAGCGTTAAGCCAGCGCCTTCAAACCTGAAAGCAGACGTGTGGATTCATTTTGTATTCCCGTGTAAACCTGGGCCCTTGATCAAGCATTTGTGTTTTTTTTTTTTTTAATCATTACTTTTTTCATTTGCAATCCATTCCATTTTGAATAAACTAACAACGCAGTGTACATGCTTCGTCCTTGTGGCATTATTCATTAAGATAATTGTAAACAGACTTCTGTAGTTCAAACACCTCGGAGTTGTAGTTGAGAACGTCAGTTATAACAGCCCACTGTAACGTGAAGGGGAAGGGGATGGTCAGCTTTGGTGCGGGTAGCTCCAGAGAGGCGGCAGGCAACATGTGGGGGTTTCTGCACTGCACTTTTATTCATAATACTGACCACACCATGCCAGGTCTCTACGGCACTAATGTTACTGGCATACATGCAAACAATCAAGGCCGAGGTTCTTGCACCAACACTTTACTAAATAAAGACAAAATAATGAAATAAAAATAAAATGGGGAGTCTTCGCTCTGTCGGCACTATCCTTTCTCACGGGGAGCAGAAGTACACCTGCTCTTCTTCGTCGTGCAGGTTACATTACCCACTAAACAAAAGGAGGCGCCACCTAGTGGCACTACATTGAATAACTCTGACTGTTACACCAAGTATTAAAAAATTGGCAGGTTTAAATCGGGCTTGGGCTCATAATTACAGTTAATGTGTCGGGCCGGCAGTAGTAGTTCATTGTTAATACAGCACTGTCATTTTTTTTGATACTTTTGTACACACCATGTACTAGTATTATTGAGCTGATGTTTTCTTACTCAAAATGTAATGAGTTATTTTACAATTTCCAAGAGGAAAGAAACATAATTTAAATTTACATGCACTGTAGTTCAGTGTTAAAGCAGTGTCATATTTTGTCATGCTATGAGTTATACCATGGCTGCATGAAACTAAATAATTATTTTAAAAAAATTTCTGGTACTCTTACTTGTGTATTTCTACTTGATACTGAATCGATATCGAAGCATTTCATTAAATATCAAATCGAAATCGAAATCGAATCGAATCGTGACCTAACGAATTGAAATCGAACAGAATCGTAAGATTCTTAACAATACCCAGCCCTAGTGCAAATAGCGCGTCTGCATTCAGTTAGTACGTTTGCAGCAATGAATATGCAACATCCTCTACCAACACTTCTAATTCCAAAGGGTCCAATTTCACTTTGCGCTTTCGTTCTCTCAAACTCGCCATGCTGAAAACCATGAAACACACTAAACCCTCATTTAAATAGGTGTGTCTCCAACACGTTTGCACCTGTTGTCATTAACGCAATCACTATTGGTAAATCACCCGCAAACCGCGGTTCAACCCCACACGCAGATTTCTAGATTGCGCACTAGGGCTGTCAACGAATATTCTATATTCGAATATTTAAAAAATACGGAGATTCGATTATGAAAACTAATATTCGACTGTGAAGAAAAAACAACCCATCAGCGGCCACTGCATGACGGGTCAGGGACAGGTCACAGGAGTCGCACTTGCACAGCGTCACTCGTTGATGAACGTGAGACGACAAAAACCGTGACAGATGCATGGCAGAGAAAAACACTAAATGGCAGAAAGTTCAGAGCCCAACTCGGCAACAGCGAGAGTAGTTTGGACTCCAAGCAACCTAAAAAGCCCCGTTTGGGAATACTTCGGATTTTGGTCAGTAGACAGCAAAAATGCGGAGACTCGCCACAAAGTTGTATTCATGCTGTGTAAGCTACAGTTAGCTTACCATTCCACCACCAGCAACATGAGGGCACATCTCGAAAATGTGCACCCAAATGAGCATGCCATGATGTCTGGAACTCCAACTAAACAGCCACGTCTCGATTCATATTTTTCACAGCCCACCACAAGCTTTTTGTCTGCAGCACGACAAGAGGCGTGCACGAAGAAATGTGCTTCGTTTATATGCAAGGACATGAGGCCGATCAGTATCGTTGATGGCACAGGCTTTCAGAGAGTTTTGTCAAGAATTGGAACCGAGGTACCGTATCCCGAGCCGTGGAACAATCACCAATAGGATTGAAAAAGCAGACAATATAAAGGAGTTACTCAAAGACCAAGATGTGGCTCTTACCACGGACGGGCGGACTTCCCTAGCAACAACATCCTATGTTACAGCAATGGCCCACTGGATTTCAGGTGACTGGGAAATGCACGACTATGTGCTTAAGACAAAAGAGCTTACGGAAAGCCACACTGCAGCGAATGTAGGCGAATGCATTCAAGAGATCGTGGATGTTTATGGCATAAAAAGGGGATCTGTGATTGCCGTAACAACGGACAATGCCACTAATTACGTCAATGGAGTGGAGAGACATCTTGAAACAGTGAACATACCATGTGTGGCACACACAATTAACTTGGCTGTGCATAAAGGGCTCGGGGTCAGAGCCATTGAAACACCCGTTAGTAGGCTGAAAGTGGCGGCGGCACATTTCAGCAAATCTACCACCGACAGCTACCTCCTCCAGCAGAAACAAAAACTTTTGGGATTGAAAACGGAGAAGCTGATTAACGACTGTCCGACGCGATGGAACAGCACATATTACATGATCTGCCAGGCGTCGGAGCAGCAAGCAGCTGTGTCTGCTGTCATCTTTGAGAAAAAACTGTCTAGAATGGAGCTGACCACAAGCGAATGGTCCCTCATGGAAAAGGTGAGCGTAGTGTATGAAATTTGTAATAGGTTGGACAAATGCAAAACTTCCTCTCGTTTTGTTAGATAGGTAGAATGATGGTCCTAATTTACTTTGTGTGAATGTTAATAAACTGGACAAATGCAAACCTACCTGACCTAATATCAACGCATATTATATTTACTCATTTACTATAGGTACAAGAGGTTCTTAAACCCTTCAAAGTGGCAAAAGAAGCGCTGTCAACTGACAAATATCCAACTGCGTCGGCTGTACTGCCTTTAAAACATGTTCTTCTCTCTCAACTGAACAAGCAAACGCCAGACGAACCAGAACCACCTGCATTGTCAGAGATGAAGACAAAAATCACCACCGATCTGGAGAAGCGGTATAGTGAGGAAAAGGGCACATTTATATTGCTGAACAAAGCTAGTTACCTGGATCCACGCTTTCATCACCTCGTTCATTTAAAAGAGGAACAAAGACGGGAGGTGCAGGCGGCTATACTGGAGGAGATGAAACAGGTGAATGTGGCAGGAGGCAGAGGCAGTGAAACCGGTCCCGGACAACCCCGTGATCAGCAAACCGCTGGGAAAACTGCTCTAACGGCTATGGGGGATCTCTTCGGAGACACGTATTGCAGGGACAGCCCAGAGTCAGGCCAGAACATCAGTCTGCTGCTTCAAAAAGAGATGTCGATGTATGAACAAGAGTCTCCAATACCTGCTCAACAAAACCCACTCATGTGGTGGAGCACTTTGGGCTCTGGGAGATACCCTCACGTCGCGAAGAAATATCTTTCCATCCCCGGATCCTCAGTGCGCCCTGAACGCGTCTTTTCCTCCGCTAGGAATATAGTGAATAAAAAGAGATCGGCACTGGCCTCTTCACATATGGACTTTCTTGTGTTTTTGGCAAATAACCTGTAGGCCTTCAGGCCTAAGACCGGACATTGACAGTGGACTAAAAGAGCCTGACAATCAGTGACACTGGGATAAAATGCAGTTTTTCCTTTCTTTTTTTTCTTTTTATACAAGCACCAAGAATGTAAGTAGCCAATTTTTTCGTTTATAATAGCACTTTATTGTATATGACCCCTGAGGGTAAAAGTTCTTTGTTGTCACATTTCTCGGAATTGGGTATCTTATTTTATTTAAAGTGTAGGCTACTGTACTCTGACTGAATAGATATTACATGAATAAGGTAGAGACATTTGCTTCATGCACTGCAGGTCCCGACTGGTTTGATTATTTACTGTTTCATGTCAAAGAAATGTTTCTGTTCCATGTTTATCACAGCACAGCTTGCTCGGAGCCTTCACTGTTCGTTCTATATACTGTAAAACTTCAATTAATGTTATTATAATATTTGCGTCAATCACTGAATGAAGCCTGCCTATAGTAGGGACAAGAGTCGGGACCTTTAATTGCTCAGCACTCACTCAGTATGCGCATAAAGAGAGAGGGGGGCGAGCGAGAGCGCTGTCTACCGTCTTAAATGTTTTACGGTGTCAGCCGTTAGTTAATATACTTATTTTGTAAAGTGTATATTTTCAGAGATGTTAAAACTGAAATAAAAATACTTATGCAAGTAGTTATGTCTCGTTGTATTAGTTTGTTCTCATGTTATTGACATAATGCACAAATATAGATATTCGAATAGTTCGAACCTATGTGTTTTTTTTAGATCGAATATTCGAACGTCATTTTGGAGCAATTTTGACAGCCCTATTGCGCACGCAGGTTAGTACAAGCAATTTGGGATCTTAGTAGATCCGGCCCATAGTGTATTGTGCCAGCAATACATGAGAGGTTTCTAATCATCAGTTAGCCTTTTAACACAACAAACTTGGATTAGCCATTGGACCACACGAGTCACGGTTGCTGAAAATGGTCTTTTGTACGCCTATGTAGATTCCATTAAAAAATCATCAATTTCCAGCTAAAAAAGTAATTTGCCACATTAATAATGTCTAGACTTTACATAAGATCAATGTAATGTTATTTCTATTGAAAAACAATTTCCTTTTCTTTCACAAACAATTAAAGAGGTCATATTATGTTAATCTTCAGGTTCATACTTTTATTTGGGGGCCTTATTAGAATAGGTTTACATACTTCAATTTAAAAAAAAAATGTTATTTTTCTCATATGGTGCATTGCTGCAGCATCCTTTTACACACCATGTCTTGAATGCTCTATTTTAGCTATGGAGCCATCTCGCCTCTGTTCAATCTTTGATAGAAGTTGCAATTGCGCATTACTTACCGGGCAGGGTGTAGCCAATCAGAGGCAGAGTGGGGCAGGTTATGCCAAGCAAGGTGGTGTGATCCAACATAACGCAGCTACAGCTGATGACCATGGCTGTGGTACATCCAAATATATTTTATAATATACATATAAACATATATATCTATGTAACGTCTGTTAAAGGGTGATGCACATAAGTTATTGAAGTAAAGGCTCGACTCCAAACCAGGCGTTTCAGGCAGTGCAGGAGCAGTGTTTTCTGTGGGAGAGAGTAACTCCCTTTGGCGAGGTCGTAGGTTTTTTCACTTTGCAGACCTTTTACATGCACAAAAATGCTACATAACACAATAAAGAAAAGGCGAAAACCCCAAAAAGCATATGACCTCTTTAAAAATACACTGCTAAAGTTGTCTGAAAAAAATTTCATGGAGTTTTTATTATTTGAGTGGCATGCACGGTAAAAGTTTTGAAAAAACTGGGCCTAGTTTGTAGATGATGTATCTTTTGAGACTTGTGAATGCAGCAAACACTCACTGGCTCCAAAACTTCATATTTATTATTATTTGAGTCGCATGCATGGAAAAGGGTTTGAAAAAACTGTCTAGTTTGGCCTATCTCCTCACTGAATTCTGTTGTTAATTACAAACGTAATGCTTTATGACGACAACATGTACATAATGTATCACTGGAGACTTGTGAAGACCGCAAACACTCAGATAAGGGGAAGAACATCCCAGAGATGTTGCTCACTGAAGACATGTTATACGATAAGAACAGACATCTAAAGCTTTGACTCTTCTGGTTGATGAAGGTCTCCTTGGATGAGAGGAGTTTATTTCATGTCCTGAATGTTGGCTGTGTGTTCATTTACAGTGTACAGTGTGTTGAGGTTGAGGTTTTATCTAAAATTTAATGCATTTATGTGTTGTATGCTGTTCATTGTAGTTTCAGAGACTTTTAACCACTTTTATTCTGATTGTAATCACACTGAATTTGTTGGTGCTTGTCTTTTAAATTGTGTGTCAGACTGCATATGGAAATTTCACTTATTTTTTTCTTTAACAGGTTTGCTTCTGGCAACGTTTGCAAAATGCAGAATCTGACTGAACTTTCAGGCAATGTAACATCCAACAACAGACTGTCTGTGATCATCAGAGTGTGTATTGTTATCCCTTTTTTCTGTGTCTTCCTCTGCTGTATTGGTGTTATGCTGCACATCTTTGCGTCTCACAGGCAGTTCATGGACACTTCACGTTACATCCTTTTTGCCTACATGCTGATCAATGACACCATGCAGCTCACGTCCTCTGTGCTGCTCTTCCTCTTTGCCCTGGGAGGTGTGAAATTTGCTCTTGTCTACTGCATTCCCTTGTTAATCATTTCCACTGCCACTTTCCAGAACACACCATTAATCCTGGCCACCATGTCACTTGAGCGTTATATAGCCATCTTTTACCCCCTGCAGCGTCCGGTCGCCTGGCGCTCAGACCGTATCTGGATCATTGTTCTGTCCCTGTGGCTCATCAGTTGCATCTTCCCGATCATTGACCACTCCATCAAGGAGAATGATCCAGCTGTGAATATCCTCTCCACCCCTGTGCTTTGCAATGCTAAATATGTCAACTCATCTCAAATTCAGACACTGTTCAAAGCTGCTACAAGTATTCTCTTCTTCACAGTAGTGGCTGTAATCATCCTCTTTACATATGTGAGAATCCTGCTGGAAACCAGGAAGCTCAGACAAGATACAGCGTCTGTGAGTAAAGCCATGCACACCGTGCTGCTGCATGGCTTCCAGCTGCTGCTGTGCATGTTGGCCTTCACCATCCCCATCACTGAGACTCTCATAGTGCTGCACTCCAACTGGAGACGAGAAGACGTCGCCTATTTTAATTATTTCTGTTTCGTTATAATTCCACGCCTTCTCAGCCCGGTCATCTACGGCTTCAGAGACAAGAGTCTCAGGGTCTACATCAGGAAACGTTTCTCTGCTGCTCTAACAAAATAAAATAAAACTCTGGAGGCAAACTGCAGGACAACTTGTCTGTTTATCTAACTTTCAAAATCGTGATTGAGTACAATTTGGATTAATATCTAAACCTTTCATCTGCATTTTTGTAGCCAATAAGGCTTTCTGATCACAAAAAGACTGTTTTTTGGGATGTCTTTACAGTTTTTAACTTATTGAATGTGTTTTTATGCTGCACACGTACAAAGAAGACAAGACAAACAAACACTGACACAACTGCACATCAGAGGCTTCTTCTCTCGCAATAGGCATGTGTCGATTTTTTTTTTGTACACTTGCAACTGATTATTAATCCATCCTTGTTTTTGACTCAACTTATCAGGGTAATTACCGTAATTTCTGGACTATAAGCCGCTACTTTTTTCACACACTTTGAACCCTGCGGCCTAAACAATGACAGACTTTTGCTCAAGTCTGCCAGTGGATCTTGACAGCGTTGAGCAGTGTGAAACAATCCACGATCACCAACGGGCCTCGGAAGGCTGGACTGCTGTGTGATGAAGAGGACAGCACAAGCACAAATTCGCCTAGAGATGAAAGTGACATTGAGAGCGACAACGAAAGAGAGACTGAGAGAGTGTGTGACGAAGTCATTCTGAGGCTGTTCAACTCCGACACTGAAGAAGACGACTTCAGTGGTTTTGGTGCACAGGAGGAAGATGAAGATAGCGATCAATGACTTTTCTGGTAGGCTGGTTATTTTTTTAACCAGCCATGTTACTGCCGTTTTACTGCCATGTTACTGCTGTGTTACTGCCGTGTTACAGGCACTGTTCGGAAAAAAAGCATTTATTTAATTAAACATTTAAAAAATCTTTCTGTGTACCATCATTCTGTGTAAATATCTCATGTTACAACGGGGACACCTGCTGCTTTTAGACAAGTGCAGCCTATATATGTAAAAAAAATTATTACTTGCTAAATTTAGATGGTGCGGCTTATATTCAGGTGCGCTCAATGGTCTGGAAATTACGGTACAACAACAAAAAACTCCTTTATATATACACTGCTGGGAAGATCTGAGAAAATGTGATTATTTCGTCAACACTAAAAGAAACTATCATTAATAGATTAGTAAATTGTGGCCTCCAAAATGTTATTAATATTAGTATTGTGTTTCTGTGTAAGCTGGTCTGAGTGCAACTAACTTTATACAAGTTTGGCTTGCTGAATGAATAAAGGGATTTATACGTTATAATTTGTGTCTGTATATATATATATATACACACACATATAATATATGGTAATGACGAACAGAAAAATATTTTATTATACACTGCTGAGAACCTCTAAGAAAATGTGATGAAAATAAATCATTCTTTATTTTCTGCTGGTTTTCTATCATGCTTTAAAACTTAAACATTATTCATACTAAAGGTCTTAGATTTAAACAAAAGTGAACAATCCAAGCAACATTTTTGAAAAAATGGTTTAAAAGTCTTTATTTAGATAGCTATATCATGTTGAATTACTTATTGAAAATTCATTTTTAAAACCAGATGAGTAGCAACCCACACGTAGTGGAACACAGGGCCTTCTTCCCTGGCTTTTTAATCTTGGACTTTTCTCTTTTTTGAACTTCTGTGTACACAAAGCACCTCCATCACATTCTGTTTGAACTTAAGCACTCCAGATTAAATTTTTCTGAAGGTCTTACATTTTACTTGGTAAGCCCTGCAGAAACCCTGTAAAAAATTTACTGTCTTCGTATATCAATGTTACATCACTCTAGTCGAATCACTGACTCATGACATGTGTAAAACGGATATTTATCTAGTTATTTATTTCCCCAAAAAGATAAACACTTGAGTCAGATTTATTTGTACAGATGTTCACCAGCTCAGAGTCTGCTGCACATTGTTCATACAGTATGTACTGAATTGTATGTTTTCAGCATGGAGGGAGTGGAGCTCATTACAGCACTTTTCAGAGGCCAATTTTGATCATGCATGATGGAAAAAAAATGAGATTGGTCAGATGTTTTGTGTCTATAATCAGAGTCTGCAAATTACATCAACATCAGAAAAATAATGTGGAGCAACAGTTGGGCCTATAAAGTAGATTAGCATAAATTGTATTAAATGAAAATACACAAGAAAGGTAGGCCTACAGGTATGAGCCGGTTTGTGCTGTTCTGTGATGGAAATAGTGCAGTTTCTTACATGGAATAGTCTTCATTTCTCAGAACAAGAATAGACTGATGAGTTTTTGAAGAAAGCTCTTTTTCTGGCCATTTTGAGACCATCCAACTAATGGGCTTGCAGGGCTTACAAAGTAAAATACTCAACTTGCCTTTGGAGGGCCAATTTCAGTGCTTCTTTAATCAGTACAACAGTTTTCAGCTGTGCTTACTAGTTGCACATGGGTTTTCTAATCATCAATTAGCCTTTTTAGCACAACAAACTTAGGAGTAACAGTTGCTGAAAATAGTCCTTTGTGCAAGTAAATATTCCATTAAAAAGTCATCGATTTCAAGCTAAAATAGTCACTTACCACATTATAATGTCCAGGCTTTATATCTGATCAATGTAATGTTATTTTTATTGGGGAAAAAATTGTCCCTTTCTTTCCCAAAAACTGAAAATACACTGCCAAAGTTGGCTACAAAAACTTCATAGAGTTTTAATTATTTGAGTCACATGCATGGAAAAGGGTTTGAAAGAACTGTCTAGTTTTGCATATCTCCTCACTGAATTCTGTTGTCATGACAAACTTGATGCTTTATGACCACAGCATGTACATAATGTATCTCTGGAGAATTGTGAATGCCGCAAACACTCAGATAAGGGGAAGCACATGCCAGAGATGTTGCTCACTGAAGACATGTTACATGATAAGAACAGAGATCTAAAGCTTTGACTCTTCTGGTTGATGAAGGTCTCCTTGGATGAGAGGAGTTTATTTCATGTCCTGAATGTTGGCTGTGTGTTCATTTACAGTGTACAGTGTGTTGAGGTTGAGGTTTTATCTCAAATTTAATGCATTTATGTGTTGTATGCTGTTCATTGTAGTTTCAGAGACTTTTAACCACTTTTATTCTGATTGTAATCACACTGAATTTGTTGGTGCTTGTCTTTTAAATTGTGTGTCAGACTGCATATGGAAATTTCACTTATTTTTTTCTTTAACAGGTTTGCTTCTGGCAACGTTTGCAAAATGCAGAATCTGACTGAACTTTCAGGCAATGTAACATCCAACAACAGACTGTCTGTGATCATCAGAGTGTGTATTGTTATCCCGTTTTTCTGTGTCTTCCTCTGCTGTATTGGTGTTATGCTGCACATCTTTGCGTCTCACAGGCAGTTCATGGACACTTCACGTTACATCCTTTTTGCCTACATGCTGATCAATGACACCATGCAGCTCTTGTCCTCTGTGCTGCTCTTCCTCTTTGCCATGGGAGGTGTGAAATTTGCTCTTGTCTACTGCATTCCCTTGTTAATCATTTCCACTGCCACTTTCCAGAACACACCGTTAATCCTGGCCACCATGTCACTTGAGCGTTATATAGCCATCGTTTACCCCCTGCAGCGTCCGGTGGCCTGGCGCTCAGACCGTATCTGGATCATTGTTCTGTCACTGTGGCTCATCAGTTGCGTCTTCCCGATCATTGACCACTCCATCATGGAGAATGATCCAGCTGTGGATGTCCTCTCTACCCCTGTGATTTGCCAAGCTAAACTTGTCAACTCATCTCAAATTCAGACACTGTTCAAAGCTGCTACAAGTATTCTCTTCTTCACAGTAGTGGCTGTTATCATCCTCTTTACATATGTGAGAATCCTGCTGGAAACCAGGAAGCTCAGACAAGACACAGCGTCTGTGAGTAAAGCCATGCACACTGTGCTGCTGCATGGCTTCCAGCTGCTGCTGTGCATGTTGGCCTTCACCATCCCCATCACTGAGACTGTCATAGTGCTGCACTCCAACTGGAGAACAGAAGATGTCGCCTATTTTAATTATTTCTGTTTCGTTCTAATTCCACGCTTTCTCAGCCCGGTCATCTACGGCTTCAGAGACAAGAGTCTCAGGGTCTACATCAGGAAACGTTTCTCTGCTGCTCTAACAAAGTAAAATAAAACCCTGCAGGCAAACTGCAGGACAACTTGTCTGTTTATCTAACTTTCAAAATCATGATTGAGTACAATTTGGATTAATATCTAAACCTTTCATCTGTAATTTTGTAGCCAATAAGGCTTTCTGATCACAAAAAGACTGTTTTTTGGGATGTCTTTACAGTTTTTAACTTATTGAATGTGTTTTTATGCTGCACACGTACAAAGAAGACAAGACAAACAAACACTGACACAATTGCACATCAGAGGCTTCCTCTCTCGCAATAGGCATGTGTCGATTTTTTTTTTGTACATTTGCAACTAATTATTAACTTATCAGGGTAATTACCGTAATTTCTGGACTATAAGCCGCTACTTTTTTCACACACTTTGAACCCTGCGGCCTAAACAATGACAGACTTTTGCTCAAGTCTGCCAGTGGATCTTGACAGCGTTGAGCAGTGTGAAACAATCCACGATCACCAACGGGTCTCGGAAGGCTGGACTGCTGTGTGATGAAGAGGACAGCACAAGCACAAATTTGCCTAAAGATGAAAGTGACATTGAGAGCGACAACGAAAGAGAGACTGAGAGAGTGTGTGACGAAGTCATTCTGAGGCTGTTCAACTCCGACACTGAAGAAGACGATTTCAGTGGTTTTGGTGCACAGGAGGAAGATGAAGATAGCGATCAATGACTTTTCTGGTAGGCTGGTTATTTTTTGAACCAGCTGTGTTACTGCCGTTTTACTGCCATGTTACTGCTGTGTTACTGCCGTGTTACAGGCACTGTTCGGAAAAAAGCATTTATTTAATTAAACATTTAAAAAATCTTTCTGTGTTCCATCATTCTGTGTAAATATCTCATGTTACAACGGGGACACCTGCTGCTTATAGACAAGTGCGGCCTATATATGTAAAAAAATTATATTACTTGCTAAATTTAGTTGGTGCGGCTTATATTCAGGTGCGCTCAATGGTCCGGAAATTACGGTACAACAACAAAAAACTCCTTTATACACTGCTGGGAAGATCTGAGAAAATGTGATTATTTCGTCAACACTAAAAGAAACTATCATTAATAGATTAGTAAATTGTGGCCTCAAAAATGTTATTAATATTAGTATTGTGTTTCTGTGTAATCTGGTCTGAGTGCAACTAACTTTGTACAAGTTTGGCTTGCTGAATGAATAAAGGGATTTATACGTTATAATTTGTGTCTGTATATACATATATATACACACACATATAATATATGGTAATGACGAACAGAAAAATATTTTATTATACACTGCTGAGAACCTCTAAGAAAATGTGATGAAAATAAATCATTCTTTAGTTTCTGCTGGTTTTCTATCATGCTTTAAAACTTAAACATTATTCATACTAAAGGTCTTAGATTTAAACAAAAGTGAACAATCCAAGCAACTCTTTTGAAGAAATGGTTTAAAAGTCTTTATTTAGATAGCTATATCATGTTGAATTACCTATTGAAAATTCATTTTTAAAATCAGATGAGTAGCAACCCACACGTAGTGGAACACAGGGCCTTCTTCTCTGGCTTTTTAATCTTGGACTTTTCTCTTTTTTGAACTTCTGTGTACACAAAGCACCTCCATCACATTATGTTTGAACTTAAGCACTCCAGATTTAATTTTTCTGAAGGTCTTACATTTTACTTGGTAAGCCCTGCAGAAACCCTGTAAAATATTTACTGTCTTCGTATATCACTACACCCATACACAGGCCCCCTGCATCTCACTCACACTCACCTCCACCCCCCCCTACCTACATCATACACACCCCTCCCTCAGTGACCCCAGTGGCACAGGACAATATTCACACAATAGAAACTATAATATCACACAGACAAATGAGACCCAGGACTGTTTTTAGATCAAACTGTGTTTTTAACATTCCACTGAAAAAAAGTGATGAGTGCACGTTCAGCACAGATGTTAAAATGGCTGTGCTGAACGTGCGCTCTCTTTTAAACAAATCTTTTATTACAAATGATATTATTTTAGATAATAACCTGGACAGCATTCTCCTAACAGAGACATGGCTTGGGACTGACGCACCTGTTGTTCTCACCGAGGCTTCCCCACCAAATTTTAACTTTTTATTTTCTACTAGGGGGTGCAGAAGAGGGGGCGGTACTGCTTCAATCACAAAGACCAACATGCACACAAACGAAGTCAATTTTAACAAATACTCTTCTTTTGAATACCATGCCTTCGTTTTTAGCAGTCCACCCATCCTCTGCATAGCTGTCTACCGACCACCCCAGTATTCCACTTCTTTTATTAGTGAATTCTCAGAGCTTTTATCAATTATTCATACCTCCTTTAACAGAATTTTAATAACCGGTGATTTTAATTTACACGTCGACATCTCCTCAGACTCAATGTCCAGAGAATTTTTAAACCGTTTACACTGCCTCGATTTTAAGCAGCACGTCACGCAGCCGACCCACAGCAGGGGACACACCTTGGACCTGGTTATATCTTATGGTCTGTCCGTTGGTGCGCCCTCTGTTGTGGACCTGGCTGTGTCTGACCACTTTTGTGTGTTTTTTACAATCACCAGTTTTAATCAGCGGGAGGCCCCTGTGAGAACAGTGAGGAAACGCTACCTAACTTCTGAAGTGGCTGCAAATTTTATCCAGATCTTACAGAGCACTCCTGCAGAAATTCTACCAGCACCCTGCGATTTTATTACTGACAACTTTAACAATAAAATAAAGTCAACACTGGACTCAGTGGCTCCACTTCTTATCAAAACAATTAAAACAAGACCTACACCTCCGTGGAGAACTGAGGAAATTAAAAAACTCAAAAGGGAATGCAGGAGTGCTGAAAGGAGATGGAGAAAATCAAAGTTGACAGTTCACCATGACATACTACGTCAACACCTCAAAATTTACAATAACACAGTCAAACAGGCAAGAATCTCCCACTTCCAAAACCTAATCCATGACCATAAAAACAACCCCAAATTCTTATTCTCCACAATCGATCTTTTAACAAACAAAAATTTTAAAAAATCCTCCAAGACACCAGATAACGCCCTTTGCGAGGATTTTGCAGACCACTTCAGAAGAAAAATCAATGACATCAGATCCAGTCTTTTATCCCAACAGCTTTTAACACCTGGATCATTGCTTTTACCCGAGGAAACACTGGAGAGTTTTGCCCTGGTTGATGCGAGGACACTTGGTCGAGTTTTCTCCCAGGTAAAACCCACAACCTGCCTTTTAGATCCCATTCCCACACCGTTTTTTAAAACACTCTATGGATTCTTTGAGGAACAGCTGCTGTATTTGGTGAATTGCTCTCTTCAGACGGGTGTCTTCCCCACCTCCTTTAAAACAGCGGTGGTGAAGCCCCTTCTGAAGAAGAGTGATTTAGACCCCAATGTTTTAAATAACTACCGGCCTGTATCCAACTTACCATTTTTAAGTAAAATTTTAGAAAAACTTGTTTTTAATCAAGTAAACGAATTTTTAAACTCAAAACATATTTTAGAGACTCACCAGTCTGGTTTTAGGATGAACCACAGTACAGAGACAGCACTCTTAAAGATTTTAAATGACATCAGGTATAATTTGGATAACAACAAACTCACAGTCTTGGTACTACTGGATCTAACCGCCGCCTTCGATACAGTAGACCATCACATTTTATTAAATAGACTGAGGAACCTGGTCGGCCTCTCTGGTACTGTTTTTAACTGGTTCACATCCTACCTCACTGATCGAAGTTTCTTTGTAAGTATGGATACATGTTCCTCAGGAACCCATAAGATAAAGTGTGGGGTTCCCCAAGGGTCAATTTTAGGTCCAACTCTTTTTAATCTTTACATGCTGCCCCTTGGGGACGTCATCAGGAGGCACGGCATCAGCTTCCATAGTTACGCTGATGATACGCAACTGTACATCGCCGTGTCGCCTGATGACACAGGGCCAATTGATGTCCTTTTTAACTGTATTTTAGACATTAAGTCATGGATGGCAGCAAACTTCCTACAGCTCAACCAGGACAAAACAGAGGTTTTAGTCATTGGTCCTGAAGGCCAGAGAGAGAAACTTTTACCAAAGTTACAGGATTTTAAACCCTCAAAATCAGTTAAAAATCTCGGCGTGATTTTTGACTCTGAGCTCACTTTTATTCCACACATCAAAAACATAACAAAGATAGGTTTTTACCATCTTAAGAATATAGCCAGAGTCCGCCCGTTTCTCTCTCAGGCCAGCACGGAGGTGCTGATGCATGCTTTTATCTCTTGTCGTTTAGATTATTGTAATGCCCTGCTCTCTGGTCTTCCCAAAAAGAGCATGCATAACTTACAATTATTACAAAACTCAGCTGCACGAGTGCTGACGAGGACCAGAGGGCGGGAGCATATTACACCTGTTTTAAAATCGCTGCATTGGCTCCCTGTGCGCTTCAGGATTGATTTTAAGGTTCTTCTACTAGTTTTTAAGTGTCTTAACGGTCTTGGTCCTTCTTATCTATCTGCATTACTTTTACCCTATCAACCCTCGCGGACCCTGAGGTCCTCTGGTGCTGGCCTTTTAACGATACCACAAGTTAGAACTAGAACACACGGGGAGGCGGCATTCAGTTATTATGGCCCCCGATTGTGGAACAGCCTCCCAGAGAACCTCAGGGCCGCAGAGAATGTTGATGTTTTTAAAAAGAGGCTCAAGACCCATCTTTTTAATCAGGCTTTTAACTAAACTCATTTAACTCTTTCTGAGTTCTTACATTTTTTATTATTGTTTATTACTATCCTTATTTATTTATTATTATTTATTTATTTATTTACATATTTATTTATTATTATTATTATTATTATTATATTTTTATTTTTAGCTTAGTCTATCCTGTTTTATTACTTTATTGTTTTACTTCAATGTTTTATTTCAATGTTTTAGTCGTTATTTAAGGTCTATTTTATACATTCTATTGTTTTATTCCCTCAGTTTTAGCTCCTATACCTTTTATCTTATTTTACTGTTTTAGCCCCTTGATCTTCCAGTGTTTCCTCCTGGGGGCCTACCACACCGGGAGTTGCTTCTGGTCCACCGATGGGGGTGCTGTCCCGTGGATGGCCCTGGCCCGGGTGGCTAGAGAGCTCTACACCTTGGTGTGGAGCCTCCTGTCTGCCTGGGCTCGGGGGGTCTATGTGGTGGCGCCCCTGCAGTCATGGACCATGATTCCTCTCGGTGTGCATGGCCCCCAAAGGTAGCTTCTTCCTCACCTGTGATTTCGGTGCCCAGCCATGTCTCCTTAGCAACAGCTAGTGTATGTGTGTGGGTGTGTGTATGTTTGTGTGTGGGTGTGTATGTCTGTCCGTATGTCTGTGTATGTGTGTGAGTGTGTATGTAAATGTGTATCTGTGTGTATGTTTGTGGGGGTGGGAGGTTTGTGGTCTTCATGGTGTTTTGTATTGTTTTGTTCTGTTTTGTTCTGTTTTGTTTTTAACCTCTGTGAGGCACTTTGTGTTACCGTACAGTATGAAAAGTGCCATATAAATAAAGTTGATTGGTTGATTGATTGATTGATCAATGTTACATCACTCTAGTCGAATCACAGACTCATGACGTGTAAAACGGATATTTATCTAGTTATTTATTTCCCCAAAAAGATAACCACTTGAGTGAGATTTATTTGTACAGATGTTCACCAGCTCAGAGTCTGCTGCACATTGTCCATACAGTAAGTACTGAATTGTATGTTTTCAGCATGGAGGGAGTGGAGCTCATTACAGCACTTTTCAGAGGCCAATTTTGATCATGCATGATGGAAAAAAAATAAGATTGGTCAGATGTTTTGTGTCTATAATCAGAGTCTGCAAATTACATCAACATCAGAAAAATAATGTGGAGCAACAGTTGGGCCTATAAAGTAGATTAGCATAAATTGTATTAAATGAAAATACACAAGAAAGGTAGGCCTACAGGTATGAGCCGGTTTGTGCTGTTCTGTGATGGAAACAGTGCAATTTCTTACATGGAATAGTCTTCATTTCTCAGAACAAGAATAGACTGATGAGTTTTTGAAGAAAGCTCTTTTTCTGGCCATTTTGAGACCATCCAACTAAATGCTTATGCTCCAGATACTCAACTTGCCTTTGGAGGGCCAATTTCAGTGCTTCTTTAATCAGTACAACCTCATAGAGTTTTAATTATTTGAGTCACATGCATGGAAAAGGGTTTGAAAGAACTGTCTAGTTTTGCATATCTCCTCACTGAATTCTGTTGTTCATGACAAACTTGATGCTTTATGACCACAGCATGTACATAATGTATCTCTGGAGAATTGTGAATGCCGCAAACACTCAGATAAGGGGAAGAACATCCCAGAGATGTTGCTCACTGAAGACCTGTTACATGATAAGAACAGAGATCTGAAGCTTTGACTCTTCTGGCTGGGGAACACATCCTCAGGTGAGAGGAGTTTATTTCATGTCCTGAATGTTGGTTGTGTTCATTTACACTGTAAAGTGTCTGTTGAGGTTTTATCTCAAATTTAAGACATTTGTGTGTTGTATGCTGTTCATTTTAGCTTCAGAGACTTTTAACAAGTTTTGTTCCGATTGTAATCACACTGAATTTGTTGATGCGTGTCTTTTAAATTTGTGTATCACAGTGTATATGAAAATTTACTTATTTTTTCTTTAACAGGTTTGCTTCTGGCAACATTTGCAAAATGCAGAATCTGACTGAACTCACAGGCAATGTAACATCCAACAACAGCCTGTCTGTGATCATTAAGGTGTGTGCTGTTATCCCGTTTTTCTGTGTCTTCCTCTGCTGTATTGGTGTCATGCTGCACATCTTTGCGTCTCACAGGCAGTTCATGGACACTTCACGTTACATCCTTTTTGCCTACATGCTGATCAATGACACCCTGCAGCTCTTGTCCTCTGTGCTGCTCTTCCTCTTTGTCATGGGAGGTGTGAGATTTGCTCTAGTCTACTGCATTCCCTTGTTGTTCATTTCCACTGCCACTTTCCAGAACACACCGTTAATCCTGGCCACCATGTCACTCGAGCGTTATATAGCAATCTTTTACCCCCTGCAGTGCCCGGTTGCCTGGCGCTCAGACCGCATCTGGATCATTATTCTGTCCCTGTGGCTCATAAGTTGCATCTTCACGATCATTGACCACTCCTTCATGGAGAATGATCCAGCTGTGGATATCCTCTCCACCCCTGTGCTTTGCAAAGCTACCATTGTCAACTCATCTCAGGTTCAGACATTGTTCAGAGCTGCTGCAAGTATTCTCTTCTTCGCAGTAGTGGCTGTTATCATCCTCTTTACATATGTGAGAATCCTGCTGGAAACCAGGAAGCTCAGACGAGACACAGCGTCTGTGAGTAAAGCCATGCACACTGTGCTGCTGCATGGCTTCCAGCTGCTGCTGTGCATGTTGGCCTTCACCATCCCCATCACTGAGAGTGTCATAGTGCTGCACTCCAACTGGAGACCAGAAGATGTCGCCTATTTTAATTACTTCTGTTTCGTTCTAATTCCACGCTTTCTCAGCCCGGTCATCTACGGCTTCAGAGACCAGAGTCTCAGGGGCTACATCAGGAAAACATTCCTCTGCTGCTCGAACAAAGTAAAACCCTGCAGGCAAACTGCAGGACAACTTGTCTGTTCATCTAACTTTCAAAGTCATAATTGAGTACAATTTGGATTAATATCTAAACCTTTCATCTGCATTTTTGTAGCCAATAATGCTTTCTGATCACAAATGGACTTTGTTTTTTGGGATGTCTTTACAGTTTTTAACTTACTGAATGTGTTTTTATGCTGCACACGTACAAAGAAGACAAGACAAACAAACACTGACACAACTAAACATCAGAGGCTTCATCTCTCGTAATAGGCATGTGTCGATTTTTGTACACTTGCAACTGATTGTTAATCCATCCTTCTTTTTGACACAACTTATCAGGGTAATTATATCAACAGAAACTCCTTTATATACACTGCTGACAAGTTCTGAGAAAATGTCATTATTTTCGTCAACACTAAAAGTAACTATCATTAATACATTAATAAATTAGGGCCTACAAAATGTTATTAATAGTAATAATGCGTGTCTGTGTAAGCTGGTCAATGTGCAACTAACTAAGTTTTGGCTTGCTGAATGAATAAAAGCATTCATATGTTATAATTTGCGTCTATACACTGCTGAGAACCTCTGAGAAAATGTGATGAAATAAATCATTCTTTAGTCTCTGCTGGTTTTCTATCATGCTTTAAAACTTAAACATTATTCATACTAGAGGTCTTAGATTTAAACAAAAGTGAACAATCCAAGCAACTCTTTTGGCAAAAGGGTTTAAAAGTCTTTATTTAGATAGCTATATCATGTTGAATTACTTATTGAAAATTCATTTTAAAAAGCAGCTGATTAGTAACCTACACGTAGTGAAACACAGGGCCTTCTTCCCTGGCTTTTTAATCTTGGATTTTTCCCGTTTTTTGAACTTCTGTGTCCACAAAGCACCTCCATCACATTCTGTCTGAACTTAAAGGAAAAGTTCACTCTAAAACGAATTTCAGTCATTATCGATTCACCCTCATGCTGAGTCCGACTGAGTGACACACAACACACACACTGGGATATGCCTGCACTAGTGATTTGAAACTTTGAAACTCACAGCTAGATGTAAATACCAGTGTGTATCTATCGCGAGTTCTGTTGATATTACCTGGCACGGCTTCCGTAGTGCAAGTGGGTGTGAGGGAGACTTGTGTGCACGCGGGAGCGTGCCTCCAGGCAAATATAGTATAGTGACTGTTTAGGCTATAAAAATGTACTAAATGATGTCGTTTCGAGTAAACTCTGGATGTTGCCACTTCAGGATACTTGGATTGCAGCGGACGAGCAGTATGGAGGAATATTACAAGGTTTTTGTGTAGTTTTATGGAACTTTTCGTCTCAGGCAGAGTAACTGGGTTTCCATCCAAATGCATCGAATTTAAGAGCGGATTTTGTGAAAATGCGCAAAAAGCAAATGCAAATTTATGCCCGTTTCCATTCGTTATTGTTTTGCGTATTGCGAGAGGAGGAGTGCGCCGTGAGATTACGTCATAAGAGAGCGTGAATGTATCCATGACAACAGTTGACACTCAGCTGACACTCAACATCATGGACAATTTACTGGTGAACCTGTCGGCTCTTGGGGGAACATTAGCTACAATTTTGTCAGCGTTCACAGCCTACAAAACCCTCCTGAAGAGGAGAAGGAAAAGAAGATTTTTAATGTTACGAGTGCTGTCGGAGTTTGCTGGAGGGAGACCGCGTCGTTCTCCATTTGTTACGGAACGTCGTCCAGCAGCACTTCACCCACAAACTCTGGCTCAAACATTTTCGGGTGTCAAGGGCCACATTTGAAGATCTGTGTGCTATAATCGGGCCATTTGTGGGACCACTTCTCCCGAGCCACCGACCACCTGTGCCGACAGAAAAAGGATTGCCATAGCTCTGTATAAGCTTGCTTCATGCGCGAAGTACCGGGTCGTTGGGGAAACTTTCGGCGTGAGTAAGTCCACGGTCCATCGTTGCATGTACGTGACATGTGACGCAATAAAATCCAAGATGATGGCCCAGTGCATCACATTCCCCGACATTGCGGAAGCGCAAGAAATTGTGGCGCGTAACCACCTACTCCACTATGTCCCACAAGTATATGGCTCAGTGGATGGAACACATATCCCAATACTTGCTCCAGCAGTTGGGTACAGTGACTATGTGAATCGAAAAGGGCGGCCTTGTATTGTGCTCCAGGCGGTTGTGGACGACCAGCTGCTCATCCGTGATGTCTGTGTTGGTACCTGTGGAAATATACTATTGCTAATGATACAAATATGCTGCAGCCAGAATTGTGCTTCATCTCAGCTAAACATGCAGCTCATAATTCAGTGTGCAAGAACCGGAAGTGCTCAAGTCAAGGCCACACACACACTCTCCTATATTATGCTAAGCAGGAAAGAGGTGACAGACAGTTACTGTTTTAACCTCGAGCCAGACATGGGGTGAGAGGAGGTGTGATTTGACCGTTAACAGAATGTTGGTGTGTTATTAGCAGAAGTTTCTCTGATCAGGGCATGAAGGAAATAAGCTAAACAGATGTATGTATCCTTATATGTGTTGTTCTGCAAACACTCCTTCCTGTGTACGTGTGAGTTAAATGTACAAATAAGATTATTATAATTAATAGTTAGGGAGTGACTTCACAGGAGGAGGTGACGACATAGTCTGCTGTTAAGATCTTGCCATACAAGGAGTTGTCATTAATGTTGTGCCAAAATATGAACGCCCATTGTCCAGAGGTAATAAAAATGCCTGGAAACACGGAAGGTCAGATTTTCTGTGACAGGAGCGAGTGTGGACTCGTGTTGTGCAGGATCTCCCTCTTTGCAAACAGGCGATAACACTAATACTTGGTTTCAGTGTGTTCATTGTCAAACTCTCTCT
The DNA here is from genome assembly GCF_965226575.1 of Pagrus pagrus. NCBI lineage: Eukaryota > Metazoa > Chordata > Actinopteri > Spariformes > Sparidae > Pagrus > Pagrus pagrus. Next base: position 9,235,117 of record NC_140188.1, read on the forward strand.
CTGCACGGTGTCCTGCTGCGGTAAACTCGGGCGCAACAATTTTGGGGGCTCGTCCGGGATCGACGACACAGTCGAGACTGAACAAGAGAAAGCAGACATCATTGGACGACAGACCAGGTACGAACGGATGAGGGACACGGGTCGACCACAAAAAGGGTAAGCAGAAATTTGCTCTGCATTGGATATTACTAAATTTTAACGTGTCCTGAATCCTAGTAGTAACTTGTCAAAATTTGTAAAGAGAGAGTTGGCTGAACCGCTGTGGGGTTCGTAGTATATTTAAAGGTGATAAATATTTCTTGAGAAGTGTGTGTTAAAATAAGTAAAGGAAGATCCTGAGTGTGACAACTCCAACTTGGGTCTGACGAGACCCTTGTATAGCGACTGTGAATTGTCCAAAATGCACCGGAGTAACGAGACCAGATAAGACTGTGAGTTATTCAGAAACGGTGGGACAGTAAGACCAGCGCGTTGGGTTTGAGGCCCTGGGATTGAGGACCCCTAAATATCTAAAAGAGGATAGAATAAGACCAGGCAATACACATGTGAATGACTGTTGAGTGACCGGGCACAGAGGCACGATTGTCCTGATAGGAGGATCGTTGCGTTATGGTAACGGGAGCTCAAATTACAGATGTATAAAATTCTGGTGTCCGGCAGCAAAGCTAGTTTTGCTGCCCGAAGCTGAGTACTCGGAACATAGCGTGTCATAGCTCTCAGCGGGCCAGAATTCGGATAAAACTAGCTACACATAAGGCTAGAGATAACTGTGAGTCAACGGCAGAGACCAGAACGGCCTGTGAGCGACTGAAGTAAAGTTGCAAGATCAGGAAAGAACTGTGAACCGTTTGACAAGAACAGAATCATAACTGTGAGTCAACAGCAGAGACCAGAACGGCCTGTGAGCGACTGAAGTAAAGTTGCAAGATCAGGAAAGAACTGTGAGCTGTTTGACAAGAACAGAGATAGAAAGTCCTGTGAATTCATCACTCCATACATGAGAAGAAATAAAACACACATAAGGGTAATGAATGAATGAAATTGTGTATGATTGCCAGAGAGCGGAAATGCACCGAAGCAGCAGCACAGCCTGAAACCTAACGGTGTTAACAAAAGCTGTGGCCTGTTGAAGTAGGTAGCGAAAACTCTGGATTAAGGCATTTTTGTGCAATGTTGGAAATTTGCTATGTGTTGAAAATCGCAGTATTGTAAAATCACAACACCGTGTCTGTGGCAATTTGATATACATTTGAAAATACAGAGTTTTGTACAAAAACCTAGTTTTGCAACGTTTAATTGGGCTTGTAGTGCACATGACCGCAGTGTTATAAAATTACAACACCGGGTCTGTGGCAGTTTGATAAAGAAAAACCCATAATTTTGTATAAAACGCAGTGTTGTGAGAGTTGCAGTGTTGTGAAATTTTTGTATAAAACGCAGTGTTGTGATATTGCAGTGTTGTGAATTTGTAGTACTGTGTTTGTGGCAGTTTTGATAAAGGAAACACACAGTTTTGTATAAAAAAAAACAAAAAAAACTTAAGTTTGTAACGCATAAGAAGGATTGTAGTACACACAACAGACCCTAGACAAACGACTCTGAACGGACATAACATGGACGGAGAATTTGACAGAGAGACAGATGACGACGGGTGGGGACCGATAACAGACTTTAAAACAATAGCTGAACAGCTGACAGTGTTAAATGGGGTGGCAGAACGCACACAGGGCAAGAAGTCGGCTGCAGAGGAAATGAAACTCATGCAGGCAGAGACAGAGAGGATTTTATTAGAGAAAGGGAGGGGTATGAAAGACAGAGGGAGTATGTTGAAGGAGTTTTGGAGGAGCTTAGGAGACATTTTGAGGAGAAGAGAGGACAGGAAGACAGGGGCAGAGACAGGCGAGGGAGAGTGGACATGCAGGTTGAAGGGATGTGGACTGATGGAGCACATGAGGGACGTAGATCAGAAGGGGCGGGGTCAATGGCAGGCAATTGGGAACGAGAAAAGACAGAGGAAGATTGGCAGAGAGAAAGGGAGGATCACGAGCGTGCATCAGCCCTTCAATGGCTTGATGAGAGACAGCAGATGCAGTGCGACGAAGTCATGAGGTTGTTAGATCGAGATAATGTCCAGGAACGTATAGAGAGGGGATTACAACAAAGGGTGCTAGTACGATCTGAACAGCCTCTAGAGGGAGGGATCCACACTAGAATTAGGTCACGTAATCAGCAGCTTAACACACCTGGTAATTTCCCCCTGATACAATCCGGTAGCAACATGAAATATCGACCATTCCCACTAGGAGACATACAAACGCTCGTCGATAAACTGCCCCCGATTTCGGAGGGCGGAAGCCGGTGGTTGGATCAGCTAGATAAATTGACGGCTGGACAGCAGCTTGCGCTCGGGGATTGGCGCGCTGTGGCCAGTAGGGTATTGAGTACTAGTGACTTAAATCAGGTAGAAGAAGAAGCAGGGATTAGACTATTACCTGACAGTATCCCTTTCACGCGTTGGTCGACAGAAATCGGTGAAGGTTTGCGAGAAAAGTACCCATTACCAAATTCCGCCGCAGTTCCCAAACTTACCTGGGATCCAAAACAAAGTCCTAGAGACTTCTTAGACAAAAGTAAAGAGACGTGGATCAGAAACACGGGGTGTCATCCGGGTAATAAGGGGATACAGAGCATCTGGTACAGATTAGCCGTACTAAAAGGAGTCCCCACTGAAGTAAAGTCCGCCATGGACAGTAACCCGGACATGGACGGCTGCGACTCCACTGCCTGGGAGAAACACTTAATACACCACCTGACTAGAGTTAAGGATGGTCTCGACGGTAAAGATGACGAGGTAAAAGAGCTGCAGGCACAATTACTAAAAATGCAATTAGCTGAAGCTAGACAGAAAGTAAATGATAAAAAGAAAAAAGAGACTAAAGTAATGGTTGCCGGACAGGCTCAGTCAGGACCAGACTTATACCCAACACCTCCCTGGGTGCCACAACCTCAAACCCCTGAGGGGGCACAGCCATACAGGTCATCTGGGGGTTTCGGTAGAGGCAGGGGCACGTGGAGAGGCGGTAGAGGTCGTGGGGGACCACAAAGGTGGCAGGGGGGAGGCCGCTGCTATTATTGTAAGGAACAGGGCCATTGGGTGCGTGACTGCCCCGCCCTAATTGCAGCAGAAGGCCGAGGTCACCAAGGACGACAGGGTCAGAACGACAGAGGAGCCCCAGGAGGAGCGGGTCCGTCGCGAGGCCAGCAGGCAGGTCAATACCCTGTTACCGGATGGGAACAGTGGGAGGGAGAGTACCAAGATTGATACACCCCACAGAGAGGCTCTGACAACATTAACATGGCAGACCCAATGTTGTCAATGACAGTCGATTCAGAAACACTGCCCTTCCTGGTGGATACCGGGGCGACCTGTTCTACTTTGATTCGTGCACCATCTTGTAAACTTTCGGACCAATCTATGACAGTAGTGGGCTTCTCTGGGGAAAAACAGACTTTGCCAATCACCACTCCTCTGATCACGCAGATCGGAGGGCAGACTGTTACACATTGTTTTGTTTGCTCCCCCACAGTGCCCGTAAATCTACTGGGGCGTGACCTACTGATTAAGCTGGGAGCATCCATCCTCTGCAGTCCAGACGGCCTAAAAGTGACTCTTCCCGACGGCAGGCATTTTGACTGTTTTGCATCTCACTCCGGAGGTCAATATCTTATGACCCCGGTGGAAGAGGCATGTGCCGACATATATTGGGGAATGTTACAACCTGAAACACCACAGGCAGCGGGTATCCTCTCAGCTTACCTGAACTGGAAACCCTGGATCTCTCAGATTGAACCATATGTCTCACCTCCCGACCCACCTCACGTGACCTTGTTTTATGACAGGCTGCAGACCAATTGGTACCAGGAAGAATTTAATGAGAAATTGGATGGTAAATTGTGGGAAATCAAAACGCAAAACATCTATGTGGCACCAGAGGGGGTGGCAGCGGGGGTAATTCTGACACCTGAACAATTGCAGTGGTATATGATGGAAGACGAGGCGTTTCCACACATATCACTGGCCATCCACCCCCAGCACCAGGCCAAAGAACTGGGCGGGGTGGTTAAACGCTCTTGCATGACTACTGATTGGGCAGATACTCAAATACCTGGGGTTCAGTATTCAACCTCTGCCAAAACTTATAAAATCGAGGTGTCTCGCACAGATTGCGCTCTGTTAGAACACGAACAGATTTCTAGGGATCATGGCAGGGAAAAAACAGATCACCCCTTAGCGTCAGACATCATCGCAGCTCTGCCTGAACATTTGTGGGCAGAAGGGCCTACAGATGTGGGTCTCACCCACTGCCCCCCAGTAACGTTCCAAATTAACACAGAATCCCCTTTGTGGATCAGACAGTACCCCCATAAAGCTCAGGCGGAGGCCGGTATAGCAGACACGATAGAAGGTTTGTTAGAGCGTGGGGTATTGGAAGACTCTTACTCGGCTTGGAACACACCCATTTTACCAGTAGAGAAGAAAGGTACAGGTAAATACCGCATGGCTCACGACCTACGAGCCATTAACGATATATTGACGACTCCCACTGTACCGGTGCCTAACCCCTATGTTGCCTTGGCGAACCTTGACCCGTCCCAGGGATGGTTCACATGTATTGATTTGGCTAACGCTTTTTTCTGCTTACCTTTGGCAGAAGACTGTAGGGATATCTTTTCGTTCACCTTTCAAGGTAGACAGCTGCGTTATACAAGGTTACCTCAAGGGTTTGCGCTCTCGCCGGGACTGTTTAACCAGGTGCTGAAAGAGGTTCTCAGCACCTGCAAACTCCCCGGCGACACTACTCTAATCCAGTATGTGGATGATTTGCTGATCGCTGCGCCGTCAGCCTCCACATGCCTAGAAGCGACAAAATCGGTTCTTGAACACCTGGCAACCTCAGGTTTTAAAGTCAGTAAAGCGAAACTACAATTGGCAAGAAAACAGGTTTCTTTCCTCGGACGCACGATCTCTCAAAAGGGGGTGAGCATGTCGGCTTCTTATAAATCCACCATACTGCACCACCCTAAACCTGTAAAAGTAAAAGATATGTTGTCTTTTCTCGGTTTGACAGGCTACAGTAGGACATACATAGCCAACTACACAGGACTGACCCAACCACTGCGCGAACTCATTAAGGAGCAGGGCATGCGTAATCTATCGGCCACTTTAAACTGGACACAGGAGGCAGAAATTGCGTTTATTACATTGAAACAAAGCCTAGCCACAGCCGCCGAATTAGCAACCCCAGACTACAGACTTTCATTCTCTCTCGATGTCTCTGGAACAGATAATTGTGTCAATGGCATTCTGTTCCAGAGAAAAGGGGGAGAGAGAGTAATATTGATGTACATAAGTGTTATGTTAGATAACATGGAGAAACGACACCCACAGTGCACACAACATGCAGCAGGAATAGCTAAGCTGATTCAAAAAACCGCACACGTCGTTATGGGACATCAATTGACCATATTAACAACACACAGCGTGGTGGCATATGTAAACTCAGAAACATTTACACTCACCACACTGCGTCAAAGGCGAATGAGCAAACTGCTGGAAGCGCCAAACATCACGTTCTCCCATGAGGGCATCAACATGGCAGACCAGATAGGATCAGGAGAACCACACGCATGCTCAGATAGAGTAGCAAAAGAAGAGAAAGTCAGGATAGACTTACAAGCAACACCCATAGCAGAGGCTAGGGACCTATTCACGGACGGCTGTTGCTTCAGACATGAGACAGAGGGGCTCAAGGCAGCCTACGCAGTAGTAGAAGAAGTAGAGGGAAAACTGGTAACCAAGAAAGCAGAAAAACTGTCAGGAGCGCAATCCGCCCAGAGGGCTGAGGTAGTGGCAGTAATTGAAGCTCTTAGGCTAGGGCAAGGAGACGAAGTAAACATATACACAGACTCGGCATATGCGGTCGGGGCGGTACATGTGGAGTTGGGACAGTGGTTGCGAGTAGGGTTCCTCACAGCTGGAGCGAAACCTATTAAACATGAAACAGAGATGAAGGAATTAGCGGAGGCTTTACTATTACCCAAGAAGGTAGCGGTGATAAAGTGTAAAGGCCACGGCACAGGAAAAGATAAGATAACAGTAGGGAACAACGCAGCAGATCAGGCAGCGAAGCAGGCAGCTGGATATGTAGGGAAAACAGTGTTAATGTGCTCAGAGACAGACCTGCAACCTACCACTGACCTGACAGAACTGACTAAACTCCAGAGCAAAGCCTCTCCACAGGAGAAAACACTGTGGAAAGCACGAGGGGCGACTGAGAAAGACGGACTATGGAGGGGACCAGACGGGAGACCGATCTTACCTCCAGGACTAAGACAGACGGCCATGGAAGAAGCACATGGCATAGGACATGTAGGGGTGGCACAGATGATGAGAAATCTTGCTCACTGGTGGCACCCGTACATGAAAGACATGGCACAATATCTGACTAAGACATGCCCTCAGTGCATGAAATTTAACGCCAGACCAACTGTTAAACTTGAACCAGGTAGATATCCATTGGAAACCAAACCAGGAAAAGAGATTATCATAGACTACACAGATATGATAGACTCAGTACGAGGGTATCGATATGTGTTGATGTGTGTGGATGTGTACACTGGATGGCCGGAAGCATGGCCAGCGAAAAAGGAAGACAGCCAAACAGTTGTAAAGTTCCTGATTAATCAGTACATCCCCAGACACGGGTTCCCTGAAAAGGTGAGATCAGATAATGGGACCCATTTCAAGAACAAAGATCTCCAGCAGGTGGAGGCAATGTTAGGACTAAAACATGCGTTTGGAACAGTCTATCATCCCCAGTCACAGGGGAAGGTGGAAAGAATGAACCAAACTGTAAAAAGCAAATTGGCAAAAATCTGTGCACAGACTAAATTGAACTGGTTGGATGCATTACCACTGGCCTTGATGTCAATCAGGAGCTCTGTTAACAGCTCCACTGGATTTACCCCTCACGAGCTACAGTCAGGGAGAGCTTTCCAGGGCCAAATACGAGGTTACCATTACTGCAAAATGATGATCAAAAACTGACTACTAAAACTTATTACCGCGAACTGCAAGGTCTAGTCTCCTCCTTTTCTAAGCAGGTGCAGAGCCAGAGTCCAGAAGGACCGAGTAACACCGCACCTGAAGTCGAGTGGGTTCTGCTGAGGGTCATAAAGCGAAAGTGGACAGAACCGAGGTGGACAGGACCGTTTCAGGTGACCGAGAGAACATCACACGCTGTCCGGCTGAAAGGAAAGGGGACACGTGGTTCCACTGGAGTCAGTGTGCAGCTGCTGACGAGCCACAGAGGAGTCTCTCTGACATACAGAGAGATCTACAGGAGCAAAACCAGGAGCTGAACGGCTCCCAGACCGATCCCACCACAAAAGGGGCAGAATAATCCCCAGGTGAGGATCAGGTGGTTGGCCAGGGCAGTCTACCCCTGGTTCAACGAAGAAAGAAGAGCTCCAGCAGGGAGGAGGTGAAATAGCGCTCCTCTCCGACACGTAGTGTGCCAAACTACCTACAGGGGTAAGAAGACGTCCAGCAGGGAGGAGGTGAAAAAGCGCTCCTCTCCTACACGTAGCGTGCCAAGCTACCACCACGAGGAAACGCGGGCAAAGAACGACCAGATGTGTTAGATGCATATTTAAGGCCGACAGTTAACACCTAGACGAGTGGACAAGAGCTATGAAAGACGCATGCTTGCACATATTCGTAATTTGTTGGTTAATCGTCACAGGATCATTTATTTGGGCCATTGTAATGTTACCTCTTCTAGCGTCTGAAGAGAGCCAGGAGAAGCCGGAGGACGACCTCCAGTATCATGATGCCTCTTTTGGCGTCCGGTGGTGAAGAGGATGGACCGGAGGGAAATTTGGAATATCATGAGTAATAGCGTACGCATGTTTTACTTAAGGTAAATAACAGGGGAGTTCACAGGCGCTTATGAGTTATCTTTGCTTTTATTTTTTCTAAAGTTATACATGGAATTGTACTTATCCTGTTGATTGATGAGATGGAATCAAGCATTAACCCCATGTTATGAAGGGTTAACACAAAGACGAAAGGTGTGCCAGGATTGGGTGAAGGTTGATGATGATGTTGTGACTATTGTGTATTTTCTTTGTGTTGGACTCTGTTAGAGTCCAAAAGGGGGAATTGTGGAAATATACTATTGCTAATGATACAAATATGCTGCAGCCAGAATTGTGCTTCATCTCAGCTAAACATGCAGCTCATAATTCAGTGTGCAAGAACCGGAAGTGCTCAAGTCAAGGCCACACACACACTCTCCTATATTATGCTAAGCAGGAAAGAGGTGACAGACAGTTACTGTTTTAACCTCGAGCCAGACATGGGGTGAGAGGAGGTGTGATTTGACCGTTAACAGAATGTTGGTGTGTTATTAGCAGAAGTTTCTCTGATCAGGGCATGAAGGAAATAAGCTAAACAGATGTATGTATCCTTATATGTGTTGTTCTGCAAACACTCCTTCCTGTGTACGTGTGAGTTAAATGTACAAATAAGATTATTATAATTAATAGTTAGGGAGTGACTTCACAGGAGGAGGTGACGACATAGTCTGCTGTTAAGATCTTGCCATACAAGGAGTTGTCATTAATGTTGTGCCAAAATATGAACGCCCATTGTCCAGAGGTAATAAAAATGCCTGGAAACACGGAAGGTCAGATTTTCTGTGACAGGAGCGAGTGTGGACTCGTGTTGTGCAGGATCTCCCTCTTTGCAAACAGGCGATAACACTAATACTTGGTTTCAGTGTGTTCATTGTCAAACTCTCTCTCTGCACGGTGTCCTGCTGCGGTAAACTCGGGCGCAACATACCCCAGGCAGCGCACATGATGCAGCGATATTCAACACGTCCAGTCTGTTGAGGTAAATTGTGAAATAGGTTACACTCACATGTAGTAATCAGTTACCCCAGATTTACAAGATTTAGTGCATTTCGTGCACTAAATTATACATATAGGAGAAGGAGAAGAGAGGAGAGTGGGATGGGATCCAGTCAAGTGAAGCTGGATTAGAACCAGCATTAATAGGGACAGCTCTCGCTAAACCGTGTTTACTTTAATTCTCTCTGAGCATGATGTTCAGCTGAGGGAATACGCTCAGCTCTTGAGCCGGGCATCAAGAGCTCATTGTAGCTATATTAGGCTAAATATACTTTTATATAGGGCCTACCTGTAGTCTCTTGAGGTGAAGTTAATAATTTCACTTTGATGTGGCCATGAATATACATTTTCAATGTTACATCTATAACAGTAGGCCTATTGCTCAAAAGCAAATTCAAATGCAAACATTGAATAGGTCTTATACGCTATTTTCACAGTCTTTGTTGTCTTTGTACAGAAATGTTGTCTTTGACAGAAATACAAGGATCACTTTTGATTGCTGGGGACCCTGCTTATCCTCTGTTGCCCTGGCTAATGAAGGGATTCTCAGGGCACAACCTCTAAGAGGAAAAACAAATCTTCAATGAGCAGCTGAGCAGAGTACATGTCAAGGTCGAGCATGCGTTCGGTCACCTGAAGTCATGATGGAGAGTCCTTGCCAAGCGTTCAGACATTCACCACTCGTTCATGCCAACGGTAGTCGTTGCATGTTGTGTGCTGCACAATTTGTGTGAGAAGGACAAACGTTTACCAGCACCTGCTGCACTACCAGTCTGCCAGCACATTCTCCCCGGGCAGCCACCTCGCAGAGCTCGTCAGGACCAACCAAATCCCACAGCAATGGCCATTAGAGATGCTCTAGTTCAGCATGTGATGCTGAGAGTTGACCAAGGCGGTCTCTGAAGGCAATGGGAGCAGGGGGATGGAATTCTGTGTACATTCATAGCTAGGCTGGCACTGATTTCAGGTAGGTGTGTCACTTTTATGATTTAATAAGTTCCCCAAGACTTTAATCTTATACAAACTGTATTGTTCTGCTACCATAATTTGCCCACTGTATCAATTTTTGAATCGAGAATCGTTTGAATCGAGAATCGATTCTGAATCGTATCGTGACCCTGAGAATCGGAATCGGAATCGGAATCGAATCGAATCGTGAGACACCCAAAGATTCACACGCCTAGTGAAAACGTGCATCAATATTAAATTAAAGATGCATCAATAATGGTTTTATAATCGAATCGTAGCCCCTGAATCATAATCGTAATTGAATCGTAAGGTGCCCAAAGATTACCACCCTTATTTGTATGAGCGGCCTTGTTTTGTTATGGGCTGGTTATCTGTATTCAATAAATATGGTTTTGCTTGAAAGCTAGCACTTGATACAAAAAACAACTTTCACATATGAAATTTAGTCATAAATTAATATTACAGTCTGTATATGTGTGTGCGCCTCTGTGTGACATTAACATTTATTTACATTACCTTCTGAATTATCTTACGAAGTCAGCCTTCTCAAACTCGTGTCCTTCCATGTTTGAATCGCCATTATCTAATGAAATAAAGGTATTACAAAATGTTTTGTTGTCAGTGGATTTAAAAAAAAAACAGTGTCCACTATAATGACTATTCATAAAATTGCAATTGTTTCAAAACACAACAATTGAATGCTTTTAAAACTTAATATCGCAGTCCTGGCATGTTAATTTACAAAATCATATACAGGGATTAAAGCAAAATACAACCTTAACTAATGCTGTGTGACAGACAGCGGTGTAGTTGTCCCAACTTGACTCAGTAATTTAGATGCAGTAATAGTCTGCTAACATCATTTAACTATATTTATCCATATAAGTCAATTGACATGGACGGAAATCTGTCGGAGAACTTTAATCCCTTATCATGTTAAAAACGACAACAACAACAACAACAACCACCACAACAACAACATATAAACAACTAGGCTAACATTACTAGCATGCTGCTTGCTTACTTATGTCAGCCGTTAGTCCTCTAACGTTATCGTTATCTTACCTGAGCTGCTGATCGAAGAATTGTGTGATGTAACCAGGGGTCTTTGGCCCAGAATTTCATCCATTAGATCAACATACTTGAATGTGCTTTTGGCTTTCCCCCTCTCACAGCTGGTAGCCATCCGACGCTTCTCAGCCATGTAGCATTGTTTTAAATTCTTCCATTTGCTTCTTTGGATTTGCCATGGTTTGTCAAAGCCTTTGGCACTCATTTGCTTCTGTAACTGACGAACCGTCGCGTTTCTTTGCTGTTTTCCATCAAGAATTGCATTAATGTTCGCTTCTTTTATTAACTGTAGAAATGTTTCAGTTTCTTCGTCCCCCCACACAAACTGTAGCGTAGCGTAACGTCACGTGACGTGACGTACCACGACATCACATCCGGATTAGTCATGATTTATTCGCAAAAACTGTTTCCATAACAAAAAGTCGCATTTTCCTTTTATCGATAACGCTGACAAATCCACCTCCTCCAAGCGTAAAAACTTTTTTGCAAATTTACTGCCTTTTTTTGAATTTCTGAGATTTCCATCCGAGTATTTATTCACAATTTTTGAAAATGCGAATAAGAAAAGGTGGATGGAGACGCAACTATTGACGCTCATTATATGGATTATTGCTGCAGGAGCGTACCCCCGCAGGTCTCCAGCTGCACTTTGAGGAATAAGAAACTACACTGGACTTCTCATCAGCATGAGGGTGAGTCGATAATGACTGAATTTCGTTCTAGAGTGAAGTATTCCTTTAAGCACTCCAGATTAAATTTTTCTGGAGGGCTTACATTTTACTTGGTAAGCCCTGCAGAAACCCTGTCAAATATTTACTGTCTTCATATATCAATGTTACATCACTCTAGTCGAATCACAGACTCATGAAATGTGTAAAACGAACATTTATCTCAGGGTTTCCACCAGTGCATTATAAGCCTGGCGGGCCGCCAGGTCTTACTTAACCCCCCGCCAGGCTAAGCATCGTTTATTTATTTTCTTGAAATCAGTTTTTGCGCTCCATCAACACGTTATCAGGTGTCTTTTTCATCACCTGACAACATCACAACTTTGTCGCGCATAACGGGACATGTCACGGACATCATGCTCACCAGACCGCTGCTTCACCAGCTGACCGACCTCGTAGCCGTTAACGTGAGCCGAGCCGCGGCTCTAGAGGCTCAGCCAGCTGCTGCAGCGGCTAGTAGCTGTTAGCTGTTAGCACGTTGTCCCCTGCAGCGTCAGAGCTACGGACTTCTGTGAGCTGAGGTGCTTTCACCAGATGTGAAAATGACCCAGTGTGTCATTTTTTAGCTCGTACGGTTCGCGTTTACACACGTTTGTTTTCTCTGGTCCAAACAGTAGATTACAGAGTATCTTTGGTAGATCCATGATTGTCACGTTTCCATGACGAGTGACCGGAAACAGATGCGTGGTCATGTTTACGTGACTCCAAATTGTAAAAATCTCTGAGGAAAAAAATAAAAATCTCTGGAGACACCAGGCAGTTGTTTTTAAGTTTTTAGTGCAGAAAGTTGATATTATTTATCTAAATAGCATTTTTATTATTTATTTATTTTTGTGGTTGGTTGAACAGCATTTCATGAGTGCAATCTGTAAGACCTGGTGTTACATAAATGTCTAATAATAACACATGATAATGATAATATTTTCAAATTTCCAGTCAACTTTTCACATTGATCTTCAAGCCGTATGGAATCACTCCTAAATTCTACTTCTCCATTAATGAATCTGTTACCTATAGGGCCCTGCCATCAGTCAATGGTCAGGGTCAGGCCCCTGACACAAAAGAACACGCCTGGGCACCTTGGCAGTTATTTCCCCAAAAAGACAACCACTTGAGTGAGATTTATTTGTACAGATGTTCACCAGCTCAGAGTCTGCTGCACATTGTCCATATGTACTGTATTGTATGTTTTCAACATGGAGGGAGTGGAGCTCATTACAGCACTTTTCAGAGGCCAATTTTGATCACGCATGATGGAAAAAAAATGAGATTGGTCAGATGTTTTGTGTCTATAATCAGAATCTGCAAATTACATCGACATCGGATAAGTGTTGTGGAGCAGCAGCTGGGCCTATAAAGTAGATTAGCATAAATTGTATTAAATGAAAATACACAAGAAAGGTAGGCCTACAGGTTAGAGCCTGTTTGTGCTGTTCTATGATGGAAGTAGTGCAGTTTCTTACATGGAATAGTCTTCATTTCTCAGAACAAGAATAGACTGATGAGTTTTTGAAGAAAGCTCTTTTTCTGGCCATTTTGAGACCATCCAACTAAATGATGATGCTCCAGATACTCAACTTGCCTTTGGAGGGCCAATTTCAGTGCTCCTTTAATGCATACACCAGTTTTCAGCTGTGCTTACTAGTTGCAAATGAGTTTTCTAATCATCAATTAGCCTATTAACACAACAAACTTGGATTAGCCACTGGACCACAGTAGTAACAGTTGTTGAAAATAGTCCTTTGTGCACTTAAGTAGATATTCCATTAAAAAATCATCGATTTCAGGCTAAAATAGTCATTTACCATATAAATAAAGTCTAGACTTTATATCTGATAAATGTAATGTTATTTTTATTGAAGAAAAAAGTGTCCTTTTCTTTCCAAAAAACTGAAAATACACTGCCAAAATTGGCTATCAAAACTTCTTACAGTTTTTATTATTTGAGTCGCATGCATGGAAAAGGGTTTGAAAGAACTGTCTAGTTTGGCCTATCTCCTCACTGAATTCTGTTGTTCATGACAAACTTAATGCTTTATGACGACAGCATGTACATAATGTATCTCTGGAGATTTGTGAACGCCGCAAACACTCAGATAAGGGGAAGAACATCCTAGAGATGTTGCACACTGAAGACATGTTATTTGATAAGAACAGAGATCTAAAGCTTTGACTCCTCTGGCTGATGAAGACATCCTGAGGTGAGAGAAGTTTATTTCATGTCCTGAATGTTGGTTGTGTGTTCACTTACAGTGTAAAGTGTTTGTTTGTTGAGGTTTTATCTCAAATGTAATGCATGTATGTGTTGTATGCTGTTCATTTTAGCTTCAGAGACATTTAACAAGTCTTAATCTGATTGATATCACACAAAATTTTTTGGTGCGTGTCTTTTAAATTTGTGTATCACAGTGTATATGAAAATTTACTTATTTTTTCTTTAACAGGTTTGCTTCTGGCAACATTTGCAAAATGCAGAATCTGACTGAACTTTCAGGCAATGTAACATCCAACAACAGCCTGTCTGTGATCATTAAGGTGTGTGCTGTTATCCCGTTTTTCTGTGTCTTCCTCTGCTGCATTGGTGTCATGCTGCACATCTTTGTGTCTCACAGGCAGTTCATGGACACTTCATGTTACATCCTTTTTGCCTACATGCTGATCAATGACACCCTGCATCTCTTGGCCACTGTGCTGCTCTTCCTCTTTGCCATGGGAGGGGTGAAATTGGCTCTTGTCTACTGTATTCCCTTGTTGTTCATTTCCACTGTCACTTTCCAGAACACACCGTTAATCCTGGCCACCATGTCACTTGAGCGTTATGTTGCCATCTTTTACCCCCTGCAGCGCCCGGTCGCCTGGCGCTCAGACCGCATCTGGATCATTATTCTGTCCCTGTGGCTCATAAGCTGCATCTTCCCGATCATTGACCACTCCATCAAGGAAAATGATCCAGCTGTGAATATCCTCTCCACCCCTGTGCTTTGCAAAGCTAAACGTGTCAACTCATCTCAAATTCAGACATTGTTCAAAGCTGCTACAAGTATTCTCTTCTTCACAGTAGTGGCTGTTATCATCCTCTTTACATATGTGAGAATCCTGCTGGAAACCAGGAAGCTCAGACAAGACACAGCGTCTGTGAGTAAAGCCATGCACACTGTGCTGCTGCATGGCTTCCAGCTGCTGCTGTGCATGTTGGCCTTCACCATGCCCATCACTGAGACTCTCATAGTGCAGCGCTCCAACTGGAGAACAGAAGACGTCGCCTATTTTAATTACTTCTGTTTCATTCTAATTCCACGCTTTCTCAGCCCGGTCATCTACGGCTTCAGAGACCAGAGTCTCAGGGGCTACATCAGGAAACATTTCTCTGCTGCTCTAACAAAGTAAAATAAAACCCTGCAGGCAAACTGCAGGACAACATGTCTGTTCATCTAACTTTCAAAATCATAATTGAGTACAATTTGGATTAATATCTAAACCTTTTATCTGCATTTTTGTAGCCAATAAGGCTTTCTGATCACAAATGGACTTTGTTTTTTGGGGTGTCTTTACAGTTTTTAACTTATTGAATGTGTTTTTATGCTGCACACGTACAAAGAAGACAAGACAAACACAACTGACACAACTGCACATCAGAGGCTTCTTCTCTCGTCATAGGTATGTGTCGATTTTTGCACACTTGCAACTGATTGTTAATCCATCCTTCTTTTTGACACAACTTATCAGGGTAATTATATCAACAGAAACTCCTTTATATACACTGCTGAGAAGCTCTGAGAAAATGTGATTATTTCGTCAACACTAAAAGTAACTATCATTAATACATTCATTAATTGTGGCCTACAAAATGTTATTAATATTAATGTGTTTCTGTGTAAGCAATGTGCAATGCAGTTTTGGCTTGCTGAATGAATAAAGGCATTTATATGTTATCATTTGCATATATATATATATATATATATATATATATATATATATATATATATATATATATAGTAATGATAAACAGAAAAATTATTTTTTATACACTGCTGAGAACCTCTGATGAAAAAATATGATGAAATAAATCATTCTTTAGTCTCTGCTGGTTTTCTATCATGCTTTAAAACTTAAACATTATTCATACTAAAGGTCTTAGATTTAAATAAAAGTGAACAATCCAAGCAACTCTTTTGGCAAAATGGTTTAAAAGTCTTTATTAAGATAGCTACATCATGTTGAAGTACTTATTGAAAATTCATCTTAAAAATCAGATGAGTAGCAACCCACACGTAGTGGAACACAGGGCCTTCTTCTCTGGCTTTTTAAACTTGGACTTTTCCCGTTTTTTGAACTTCTGTGTCCACAAAGCACCTCCATCACATTCTGTTTGAACTTAAGCACTCCAGATTTAATTTTTCTGAAGGTCTTACATTTTACTTGGTAAGCCCTGCAGAAACCCTGTAAAATATTCACCGTCTTCATATATCAATGTTACATCACACTAGTCGAATTACAGACTCGTGAAATGTGTAAAACGGACATTTATCTAGGTAGTTATTTCCCCAAAAAGATAAACACTTGAGTGAGATTTATTTGTACAGATGTTCACCAGCTCAGAGTCTGCTGCACATTGTCCATATGTACTGTATTGTATGTTTTCAACATGGAGGGAGTGGAGCTCATTACAGCACTTTTCAGAGGCCAATTTTGATCACGCATGATGGAAAAACAATGAGATTGATCAGATGTTTTGTGTCTATAATCAGAATCTGCAAATTACATCGACATTGGATAAGTGTTGTGGAGCAGCAGCTGGGCCTATAAAGTTGATTAGCATAAATTGTATTAAATGAAAATACACAAGAAAGGTAGGCCTACAGGTTAGAGCCTGTTTGTGCTGTTCTATGATGGAAGTAGTGCAGTTTCTTACATGGAATAGCCTTCATTTCTCAGAACAAGAATAGACTGACGAGTTTTCGAAGAAAGCTCTTTTTTCTGGCCATTTGGAGATCATCCAACTAAATGCTGATGCTCCAGATACTCAACTTGCCTTTGGACAGGGATGGGTACCGAATTCGGTACTTTTATTGGTACCGACCGAATTCCCCCCGAAGTACCGAGTATTGATTCACGTGAAGTCAATCGGTACCACATTTCGGTACCTGAACGCACCTTCACGGGCGCAGTTAGAGCGGAAGTCGCAGCGACGGCAGTGGACGCAGAAGAGCACCGTTTTCGAGAGCTTTAAAACCCAGGCCACTACGACTCCCACAGCAGGCACCGTAGCAGCCGGCGGCTCATCACCTGCAGCCAGCATCGCGGGAGAAGATCCGCCATCAAAAATCCATGACGACGCCTACGATCACGACTCAATTAGCGAGGCATCATCATCAAGTTCGTCAGCTCCAGGTAGGCTAAATAATGAGCTAAAGTGACTTTGCAATTTGATTAGCATTTGTTGTTATAATCGGCTCGGTTCCACGTAACGTAATGTTACACTCTTATGTTGATCTACAGGTCCGTCTGCCCTATTCTCTACCCGCCCCTCAGTTACAGTGAGAGCTGCAACGGTGACTCCATTCACAAAGGCTAAGGAGACACAGCTGGAGACACAGTCAGCATGGAACGGGCTCGGCTCTTGCCAGATAAAGTAGATATGCTTGTGTTCCTTAAAAAGAACTGTTAAAGTCCGTGTAAAGCAAATTCAGCCATTTTCTTCTAAACACATTAAATAGGTTATAAATGTATTTCCTTAAAACATGTAAAAAGCCATTCAGCCATTTATAATTTAGTTATGGAGCTAGGCTGCCAAACTGTATTTCAACATTTCTGTGTTCAGGATTTAATGGGCGGGTCAGAAAACATAGCCGCGTTACGTAACGCGGCTATGACTAGCATAAACCCCGCCCTGCTGCGGAAGCAGTATAAATATGTTCAGTGCATTCGCTTCGGTGGTTTTCCGCTAGCTCTCGAGTCTCGGATAGCATCGCTTATGATAGTTTGCAGCTAGCTAACCAGTCATGTCTCCTCCACGTAGCTCATGCATCTTTCCTGGATGCCACAGTGTGCGGGCCAGGGTAACGGCTCAGTTAGCCTATTTAAGTCTCCTACCGAGACAAGTAAGGAAATGGTGGATCGATGTTGTCAAGAGGAGCTACTGTGGAGAGTCCAAAATCACCACCAACACCAGTCTCTGCAGTGTCCACATTACCCCCGATAGTTACAGCACGGCCACCGGCATTACGTGCCCGCCACCGAGCCTCTCCGTCCGCCGACAGCGGCTGCTACCATCACGGCCACCGGAGAGAGAGCACCTGCTGTCGGTGGCGGGCACGTAATGCCGGTGGCCGTGATGGTAGCAGCCGCTGTCGGCGGACGGAGAGGATGTGCCCGCCACCGATCCTCTCTGTCCCGCTGACAGCAGGTGCTCTCATCTCCGCCACCGGCATTACGTGCCCGCCACGATCTTCTCCGTCCCCGGCTTGCAGCCTCCCGTCCTGCCGACAGCGGCTGCTACCATCACGGCCACCGGCATTACGTGCCCGCCACCGATTCCCTCAGTCCCGCCGACAGCGGCTGCTACCATCACGGCCACCGGCATTACGTGCCCGCCACCGATTCCCTCAGTCCCGCCGACAGCGGCTGCTACCATCACGGCCACCGGCACTACGTGCCCGCCACCGACGGCAGGTGCTCTCATCTCCGGTGGCGGGCACATAATGCCGGTGGCCGTGATGGTAGCAGCCGCTTTCGGCGGGACGGGAGGATGCAAGCCGGGGACGGAGAAGATCGATGGCGGGCACATAATGGTGCCCGCCACCGATCCTCTCTGTTCCGCCGAAAGTAGGTGCTCTCATCTCCGCCACCGGCATTACGTGCCCGCCAGTGTAAGTGTGTGCTTATGTTATAAATATTGTATTCGTTTAATTAAATGCATTTTGCTGAAGGTGCAAATCCTGAAAGTGATTTTACATCGTGCCCATGTAATGTTAGCAAATGTTATTGCATTTAATCATGACATGATTTGGCCTGATTCCCTGAGCGGAGTCCATCTGACAGCACAATGATAATCCACAGGTAATATTTTATGTGCACCAATATAGCTATGACAAGGAATTATATGTAGACTGGGGTTTAAATTACTGGGAAATAAATTACCATTCTGATGGAGCCTGTGAGGAAGGAGGCTGAGCACTATCAGTGTCTGACTCAGAGTCAGTTTCTGGCTCTGATGGCTCAAACAGGTAGGGCTGGGTCCTTCAGACGATGCTGCTAGCACTAGCTTCCATTGTTGCTAGGCTACGTCCTTGTGCAGTACACAGAGGGCTCCCCTCCCGCGCGTGGGCGTGGTTCCAGCGCCTCTAACTGACACGCCCCCAGCGTTTCACAGCAGAGAGAAGTGCTTGTTTTTCCATGATTTTGAGACCTAATTTAATATACTTAGAGATTTTTTTAATCTTTAAAATTTGGCTCAGTGGTCAATGATGCATGTTACTGTGGTGTGACAAACTCATAACACATTTTTTTTGCTGCTTTACACGCACTTTAAAGATGTGTGGTATAGTTCTTGAATGGGTGGTTTGTTTTAGTTTCTAATGTGTAAAAATGTTATAGAGTCATTTATTCTCACTATTTATTTTTAAGTTATTTACTTTCCCCCACACAAATTTTTCTCAAGTTCTCTTAAGTTTTATGTTGGAGTTCCTTGATGTTATTGAGAAATAAATATTAAAAATTCAGAAGTTTTGACAATTTTTTTATATACAAAATAACTTTAATTACCACACATATACGCAAAAAAGTACCGAAAACAGGTACCGATATATACCGGTATCGATTCGAAGGTACCGAGATTCGGTACCGTATCGGTTCAAATGTGAAAGGTACCCATCCCTACTTTGGAGGGCCAATTTCAGTGCTTCTTTAATTAATACAGCAGTTTTCAGCTGTGCTTGCTAGTTGCACATGGGTTTTCTGATCATCAATTAGCCTTTTAACACAACAAATTTGGATTAGCCACTGGACCACAGGAGTAACAGTTGCTGAAAATAGTCCTTTGTACACCTATATAGATATTCCATTAAAAAGTCATCAATTTCAAGCTAAAATAGTCACTTACCACATTAATGATGTCCAGACTTTATATCTGATCAATGTAATGTTATTTTTATTGGGGAAAAAGTGTCTGAATATACACTGCAAAAGTTGGCTACAAAAACTTAATAGATTTTTTATTATTTGAGTTGCATGCATGGAAAAGGGTTTGAAAAATCTGTCTAGTTTGGCCGATCTTCTCAATGAATTCTGTTGTTCATGACAAACGTAATGCTTTATGACGACAGAGACATTGCTCTCTAAAGACATGTTATATGATAAGAAGAACAGAGATCTAAAGCTTTGACTCTTCTGGCTGATGAAGACATCCTGAGGTGAGAGGAGTTTATTTCATGTCCTGAATGTTGGTTGTGTGTTCACTTACAGTGTGAAGTGTCTGTTTGTTGAGGTTTTATCTCAAATTTAAGACATTTATGTGTTGTATGCTGTTCATTTTAGCTTCAGAGACATTTAACAAGTCTTAATCTGATTGTAATCACACTGACATTGTTGTTGCGTGTCTTTTAAATTGTGTATCACAGTGTATATGGAAATTTTACTTATTTTTTCTTTAACAGGTTTGCTTCTGGCAACATTTGCAAAATGCAGAATCTGACTGAACTTTCAGGCAATGTAACATCCAACAACAGCCTGTCTGTGATCATTAAGGTGTGTGCTGTCATCCCGTTTTTCTGTGTCTTCCTCAGCTGCATTGGTGTCATGCTGCACATCTTTGTGTCTCACAGGCAGTTCATGGACACTTCACGTTACATCCTTTTTGCCTACATGCTGATCAATGACACCCTGCATCTCTTGGCCACTGTGCTGCTCTTCCTCTTTGTCATGGGAGGTGTGAGATTTGCTCTTGTCTACTGCATTCCCTTGTTGATCATTTCCACTGCCACTTTCCAGAACACACCGTTAATCCTGGCCACCATGTCACTCGAGCGTTATGTTGCCATCTTTTACCCCCTGCAGCGCCCGGTCGCTTGGCGCTCAGACCGCATCTGGATCATTATTCTGTCCCTGTGCCTCATAAGCTGCATCTTCCCGATCATTGACCACTCCTTCATGGAGAATGATCCAGCTGTGGATATCCTCTCCACCCCTGTGCTTTGCCAAGCTACACTTGTCAACTCATCTCAAATTCAGACATTGTTCAAAGCTGCTACAAGTATTCTCTTCTTCACAGTAGTGGCTGTTATCATCCTCTTTACATATGTGAGAATCCTGCTGGAAACCAGGAAGCTCAGACAAGACACAGCATCTGTGAGTAAAGCCATGCACACCGTGCTGCTGCATGGCTTCCAGCTGCTGCTGTGCATGTTGGCCTTCACAATGCCCATCACTGAGACTCTCATAGTGCTGCACTCCAACTGGAGACGAGAAGACGTCGCCTATTTTAATTACTTCTGTTTCGTTCTAATTCCACGCTTTCTCAGCCCGGTCATCTACGGCTTCAGAGACCAGAGTCTCAGGGGCTACATCGAGAAAACATTCCTCTGCTGCTCTAACAAAGTAAAATAAAACCCTGCAGGCAAAATGCAGGACAACGTGTCAGTTTATCTAACTTTCAAAATCATAATTGAGTACAATTCAGATTAATATCCATACCTTTCATCTGCATTTTTGTAGTCAATAAGGCTTTCTGATCACAAATGGACTTGGGGGTGTCTTTACAGTTTTTAACTTATTGAATGTGTTTAATGCTGCACACGTACAAAGAAGACAAGACAAGCTAACAGTGACACAACTGCACATCAGAGGCTTCTTCTCTCGTAATAGGGATGTGTCGATTTTTGCACACTTTGCAACTGATTATTAATCCATCCTTGTTTTTTAATGCAACTTATCAGGATAATTATATCAAGAGAAATTATTTTTTATACACTGCTGAGAACTTCTGAGAAAATATGATGAAATAATAAATAGTTATTTCTTCTCTGCTGGTTTTCTATCATGCTTTAAAACTTAACCATTATTCGTATTAAATTGCATCTGTTTGATGTTAAAAAAGAGAACAATCCAATAATGTTTAACTGTGACTGATGTAATATGATGTCCTTGACTGTGCTGCTGTTTAGGAGGTATTCTGCCTCCTGCCAAATATGATTTGTGCAGCTTAAAATGTGCTGTTTTGCGTATTTTTAATCTTCATCCATGGATGCATTATGAGAGTAAATTCATATAATACATCCATGTCTTCATCATACTAGCTGGTAATGTTGCAAACTGTTCCTGGTGCCATTTAGCAAATTCACTCTGCCACTGGTATAATGTCTTTGGCAGTAGGCTATGACTGTGGCAGCCCTGAATCCAAGACTTGAGTGACAGTATCAGCATCAACAGTAACAGCCAACTATCATTAATACATTAATTAATAGGCCTACAAAATGTTATTAATATTCATTAATATTGTGTTTCTGTGTAAGCTGGTCAATGTGCAAATGACTATATAGTTTTGGCTTGTTGAATCAATAAAAACATTAATATTTTATAATATGTGGTAATTATATCAACAGAAATATTTTTTATACACTGCTGAGAAGTTGAGAAAATGTGATGAAATATATAATTATTTCGTCTCTGCTGGTTTTCTATCATGCTTTAAAACTTAAACATTATTTGTATTAAATTGCATTCTGTGTGATACTAAAAAGGTCTTAGATTTAAAAAATAGAACAATCCAAGCTCTTTTGGCAAAAGGGTTAAAAAGTTTTTATTTAGATAGCTAAACATAGCACAAAAAGTAAGGAAATTTGTGTTTGGTAGATTATTTCTTTATTGTAACAATGCTTTTTGGCAATAAATCTTATACCGTTGGAAAGCCTGTTTATTTCCCTTTTAAATGGTGCCACATTTGTGAAGAACATGCATTTGTGGGATGAACAGCAGAGCTGAGTATGTGGGTTACGCCCATGAAAAATTTGCCAAATCTTCTCTGCCAAACAGCTTATTCTGCTATTGACTCTTGTTCGATGTTGTTTGGTGGATTGGATGATTGAAGTCTGAAGAAACAAGACATATTGGCAATTTAACAATTAATTACTTTAACAAACAGGAGCCTCACATACCCACATACTCAGCTTGGCTGCTCATCCCACAAATGCATGTACCATTTAAAAGGGAAATAAACAGGCTTTCCAACAGTATAAGATCTATTGCCAAGAAGCATTGTTACAACAAAGAAATAATCTACCAAACACAAATTTCCTTACTTTTTGTGTTATGTTTATATCATGTTGAATTTCTTACTGAAAATTAATTTTAAAAATCAGCTAGTAGCAACCCACATGTAGTGGAACACAGTGCCTTCTTCCCTGGCTTTTTAAACTTGGACATTTCTCTTTTTGAACTTCTGTGTCCCCAAAGCACCTCCATCACATTCTGTTTGAACTTGAGCAATCCTTCTGAAGGTCTTAAATTTTACTTGGTAAGCCCTGCAGAAACCCTGTAAAATATTTACCGTCTTCATGTATCAAGGTTACATCACCTTAATCGAATTACAGACTTATGAAACGTGTAAAATGGCCGTTTATCTAGTTATTTATTTCCCCAAAAAGATAACCACTTGAGTGAGATTTATTTGTACAGATGTTCACCAGCTCAGAGTCTGCTGCACATTGTCCATATGTACTGTATTGTATGTTTTCAACATGAAGGGAGTGGAGTTAATTTCAGCACTTTTCAAAGGCCAATTTTGATCATGTATGATGGAAAAACAATGAGATTGGGCAGAAAGTTAATTATTCCACTATCTTATTGTGTTGTTATATGCCAGTGAAATGACGTGTTAACTACTCAATTGGTGTTCTGTTGTCCTACTATAAAGTGGGTAATACAGTGCACCAAGTTACACAGAAGACACACAAGTAGTTATAATAGAAAGCCGAAGTCAAGCCCCTTCCGGTGGGCCTTCCAGAACTTTATTTCAGAAAAAAATAGTACAATAGTCAAAAGGGATCGACAAAAACATTTCTGATCCCGTTTGAACTGTGCCATGAGCTACACTCAGTGAACTACACCGTCTCGCTCAATGTACGTCACCCAAACCAACATGGCGGCTGCCTCAGCACAGAAAATGTAATCGACAAAGATGAAAAGTTCTGCGAGAAGCTAATATACAGGACCAGCTCTACAATGTTTAAGGTGACCATTCAACGAGACGATGTCACTGATGCGACTGTTGGCTGTGAAGTTTAAAAATGATCTTTTAAATTGACAAATACCATACATGTAATTCATGATTCTGTTTTTATCCACTACCATGCATATTTTTTTCAGAATATGATAACATGGGTCAAACAGACGGGCCGTGACTTCAGCTCTCTATACAGTAACTATCAAGTTAACAGCTAAGAGATATCTGTGTTGCACTTACTTGGTCTGTTCACCTGGCTGGCAGCAAAGACCCGATCATTACATTTCTGCTGTCTGTCAAACACCCAAAAACAATGGTTATTGCACATAACATACCAACTGGCCACTTTCTACCTACCTGAGGCCAAAAATGTCCAGTAATAATGGCTCCATCAGCTAGCTATTCCTATACAAACCTCAGAAAATTAATTACCTGCCTCCTTTTACTCTTACAGTCTTCTGTTGTGACCATACTTGCACAGCCAAAACAGGCCTAATGACTCAACTTACTGCTTACCGACACCATTAAGCACTAATTAGTTCATATAAAAAGCAAAAGTTAATGACAGCAAAGCTTCATTCCGCCTTTTTTTTTTTTTCTGATTTTATGACACATTTACTGTTAATCTCACAATGCTAACAGCAGCAGGCTGCAAACAGGCACAAAAAAACACTGTTAAGTTACACTAACGTCGCCGCACTGCACCAAACAGCACAGCAGTTACAAAGTTAGCACCTAAGCTAGCTGGTAAAGATATTTCACTCAGGAGACGGTGGAGACTAAACTAAATCTAATAGAAGAGTGAATATTAAGCGTACCTTCATCAAGAAGACAGAAACACGACTTCAGTGAGATGAATATGTTGCTCCTTTTCCCCAGCTGAAAGCGTAAGTAGTCGACCGTTTGTTGCTAACACGTTAGCATAACGTCGGAGGTGCTAATGCGTTCAGGACGGTGCCCGATGTAATATGAAGTCCGTGACTGTGCCGCTGTTCAGGAGGTATTCTGCCTCCTAGTGGCCGAATATGATCCATGCAGCTTAAAATGTGCTATTCTGTGTATTTTAATCTTAATTTTAAAGACTTGAGTGAAAGTATCTGCATCAACAGTAAAAGCCAACTATCATTAATACATGAATTAATAGGCCTACAAAATGTTATTAATAATGTGTTTGTGTATGCTTTATTTGCTTAATTTGTCTTTATTGTATACTATTATATTCTGTGAAGCACCTTGTAACTTTGGTTTTGAAAGGTGCTATAAAAAAAAATAATTATAATAATAATAATAATAATAATAATAATAATAATAATAAAAAAATCTGAATATGTAGGCCAAATGAAATAGATGTCAAAAACCAGATGTTATGGCACAGCAGTAGGGTGGCTGTAGCACAGGTTGTAGAGTGGGTCCTCCAGCAATCAGAAGGTCGCTAGTTCTACGCCCCGGTGCTGCCAGCTGCACGTCAAAGTGATCTTGAGCAAGATACTGAACTCCAAATTGCTCCTGATGAGCAGGTGAGCACCTTGCATGACAGCCTCTGCCATCAGTGTATGAATGGGTGAATGTGAAGCACGTTGAGCAGTCAGTGGACTAGGAAAGTGTTACAGAAATGTGGGTCCATTTAGGGCCTGTTCTATGATGGAAGTAGTGCAGTTTCTTACTTTCATTTCTCAGAACAAGAATAGACTGACGAGTTTCAGAAGAAAGCTCTTTTTTTCCTGGCCATTTTAAGACCATAATGCAGCAAAATGCTGATGCTCCAGATACTCAACTTGCCTTAGTAAGGCCAATGTTACAATCTGTCATGGTATATTTGTTGGACCCAAAAGGGGACACCAGAAACAGAGAAATGGTTAAAGGTATTTATTAAGCAAGATGACAAGACTGGTGGTAGAGGAGGACTAGGGCTCAGGCTGGTGGAGGAGAGGCGACTCTCGGTCGTACGGGCTGAAAGCTCGGTTGAGTGTGAAACAGGGAATCCCGGGTGGAGCAGGCTGGTGGCAGAGGTGCGGGAGGCTGGGTCATGGTGAGGCCAGGAAGCAGACTGATCACTGGAGGAGTTCGAGAGAATAAAGGGAATAATCTGGCAGCAGGTGGAGGGTATTTAACCTGGTGCTGATTGCATCAATGCGCTGCAGGTGTGTGACAGGTATCAGCTCCGGCCACACAGGAAGCCACGTCCAGCAACCCCACAGCACCTCTGAAACACAAACAAGCACAAAAACACCACCGACAAGCCACAACAAATATTATTTTATTTTAAAAAATGTGCTTTTCTTTCATTTTTTAAATACACTGCGAACAAAAAACTTTATAGAGTTTTTATTATCCGAGTGGCATGCACGGTAAAAGGTTTGAAAAATCTGTCTAGTTTGGCCTATCTCCTCACTGAATTTTGTTGTTCATGACAAACGTAATGCTTTATGATGACAGCATGTACATAATGTATCTCTGGAGACTTGTGAATGCTGCAAACACTCAGATAAGGGGAAGAACATCCCAGAGATGTTGCTCACTGAAGACATGTTATTTGATAAGAACAGAGATCTAAAGCTTTGACTCTTCTGGCTGATGAAGACATCATAAGGTGAGAGGAGTTTATTTCATGTCCTGAATGTTGGTTGTGTGTTCACTTACAGTGTAAAGTGTCTGTTTGTTGAGGTTTTATCTAAAATTTAAGACATTTATGTGTTGTATGCTGTTCATTTTAGTTTTTAACCAGTTTTAGTCCGATTGTAATCACACTGACATTGTTGTTGCGTGTCTTTTAAATTGTGTATCAGAGTGTATATGGAAATTTTACTTATTTTTTCTTTAACAGGTTTGCTTCTGGCAACATTTGCAAAATGCAGAATCTGACTGAACTTTCAGGCAATGTAACATCCAACAACAGCCTGTCTGTGATCATTAAGGTGTGTGCTGTTATCCCGTTTTTCTGTGTCTTCCTCTGCTGCATTGGTGTCATGCTGCACATCTTTGCGTCTCACAGGCAGTTCATGGACACGTCACGTTACATCCTTTTTGCCTACATGCTGATCAATGACACCCTGCAGCTCACGTCCTCTGTGCTGCTCTTCCTCTTTGTCATGGGAGATGTGAGATTTGCTCTTGTCTACTGCATTCCCTTGTTGATCATTTCCACTGCCACTTTCCAGAACGCACCGTTAATCCTGGCCACCATGTCACTTGAGCGTTATGTTGCCATCTTTTACCCCCTGCAGCGCCCGGTCGCCTGGCGCTCAGACCGCATCTGGATCATTATACTGTCTCTCATGCTCATCAGCTGCATCTTCCCGATCATTGACCACGCTATCATGGAGAATGATCCAGCTGTGGATATCCTCTCCACCCCTGTGCTTTGCAAAGCTACACTTGTCAACTCATCTCAGATTCAGACATTGTTCAAAGCTGCTGCAAGTATTCTCTTCTTCGCAGTAGTGGCTGTTATCATCCTCTTTACATATGTGAGAATCCTGCTGGAAACCAGGAAGCTCAGACAAGACACAGCATCTGTGAGTAAAGCCAAGCACACTGTGCTGCTGCATGGCTTTCAGCTGCTGCTGTGCATGTTGGCCTTCACCAGCCCCATCACTGAGACACTCATAGTGCTGCACTCCAACTGGAGAACAGAAGACATCTCCTATTTTAATTACTTCTGTTTCATTCTGATTCCACGCTTTCTCAGCCCGCTCATATACGGCTTCAGAGACCAGAGTCTCAGGGGCTACATCGAGAAAACATTCCTCTGCTGCTCGAACAAAGTAAAACCCTGTGTCAGAGGCAAACTGCAGGACAACTCTTCTGTTTTTTTAACTAGTTTTAAAGGGCCATAGGAGGTATTAATAAGAGTAATATTTAATAAACATGCTTTTCTTTCTTCCCTGCTGTAGGCAGTAATGCTCATTGTTAGATGTTATTGTTTCCCATTGCAGGATGTGGGGAGACATTAAAGTGTAACACTTTGTGGTACACTTTAATGTCTCCACCATCTTTAATAAATGGTAAATCAATAGTTAATTGAACTTAAGTTCATAGTTAAACCACTGTTAACCGACAATGAAATGCCATTAAACCATTTATTAAGCAGTTGATTGTTTCAAAGTTGCAACTGATATTTATTAACCTTTACAGCTGCTTAAATAATTAACCAGGGGTGAAAGTAATTAATTACACCTACTCAAAGTACTGTTATTACACCATTGTTTGGGGTACTTGTACTTTTATATATGTTTTTTTTTCCTAAAATATGTAATTTTACTTGTACGTAAGTATGCATTACACCATGTAATCTGCTTACTAGTTACTTTTAAAATCATAAATACAATTTGGATTAAATCAATCACAACATCAAACCATAAAAACAACAAAAACACATCACAAAAATACACATATTGCAACACTAGATAACAGCAATGACAAATGAAGATCTATGATCTATCCATGAAAACCCTTTTTGCAAACTTAACTAATTATTAATCCATCCTTTTATTTTATGCAACTTATCAGGGTAATTGTATCAACAGAAATTCTTGCTATATACTGATGAGAGGTTCTGAGAAAATGTGATGAAATAATAAGCAATTATATCGTCTCCGCTGGTTTTCCATCATGCTTTCAAACTTAAGTCAATTTGATGATGAAAACAGGTATTAAACTGGATTCTGTGTGATATTAAAAAGGTATTTAATTTACAATCCCAGCTACTCTTTTGGCAAAAGGATTGCATTTTCTATTTAGATAGTTATATCGTGTTGAATTTCTTTAAAAAATTGAAAATGCATTTTTTCGCCAGAAGAGGACCTTTTTCTCTGTTTTGAAGTTCTGTGTTTCCTAAGAGCTCCTTCATCACATTCTGTTTAAACTTGAGCACTCCAGACTTATTCATACTTTACTTGTTAATCCCTGCAGAAACCCTGTAAAACATGTACCGTCTTCATATATCAATGTTACATCATTCTAATCGAATTACAGACCTCAGGTAACCTCATGAAAGCAGTTATGACCCTTTTGTTTCGTGTTTGCGTTGGCACAGTTTTTTGCTTTATTGATCCGCAGCTGTTAACATAAACCAGGCAGTGACCATGTTTCCGTGCCAGCAGCATCAATAGCGATTACACAACTGAGTGAGTCAGTTTAAGGTATCCTACATAAAGTTTGGCATTCAATAAGCATGTTAGCTGATCATGCAGGATTTATGATTAACTGGGGCTGGGTTGCAGGCAAGTTCATGTTTTTGGCCTTGTGTGTTGCACTCTGAGTAGACCATATTACAGACATGTAGAAGCATAATGTTTGTTTAAAACACGTCTTGTAGATTAGTACACTGATATTTTAATGCACAAATCAGTGTGATACTAAAATACAATAATAAGGAGTGTAAGCCAGCAAGCCACTGTCTCACTGGGGGGTCAAAATATGCTAATTCTACCTGTGACTATGCTTCATTTAAGTGTATAAAGGAATATAAATGAACCCAAGAAGCTGCAATGTTTTTTAAAAAGATAAAATGTACGACAAAACAACTTTATAGTGAAGTGCTACAATGTCGCAGAGATGTCCTGACCTAGAAGTGTCGTTGTAAGAAAACATTTTAATCAGAAGAGAAAGATCCTTGTTTGAATGATTTTTTTTGAATGCCTAAACAAACTTAATAAACAAACTCTCTTTGTTTTCATGACTGAATAAACTGAGTAAACAAACTGAGCTGAGAGGACAACACAGTTTCACACTGTTTTACTTTGTTTATATGTGGCGGACCCTGCCACCTTTCTAGCTTCAAACAGTGATCTGGAGACCTTATATTCCTCTGAGAACAGCTTGTTTATTTTGTTATGGAGAAAATAAAAATGTCTGAGTTTGTACCTCATTAATATTGTAGATAATAAAATGCGGAGTTAGAATTTATTTGACAAAACTACATAGCGCCCCTTTAAAATTGCAGTTTGGTTGTTGTACACAGGCTTCACCTGCAGGTGTCGCACTGACGCCAAACTCCTTTTTCTTCTCTTATCTTCTCTTTCTTTTTTTATGTCATGGAGCAAATGATTTACCCATATCAACCACTTTAAGTTTAACAGAAATGAAAAAAAATAAAAATTAATCGAGATTATTAATCAATTTGTTTCATTTACTTGCATGCATCAAAGTAAACTGAAATGTGCAAACAGCCTCTACAAACTGGCTCTGGAGCCTGACTGCATAAAGTCTGATGTTTTCCTGTTATTAAAGAGAATATATATAGAAAATCTCGCTGTAATGACAAACCGATCATCCTGACTGGACTGAGGCTGCAGGTCGGTGTCATGAACAGGAGGTGGAAGCTGATCCCAGAGCAGATCTGTGGTCTTCACAGATCCTGCAGCTCCTCAGAGCAGAGAGGAGCTCAGCCGCTGCAGGGACAGAGCTGTGGACTTTCTGTGCTGGAGATGAAGTATCCTACATGTGTTTACCTGAGCTGGACTCTGCTGGCTGTAGCTGTGGTGCCCCTGTCTGTAGGTGAAATGTACACGTCGCTGCTGAACGTGAAGCAGGCGATCAGCGTTGAACGGAAGCTGATCGATTACTTGAGGACTTATATTGACCACGAGGTAGAGAGGCTGGAGGACATCAAACGGTGAGTGAAGAAATCATCATGCATGTCAGAGAGATGAAGAGTTAGATTAGTGTGTTAGGAATTAGATGGTGAACTGACTTCCATTGAGTTTATGTGGTGCAAGAAGCCTGCACCTCCAAAGTGTGGAGACAAATCCGATCTAAAGAAAAAGTCTCAGAATGGAAAAGATAGATCTGAAATCCCACTTCCACAAGTTAAAGAAAAAAGTAGATGAAAACTGAACTTGATGAAAAAAACATATATTTTCATGGTAGCAAGTCATAGTTATGAGATGAAAAAGCCTTGATTATGGGCTAAAAAGTCACAAGGAGATAAGATGATAAAAAAAGATAAAATTATTAGATAAAAAGTCATAATTATGGGCTAAGAAGTCTTAATTATGGGCTAAACCTCTTATTTATGGGCCAAAAAATCTTAATTATGAGATAAAAAGTCTTAATTGTGGGCTATAAAGTCCTAGGGAGATAGAAGTCAACATTTATCTAATAATTTAGACTTTTTTGTCATAATTATTATTAACGCAGCAAGTTTTTGTAAGAGGGTGAACATGTGGAGGTTTGAGGAAGACATGGTCATGCTTTCAACACGTCACCTGATGACGTTCATGTCAGTTCATGTCTTGGTGCTCTGATTTCCTGCTCAAGCTATTTGGCTTCACTATCTAATGTTGTAGGAATAACACAGTTTAAGTTCTGCTTCACTTTCTTCCAGTCAGTAACCCTCATTTTGCTGGGAACACAATGGCTGTTGGGGAGCGAGACATATCAAGTGTCTTCCCACCAGTCTATGGTCATGATTCAACAGTTTGTCTGTGGAAAGGACTCTAATTTTATGGAGGATGGTGGTTTTCTTGTGGTGTGGGGTTGGAAAATGAGTATTGTCATGCATCAGCTTTATTTGTCGTTTTAGCAAAATATAGAGGTGATGATGCTCTTTTAGCTCTCCATCCTTCATATAGAGTCTACGTTATCCCACAGCACGACACAGCTGAACATCATGCATGCAATGAAACTGAAAAACTTTCTTTTCTGTCGCCTTTTTTCTTCTTCCTCAAGAGCACCATAAGGTCCCCAGGACTCACGTGCTGCATGTGAAGCTGACTAAGTGTTTGGCCTCCTTCTTTTCTTTCCCACAGCTTCTATGCCAAAGTGTCCGACCTGCACACTGAACTTTACAAAGGCCCGGGGACTGCGATGGCCAACCCTCTGGTGGCGTTCACCCTGATCAAGCGGCTTTACTCGGAGTGGCTGAACGTCGTCTACAGCAACGAAGCCCAGGAGAACACACAAGGTTGGCTCACTGGTGTCTTCACAGACACATCTGGTGGTGATAACTAAACACAACTCCTCTTCTCTGCTGTCACCACCCAACCCCCCACAAAAGTTCACCTTTTGGCCCTCTGCTGTCCAGCCCTCAGGTCCAGTTACGAGGAGGAAGAGGCTGAGCTGCCCAAACTGGAAGACCTCCAGGGCGCCGCTAAGGGGCTGATGAGGCTGCAGGATGTGTACGCTCTTCAAGTTGCGAGCCTCGTAAAGGGTCGTTTCCAGAGAGTCACTAATGGCGAGTCCACTGATGTCTACCTGCCCACAGTGTCCATCCCGCTGTCCGGTGATGACTGCTTTCTGGTCGGAAAGGTACGCAATCAATTACTGCCTTTATTGCTTCCTCCCATTGTCCCATGCTGCAGATGGGTAATCTCCCTCCGTTTTCCTGCTCTGGGGGAGGTAAGAGCTGAAGGGATGAATGAGTATCTGTGTCTGTCTGAGGTCAGGCCCCTCCAGTGATTCACACGAAAAATCAAAAGAGGTTGTGAGATGATTAATGAGAGAGGAATGCTGAAAAAACAAAGCTCTGCTTAACAAGTGTTAATTCATTTTTTGGACTTTTCTCTTATTTTTGCTTTTATGTGTAATGCCGAAAAGTGTTATCTCTATGGGCCTCCAACAGATATTTAAATGAAACCATCTGGGAAGTTTGGTGGAACCTGATAACAACTCATAGACATCTGAAACATGAGGAGGAGCCCCAGCTAGGACAGCTTTTTTGAATGTGGTCAAGCGCCAAAAAGGTTGGGAACCAAAGCCTAACTAGTAACTGTTGCTCAACAATAAATATAGTGAAGTAAAAAGTACAATAGTTCCTTCTGAAATAATGTGAAGAATTTGTCATTTCCTAGTTCAGAGTATCCAAAAACTATGTTGTTTCCCACCAGTTTCCCAGCCTCCAGGATGTAATGTGAACATTTAACGTTTCTGCAAACCACAGATATGCCCAAGGTTGACATTTGTTGGCATATCACGCTCACATTATATGCTTATTAGCAGACTTTCTCTTCACGAGGTGGAGGTGACGCTGGTGGCATTATTCACGTCCGTTTCTGTTGCTACCAAAACTGGCAATTTTTCCTGGGAAGGTATTTTAAGATAAACCTAACCCTAACCAAGTGGTTTTTGAAAGTTCAATCTCAACAAATGGAAAGTTGCAACAAAAAGAAACATTCAGATTTAACTTATCTGTGGTTTAGCAGAAGCGTACTTTGCTTACATTTATTCTGGCGATTGGGTTGAATAAAAGTAGATGTATGAAGAAACACAATGAGAGCATGTTAAAACAAGTCTGTCATCTCTCGTGGTAACCTTCTTGAAATGAATAAGCTGCAAGTGCTCATGTGAACTAATAACACGGAGAGATATTTGGAAGATGTTGCTGTGAGAACTTCCCTCTCTGATGAACATCCCATTGCAAAGGTCTGCAAAACAGTTTTATCCCAAACCTGTCTGTCACTGTGTGGTGGGAATACAGACAGTACAAAGTCGAATTCCTCTCATGGCGTGCCTGGGAATCAGTTTCACGTGAAGATAAATATACCATTATACAAGTATGAAAGA
Organism: Pagrus pagrus; assembly: GCF_965226575.1. NCBI lineage: Eukaryota > Metazoa > Chordata > Actinopteri > Spariformes > Sparidae > Pagrus > Pagrus pagrus. The sequence goes on from NC_140188.1 coordinate 9,268,582, forward strand.
AAGAAAAAAGGTTTCCCCACAATAAATTCCAGTGTTTATGTACAGTGGTGATGTGTGAGGGCAGGGCGCTGTGTGGGAGAGTCATCGTCCTGTGTGGAAAAGACATTATCTCACGCAGCAGAAGAGTTCGGAGCAGAGCTTGCCTTCAGTTGTACTGCAGCTGAGATTATTTGAGACAACCTGTAAACAGAGATGCTTAGTTTTAGGGTGTTGCCAGCACAAAGGCTGCCTGCACGTGCTTTTATGTGGCTGGTAAACTGCTCCTAAAAACCAGCAGGACTTTTTAACAGAGGTTTGTAGCTTTTCTGTATCATTTACAGGAGTTTTAAAGCAGTTTGAAGTGAATCCCAGCTGATGTTTCCCCTTGAAATCTGCAGAATATTCTCTATTTTTAAGAATTTATTGGTCCACTTAAGACGAAAAGCTCCCAAATGATAGGGTGTAAGGTTGTGAACTGGTTGTATAAGCGTTGATAAGTCAGTGTGTGTGTGTGTTTATGTTTGGTTAAATGGTACACTGGGATTTTTGTTTGTGCGCATGATCTCTTTGATGGGAGGAGCCACATGCCTCCCTGTTTCTCTGTGGGTGCTGTCGGTCGTGCAGTCAGCACCTACTTCATCAAGTCAGGTCAGCTACAAAAGAGGTTTGAGAGCAGGAAAAGAGAGAGAGTGCAGCCAGTGTTCATGAAGGTAAAAATAATGCTTGAGGCATTCGTTGATCAACAGGCCACAGTTTACCTGCTTGAGAGCTCAGACAGGTGTAATGTGTGAAACTGACTTTTTTTAACCTAATACTTCAAAATATTTGCTGGTTCCAGCTTCTCTTTGGTATTATATGGTATCAAATGATAAATCTTTGGCTTTTGACTATTGGACAGACAAAACATGCAATTTGAAGATGTCACTTTCGGCTCTGGGAAATTGTAATGAACATTTTTCCTTTTAATTTTTGGACATTTTATATGTTAATCAAATAACCAATTAAACATGTTATGTAATTGCCACCACTAAGGGTTTCTCTATCAGAACAGAACAAAAGAGTTGCTGAATGTTGTGCAGGTGTAGGCAGGCGGGGCGGGAGGTCTTAGCCGCTCCTCAGCTGCTCAGAGCCGGCCAGCTGGAGTAGATGGTCAGAGTAAACACCCCGAGTCACACTGGAATCTGCTCTGATTCTGAGCCAGTTACTGACAGCAGGAGCTCACAGATGACTTCTTAACTTTTCGGATAAAAAAATCGATTTATTTTTACTCCTGTTTATCAACCTGGCGACAGCGGCGATCCACGAAGGTGACTGCGACTGGAACTAGAGGAGAAATGTATTTTACTTCATGAATGTAACGTTGCAGAGAGGAGAGGGCGGAAAGGAGAGAGAACCAGAGCCTCTGGTGAGTGCTGACTTAAGTGAGAGGTTGAGCTGAATTCAGCGTGTCACTGCCTGCTTGCTTACGTCTAATGTACAGTGAAATAATCTGGCTGTTTGGAGGGAATAAACACAGGCAATCCAGTGATCAAACTGACTTTGTTGGCAGTGAAGTCCATTAAACAACTGCCATTGCTGACGAAAATCTATCTGATGTGACCCAGGCACACTAATGTTCAAGGACGAGGGAATATTTTAGCTTCATTCATGCTTCCTTCCTCACTCTCTGGCTCTCTCTCAGAAGTTACAGCGACAGACGACTAAATGAAATGCACCGTTACCTTGAATAAACTTGTGGATTTTCGCTGGGTTTGAACATTGCTGGAAACATTTGGGATAATGGAAGTATGCAACAAAATATATAACAGGTCCCAAACTGATACTAAAGATAATCACGAGTAGCAGCCCTGAGTGAGACAAAGAATTCAGAGTCATAATGAGCAAAAAATCAAGACTGAACACGACTAATTGTTACATCACAGCCTGTAGTCAGCATTTAGGTCAATTAACGCTGCTCTCATTATAACCCTCATTAAATCTGGTAATCTCATTAAGATCAAGATCTCTAATCCAGGAGAGACTTGTGGTACAGCAGAAGAGATAAGTGCAGAGATCAGACACAACAAAACACAGCCAGCCACACAAACGCAGCATCAGAAACAATCAGAGATCTCTAAAATGGTCCAAAATGAAGTTTTAAAGTCCCAGCATGACTCCGACACAAGCTAAAGTAGCCAAAGCAGTTAATGCCAACTGAATGACGTGAGAGAACTGGCTGAAGACACTGCTTTGATTCAGGCTGCTGCCTCTGGCCCAAAGTTATCATCACAGCTAAGATCAGTCCACAAATCTACAACAACAGAGCAAGATCTAGCAACCATGCATGTATAAGGACCAGAGCTGGCTGACATTCTGTCCTCAAGTCCAGTGCCAGAAGACGACCAAGCATGCCAACACTTGGCTGCCTTTGGGATGACTGTCTACCAGAAAGAAGTTTCTACTTAAATGTCCAATAGTGTTATTTTTAAGTAACCCAGGTGTTTCCACAGGTGGCCTACGAGCAGGGAGACTACTACCACTCTGTGCAGTGGTTGGAGGAGTCGGTGCGTCTCTTCAGGGGAACGGGAGGCGAGTGGAGCCCGGAGAACGAAGGGACTCTGGAGGATGCTCTGGATCACTTGGCCTTCTCTCACTTTAAAGTAGGTGGAAGAACACATGGGAAATGCTCGCTCATTTGTAACATGATTAATGGCTTGAATTCCTGCGATTCCTCTCATTGTTTCAGACAGGAAACGTCTCCTATGCTCTCAGTCTGTCTCAGGAGTTACTGCATCACGGTAGGTCTTTTCATTTAGCTTGTGTGTGGTGCATAAACAATCCCCGAAAAACCCCTCTTTATTTTTGTGAACAGCATGACTCGCCTTTTTAAAATAAAGCCTGTACTGTAATTTAGAAACATGCCCTATAATGTTTGACTACTGTGTTGTTTACACGTTTCTTCTCAGATCCTTTGAATGGAAGAGTTTTGCAGAATGTTGAGAAATATGAGAAGCTGCTGGTTACGAGTTCAGCCACATCGCCGAGGGGCGACGGGCTGAGGAGACCTACCTCCAATTATTTAAGAACCAGGGACGCTTACGAGAGACTCTGCCAGACTCGAGGCTCTCAGGTATTTATCACGGTTAATCATTGTGAACACACACTGTGTGTGAGGAAAATATCTGGTAGGGATCAGGGATAATTGAACACAACAACCAGAGGATTGTTAATTGTATAATTCTCCAATGGAATCCTGCTTTTTCCTTTTTTAAATGTTCATCTGTCAACGTGCATGTGAGTGTATTTAAGAGAAAATGATAATAAATGTTCAGTGTAGCCATGTTAGAGCTAATGTTATAGGGTACAACTAATATGAATAAATATGTTTTCTATTCCAGTGCAGTTTATAATCCTTCTTTACATGTAAATCAAGAGTCTTAGGAATAGCAGAGGTTTGATCTAAATGCTAACATCAACATGCTAATATGTTCCCAATGAAAAATGCTAACATGCTAATCTTTAGCAGGTATAATGTTTATTATGTCGCTGACGACCTTTAGACGGTATAATAAGTCAACGTTACTTCTTGATCTGAAAAGTAAAGCCAATTCAGTAGTGCATTTAACCTGCAGTATTTCTAATGTCCAGCAGGAGGCGACTCCACTGGTTTTTCTCGCTTTCTTTAACACTGCAAGGCACGTTCATCGTTTTCGGGGGTTTTTTATTTCGTTTAGTTCCTCAGGGAATAATGATCAATGGATCTTGATTTTAAAAAAAAATCAGGAGTACTTTTGTACAAGTACAATTTGATGCAGATCCTAGATCTTGTGAGCTTATGGTTAAGCAGTTATGGGTGGTTTATAATTATATATTCTGTTTATTATATTTTGAATATTGGATTAGGCTTGATTGAATTAAAGGGGACTGTTGGGCCTTGGCGGAGGACATTAAAACTCTGACCTTATGGTCGCTCTTGAAGACAAATCTAATCCAAATGTAATTAGAGTTTTCTTGGCCATTGAAGACTTTAGTTATACTGAGGTCATATTTGCTTTTATGTCGACTGTATGTGGGCGTATGTAGAAACAATGCAGATTGAAATTGTTTGCGGATGAAAAAGAAAAATAATTCTTGTTTTGATCTTGTTAATGGACTTCAGCTGTTTCTCTTAGCAGCCAGTGCATTTTGAAAACCCCAAACTTTTCTGCGACTACTTCACCAACGACGATCCCGGGCTGCTTCTGCTGCCAGTGAGACGAGAAGTGCTGAGCCTGCAGCCGTATGTGGTCCTGTACCACGACTTCATCACTGACACTGAGGCCGAGGACATCAAGGGGCTCGCCCAGCCGGGAGTAAGTGCCAGCACAGCGCATTTCTCCTCATCACTTGTGGCTAAAAATGAACTGCAAAACGAAACATGTGTCTCCAGTATGTCAGCTTTTTTGCAATCAACACTGCATTTTTTTAGTTAATCCAATTAGGTCTTGGTTGGTTTTGTAATCCCATGTTTTGTTCTTTTCTCAGGGTTTTTCTGAAGCTTTCTAACCCTTTACAACAGCAAGAGCTCGAGAGAGGGAGAGTCTGTTAAGTTTGTTGAACTTGAATAGAACAAATAGATGAATCATGGTAGAAAACAGATTAAACATGTTTTTGTTTCCATGTGAACGCCCTATACTCACATAGAAGAGTCAGGTTTTTATAAACATGTTTCTTTTACAATTAACCAAATTTAAGGAAATTGCTTTTACGTGTCCATGTTCATAATGTTTGTTTAGGATTTATTGTGTCTGTGTTGATTTTGGCTTTCCTGGTATCACCGTTATTTCAGGATGTTTCCCAGGACTTTAAATTGTCCTCCAACCTCCTGGACAGCTGCCCGTTTATTAGCTTTTTGTTGTAAGTGTAATGAAATTGGCAGCCTTTGAGCAGGACTAGCAATGTTGTCATTACCTAAAGTGGACTTCCCCTTCTAGCTTCATATTTTCATGTCCCACGAGCTATGCATGGGCAGCTGTTCTCCACTGACTGAGTTGTCACTTTTTGATCCTGGTCATCCTCCACATCCTTGTTACTGTCATTATGTTTAATGTTTCTTTGCCCTCTGACTCTGAGCATTCACCTGCACTGGTACTGTTTGTCTCAGCTTCATTGCTGAGAGTTTGTGCTCCTGAACACACAAGACAACTTTTTGAAGTCGTCAGCTCAACTCAGACAGTTGTTACGGGTTTTTTTCACACTGCATGACTGATCAGCTACAAGAGGTCACACACTGCAAAATCACACACACAAGATGAAACGCAGGAATGGATTTGATTTGCAGCAATGAAAAAAAAACAGGAAGGAAAGAAAGTGATGTGGGTGAGAGGATGGATTATGATGCATGGACACTTGCGTAGGATGCAGCATCAGCTCTACGTAGAGCTTATGTGCAACCATAAATCAACCTTAGCGCATCTGTTATAATAATCCAACCTATAAGGGGCCTTTAAGCATAATGACAACTCTTCTTTTAATTCTTCAGGTACTTTTTATTGATTATACCTTGTCGTTGCACATAGTGCATTGAAAAGCCACATCAGCCTGAAGTCAAGGGGCAGAGTTGTCCTACAAGACCTTGAATCAAGATCTAAATATTTTTTTTATTAAAAGCATTTTCAAACTCAAGCTGTTAAATACCAGTGCTTTGGTGAGCCACCAACCCAAAGCCCAGAATCCTGAATTCATCACAGCCAGAAATGTCTCGAGCACAACCAAATATGAAGGAGAATGTAAGAAATTACACTTCGAGTGGGTCATAAGTGAACATTGAGAGGGATTACTTTAGTATGATTTTTAGGAAAATCCTGCAGATTATACCTGAAAGAGTAAAGGTGCCTATCAAAAACCAGTTCTGAATATGCATAGTATATTACTCTGCTCTGCTGTGGGGCTTTTAGGCTGCCGGAGTCTAAGCCAACTGTTACGTTTTCCTACTGGAAAGACCGTATGGAGGACGAGTTGGTCTACTTCCAAACATTTAGCAAGGCCTAAAGGAATGAGGGATGCATTTCTATGTAAACTTGGCTGAGAGCCTCAAACTGTCAAAATGACCCCGCTGGGCTCCACTGGTGAATATTTAGTCTAATATCATCGAGCTACAGTATCTATCTGAAAACAGTTTTTTGATTTTCTGCTCATTAAATGGAAAAGGACAGCGCATTGTCCTCACTGCTCGCTGACTCAGTGACTTTAGGGAATACTTGGTGGGCTAACTCGACTGGTGCCCTATGGTTTCTGTGAGGTTTTGGCTTTGTTCAGTGAATTTTCCGTCCTGTGCTCGCATGGAAACCCCTGTACTTATTTCATCATTATGTCAGCTTGTGGGTTTATTGAAAACAGGCCCAGGGTATGGTATTAGTTTGGAGCAGAGAGCGGCATTCGTTAGCCATGAGCACAGTTTGAACCCTGCGTACCAATAACACAGGCCTGTTGTTTGGAGTTAACAAATCCGTCATTGTAGTGGTTTCTTAGTGATTAATTTTTTGACTATTTTCCCTCTTGTTTAATGGGCCGTGTGCGGTGAGCTCTTTGGAGTTGAATGAAGTAATGCCTCTCGCTGCCATGAGGAAGTCATCAGGAGTTTGATCTGCCAAATTTAACAGAAATATTGTGTGACCAGTTTTCTGCAGAGAACATTGTGCCACTCAAAGTACCCGTTGCAAATTAAAATAAGCAGAACGCAGGGACTAGTCCATATAAATCACAGAGGCTTAGTTTTAAGCCGGGCTGTCCAAAACATCTGGACTTAACCCAGCCTCCCTTCCAGACTCTGAGGTGATGAAACCTGTGGAGGAAGTAGGATGTCTGAACTCTATAAAAACTCCTATGTATATTTTTTGCATAATTTGTGGTCACAATAATAAGATAATAGAAGAAGATTGTAAATCTGTCATCGCAGCAGCTTTTGAATTGTATTCATGCCATTTTTCTCTCAATTTTTATTGACATGTGATCGGAGCATGCCGTCATGCTCCCATTACTCACATTGCTCTCATTTTGTCTGGGCTTTGCAGCTGGACATCAAAGCTTTGCTGCTGCAACAACCACAAACATAAAATGCTGTTTTCTGTCTTTGCTGTCAAGTTGAGACGATCTGTGGTGGCAGCTGGAGAGAAACAAGCAACAGCAGAGTATCGCATCAGCAAGAGGTACAAATTACTGTAAACACTTTGTTGTTTATGACAGATTCTTGGAATGGGCTGGTCTTGTATTGCCATATAAATCTGCAGCCTATGACACTGAACAGCATGTGAACGATGGAGAAATAAACTATCAATTGTGATTTGTTATTTATCAATTGTCTTATTTCTAGTGCATGGCTGAAGGGTTCAGCACAGTCCACTGTTGGGAAGCTGGACCAGAAGATCTCCATGCTCACAGGTCTGAATGTGAAGCACCCATATGGCGAGTACCTCCAAGTGGTGAATTACGGGATCGGTGGCCATTATGAACCTCACTTTGACCATGCTACAGTAAGTGGTCTGTTAATCGACCTGTAATGAGTTGATTATATGGCTTAGGGCTGGGCGACAAGGCTTTAAAATAATATTGTATTGTAATTGATCGATATTTTTAGCCGACTTTTAGCTCAGTTAGCCGTGTAGCTAGTAGCAGCAGTTCTGGTGTTTACCCATCTAATACAGGAGCTTTGGACAGAGACGGGCCGAGGATAGCTGGTTAGCGTGCTAACTTCAGTAGATATCTCTGCAACACAATACGTTGATGTCATTTCCTTGCATTCTATTGATAATTTTAGTTATTTTTTAGTTTCTGCAAATAAAACTCCGACACATATTGCACCTTTAATATGGTTATAGACTTTGCATGTTGTCCGTGCTTACATTCAATACTATAAATCCATTTTCTAATTTTCCAGTCACCTTCGAGTCCGGTGTTCAAGCTGAAAACTGGGAATCGAGTGGCGACCTTTATGATATACGTGAGTGAAGTCTTGTTGTAAACGTCTAACGACCCTGACAGCAGCCTGAGCCTCATGTTCCTGCTTTTCCAAAGCCCGGGATTTAAAACACAGGTCAGGCTTCTGCCTGACTGTGGAACAACCTGCCTCAGAAACTCAGACCAGATCTGACCTCACTGTCTAGATTTTACTTTTATAGATGTTCAGTCATGGAACAAACTTAAACCAAACTCTCTTTTCTGTCTCAGACCTCCGTTACACAGCCTACTTCTGTTTTCTTCTGTTCATGAATGAATCCAATGTGAACATTTTAGTTAAATTTGATAGTGATTAAAAAAAAAAAAAAGGGAAAACCCTTTTCTATGGCAGCAGACATGAGCCCGTAAACACAAGACACAACACTGAAGGAATGTCCTTTTTCCACAGCTCAGCTCTGTTGAGGCAGGTGGCTCCACAGCCTTCATCTACGCCAACTTCAGTGTTCCTGTTGTGGAGGTAAACACTCTGCTAACATCTCAGAGGAGCTGAGCGCAGCCTCTTTTTGTCTTTGTGTCATTTTCTTGCCTGAAGCTTGATTATTTTCACCTCCCTCACATTCTCTGCCGCAGCTGTCAAAATGGTAAAAGGTCAGATCATAACAACAACAGCACATGAGATTCTTCACCACAATACTGCTATTGTATAGCAGAGCCTCCCTGAGGCCTTCCCCGGGGTTTAACCTTTCACCTTTCATGTTATTGAGCTCTCACTTCCTGCCTGTTTATACAGAAAATAACTGGACTTAATAAGCCCATAAAATAACTAATGAAATAGTGTAACTGCAGGGGCTCCTGTGCTTGAAATCCAGCCTGAGATGTTGGGATTAAACTGAATTAATTGATCCACAGGAAAATAATCGTCAGTCGATTAATCATGTAGATACATTTTAACTCTCAAAGACTGCCTGACTATCCTGTATTTGTTTTCTTTTTCCTGCCCTATTCTAACAGTCAGCATCAAGTGCCATACAGTGTTTGAGTTTCAGTCTGGCTCATTTAAAGTCCCAGTTTCAGATTTTACTCTGAGAATGGATGAATTTATCATAATTTAAAAAAATGGTAGTCAAACTGTGGCGTTTTCTTCTTTGTTACTGTTAAACTAAACTTCACGAGGTTCTGTATGAGTTATGTCAAAAGATGTACTTTAGACTTCCATATGAATTTTTGTCTTCATCTGTCAGTAGGTTATAGCCATTTATTATAATATTATTCCGTTGTTTTTCCACCTCACAGAAAGGTGCCATCTTCTGGTGGAATCTCCACAGAAACGGTCAAGGAGATGAAGACACGCTGCATGCCGGCTGCCCCGTGCTTATTGGGGATAAATGGGGTAAGAGTCTGTAGACTGAGTGTGATGGAGCCAGAAAGAGATGTGAATATGGAAAATAGCAGACTTGATCTCTTAGACAGATTGTGATTTTTCACATCATTATCCAGTATTAAGCTCTCCTTTTATACGGGAGCTAATGCACAAGAGCTATTTCACATCTGTGCTGCATTAAGCGTTAAGAGATGTTAGTGAGTACAGTTCAGACACTGAGCGTTCATCTTGGAAGCTAAACATCTGCTGCCGGTTGGCCCAGATCATCAAACTCCCAATGCTGAAACAATTGCAAGGCACCAGTTAAACCAACAGAAGGATATTAATCATCACTAAGCAGCTGCAGAAGAATTTGGTGGCAGTGTTGTTTCCAGCAGCCACTTTCCTGATAAGAAATTAGTGTCAAGGCTGTGCTCTTTGAACGTATTTGCACAAAGGTGCAAGGTCAAGAAAACCTTTGTTTTGTGTACGTTCCAGTGGCAAACAAATGGATCCACGAGCACGGCCAAGAGTTCCAACATCGCTGCAGCCTGAACCCTGACGAGTGAGCAGGGCGGAGCGATAGCTGGGCCCCTTTTCGTTCACAAGAGCCAGCCTCTACAATTGAGAGGCACACTCGCAGGCAGAGAGAAGTATGGAGCCAGAAAAGTGAGCACACAAGCAGGGGAAGGGGAGAGAGCCTGCATCTGTGATTGGAGCCCCGGGGCCCCAGGGAGCCTTAAGCGTACAGTACACTGCTGCAGTGGACACGGTTAGCACAAGGCTGAGAGGCGGGGTAGAAGAGGAGTGGGGCAGCTGGCAATCAGCCCCCAGAGGCCAAATGTTCTCTTGCTCCTACTGGCCAGTTCCTGCAGATGGAGAGAGGCCCTCTGCCTTCGGACACTGAGCTGGTTTCAGTTAACTGTGCTGGGCTGTTTGCCTCCTACTGACATTTTATGCAGCCCTTCGCCTACACTGGGCCCACCGGAGGGTCTGTCATTACAAATCAACACAGCTGAACTTCATGCAGACTCTCAGAACATTAAATAGAAGTTTAATGTGCAGGACTGAATCACAGTGAAGCGTGTATGAAACACTACACCAGTCATCTGGAATATTCAGTGTGATGTGATGATGCACCGAAAAATAAAAGCTGTTTTTTTATTTTTGAGTCGATTTAAATGTGATAATTCTTCAACGAAGTGCTGCAACAAGCACATACAGAGTTGGGAGCAACATCAACAGTTACAACCTACATATAGTGTTACAGATTACACGTGAGCAAAAGCTTGGTACGCAATACATGACTTTGATGAAAGTTTCGTCCCATCAACATCAACCCAGTGTTTACGTGTGTCATACTATGTAAACTGTCAGCAACTTGTGTACCATAAATGTGTTTTCATGTACTGTGGGAACGTGTAGTTCACATGAATGCCCTCTCAAGTCTCGGAAAGTCAGAGAAAATTTTGATACACGAGTCGGTGAGTTGATGCCATATGACACAGAAACACAGCAGCCCAAAGTAAACATTGGGTCGATGGTAATAAACTTTGAACTGTTATGAAAGTCATGCCTCGCATATCATGTTTTGCCTTGCATATCCAGTTTTGCCTAGTATCAGTGCTAAAATTTCAAAACAACTTATTTTTGGTGTCCCTGTTGCTCCCACACTCCAACATGACGCACATGAACGCACCGAAGTCAGAAGAACAACTTCCCAACTCAGGAAATGGGACCATCTGAGAAACACGTGAATGCAGCATCATTTCTCAGACTTTTTCGAGTTGTTTCTTTTTCAGCGTGAGAGGGCGTTCATGTTAATTTTCCCAGTCAGAAAAAATTTTTTCCGGTTATCCTGACACCACATGAGAGAACAGTTAGTGGCACATGGCGGACTCTGTGGGAAAAGACCCACTCCCTCTGTAGGTTTTAAGGGCTCACTCAAAGCTAACGAAAACACTGATTGTTATTTTCAGATAAGCATACAATAATATAAAGAGAATTATGGATTATATTCCATTTCTGTCAATAAGTCCTACACACTGGACCTTTAAGGGCAACGTGTGTTCAAGAGGTTAAAAACAGAAAGTTGAAGGTGATTTTTTTTTTTAATGTTTTCAGATTTGGTTGATGCACATAAGCAACAGTTTTTGAAATTCTTCTGTAATTCGTCATCTCAGACCTCCAGGCCTCTTTCAGACTGGTGCTATGAGTCAAAGGAACCAGTCATTGTGTGAGTGTGCCTGTTTATTCCCAGCTGACTGAACGATGTGCTCATCGCTGCCTGTGGGAGACTCTTTCATTTTGGTTTGATGTCACTGCTGCTCGTCTAATGGAACAGATGAACCAGATCTGTCAGCCTCTTGTTGAGCTTCTGTGGCCGGATTGTCATTAATCACACTCTGCACGCCAAGTGATCGGTAACCTGTCTGCTCCAGATTTCATGCCTGAACTCACACAACCAACACTGTCTGCATACCACTCCAATATCTCAGATATCTGTCTAACTAGGTCATAACATCTTAAAACAGAGTGAGGTGGGAGCCTCTATATGAAACCTTTTTGGGGCATGAAAAATACACAGTGATACACGTTGTCCTTCCAGCTCAGCAGTGTACATAAACAGAAAATCTCTCCAAGCACACACTGACACAGAAAACATAAGAACCGGATATATGCTGGATACATATTGCACATTCCTGAGTGTGCACTAAACAGCAGGAGTTGATGGATGTGAAGATCCTGCCTTTCTGCAGCTCTCTCTAGATTTCTGTTTGGTTGCAAACATTCATATAAGAGTCATTTAAAACATGGTTATAGCTACATTTAGACGCCAAACATCAAGTATCTGAAACCACAAGTTTATTTAATTAAAGCAAATGGACACAATATTCCAAAGAAAAGGTTTAAAATGTCTTTCATCTGCTTTATAGTGACACATATTGGAGCTACTTGTCAGATAATTTATGTTTTTCAGTTTGACTTGAGGCAGCAGTGATTAATGTCTTCGAAGTTAAGATGCTTTTTATGCGGTTAAACCAGAAACAGAAGATCTGAAATAATCCATCTATCAACCTGAAGCCTAACTTTTCCCAGAATTCAAAGGGCTTTGTTGCGCACTCTTCCTACACACCCTCAGCGGCCCTCACCGTTACCATGATCACCACAACAAACATGGCTGCAGAGGGGAAGTGTTGCTATGCAAGAGCATAGTAAGCATACATGACTAGACCTTAGGTCTACCTCAACACATTGTCAAGTACATACAGTAAGTTTGAACATTACCAAGCAGACTTTTTTCACACTTTGGGAACTTTTGAGTCAAGTTTTAATTATTTATTTGCTTCAGAGTCAGTGAGTCAGTGCAACTGATGGAAGGAAAGACTTGATTATGACGCTGACTGACAGAGAAGCTGCCCTGCAACAGCAAAACAGTAAAACAGAAACACAGCAAGCTTCTTTTAATCTCAGGTTCAACAAAGAAAGACAATCACTACATCCTCCTGTCAGTGAAATGAGCAGCTTTGTTATAGTGATGGGGAGGTCAGTGCTTCCCTCTGCTGGTGATTCAAAAGAAGGCTGCATGGAGTTGTTAAAATGTACTGTATGTGGCGCATTTTTAGTAACTAATTAAAGTTTTGCAATTGTTTACATTGTTTTGACCTATAAAAGAATAAGCTGGTATAGCTAATACATGGATGGATGAGTGGAATTAAATGTCTCAGCAATTATGTGTGCTGTATTTTTCGTTTTCTAGCATTAATGTGTGCTGCAATAGGTGCAATTGTAATATTTACATTTTTAAAATACATTTTTGGTTGCATTAAAGGCATCGCACTTATGTTTTTTGACTTTTTTCATTGTTTTTATTGTTTCATTTTATTGCTCCTTTATTCCCCTTTGCAATATGTCATATAAATCCATTTGATAAAAAATAATTGCCGAGTGAGGAGCCAAAAATGTGCCATAAAATGTATAACTCAAAACCTAAAGTTAAAATGCATGGGTGATAATTGTTACTTCAATTATAAATGATCACTATGAATTATTATATATTAAATTATGGTAATTTATAAACCAAGCATTAAATTATGTACAACAATGACCATTGTATTATGATTATAAATGAATTCTCACATATTCTTCTTATTATTTGAGAGATTAGAGGTTATATTTTATGGACTATTTGCTAATTCATTTATGAGATAAAGCTGTAAATACAGGTTGTTATGAATAGTGGTCATTCAGTAATGTAATGGAAGTACTCATATGTTTTACTGGCAAAAGTAGCAGAACAACAGTATGAAAATACTCATAAAAAAGTATGTAAAGTATCATTATATAGTATATGACATTATATTATATGATATTACAACTATAAAGTGACATAAAACGACTTTTTAAACACAGTGTCAAAATGAACTCAATTTCCCAGCATGCCTCTGTGCCCAGCAGCGGCAGCGGAGGCGGGACGTTGGGACTTTGTTGCTCGGGAACAGTTTTGCGCGGTGCCGTTTGTATGTGTGTGTGTTGATGTGTGTGCGCTGCTCTGTTAAACGGATTATTAGTTAGCCGGATGGTGATAGAGATCATGTCTGCCCACAGTTCAGCTCCTGCTTCGGCCAGGCTGCCACTCATCTTCTGTATTTACTGAGCCGAGGGATGAAGAGCAGAAAACAGAGGAGCGTCAGAGCTGGAAGCAGCAAGAGCAAAGGTAAACTGTTGTTAGCTTAGCCACCTGCTAACAACACAGCTACGTTAAGTTAGCGTCAGCTGTCACTTTCAGGCTAGCCGAGTACATTAGCTCAGTCGCTCAGTTGCTAATGTTATGCTAAGTTTTTACTTTCACTTGGTTGCTGTTTTGCGTGTGTTGCTTGTGATGTTTTTCGTGTTGGCCATTCATAAGTGTGTGTTTATTAACTTGTAACCAGTAATGGAGGAAGTACATCTTACTTAAATATGAATAACCTACTCTGTTAACGTTACAAATACAGATCCTGCATTCAAAAGTGTATCTAAGAATTAGCATCAAAATATACTTAAAATGCCAAAAGTAAATGTACACATTGTGCTGAATCATAATTATTGATGATGATCTGTTCATCACCTTATAAGGTAGCTGGTTAAAGGATCACTCTGTAGTTTAGGGTAAGAAATTAAATCAGAAAAGAAAGATCTTCATTGACTGATTTCTATGACTAAACAAACTAAATTTTAATGACTGAATAACCTGAATAAACAAACTGACCTTAAACAACAACACAATTTCATACTGTTAGACTTTGTTTATATTTGGCGGACCCTGCCACCTTTCTAGCTTCAAACAGTTTCCTCTAAGAACAGCTTGTTTATTCAGTTATGGAAAAAATAATCTGGGTTTGTACTATTACCTCATTACTATTGTAAATATTCTTCAAAACTTCTTCTTCTTCTTCTCCTTTAAATTGATGCTAAATTTCTTTTCATGCCATGATGATATTGTGAAAGTGAACAACAGTACATCATATGTCTGTTAGACTGGACAATATCAAGCTAAAACCTGCAGCAAATACAACTTTTATACATCTCATCATATGGTAACATTGTTTGTGTCAACATTGCTGTAATCAAAATAACTCGTTGCAGTCCCCAGCGATGTGTCCCCCTCCACCAGCCTCCCTCCTCTGGTCGAGGGCCAGCTACGATGCTTCCTACAGGTGACAATAAGCCGGGTATTATGGACGGTTCACAAGCCTCCGTCTGCAACATTCGTCAGGCTGCGGTGGTGGGGAGAGTCCTCCAACGGGACACACTTCTTTCCGAGAGATGCATCGCAGCTGTCTCAGAAGAATATCAAGACCACAGCTCGCTTCCCCATCCGCTGTGGGCCGAAGCAGTTCACCTCATATCTTACTGGTAACTAAGAAGGCTTTAATACTCTTGAATTTGCTCTCTGTTAAAAATCAAACACTAACCTGTCAGTGATGAACAGATATGGGCTCTCTGGTGCTGGAAGTTCTGACAAAACCGGATCATTTGCCGATTGCACGGGCTCAGGTTACGGGCATCTCTCGTCTCTCTCTGTCACACCCCATCAGCGGATTTTACACACTCGTATCTCCGACTTCTGAGAAGCTGGGAGAGTTACAGGTGAGTGGAAACAAACCACTGAAACTGCCATAGATAGTTAACATTTATATTGAACACCCTTTAACATGCAGTAGTAAATGACATGAACTCTTAGCGTTTTCTTTTTCCCCTCAGATTTCCCTTAATTTGGAGGCTCTGACAGAAGCCTATGACAGCAGCAGCTCGCTCCCCACCACAGATATCAGCATCGAGGTGCCGCAGGTCAACACACTGACTGTTCCCTCACAGCCCAGATCGCTCTCAGCTGGGAGCAGCAGTGGAAACACACCAAGGTTTGAAGTTCTTTCTGTTCATTGTAAGGCTGACCCGAATGCTTTGCAGCTTTGTCGTGTTAACCCATGTACAAATTAGTGTTTGAAGGACGGAAGACAATTGTTTGGCTGCACCGACAAGGAGGCAAAAGACTGATAGAGAGTGAGAAAATAAGATCCTCAGTGGTGTTTAAATAGTCCCAAAACCTGCACAAATAAAAACAGTGAGGGAACAGTGGCTGATATCTTTAATCTTCGTCTCATGATTACAATTATAGCAAAGTATATAGATAAATAATGACCACAAGTTTCATAGCTTGATGCGCACCCATCCCCCTACCCCCACCAGACTGCACTGATGCTTCAAATATTAACAAATATATCTCACTCAAGCTTCAAAACCCTAAAAATGCTATTTAGAACAGCGATATACGATTATTATTATTGTATATGATTAAATGTCTGTGTCCTGTTTTAATAGGTCTTAAGTTTAACTCTGAGCTTAATAGACTTAATGTATATATTGTTGTCATATTTTCAGAGGGAAAGACCATTTATATTTCCAAAATGTCCAGAAAATGAAAGAAGGGTCACTGGAGAATCAGATGCCAAAGAACAGTCAAACGGCTCTGAATCCTTCAAGCCAGGAGCCTTGTGGCCAAACAACCAATGATATCCTCTCAGGTTGGTTTGCAGCAACACCACACATCATAACCACAAGCGCACAAATCTGACTGTTTCTTCCAACACCTTCTCTTATCTCAGTTATTCTAGAGCGTGGAAACAAGCTGAGAGACGCTATGGTGGTATCAGCCTTGAAATGCGACGTGGATTCTGCTCCAGCTCTGAAAGACACTCCTCTGCCTCTCCCGAAGGATAACATCCTGCCAGCTTCCAAGTCAGCGTTTCATAAATTTGTAAAAATGTTTTCTGTCATCTTATAAAGCACACTGTGTAATACTTTATTACCGTGTCTGCAGGCCCATGTCTTCTCCCCCTGGGATGTTTCTTCAAAACATTCTTCATGCTGATTCAGCCCTCAAGCACTCTGATGATGTTGTCATTATCTCAGACAGCAGCTTAGACTGTCCTACTGACATGGACCGCAGAGCTGTGGATCTGCTCCTTGGCAGGTAACTATGTGCACGTTTACTTTCAAAAGTGACAGAAAATGTAAGCAGCTTTCCCCCCAAGATTTTTACTCTTTTTTTTTTCTTATTCAGCTTGAACACATCTCTGCCTCTCTGGGATGGAGAGATCTCGTTACCTGAATCTCTGTCTGGCCACAGCAGCGTGTGTGGGGATAGTGACCTCAGTGATCCACAATATGATCAGAGCTTACTGGAAAATTTGTTCTACAAAACTCCTGTAAGTAGATGATTTTCTCTTAATTGTCAGGGAAAAGCATGTTTTTTATGCGTAATATCAGAGTCGGTATACTAGATTTTCTTGCAGAGGGGTTTTAAAAGTATTTCTTTCTTTCAGATGTCAGATATCACGTCAAATGACACTGAGGCCGAGGGTCAAGCAACGGTGTCTTCGAGTACAAAACAGCCGACACAGTCTGCACCCAAGATTAGTGGAGGGTAAGGACCGTTACACACTCCTTAAGCCATGGTGATGAGACAGTAAACAGCAACAGGCTCCTCTCAGACGATCAGGCGGGGGTTGGGTGGGTGTGCCATCCATTTGTATTATTCATTCACCTTCAAAGGAAGCCATTTAAAAAAACAAAAAAACAATCACATGCTTCCACCACTAGAATCTAATTCTGCTAATACTGTAGTATAATACTTATATTAGTGTAGCCTAATGTACTGGACTCAAACAGAATAAATGTACATAAAAAAATCTTCGCTACTGTCCTAATTATTCACCATATTTTCACTGTGTGTAGTCCAAATCCAGAGCCTCAGCGGCCTGCAGATGCTGGTGGTGTTCCTCCTGACCTGAGTGCAGAGCAGTTGACTTTGCTGAGTATGATCCGGCTGGCGAGAGTCACCATCGACTCCCTGACCGTACCTAAAGGCAGCACAACCACCACCCCTGGAAAGGCCTCTACTAAAGGGAAACCTCCTCGACCATTAACCAACAAGAAGTGGTAGGCGAAACATTTAATATTATTTCAATCTCATTTTAAAATAACATTGTCTGTATGAGTAATAAAAGGCTGTGATATCTCCTGTCTTTTTCATTAGCACATATTTTATCGAGTACGTGTTCCCAGTGGCTGCCACTTCCAGTCGACATGATCATAATAAGGGTGGAGACGGGGAGGTGACCAGAGCTGCCACCAGTAAAGTCGCAGGAGGAGGTACAACCTGTCAGAGGAACCTAACTGAGCGAATGACTCTGTTTCTGACAGGCTTCGGTTTATCTCACATGCACTCTTGTGTTTTTTAGTGGTGAAGTTCCACCAGCAGTCTGTGTTTCCTGTCCACCTCAGCACGGCAGCAGTTAAACAGTGGTGGGCAACTGAACTGACTTTCAAGATTTACGCTCGAAAGAGTGACCAGAAGAAAGTAAGTGGCTTTGGGCTAAACATGGGTTAAAATGACTAATACTGGGTATTGACTGTATTCTTTGACAGTGGTGTATGTTTAGATCTACCTAAATTTACTTGATGCAATATAAGTTGTTCTGGTTAATCAAAATATTATCGAAATTGCAATATGGCAAGGTGCAATATCTAATGAAATACTGTAGTGCTGCAGAGATTCCCTGGCCTACAGATCTTCTTCTCCAGATGTAAGAAAACATGTTTGTTTGTGACACACCCCAACAAATGTCACATCATCATGATTTTAATAGTTTTTTCAGTGAAAATGAAAATGGTGAGGCAAAAATTATAATTCTGAGTAAGAATCAATCATATAACAATTGTAATATCTGTTAAAATAATCGGAATACGTTATTCACTTCAGCTCAAAGAAAAATGACTTCCACTTCTCTTGTTGCAGCCTGTTCTCATTGGTAAGGCCGTTCATCCACTGCGCCGTCTGCTCCTGAGCAAGCAGCTGAGTCAATCTGTCATCTTACCTGTACAGAGCCTGGAAGGAAACACTGAAACTCAGGAAATTGGACCTCTCAAGGCAAGACTGTTTGTTTTTTAATGTTTGCAAGCCTGATATGTGTTATCCAAGTGACGGTCATAGAAGTAATATTGTTTTGTTTTTCAGGTGGCACTAGGACTTGCTACAGGCAACAGAGATTTCTCCTCCGAAAGAAGTAAAAGCAAGCTGGCTCATAGAGACACATCGCCTTCACACACTGCTCCCAGCCCAGGGAGAGAGACCAGTCCCAGATCTCAGCATGCTGACGTTGGCAGTGAGGAGATACCAGCTGGATATTTTGAAGATTCCAGGCCAAATGTTTGGAGTCCTCAGAGACCCTCTAGAGAACTGTCTCCCCGCCCCGGTATCCTCACATCTCCTCATAAATCAAGGCAGCAGGTGGAGGAGGACCCTGAGGTCCTGCTGCACACCTTACTCATGGTGCCAGATGGAAAGAACTTCAGCTGTGGGCCCATGCAGGCTCCAAACGTGTACTTGAACTGTAAACTCTTCTGGTGCGATGAGATGGCAAGATCTGTCGTCAGCTGGGGTCAGGCTAATCCTTCTTTCAACTTTGTCCAGGTTAGAGATCAAGTCTTCGAACCATATCTAACATTTTTAAATGAGGTTACAAAGGAGCAAATATTAAGCATTTTCTCCATCCTTTGTCTCAGGTGACCCCTGTTGCCTTAACAGCTAAGCTGCTGGAGCGAATGAAGAATAATATGATGGTGATCGAGGTGTGGCAGAAGACAGGAAGTTCAGGGCAGGATCGACTCCTCGGCCTCGTGAAATTACCTCTTCACCAGTTCTACATGTCATTTAGGCAAGTCATGGAAGAAAATGGATCCTCTGAACAGAATTCAGTTAAAAAAGTCTTGTTTAGGAGGGAACTGACATGGTGGGATGGTAGCTGTTGTGGTGAAATTAGAGCTGAAACAGGGAGTCAGTGAATCCGTTAAAGACACAACACAACTCTTTTATTTAACCTGCCTCTGGGTGGCACTATTGTACACCTCCTCCAAATAGAAAATGTTGTTAAGGTCACACATAAACCCATGATCTACTGCACCTACTTCTTGAAATACTTTCTTAAAATAAAACACTGGCAATTTTCCACCACCAATTGCACTGCACACAACTCCTCTTGTTTTTTCCTCTCCAGGGATCCAAAGATCACCCACCTTCTTCTCCAGGCGCAGTACCCTGTTTTAGGGGTGGACTGCTACATGCCAGTCATCGACGTGTTCTCAGGTAGCTGTAAAGGAAATCTCAGGGTCGTTTTGGCTATGGGCCGATCAGAACAGATAATTTCCCTCCAGCACACAAGAGATGAGGAATACGACTCTTTATCTCCTCTTGTGAGACCTGTTCATCTGCTTGATCACCAGCCAAGTTTACACCCAAAGGTCTGTGTTCAATGTGTACATTATAATTGAAGCATTTCTGTGTCATCTTGTCAAACAAGTAATTGCAGGTAGACAGCTCATTCTAAAGCTGTTTACTGAAAAGTTCACCAGGAAATTCATCAGATGTTATGCTGATGCACAGTTACTGTAACGTAAAAAAATTATATCTACATTATTAAACATATGCTTAATCTTTGTCCCCCTGACCTACTTTGACCCTTTCGTTTCTCCCTCAGGCGACTGCTGCACAAGAGGAAATTATGAGAGAGCATCTGTTTGTGATAAGGGTGGAGAAAGTAAATGGTCTAACACCTCTGCAGTCCACAGTCTGGGGTGAGGCTGACTGCTACGTCCAGTACAATTTCCCCTGTCAGGAGGCCGACCCTGCTACAAAAGTGGACCAAAGCCTCATAGAGAGTAGTAAGGCCATTTAATGTATAAAACTTCAACCTAAAAGTTTTTCTTCCCTCAGCTTCACTCTGACTCGTATCTCACCTCCAACAGGCGTGAATCTCAAGCTGTTTCGTACCACCACGACTCTGTGTGTCCCCGACCCGATGTTTGGCCACACTGAGACTCATGTGCTTCTGGCTCCTGACGGAGTTCCTGTTCAGAGGCTGCTGCTCAGCTCTCTTTCAAGTCAAGGCCTAAGCAGTGGAGGGGGTGTCCAGTTCGAAGTGTGGTGCAGGTTTGTGCTCGTGACATACATTCATTACAGCCAGAATGTTGTCCTTAGATTTCAAGTTTCACATTTCCTACATGAGGAGGCTCCGTAGTTACATCGGCAGTCCCAAATTTGTGTTTTTGTCGCCAAACAAAGTTGCTTCTGGTCTCAACCTTGCTTTCTTGTAAATGAAAGAACATAAACAGCATTACTTTGTGTCTAAATGTACAGCGATGCCTCATCATACATGTACACATCTATAACGTACCTGCTTGATGTGATTTTATTTTTTGATTGCATGTCCATAAAGCTTAATACGTACTGATTCATATGAAGGATTTTTATGTCTCTGCAGATATTATTATCCAAATGTTCGAGACCAACTTGTGGCCAAAGGAATGCTGCCGTTGTCCAAACTGTGTGCCATGGTCACCATGCAGAGACAGCATCCTAACGAGGCTCAAATGTTCTCCCTGCCTCTGATTCCCAGGATGGAAAGTCCCACAGGACATCAGCCTCAGCCCTCAGGTACATAGACACACAGTAATGTAAATATAATACTGCACTAAAGCATTTAGTTTCTTAAATGTGGTGACTGATCTGATGCGTTTCTTAGGTCTTCTTGATGTGTGCATTCGGTACAAGCACCGACCAGTGAGACCTGAAGGGCGGACCGGTAAAGGAGCTGCCTCTCGTGTTGTGACACTTGTGGTTCAGGTGCACAGAGCATCAGGTCTGCAGGCCGCGGCAAGGTACATGACCACTGCTGTCCTCTGGAGAGCTTTCTGTGTTTGTATCACCTCCACCAAGGAGGGATGGGTTGACTGGTTGATATTAAAAATAAACAAAATATGAATGTGTGGCATGGATATTGATTTAAGTGGTGCTCCTAAACATATTCTGCTTGTGCTCCTTAAATGTTTAGTAGCAAGGACTGCTTGTGTTGAAAGAGAACTTGCTGCACGCTCACAGTACTGGCTCATTACTACCTTGTACATAATTATAGATACTGCACCAGTGTCTCCAGTTTGCTATTGTGCTTCTGCCTCTCTGTTCCAGGCTCGTATCTGAACAAGATGAAAGATTCAGCTACTTTGCCAGTGTGGGAGTGAATGCCTACATCACCATCCAGCTCTCCTTCCTGCCTGAGAGTGAAAGAAGGAGCACCCGTGTCGCTGCCAGGACCTTCTCCCCGGACTTCGATCACCACGTGGAGGTGTCCTGTGATCTGCTGGTTCAGAGGAGCAGCGGAGAAACCTGTGCCCTGGCTGAGCAGCTGGAGGAGGCGTCGGCTGTCTTCACTGTCTGGAACAGAGACAGTCGCAAAGGTTTAAGAAAGCCTATTTTGTTTTATTGATCACAATTACATGAAAATGTTATTAAATCAGATTTATTCATTATACTATCATTGCGCTATTTGTTGCAGCAGTGATCACTCATAAGCCTAAAGACGTGATGTTGGGCACAGTGAAAATACCGCTGGCTGATCTCGTCCATAAAAGAACAGGTATGCTGCACTCTTTGTGACCTCTGGACCAGATAGATTTTCTGATTTGCACACAGTCATTGTGTTTCTTCTTCCAAACATAAAGGTATTTCTGGCTGGTTTGGAGTGTATATGCCGAGGGAAACAAGTTCTTCTCAGAATCAGCACATCTTGGTCGGAGGCCTCGAAATCTCCGTCAACTTCGCCCACCACTCAGACAGGGAAAGAGTCATTAAAGCTGCTCAGGGTGTGGGCTGGGAAATAGCCCAGTATGAAGTGCAAGATGATGAAGACGCCTGGGCAGGCAGCATGAGAAAGATGTCTTTGACTTTTTCAATGCCAAGAGTGTGGATACCGGTCCACTGCTTGCTTCTGCCAGGCCTCAGTGAGCTACAGCGCTCCACTTACTGCTACTTCAGGTACAAGTTCTACGACCAGGAGGCTTTCTGCTCGCAGATGAAACACCCCACTGTTGAGGAGGGTGGGGAGGAAGGCCAGGGCTCTGTGTCTTTCCAGGGAAGTAGAACTGTGGAGCTGAGGAGCACTCAGCCGTTGATGTGGTATCTCCGAGAGGAAAAGCTGGAGGTTCAGGTGTGGGTCGCCTTTAAAAAGGACAAAACCAGAAGGCCCACAGACACAGACCGGCTGGTGGGTTCAGCGTTTGTTGATCTGTCCTCTCTTGCAAAGACACCTGAGCAGAAGCTCACTCTCAGCGGTAAGGCGTGATTGATTTCGTCATAATTGAACTGATTATTGTTGGCTGTATATGAGTGTTATCACAGTTTTATGGTTTTACAGGAGTGTATCCGCTGTTCAGACGCTCAGCAGCAGATCTACAAGGAGCTGCTCTCAGGGTACACATCACCCTGACAGCGGGTTACCTCCCTGCGGAGGTCTCTGCTGGACCTGACTCCCAGGTGGACTCGGACAACCAGGTGGACTTCTCATCAGAAGAGGCTGAAGAAGCAGCGCCTCTGCCCGTTTCACCGAAAAAAAGCAAGAATAAATCCTCCAGACAAACTCCAGACATCACGTCTGTGCATCACACAGAAATGAGCATGGATGAATCTTTCCCTGTGACGGTTGCAGTGGACCGGGCTATGCACCTCAATCTGAAAGGTGAGCTCCTGTAATATAACCTTCTTTCACATGACAAAGAACATATCGATAAAAATGATGTGTGCGTTGTGTGTCTCTGGCAGGCTGTCCTCTAGCAGAGCGCAGTGAGGCTTCCCCATGCTGCTGTGTTTCGTACGTCACTGCTGACTCTGCTGAACCAGCGTCCACAGCTGTCGTAGCCAACACTGACTGCCCCGTGTGGGATCATCAACAAGAGTGCAGGTCCAGTTACATCACAGTCATTACCTCAACTTTTTGTGTTACACTCAAACAATCACTATTAAATATCAGGCTAATGATTTGTTTAACATTCACAGGCTTTCAAATCAGCTCCTGGTTGATCCACAACAATCTCTCGTGTTCAAAGTCTGGCACAAAGGAGGTACAGGAAGCAGCTTCAGTTCGTGATTTATGTTACATTGATTTGTTTGATATATTAATTCACTTTTGGGTTGTTTGACTTCCATAGAAATGGAGAGGGTGATTGGATTTGCCTCTGTAGACCTGTCCCCCTTACTCTGTGGGTTCCCGTCGGTGTGTGGTTGGTACAACATCACAGACTTCAGTGGTCAGTGTCACGGTCAGCTCAAAGTGTCTGTCACTCCACTGAAGGGGGTCCAAGAGCTCCGAGGTCAGAGAAAAACTGTGAATGAAGAAGCTGCTAATAACTCATCGGTGAGAGAAAGTATATATACACACAATGTGCCTTTTAATATTTATTATAAAACATAAATGTCAAAATATGATGAGACTAAACTAAACTTGTGTTTTATTAACAGGGTGCATTCAAGGCTCTCCCTGTCAGCTATCATACCACAGCCACATACAGCAGCTTCCCCTCTCACATCAGCCGATACCCCGAGCAGAAGATCTCGTCACCTGACCACAGGGAGAGGCTGTTCTCTGAAAGGTTTGAAGAACAATTACACATTTTAAAATAAGCTTCCACAGTCTGTCTTTCATTGCATTGATTCATCGTCTTTACAACTGTTCAGGTTCAGTGAGAGTGATCGCCATTTTGAACACATGGACAAAGTACGTCTTTACCATCAGAGTCTGCAGGAGCAAACTGCAGCTAATTCTGCCTGTAGCAGCAGTGCCGCCGACATCAATCCATCCAGCTCCTTCCTCTTCTCAGCACTCAGGTATCATTCCTCAGATGGACAGCCCAACACCACTGCTTTGTTTCCTTGTTTTAAAACCTGAGCTTTGACTACGACTCTTTATTTTTACAGGAGAAAACTAAGTGAGCTCGACAACATCCAGAGATACTTCAGTCGAAAGCTTTCGACTCCCACATTCCCGCCCATGAGTGAGCAGGACTGTCACATCGGGCGTGAGGAGCCCAGGGACACAGACTCATGTCAGCTTCTTCTAAAGTCCAACCAGTTAGTTGGAGAAGTCAACAACATCATCACAGGTGAGAGGATCCCCTTAGTGGGTCTGAAATTACCAGCCAAGAAGTGGCAAATGCAGCATTTTTCCATCAATAATCTTTAATAAATACATAATTTTAGCATTTAATTTTTTTTGAAAAAGGTCCAACATTTTTACCATTAAAAGCTCACTCAAGAAAATGAATACGGAAAAGTAGTTCTGAAAAACATTTGATGACAAACAACGATAGTAAGATAAAAAATAAGCCTGATCTTCACTGTCCACTTCAACAGGTCTGCGAGAACACCAGCTAGAAACGATCCTCTCAAATCCACCGAGCAGCTCAACATCTTCCCCTGTTGGAGACAACAACCTTCAAACTAACCCTGAGAGTATCACCAGTCTACACGGAGCTTCAAATTCTTCCCAAGAAGAAGAGATTCCTCTGCCCTCGCTACTTCAAAAAATGTCCGAAGACACAGACTCTGAGCCTGAGGTAGAAAAGGAGAGCGGAAACTACAAGGTTACTGAGTCTAAGGATGAAGATGAAGATGGGACAGGTGGCAGACAGGGCGAGGAAGAGGAAGATGAAGAAGAGGAAGATGAAGAGTACGAGGAGGTTGTGGTGAAGCCGAGGCCTCTGAATGAGGTGACATCTTTTACAGATAAAACCAGTCCTTGGACCAGCGTCCTGTCAGACCCTGACTTTGGTTCTCTGGAGAGCATGGAGGTGCCAGAGGAGCCGGATCTGAGCCAAGACGAGGAGGAGAAGAGGCAGACGTCAAACCTGCAGCCTCATGACTGTTGTGGGAAACATGAATGCGGCAGCGGAGAGGAAAGTGACAGTTTCAGTGGATCAGCAGACGATACTTCAGACACAGACAGAGATGATGAACGGACGATACAAACTGCAGATGAGAGACAAGAAAAAGAAGCCAAGAGCTCCAACGAGGGGTCAGGTGACGAAGGGTCAGGTGACGAAGGGTCAGGTGACGAAGAGTCATCGCTCACATCACAGCATGTCACCGAAACCCATGATGCTTCATGCTCCCTGGAGAATCAAGATGCCACACTCCAACCGTATCCTTGATCCGTATTTGTTGTTTTTTCTTGTATTTGTCTTTCTTGCTCTCAAATCAGTTTTTACTGTTATTATGTGCTCAGGAAGGCCACGTCAGGTCAAAGATTCATGACAAAACTTGCTGACTGAGCTTTGAGTGTCCTGACAAACTAATGGGGACCTCTTAAGAGCAGTTTCAACAAAAACTGAACATAATAACAGTCATGAAGGTGGAATTTATCACAGGACAGTTGTATCAGACTATATGTTTTTGGTAGTTGTAACCTGAGTGTATTTGATAGTGATATATTTGTTAAATGTCAGTATTTAAGTAAAATACACATGAACTTGGAGACAGTAATTGGGTTCCTTTTGGCTGTTGGCTTCTGATAAGGGACAATGCACTCCTAGTCTCTAGCTGGGTGAATAGATTTGCATATGCTCCGTCTCTTCCTTGTTGTTCCTCATGCACAGTAACACACTGTGCTGTAGAGATGTCTGGCTGCACTCATTATCATTTGTTTTAAGGTAAAAAAAACAAAAAACGCTGTGGATTGTTTGTATTTCTTTAAACCAATCGTAATCATCTGAGGTGGCACCAAGCCCAGGGTGCAACAAGATGCTCCTGCAAAAACCCTGGCACTATAAGATATCTAAAAAAACACAAAAAAAGAGGTGACAAGTTTTTTATTGTCGTATCGTAGGCAACTGGACTTGATTCAGTTTCTTGAGAATGTTTCACCTCAGTTCTGACTAACTGGGAGGCAGTTGGCAGGCTTTTAAACTCTTTGTGGGCGTGATGTTACAGAGTCGATAAGGACACATGTGAGCTGTGAGTTTCAGAGTTGTTGGGGCCCCTTTAGGGTCGTTGATCCAACCGGCCTCCATGTGGGTTGTTAAGGCTAGGTGAGCCCAGGTGTGCACGGATAGCAGAAGGGAGTTTTGTGTCTTTGATGCACATTTACGTATAATCACATGAACAGATGCAGGCAGCCACCCTCTGTCACTGGTTGCAGTGATGTAGTTTGAAACTGTACAGTGTAAAGGTGTGAACATGAGGTGAATTTATGATGCTCCAGGCATGTGAAGTCAGTGGAAAGACATAAATATGCTCGGGGTGATTAAAAAATCATAAATACTGTCTTTTTTTGTCACATTCATGTTATTAGATGACTTTTAAGTATCCTTTCTGGCATTTACAAGCTTCAGCTCTTGAATCTTTGATCCTAACTGGCCTGTAGAGTACCATCGTACTGTATTTAATTATGTCTTTAACATTCAAACATGAAGCTCCGTGCCTGTGGATGTCCCTAATTTCTTCCTCCCCTCTCACCAACTGGAGGCGTCCATGAGAGCCATACGATTGGCTCCTACTTTCTCCCAGTCGACCAATGAACCGGTGAGTGAATATCTTGGTTTTAATTACAACTCTTGGTATATTTTAGAGTTTTTTTGACCAATAAGACATTAAACAGAGTCGATTTATCCAGACCTAGCTGCCATGGAAAGCAGGGTGTTATTATAACATGTCACTTTATGCTTAACAACAGTGTACCGACTTAAGTTCAGCATAATTGTACTCTTATTCATGCAACATTAGCAGGTTGAGGCGCACCCACTATTGTGTAATTTGTACACAAACAGACATAGGATGATGAGTACATCTGGTGTTCATTGGTCCATCCATTGTTGACACTGCAATGTCAACATGTCATCTATCTTCATTCAGTCTCTGTTGTAGTGTTAATGTGGCAACACGTTTAGTCTCTGTCACATTTTCTTTATACGTTCAGTCCGTATACTTAAACTCTGGGAAAGGAGGTGACAAAGTGGTGTGAGCAGTCTTAAGATCAAGAGACTTATGTGTTTGTGTTGTTTCCCATCAGTCACCTCCACTGTGGTGTGTTTAAGGACACTGTTGTGATGTAACCAAAAGTCTGCGGTGCTGCTTCATGTGTCAAAAACAAACCACTTCCTTCTAGTATGAGATTGAGATTGAGATATAATGAGATTTTGTTCTGTTCCGTTCACATGACAGCTGTTACGAGAGAGATACCTCCTCAAGTTTCGGGGGAGTTTGACCCTAATCTAGAGTCGAAGTACAGAGGTTGTCATATGCTGCACAGATTGTAAAACCCTGAAGAAATTGACCGTTTACAAATATAATTGACTTGTCTTAAGTAATAACCCCTTCCTCAACAGACAGGAAGGCAGAGCCAAAACTTATTACACATTAACCAGACTGCTAACATGGTTTTGTTTTTGAAATGTCTCATGACTCATGAGTTAAACCTCATAAGGTGGTTGTGTTGTTGATACTGGAATTTCTAAATTTGAATACAGTTTGTCGGAAAAAGATATTTAAAACTATGCTTGATGCCATGGAAAATAATTGAGGGCACAAAACTGAAAAGTTTTATCAAAATATTATTACAACAAGGCTACAGTACAACACAACTACGAGACTTGGCTATGTGAATATCACACATTTTTAGAAACGTGTCAGCTTCCTGTCGCAGAGAAGAGAAAGCGAGACAGAGCAGCTGGTACCTGTGATTGGATACGACCAGAAATTCCTTTGAAACTCATAATCAATATGTAGAAAAACTTTTGACTTTTTAGCTTATTGAAATGAATGACACAATACAAACATATTAAATAACTTTACATGATCAATTAAAAACAATATTCTATACATGATACAACTCTGTCAACATAGAAACAAGATTACAAAGCAAATAATATTCTTGTCTGTTACTATAAAGAGCTAAATAAGATTATTTTAGTAATGCTCAAATCTAAATCTGAGGATGTATTATTACACACCTTTTATTCTGTAGGAACTGTGTCAGACTACATAAAGAGAGTATTAATATTTGATATTCTGTAAAACTGAGCAGGCACATTAATATTTTGCACACACATTTCTCTGGAGTCGTCCAGAGAGTCAAAGAGTTCAGCAGACTGACTCCCAGTCAGCTGTAGAGATGGAAAAGTGTTCCTGCGTCACAGCGGCGTTGATGTATCTGGATACATCAGCAGGAGGGTGTGGAGATAACAGGCAGACGTGTAGCTGCTGGAGTGTGAGGCGGGAGCTGATGTGACTGTGTGGGCAGGAAGGTGCTATTAAAGAACTGGTTTGAGCGAGTCTCATGTTGCTGATCTCCTGATTGTATCAGCGCTGTACACACGGGCACCCGACAAGCCTGTTTAACAGTCTCCCTTTAACATGAACATCAGCTAAAGAAAGGTGCTCTGTGTTTGAGTGGAGACTTGTTTGACCACACTCCTCAGACACACAATGAAATGTATTTCTTTGATTGATTAGTTTGTTTGAAGTCACGCCTTGTATGTATGTACCTTAGGACAATATTTAAATCCTTGTATGAAATAGGGATTAGGCTCATAGTTTTCTTGTTACTCACACTGCAGTTGTGTTTTTGTTCTGTTCTTTCCAGGAGCGAAACTCAGCTCATCGCAGAGCTCCTCGACAGCGTCGCAATATGTCGCCATCATCCATGAAGAAAGAGACCGAGAGAATAGCAAAAATATTTGCAGCTCACTTTGACGACAATCAATAGTACGTGGCGGTCTTGTAAACATTTATGAGCACATCTGTACAGGTCAGTGGTTTCAGACCATGAGAAGATCATGTAAATTAAATGTAATTTTGTATTTTTTTATAAATAAATATGAACTGTTTTCATCTTTGAATGCCCTTTTCTGTATTTTTTTGGCATGTGTGACAGAACCTGTTTCTGTGAACAGGCCTCAGGCTGTGTTAAGATTTACGTTGTGAGTGTTTGAACATGTGCTTTATTGGCAGCACATTCCTGCCTGGAAGGCAAAACGTTAAACTTTCATCCGAGGTCTACATGTTAATTCATAATTAGTAATCCCGGAGACCGATAACCGATAAACATTAACAGGAAAACTAAAAATTTAGTCTCGAAGTCGACAGTAACCAGTGATGGAATGTTGCCATCATCAGTTAACTCAAGTACTTAACTTACGTACAATTTTGAGGTACATAAAAATGTGATTGATGGGGTTCGTGTAGTCAGTTTGAAACAGGTTTTCCATAAAAACATTGTCTTTTTTTTCCCTTTATTGACTCGCAAGATACAAACAAGATACAAGAAATACACAATGAGGACAATTAATCAACATAAAAATGAGTCCCAACATTTCTAAACATCAAATCCAAGTAAAACGTGATGTTATCTATTCCAAAGCTAAGATAACTCTTAAAGGATAAGTACCGTTTTTTACAACCTGGACCTTATTTCTGGCAAAACATATGATCATTTACTCACCCAGATAACTTTGGTGTCATTCGGCGTCGTTCGGACGAAATTAGATCCAGTGTAGCGGCGATATATCCAAATAATGGGAGAGACGGGGCAGCGACACACAGCCTCTATATAACGCATTATCTGCCACGAAACTAGTTCATTTCATCAATATTTTGTTATGAAATGCTAGCGCTATTAGCCTCTGAGTCCGGGCTCGTCCGTTATCAACATCCGGGGTCAAACTAGCAGTAGCAGCTACAGGTAAACAAGCCGCGCTGTCGCGGGTGCGCGCGCAGCTCAGAGACGACATCTTCCAGGTCAGAGGTAGTAGATCAGCCTACAGACCCCGGATGTTGACAATAGACGAGCCCGGACTCAGAGGCTAATAGCGCTAGCATTTCATAACAAAATATTGATGAAATGAACTAGTTTCGTGGCAGATAATGCGTTATATAGAGGCTGTGTGTCGCTGCCCCGTCTCTCCCATTATATGGATATATCGCCGCTACACTGGATCTAATTTCGTCCGAACGACGCCGAATGACACCAAAGTTATCTGGCTGAGTAAATGACCATATGTTTTGCCAGAAATAAGGTCCAGGTTGTAAAAAACGGTACTTATCCTTTAATGACATCACTGGGGTTACTTTTCATGTGTGAAACTTGATGTCCCCTCAAAGTGGTACAAAAAGTACACACACAAACACACAGCTTAGTGCAAAAAATGTTAAGTAAAGACAGACAATTCATGTTTGTTCATAGCAACAACGGTGTCATGTTTCTCTCGCTGTTAAATGGTGCATCAACATTTACTTCATAATAAGTCAAAACAAACATTCGGACTGCACTGCTCTTTAAAGAAGAGGACAGAAGTCTTTTCTCTTCAAAAAATGAAAAAAATACTAATTGGAAATACTTAGATAAAGCTTAATTCTCACCTCTAATGAGCTCATTATTACACCCCTGAGGCTGGAGGGAAGAAAACTCAAAACGACCACAAGGGGCAACAATGAGCCCGGTCCACACAAAGTTAGACCAGTTGACCAACACTGACAAGCCCTCAAACCGCCCACAATCAAGGCATTAAGTAATTAAGTGGGTGTTTTTTTGCTTGGCTCAATACATTATAACACTATAGCATGATAAGCGGTACTTATGGATTTAAAAGCAGGTGAATCATGAGCAACAAACACTTCCTGGCATGTGGTGTGTCTGGTTCTCAGGCGAGGCGGTGCAGCTGTGTCTTCCTATATAAGAGTCAACATCTGAGCAGAAGAGGCTGGACTCTGTCAGTGAGCCCTGCAGCTACTGTCGCTCATACTGAGGGTGTTTGCGTTGCAGATACTGGAGGACGCTGGCTGTTGTGTTCTTTGTTCTTGTTTTTTTCATTTTAAAGTGGCATGATAGTTTGGAGCTTTTTTCTGACTAATGGAAGAACAAGAGGACTTTGCTTTCAAAAGACAAACTTTTCAATACCTGAAACTTGACGTTGGCTGGATCTGCCATGAAGGGACACGTGACTGTTTGAATTGTTAGGATCCTTTAAATCAGAACACGGGACAGAAGCTGCTTTGTGTTTATCTTTGTGCCTCAGACTTTGTTGATCCTCAGTCACTGATCATGGTTGGTGTAACAACTGCAGATGTGGCCCCAACAGCTGGTGTCAAGATCTTTTCAGCTGGAACAGCCGGCTGTGTGGCCGATCTGGTCACTTTCCCTCTGGACACCGCCAAAGTCAGGCTGCAGGTGAGAGTCATCTCCTGC
The DNA here is from genome assembly GCF_965226575.1 of Pagrus pagrus. Classification (NCBI taxonomy): domain Eukaryota; kingdom Metazoa; phylum Chordata; class Actinopteri; order Spariformes; family Sparidae; genus Pagrus; species Pagrus pagrus. The sequence goes on from NC_140188.1 coordinate 9,300,445, forward strand.
ACATAAAGTCAGTGGTGAAGTGAACTGAAGTCATTAAACCCCCAAACAAGTCATCTCATGATCTCTTGTCTAATGAGCCGCCTAGAACATCTGTATAACTTTATTTTTTGTAAATGTAATCCCCCTACACGATAGTTTAAAAGCTGTCAATGCTCTTCAGACAATACCAGCATATAATTATATGGTATGAAAGTATGGAGGACTGAAGCTGCCAAAATTCAATATCAATAAATGTCTCAATAAATCAATCAATATGACGTTAATGCACTAAAATCATATTGAAGATCATTGTAGGCATTCATAAATTAATACAATGTGACATACATTTCTGTTTTATTTTTTTTATTTATTCACCTACTTTCCCATTTAATTTTTCCATTTTAATGAATAAATGAAAACTTTTTTTTTTTAAATGTATCTAATTACTTACTTATTTAAATAAATGGAAAATGGGGAAGTAAATAGTGACGTAAATTGGTGACGTAATACGATGGTAAATAAATACAGAAGCAAAGTAAAAAATAGAAATACCAATTTATGCCACATTTAAAAAATAAATGTCTGCCTTTATATTTCTTACTTTTGGTGCATTTTATAGCTTTTTCTCGTTTGTTATTTGAGACATTTATTTTTTTCTTTATTTCATTTACATTTTGGCAGTTTCAGTCCTCCATAAAAACAAGTCAAACAAGACTATGAACTCTTCACCCCAGAAGAGGCCTTAAAAAACTCACTATGTGTAACTTATGTTTAATTGTAGAAACAAATGTCTTCTCAGGGACAAGACATGTCCTCGTGCCTTAAACGGTGTATACAGCACAGCTTGCTGTATTGTTTTTCAGCAGGCTGCCATCGTGGCACCGAACAGCAGGGATGTTGGTACTTGTCAAACCAGTGATGTAACACAAACAGATGAAAAGTAAACTGATAAAGATCATATAAACTTCACCAGAGACACCCAGCAGACTTTCAAGACACATTTTCATTCAAAACATCATCAGTGACCTTCATGAAAGAATGAACTCAATATTTCTGGTGCATTTATGTCACTTTAGATTCAAGGTGAATGCAGACCCTCATTGAACGTCCAGAAGAACAGATACAGAGGTGTGTTTGGCACCATCTTCACCATGGTGAAGACTGAGGGCCCGAGGAGTCTGTACAGCGGACTGGTGGCAGGACTGCACAGACAGATGGGCTTCGCCTCCGTCCGCATCGGCCTGTACGACACCATGAAGCAGTTCTACAGCAGAGGGTCAGAGAGTATGTGACAAAACGTCTGTCGCTTCTTTTTTTTCTTTCTTTCTTTCTTTCTTTCTTTCTTACAAGGGAAACTGTGCAAGTCAATGAAAGTATGCACTTCATTTTCTATCTATTATTTAATTGTCTTATATTTTATACAATGTAAGACAAGAACAACAATCATAGAGCTGCAAAACTCTTAGATACTATTTTATTTCAGTGTTTTGAAACCTGACGCGTGCTCAAACACAAAGAGCTCCATTATCTGAACTGGTTTTAAAGACAATCAGCTGCAGGATGTAGGGCTTGAGGCAAATTCCTCATTCAGCAGCAGATACGTGTTCATGCCAGAGTCTTTACCTGACCCCCTCTGTCAGTCACAGACCAAGCAAACCAGTTTGAAAGAAAACAAGCAGATTGGTTTGCTTTCCGCTTTGCAGTTTGTGTCCTGCTGCAGTCTTTCACCTTTCATCCCCGGGTTGTTGTTGTTAATAACGCAAAAGCTTAAAATGGCACTTTTAGACATGACGGTCTGATGAAAAGCCTCACAGATCAACTCCACAAACTTTTCTGTCTTCTTTAATTTTAGGCCTTCTTGATTCCAGTCTTGAATCAATGTCACTAAACTGCACCCTGTTCAGTCAGGTGGCATCAGAGGAAAACAAGCATCTTTTGTGCGTTGTTTGTAACACAGGTGCAGGTCTTGGGACCCGGCTGCTGGCGGGCTGCACCACGGGGGCGATGGCGGTGGCTTTCGCTCAGCCCACCGATGTGGTAAAAGTCAGGTTCCAGGCTCAGGTCCGCCTGCCTGAGAGCGGCTCTGTGCAGAGGTACAGCGGCACGCTTGATGCCTATAAGACCATCGCCAGGGACGAAGGCATTAAAGGGCTCTGGAAAGGTAAACAGGGAAATAAATGAATGACTTTTGTAATTGTTTGTGTTGCAGTCAGTAATAATCTCTAAATGGTAAGCTGCACTGAGCTCTCTTTAAGCTCACCAGACCTCTGTATCCTCCTCATCTCTGCTTGAGGCTGGCAGCTCAAGGCTATATTAGCCTAAGCAACTGTTGGCGGTCGAGGTGTGGGCATTGTATAAGAATTTGAGGGATCAAAAAAAGTGGTGGTACTGCCCCAAAGGTAATAAATTGTATTTTGAGTACTCTTTTAAAGGTGCAATATGTAAGATTTCAAAAATAAAAAGACGTCTGTGTTTTGTAAACGTATATTTCTCTGAGCGGTCCAAAGCTTCCGTGATAGTGGTGTGAATGCCAGCACTCCACTGGTAGTCCGGCTACCTGCACGGCTAACTGAGCTAACAAGCTAACAGTAGCTACAGTCATGGATGTTTAGCAGCAGTGCCTTTAAAGTTCGTCAGGTGAAATTTTATCGTTCACAATGTTGAACTTTCTCTTCAGGCTGTCTGCCGAACATAGCTCGCAATGCCATCGTGAACTGCTCGGAGCTGGTGACCTATGACATCATCAAGGAGCTCATCCTGAAGAACAACCTGATGACAGGCGAGTGCAAACGCTTCATGTCGAGCCCTCTGTATTTTAGGCTCTTCAAATAGCCTCTTCATTTGATTTCATTGTTCCTATTTTTTACAACTTACTAACTAAAACAAATATTTTGTTTGGAACAGACAACATGCCGTGTCACTTCACTGCAGGCTTCGCAGCAGGCTTCTGCACCACCATCGTGGCGTCTCCGGTGGATGTGGTTAAAACACGCTATATGAATTCAGTGCCGGGGCAGTACAGCGGTGCTATGAACTGTGCCTTAACCATGCTGTTTAATGAGGGACCCACAGCTTTCTATAAAGGGTATGTAGCGTAGTTATCTCATGCAAACATGTGAGAATTAGTGACAGAGCAAGAAGAAAAATTCTTGATTCATCTGATTCTTTCTTCATAGATTCATGCCGGCGTTTCTTCGTCTGGGCTCCTGGAACATTGTGATGTTCGTGAGCTACGAGCAGATTAAAAGAGCTGTGGTCAGATTGCAGCTCTGATCTGTCTGACAGCTGGTTTTCGCAGCAGAAGACAGGAGTGTCTGCATCAAGAAGCACGTGTTTCAGAGAGACAGTGTTGTTATGACTGCTGCCGGTCCGGACCTGCTCCTCCCCAGGGAACAAACTGCACGTGCCGCTTTATTAAAGAGGACGTACTCAACAGAGAAACTGCAGAGGGAGGATTAACGCTGGAATCCTGCTGATTTATGCACATTCATAGATTGTTTTTTTTTTTTTTTTTTAAGACATTTTGACATGTCAGAGTAGGTGAGGGATACATATAGTCATAAAAATCACCTTTAAACTATTCAAATCCCTTTATTGTCTCGGCATGGTCGTGTTAGACCTTAAAAAAATAAAAATAAATAAACAAAGAAAAGGTTTGACTTCTTGCCAAAGGCTTGATGCTTTTTTTAAGGTCTGACAACAACAACTTTAGGTTGTCTTGTTGATTTTGTATTTATTGTCTGTTTTCAGGTGAATCATTCCTGTTTTTATGGTCATGTGAAAAAAAAGGAGTCTAGAGTTTGTTTTTTTTGAGGAATTTGTTTTGCAACTGGTTGGTTATTTTCATTGTGGATGAATCTTCTAACGATTCTTCCAATTTTATCAAATCTCTTATTTTGCACTTAAACTCACAACCCAAAAATATTCAATTTACTATCACATAAGAATGTAAATGGTGATTTTTACATTTTTGGTTGATTTCCTGTCAATTGACTTATTGTTTCAAGTTTTTAGGAGTGAGTAAGTTATGTTATGCTAAAAATACTACAAAGGTATCTAATACTATGCAATCTATGCACATTACATATTATAAAGCTGTTGGCAGTCTTTCTAATATGCAGTAACTGCATCGGAGAATCAAACAGAGGCATTATCTAGAATTTTAATGGAATAAATCAAAAATAGCTGTTTCTGTTTTTTGTCAACCAAGAGAGGCCGACTAACACTGACCCACATTCGTACACGATGAACCCTCCAAGTGTCACTCCATACCTGCTCTACTACCGGATGCTGTTACAGATACTCTACCGTATAATCCCCTTTACATGCAACCATTCAGGGGGGATTAAACACCCCTGAAGACACAAGTCTGACAGCCAATGAAACTGCTTTTCAGTCATGACTCAGGTTTTTTATTACAGCTGTGTTTACATGATGAATACGGTTGTAAAATGTGTCACCATGTTTGTAGAATAAGTCCAGGATCTAAATACTGTGCACATGGTTGTTATTTATCCTCCTCATATCTCTGTGGTAAAAAAAATAAGCTGCTCCTCCATCAAACAATGCAGAGACACGGAGGTGAAAGAGGTGAAAAGCACAAAACGATCAGCTGACAGACAAGAAAATTGCCCAATTTGAGTGTTGTGGGACAAAAGAGGCTGCTGACAAAGATGTAACTGAAGTCTGTGGTGTAACAGAAGCCTTTGAACGTGCTCCACCTTGCTAATCATCTCCTGTAGTGCCAGTGAGGTGTCTCCATGGTTGAGTTAGTATGGCAAGCTGTACCGGGCCATATGGCACTCTGGCTAACCCTCAGGAGCGTTTAGGCGAGTTAATGGAGGGGGAAACACAAATAAATCGAACAAGTGATGAGTTTTACAAGAAAACCTCTGGATTTTTATACGTTAAATATGAGGGAGAACAGAGGTAACTGCGAGGTTAAAGTAAATAAAGTTTTGTTCGTGGTCGTTCGCTGACCTTGGCAGGAGTCTCTGCACACGGACGACCGGAGATATCGAGTGTCGGTGAGCAGTTCAAGTTCACTGAACCGACTGCTCACTATTTTTCTGACTCAAGGAAACACATATATGTTCCTACCAGTCAGTAAGAGACTCATATTTTCCTTTTGTGCCATCGGATGTTTAAAAAATTGTTTTTTTGTTCCCGCATTCGTCGGGTGTATTTTCTCATTATACAACACAAGTTTGTAGAGCAAAATTCTAGTTACAGTTCCCTCAACTGTTTAAACAAACAAATGAACAAAGTCACATGTTGGAGTGTTGAGGATGAGTCTCGCAGCCTGAGGAGGAAGCTGCTCTGTGGTCCGGCAGTACGGCAGCGGATACTTCTGTATCTTTTGCCAGACGGAAGCAGGGTGAACAGACTGTGGCTTGGCTGAGTGTCGACTTTTAGTATCACAAGGCTTTTAAAACACCCAAATATTAAATGTTAAGAATGAAAAATGAAGTCTAAATCTGTAAAAACATTTCAATACTTGATGCTGTGCAACTATTCACCCCTAATGACAAACAAAAACATGTATCTGAGACCTCCAGACTTCACTGTGGTGCTTGTTGATGCCTCCTCTGCTGCAGCTTCAGCGGCTGAAGTCGGACGGGTCTTGTCGGCCATTTGCGGCCTCGTCCGTGCACTCCTGCACGCAGAGACTCATTGAAGTCATGAAAAAATGATAAATGCTGCAGACACTGTCCGACGCTGTTTACATGAGTGCCCAAGGGCAGCAGGAGCGCAGGGTGGCAGCAGGCGGGTAAGAAGACAGCTGTGGTCAGACTGCAGACTGGGAGGCAGGAGTTTTGGACGTCGGGGTGAATCTCACTGAGACTTTGTGTGGATTCATGCTCAATCATTTCCTGGAGCTTCTTCACCAGGACCAGTCGGATGTGTTGGAGTTTCCTCGAGCTGAGAAATGAATCCAAGAAATCTGCCAGTGGTGTTTTCCTCTCTGAAAACCTCTGAAACAGCAGCTGAAAGGAGAAATACCGCACACACACAATGGATTTCATGTTGCACCAGATTAGACCTCTCTTTTTTCCTCTACAACAGCCTGAACCTTTGTGCTGACTGTATATTGGTGTGAAAAACAAGGAAGACGTGTATTATTTGTCTGACTTTTCTGTTCCTGTCCTCCAGACCTTTTTCAGGTGGTTTGTTACTGCCTCGCTCGAGGGTGGAAGACTTATTTTACCCTAAAGATGACTTCAATTTGAACATTAATTTAACATATGTTCGATGGAAATATCATATTTATCAGACAAATCTGTCATAATGTGAAATTTATTTGCAGAAGGGAAACTTTAGCTGGCTCATGACCTTAGATCCATATTTTCTGTGTACTGAAACAAACTATTAACAAGGTAAGTAAGCGCTTGCCTACTCAGTACACAATTATATCTGAGTTAACACCAACCTAAACTGGTAACCTGTAAAAGGAAGGTTCACCCAAAAATACCCCATAAAGAAGAAGTGAGTTCTTACCTCACACTCCTCCTCTGCATGGTTGATCCTCCTCAGGAGACACCACTGAGCACCATGCACACTGTGTCTCTCTGCTGCAGAACAAAATGAACAAATGGTAATGCAGCCAGATTAATAAAAAAAAAAAAAAGTGTTTCAACACTCACCAAGCTGCTCCTGCTTGGCCTGGATGATGCTCCTCAGTTTGTCCAGTTCCTTGTACTTCATTGCGAGCAGCAGCTTCGCATCTCTGAACTGAGGTTTTTGAGAAAGACTGACTTTTGCCAGTTTTTGATTTGAAAGCAGCATCTTCTCTGCAGCCCTCTGCAGCCGCTGAACCTGGAGGGGAACACGTGGTTCAACACAGCGAACACAGTGAATCCACAGAGAGAGTTTTGTTTGCTCAGAAGAAGAAGAATATGATGTAGGACTCACCTTCTCACTGCGCCTGATGATGAGACTGATCTTGTCTTCATCCTCCAGCAGCTCTCGCAGCTCTCTGGTCCTCAGAGCTCCAAACTGCAGCGACAGTGACATGATGACACTTCTACTCTTTGCTTCATCAGAGGTGTAGTAGGCTACCTGATGAGTCCTGCTGGGGCGCAATGCGAGCTGGTGATGCTGCATTCAGGGACCGACGGAAAAGGTATGACTGAAGCTTCCTACAAGAAAATGATAGCTGCTGGGGCGTAACATGATCAACGTGGAAAAGCGACGTGTGTTTCAGAGTTATGGTGCCTTCGTGAAAATGGAAGATGTCTGTGGTATTGATGAATTAATTCACATTAAAGGGGCACTACATAGTTTTCGGGAAGAAATTCAAAATTTCAATATTATCAAAATATTTACAATATTAATGAGGTAATAACACAAACTCAGAGATATTTATTTTTTCATGAATAGAATTTAAAAAATGTTCAATATAAAAATACAATTTTTAAAATCTTTTTTCTTTTAAAAAAAACAGCTTTTTATTCATTTTTATTACAGCATATTGTTTTATTTCTAATAATCTTATATCTTTAATATTATATTATTGTCGGGTATTTTATTCGATTTGACTTTTGTGTTGCTTTACTGTTTATTTTGTATTGTTTATTATTATTTTGATTCGATCGAGTTTTAATCCTGATTCAACCATGTAAAGCACTTTGTGGCTTTGTTTTGAAATGTATTCCACAAATAAAGCATTTTTTCGAATCACAGTCTTATTTATTGTATGATTAAAACATTTTATTGTCATCATGTTTTTAAAAAAATGACATTGCTACTCTGCTGCTGTAAGAAACTTGCAAGTTTGGGTCTCATAGTTTTCATTCATGAAGATCAGTGTGTAGATTCTGTAGCAGCCTGTTAATGACATGTAATACTGAAAACAAGGGATGTTTTTGTGTTGTTATTATTGTAAAAGAAAGCAAAAAACACATGTATGTGATATTCCTGTTGGAATATATGTGAGATACAATGCAGTCATTCGATATAAAAGGAGAATAGTTCTGTCTGTACTGTATTAACAGCAGTGTGGACTGTTTGTTTTGATCTTTCCACACAGACCAACTGATGCGTGTTGTTGACATCCTGTCACTGTGGGGTGACTCTGGGGTTTCTCCTGATGTCATCACAGTCTCTCTTCAGGTGATCCCTGCCACCCGCCCTCAGAATAACTCAGCTATATGTGGCCTGGGTTAATCCTTAAGACGAGGCTGCAGAGCTGCGTCCCCGCTCATCCTGCAGTGAAAGTCCTGCGCTGAGACACAGAGGACTTTCTCCTCCTGAGAGGACAGCATGCAGATTAACCACAACGGCCCTCAACACAGGACACCTCCACTGTGTGAGTAAATCATTTACTTTATGTTTGATCTTACACAGTATTTTATTAGAGTCGTATGTTAAAGCAGATCCAGATCAGGAGTATGAGGCTTTAACTGCATACGAGTAGCTATTGATTATCACTAATAATAAACATGTTTTATAGCTTTACATGTTGCAAAGGCACAGATTTGTCTTTAATTGTATGTCCTCACAGTAGTGTGTTGTGTTGCGCAGGTATTGTGAATGAACTCACCCTGGAAAGCTTCTGCTCTGTTACATAAGAAGCTTTTCAGTTCTCTGTACTGTATTTAGGCAACAGCAAGTTGTACTCAGCAGGCGTCGATTCTCACCTGCTGCTGTTGTTTCCTGTGTTTTCATATCTGATGTTACCCATAATTCTCATCTGAGGCTTGATGGAAGACGAGAAAGCAGAAGTCTGACTGTTTTCAGGCTTTAAACTGCAGTTTGGGCGCTGAGAGACACAAATATTAAAATTAATGATCAAAATACAACATCTAATACTGCTATTTACGTAAAAAGAAAGGTTAAAAAGGCAACATGGCATCATGTCTACTCATCACCACTTGGTTGAAACCGGACGGTACCTGGAGAAACGTGGGATGAGATGAAATACTTTATCAAGATAAATGTACAATTAATGTGAAACTTGTGATTTTATTTGTGTGGTTTTCTTTCCTTTTTTGTTCCCCTGCAAGAAATTTGTGCAGTAAAGCAGTTTTAGTCGCCCGTTCTCATGAAAACACTTTAATAAGGTTTTAAGATAGTCTATAAAGGAAAGTCCAAACAGGACAGTTGTAGGCCGGGAGTGTTGTGAAAAACTCTTTAGTGTAGATACATTCAATGAAGCTGCAGCGTGTGTTTCTGTAAAATCAAACCATTGTGTGTGACTTCATATCTCCACATTTTCTGCCTTCCAGCACAGTGATGCATCCTCTGCTGCTTCTACCAGTCTGAAGTCTGAAGTGTGAGCCAGAACCAACCAGCACCATGAGCGTCGAAACCGCCTGCAGGCCAGAGCTGGACTCGGAGCACAACGGCGAGCTGGCCGACCTGGTGGCAGCCATGAACGTGTCCGCCAACCAAGTGACCTCACCCAATGGCCACAGGCCCGCCCCCCCGAGGGCCACCAGCTCCAACAGAGCCCGACTGTCGGACAGGAAGATGTCCCTGCAGGAGAGGGGGAGCCGCATCGCCCGACAGCCCACCATCGAGACCAAACGGGTGTCCATCACCGACGCTGATGTGAGGAGACCCGAGACACAGATGTTGGACTTGTTTACTTAATTCAACATGAGATCCATTAATGGTTAACATCTCTTTTTCTTCTGCAGGATTGTGTCCAGCTCAACCAGTATAAATTAAATAAAGAGATTGGAAAGGTGATTAATGAGAGCAGTGTCCTACATTAAGCGCAGCACAAGTGTTGGCAAAGGCTTGTAAATCTGTTTATCTTTGTTGTTTCTGCACTGCAGGGTTCATACGGAGTGGTGAAACTAGCTTATAATGAAGACTCTGAACAGTACTATGTAAGTTGAAGCTTATAAATGCTGTTTTCATACAATCTGAAGCTGTCATGACCGTCGCTGTGTTCATCTCTTTACTCAGGCGATGAAAGTCGTTTCAAAGAAGAGGCTGATGAGGCAGTGTGGATTTATACGTGAGTTGATAAAAAACATTTAAATGTCTCATGAGTTTTTATTTTTCCTGTGGTGCTGGTGGTCACATGTTTTTTGTGTTTGTGTGTAATTTCAGGCCGCCTGCCTCCTCAAGGGTCGCAGCAGGATCTGGTCCCTAAAGCCACGTTGCCTCTGGAGAAGGTGTACAAGGAGATCGCCATCCTGAAGAAGCTGGACCATCATAATGTTGTGAAACTAGTGGAGGTCAGTCACGTGTCAGTACATTCGCTGTACATAAAACTGATTATAGTGCAGTTTGAGAGTTCCTTGTGTAGCTTGACATGCTCCTCAGTTTCTGGAAGAAATAGTATAGTGGTGGTATTCGTGTAAAACAGTGCAGGATGTGACCTGTCTTGCAGGTGCTCGATGATCCCCATGAAGACGGACTTCACATGGGTAGGGACTCATTCATCCCTTGTGCAGTAATTACATTTATGTGTCAATATAAAGTGCGGGAGTCATTAAATTCTGATTATTTGTCCTCAAGCCTTCGAATTGGTGACAAAAGGGTAAGTTTTTTGCATTTTCTCTCACATTCCCAGATAGTTTGAGCCTGTCTTTAAATTTAAATCTACATATAAACTCTGTCCTGCCTTCCTCCACCTCTCTCGTCGGTCAGCCCGGTGATGGAGGTGCCTACAGACGACCCTTTCACAGAGGAGCAGGCTCGCTTTTACTTCAGAGACGTCGTCCTGGGAATAGAGTACTGTAAGTACAGGTTTAACTAACAGAGATTCAACTCTTGACCTTTATAGTTCCCATATGAATATATAAAACTCGTATTTCTTAGCTGCTCAGCAGACAATCAACATGTTGACTTCTCTGTCTCGTCCAGTGCACTATCACAAGATCATCCACAGGGACATCAAACCCTCCAACCTGCTGCTGGGCGACGATGGTCACATCAAAATCGCAGACTTCGGAGTGAGCAACGAGTTCGAGGGGACGGACGCCCACCTGTCGAGCACGGCGGGGACGCCGGCCTTCATGGCTCCAGAGATGATGACCGAGCACGAGGAGAGCTTCACTGGAAAGGTGAGACAAAACTGAAACAGACAGAGATAACCACTGAAGGTTTTGGATTCCTGCTTAATTGTGAGAAATGAAGAACTGATGTCCGAACGCCTACTGAGAGCCCTGATGATCACTGTGTTTGTTTACCAGGCGTTAGACGTGTGGGCGATGGGAGTCACGCTGTACTGTTTCGTCATTGGGAAGGTGAGCAGGTTCACAGCAGAATGAACGTAGAATAAAGAAGCAGCAGCATTTAAACAACTTTCATCTCGTCTGTCATGTCCCAGTGCCCTTTTTATGACGAATACATCGTCTCTCTGCACAACAAGATCAAGAACAAACCGGTGGAGTTTCCAGACACGTAAGCAAACTTTTACAGAGCAGAATCACTGATAATGTTGGAGGATTTAATAGGATTCATATCAATACAACATAATGTTATAGTATCAGTTCAAACCGTAGACACTGGGGTCATTGGGGGTCAATCAATCAAAAGGCGTAGTTTGATGACATCATGAAGCAGTGTGGGATCATGGGAGTTGTTGTCTTCAGTGTTGTACAACCACCGTTCCTGATGAAAATCTATGTAGGATTTAGCAATACAAACAATAGAGACAAACAACAGTAAAGAGTGGCTAGCTCGCTAGTTTGCAGATTTTCCTTCCTCACTCTCTGACACATCATCTGGTGTCTCCCAGGAAGTTATAGTGCAGTGAACGCACCGTTACCGCGAATAAAATTAAGTAAGTACACAACCCAACAAAATACTGTGTAAGCTCTGGCCAATTAATGCAGAAATAACTCGTGTTAGTGCAGACGAAGACTGTATCTGGCAGCAAAAAACAATTGTTTTCACACTTTGTTAATGTGTTAAAGTAGATGTCAATATTGAATATTATAATAGTGAAGCTTCTGAAAATATTTTACTTAGTTGTAGAGAAGAAGTGATTAGATAAGCTGATAATTTGTTAATAAAGAGTCATTCTGTTCTCTTTTCACTGACTTCATCTCTCTGTTTATGTCCTATGATGATACCGCTGTTACATCCTGTACATATTATCATAAAACCAGGAGTCACATGAAAACATGCAAAGAATCAGATCAGTCTTGTTTCCTCTCACTTCACAGGCCTGTGATAAGTAATGGACTGAAGGAGCTCATCGAGAAGATGCTGGATAAAAACCCTGAAACAAGAATCACCATCCCTGAGATTAAGGTGACTGGGAAAGAAAATCACCACATCTGATTAAAGACGACGTGCTCACTGCCAGTTTGAGTTTAATTGTCATAATGATGTGTTGTTTTTAATGCGTGTGTTGTTAACAGCTCCATCCGTGGGTGACGGAGAACGGCTCCAATCATCTTCCCCTGGAGGAGGAGCACTGCTCGGCGGTGGAGGTCACTGAGGAGGAGGTGCTGAACAGCGTCAAACTCATCACCAGCATTTCCACTATGGTGAGTCGCACGTCGCTCTGCTCACAGTTTAACACTCGCTGGTTTGAGTGTTTCAGGTGAAACATCTCAGCTGCAGGATTCACATTTAGGCTTCCTCTCTCAGCTCTGTCAGACCTGTTCCTCAAATCTTATTTCCTCTGTGACATTAAAGCAACATTATGTACGTTTTTTACTGTAAAACAACAGCTTCAAAATCATGTTGATGGTACAGTGTCTTGTAACAGGGTGAATGGTGTCTCTGTCCCCTCTATCACTTGTTTCTGCTCTATGTAACTTCAGTGAGAGGGTCGGATCACAGCGTTACATACATGTTTCCTTCATGGTTCCTTAGGTCAAGAAATTGTTATGATGTAATGAGTTTTGTTTTGTAGTTACTGTTACAGACCTGGGGTTTGTATTTACAACAGTGGTGTTGCACTCAGAGACTGTGGGGGGCGCCAAATCACACAAAAAGCCAATTTCTACATAATGTTGCTTCAAGAGGAAATGTAATGTAATGTTTCCTCAAGTGGTCGTCACTAAAAACATTAATAATAAATTATAAAAATTGGCTATTTGTTGTTATGTGTACTTAAGATTATGATTACATTTGCTAATGATTCATTTGGAGAATGGTGTGTGGTTTTCTTCTGTAGCATGGCAACATTTCCTTGGTGTGGAGACAACATGTAAATGTTTAGTATTTTGACTGAGACTGTCTCTGGTGTCCACTGCAGATTCTGGTGAAGTCCATGCTGAGGAAGCGCTCCTTCAGTAATCCCTTTGAGTGTCAGGGCAGACGGGCGGAGAGGTCCATGTCTGCCCCTGGAGGTCTTCTTATGTAAGTAGCCTACTCTGCAAATCCTGCTCAGCCAAACTGCCAGCTCTGCGATTAGGCCTCTAACAAAACAAAGCAGCGAGCAGATGCTTGGATAAAAATAGATCAGTCAGTTTCATACTTTATATGTGCTGTGAGTCTCTCACATTTTAAATATACTAGCTCTGCCATCATATCTACACCATTAATCTCTGCATACTGACTAGCTGTTCTACTGTATTTGCTTTGTTTTGGTCCCTAAATTAGCAGCACCCTCAGCCAGATAAAAGCATTTGTCCTCTCCTGATAAGCTAAATGGATGCCCCTGCGGCAGCAGTAATGGCTGCGCTGCTTTTGTTTTCCATTAACAAGCCAGTCCTGTCTGCGGGGGGGCCGCTGGCACAGCTAATTACACCTACATGTGAAGAGATGTGGAGCTGCAGCTACATCCTCCTCCACACATGCCCAGGCAGCAGCAGCAGCAGCAGCAGCAGCACCAGTCCTACACCACTGCAGTCTCCCACACACTGAAATCTGTGCAGATGTCTGTTCATCTGTGATGTGTAAATGGTGAAATCGTTGACAACAGCCAGTGCATTTGGACACTTTTGTAACAAAGAGTGGATTAAACAGGATGTTGTTATTAAAGGTGAATAGTTTCCAGTTGGACAGGTGTAGTTTGGCTCTACAGCTGGCTTAAAGAAGATCAAAATGTTTGAATTTGATCTTCTTGGAGGGATGATGTATTGTGGCATCGAGCTCCAGAGATTAAATATTTCACTCCGCCTACAGTAATATGGATCATTTATGTCAAGGTTATTTCTTTATAGTCTGGTTTGATTTTACAGGAGCTGGATGTATGGAAATCTAAAGTGTACAATATTAAATAAACGAGTAATTATGAAATGAGTAACCATGTGAATAAACACATACAAAATATGTCATTAACTATGACATTGCAAATTAACTGTATCAATATTTAACACATTCAACTCATTTTTATTACATGTTATTTCACCAAGCTTCTTTATCCAATAACAGAGTTTATTGCAGATTTTCTTTTTGTCCATTCCAGCAGTTGTAGTAAAATATAAGTAATGTCAGTCGTGATTGGCTGTCTGCTCAACAGCCTATTACATAACAGGCTCTGCTCTGTTTGACTTCACTGACAGAAAAAAAACTCTTGGACAAGACATACTGTTAATGAAGTAAAGCAGTCATGTGTGATAGTGTGAAATATTGTGAAATAAAAAAAGTTGTAAAAAAGAAAATTGGAAATAAAAACGGCTGGAAATTTAAAAAAAAAAGGGAAATTAACCTGCAATAAACTCTGAAGGATGAAAATGAGTTGAATGTTAAAAACTTACATATTTTGTATTTCTTCACATAATCACCTATTTCATAATATCTTATATATTTAATATTGAACACTTTGGGTCTCCAACCAGTCATCCACAGGAAAAATGACAGATTTCATAATAGTTATTCAGTTTCTTGCTCAGCGTTAGATGAGAAGACACCATATACCAACATACAACTGTTATATTTGTCAGTTAAATACAAAGCTACAGCCGGTTAGCTTAGCTTAGCACAAAGACTGCAAACGAGTGGAAACAGTTAGCTAAATATTTGCTCCTCACTTTTGTTTTTGTACAAAATGAACAGTTAATCAGTGAGCTTTGGAGGTGCTCAGTGGACTTTGTTATCTTTGGAGAGGGAGAGGCTAGCTGTCTCCCCTTGTTTACAGTCTTTATGCTAAGCTAAGCTAATCGCCTGCTGGCTGCAGTTTCATATTTACTGTTTCTCATCTAACTCTGCAAAAAGCAAGTTTATTTTCCAAAATGTCTGACTTGAACCGCTGCAGTCCTGCTGCAGTGAAATGTTTTTCAATCTGTTCATCATTAACTGTGTTGCAAACTGATTTGAGTATAAATTCTGGCCTTTTACATTACATCTCCTTCTTGCAGGGGCTCTTGGGGCTTATTGGGGTCTACGCCTCAGCCTTCCCTGAGGTAAACTTTATAAAACTGCTCAGACTGAGCTCATGTGCTTCATACACGGCGCGGCTCATCGGTTGTTTGTTCAACCTTAAGAGGATTTAAGAGAGACGAGACAACACAAGGCTCTCAACAACGAGCTGTACCCAAAATAAACGGACACATGGTTGTTGTTGAGTGCGGAAGCTGAGAACGTGTGTTCGGCTGCCAGCAAGTCAATTATTTAGTTACCTTGAGACAACAAAGCTCGTTTCCTTGTGATGACAGGTAAATTGATCTCATTATCGTCAAGGACAAAAGGCTGAGAAGCACAAGAGGACGATTTTGATTTCTAGAGATCACGGGGTAATTGTGGAGAACTCAGAAACGACTTGTTCGAGATCACTGTCATGACTGTCAGGGAGGATTTAAGTCTTTAAATGACGAACACTGATCTGAACAACACATCCTCACACCTTAACGACTTAATAGGTAAATTGCTAATCACTCCCTCAACGACAAAGCCTACTGTACATGACCTTTGGTGAGTCATACCAGATTTTAGTGTGGCCTTTCTAGGCTTCCGTAGCCGAGTGCTTTGTGTTGGCTTTGCTGTCTCTCCTGTGTCCTCTTGAGGTTGATGTGATGAGCTGTGCTGTGGAGGACGTGCACTCTCTGACATTTTTAGTCTAGTGTTTTCCCTCCAACACCCCTCCTGCTCCTGCTCCTCCTCCTCCGCCTCCTCCTCATCTGCAATCTCACTTAGTCCTACCCCCAACAACATGATCGAGCGTTTTTCTCACCCGCAGGAAAGTGAGCAACGAGGGGAGCAGAGACGGAGAGCTGGAGGACTTGTATGAAGATGATACATTTACAGAGTGTACAGAATAAAACAGATTAAAACACAGGAGAGACCCATGCAGAAATGTATTTGTTTTTCTACCTTTCCTTCTTTCTCTCTTAATGTTGCTTCCTGCTTGCTGTACTTACATGCTTTTCTCACTTTAGTGCAGACGACCTGTGATATCGAATATTTAAAAGATGGATAGTTCATGACCTAAACTGATCACACGTAGGATTAGATTTCATTCTGCTTGTTTACTGATGTGTTAATATTTCAGATACAGACGGCATGATTGGTGATCTTTGGATTGTTGTTAAAAATGATATGAAAGAAGATATTTTTACATTTTCCTACAGCTGTTGAAGACAATAAAAGCTCTCATTTCAAACAGTGACTCTGAGAAAAATGCAGCTTCTTTAATGTGCAGCGCCACAGCAAGTTTGTTGTGTTGAATGTGAAACACTAGATGGCGACCTTGTGACAACAAGCCTTTGTCTTGTCCTTGCTTTGCCTCTCACTCCTTTTTTGCCTTTTCCCTTTATTTATTTATTTTTTGGTCATACTTACGTAGCGAGAAATTGGACAAACACACTTTGAAACAATCAAATAGTGGCTTGATTTTTAAGCCTGTGTCAGTATCAAGTGCACTTCATTCTCAAGACCAGTAGAGGGCGGCATTTTGTTGCAAGTAAAGGCATCAACAACGATCCAGGAGGCCTTGAGTTTGAGCCCTTTGAAATAGTACTAACCCACCCTGCTAGAGCTCAGATTTGACCTTTACAGCAATTAAAATACGTTCAAAAACAGCAAAGGAAAATGTCGCATATGATCATCATCTCTTGGAATATGTTCACAATATCAACAAAACTCTTGCATGAAAATAATGCAATATCTAATTGTTATGGGCAGATCAGGGATTTCTCAAGATCCAGGTCATATGTAATCAGAAAGCTGTTGGGTGCACCTGTGATGTTCTGAGCACATCACAGCTGCTCAGTTGGTTGTGTGCTTCAGGGAGTCAACGCCTTCAGTTGGCTCTCTGCATTTTCTGTTTGGGGTGGAAATCTGGGTTGGGTGTTTGAGAATTATTTCTTTTGAGCCATTCAGCAAAGTGCTGGTGGATTGTGTGGGACCCTTACCCAGAACAAGGACTGGAAATCAGTTTAGTCTCACAATCATGTGGGCATCCACTCGTTTCCCTGAGGCAGTGGCAGGCCTTGGTGAAATTCTTCTCCGTCTTTGCAGTCCAAGAGTGGTCCAATCGGATCAAGGCTCAAATTTTATGTCTAAGGTGTTCCAACAGGTGATGCGACAGATGGGGACAACTCACTGTCCCTCCAGTGCGTATCATCTGGACAGCCAAGGGGTTAGCTTGAAATCAATGCTGAGAGCTTCCTGTCATGAGTTCAAGGGAGACTGGGATGAGGGTGTTCCTAAGAATCTATTGGTTCAGGTAAATATTGTATATAACATTTTTGCAGCTCCTATAAAAGGTTGAAGACAGCGGGTTGCCTTTGACGTTTTTTTACTGGAAGGTGAAGGACAACTGATTTAAAGACAGAAATTATAAATCAAGAGATGATCAGATTACAACATTTAGGAAAAAGTTCAATAAAAGGCCTCCAGGAGCCTCTAAATCTAAACTTCAAATAATTAAAAAAAATGTAATCTTAACCAGGGTTTGGAAGTATTTCATAATAAACGCATTACAACTTTCTATGTACTGATGCCCCACCGCTGCTTGCAGCTGTTGCCCTTTTAAATTGTTACCAGGATATTTATCTATGGTTGGTCAAACATCTTGGCTGATATTTCTCACGTGTCCTCGAAAATATGAGGCGAGAATGCAAGATTCATTCATTCATGTTGTTCTCAATTTAAATTTAATTGATTGAAGTGATTCAAAACTGCAAAGCCAATGAAAAGCTGAAGAAATATAATGAAAAATGTTGATAAAACCTGAATATCTTCCTGAATTCAAGTGCCTATAACCAGTGGAAACTAGTTTTGTGGATTAAGGAACATTAACATCTTTCATACAGTATCCCAACACTGCTCTCTTCTCTCTTTAACTGTGTTGCAAAAATAGATGTTTCAGGTCTGAGGATAAGAAGGACGCATGAGGCTGCAAAATGTAAAATCACTGACCAAGAGAGCTACTGCCAGTCACCACCACAGTGATCAGCACAAGTTTCAGGTATATCACGCTGTGCATACATCACTGGTTTTTCGGAGTGACAGGCTTTATTAAGCTAAACCTACAGGTCCAAACAGACGACAGCGTGCTGTAGAGTGGGCCTGAAGGTTTCTCTGGAGGTGTGTGCTGTAGGTGGACCAATATCTGTGATGGTCTGAGACGGAACAGAGCAACGTGGGAAAGAGACAATGGCAACAAGCGCTGAGTGGAGACAAAAAGCTCTGGATGTATTATGAAAAAAAATATATACTTTTTTTAGCTAACGAATGAACTGCGATATAAAGACAGCTTTGAAAAAATTGTTCGACATTCTGGGGGAAACAGCTGGCCTGGTTCTGTCTGAAGGTGAAAAATAATTATCTTCTTCAAAACCACAACTTGTTTTTACATTTCAGTTTTTGTACAGATTAAACAAACAAGACACATTGTGTTCAAGGTGCTCGTAGGTAGATTGTGTCACATTTAAACTGAGCCAGGTGAACTGTCTCCCTCTGTTTTAAATCTTTATGCTAAGCTAAGCTAACAGGCTCCAGTCTCATATTTACTGTAGACACATGAGAGGGTTTCAATCTTCTTGTTTCATTCTTGACTTAAAGTAAATAAATGTGAATGCATCATATCATCAAATATAAACAGTAGTAGCTCAATAGCATTATTTCCCAGGTCAGTATTAGTTTGCACACATTGTGGACCCTGGGAACATAGAACCTTAGGAACATAGGATCCTCGCAACAAATGGCCTTGAGAATATAGGATCCTGGGAAAGCATGTAGGACTAGGGAACATATGACCCTGGGAACATATGGCCTTAGAGACATAGGACTTTGGGAACACAGGATCCTGGAACATAGGACCTAAAGAACATAGGATTGTGGGAACATAGTACCTTGGGAACTTAAGACCTCAGGAACATAAGACCTAAGGAACACAGGAACATGGGAACGTAAGACCTTAGAAACATAGGATTTTGGGAACAATGGATCCTGGAACAGAACACCTAAGGAACATAGGATCGTGGGAACATAGGACCTTGGGAACATAAGACCACAGGAACATAAGACCTCAGGAACATAAGACCCTAAGGAACACAGGACCATGGGAACGTAACATCTTAGAAACATATGACTTTGGGAACAAAGGATCCTGGAAAATAAGACCTAAAAAACATAGGATTGTGGGAACATAGGACCTTGGGAACATAAGACCTCAGGAAAATAAGACCTTAGGAACACAGGACCTTGGGAACAAAGGTCCTTTGAACATAAGACCTAAAGAACATTGGATCTTGGGAACATAAGACCTTAGAAACATATGCCCCTGGGAACATAGGACCTTAGAAGCATATGCCCCTGGGAACATATGCCACTGGGGAACATAAGACCTTAGAAGCTTATGCCCCTGGGAACATATGCCACTGGGGAACATAAGACCTTAGAAGCATATGCCCCTGGGAACATAGGACCTTAGGAACATTAGACCTTAGGAACGTAGGACCCCAGGAGAGCAGATATATTGAACTGGGGAACGTAGAACCCTGAGAACATAGAGCCTTAGGAACACAGGACCCTTTGTCCCTTTCCCATTTTGTGCCACATAAATGTGGGGAACATAGGACCCTGGGAACACAGGAATGACTGTAACAAATAGAGCTTGTTAGCATAGTCACTGTCTCAATCATTTGCTCTCAATCTGATTTTTCATCGAGACAGTAGGACTAATGTCGCGGCATCATAGAAAGAAAAGCTTAAATTATTACTATAATCTGATCAGGTGGAGACACGTTTCATGAAAAGTAGCACATTTTCTATCGCAGATAAACATCTTATATCCTCAAGTGGCTTGTAGCCTCCAATAAAACCCAGCCTAAAAATGGTTTAAAATATCAGAAGAATAAATTTCATCCACTCCTGCGTTACATTCTGTGTGTGAGCTGCTCCGTAAATATGTTAAAATTAAATAAAAACAACTACTAAGCCTCTGCAGGCTGAAATGGTTCATGAGACCATTTGTATTCCTGCAGTCAGCCCATTTTTCAGCCGTTGCAGTTATGTGAAGACCAAAGAGGAGTGTTTCTGAGCAAAGATTTCTGTGGAAACAGTTGCCATGCAACAGCACAATACTGCGCTCATACAGAGTAGTAACTTCACTGTATGACTGCTCTTTTTCCTGAGCTCACTGCCTGAGTAGTAATGCACCGACCTATTCTGTTCTATTCTATTCTCCTGTATTTACTGCATCTTAAAATACACAATACAGTCTTTATTTTCTGGGCTGTAACTGTGGTGTCATTGTCTCATGGATGGGCAGGGGAAACTTTGTTCCAGTGTCTGGGTCCACACCCAGACTCCCTTCAGTTTCCACATCCAGAGCCAGCTGCAGTTCAGCCTCAGATACTTAGCTAAACACTGACCCTTGGCTCTCGCTGTTCACCCTGTGTTCCTGTCACCACGCCACGTTTCACCCCTCTTTTCTCTCCCTCTCGCTGCCTGTAATTCACCACGACTGACCCCACTGGCCCGCTGTCAACTGAACTGTACATCCCCCTCAAGGCTGGAAAGGGGAGGAAGGATTTTCTTTTTTTTCTTTTTTTCTTTTTTTCTTCTTCCCTGCACTGTTGGGAATCCCCTGTGCCCACATTCATAATGAGTCACCAGCTCAGACGTCAGGCAGCCCCACAAACACTGGAAGGTATAATTTGTCAGCCGGTTGGCACCTGAGGAGCTAATTGTAAAACAAAGCATGACTGGCTAGACGCTGTTAAGGTAAAAGAACACACACAGATGCCTCACGCTGAGGAACAGCAGCACCGACAGGACTCTTTCAGAGATGAATACACTGGAAATACAAAGCAAGAAAAGAAAGACATGTTCAAATACATAATAATGACATGTGGAAGGCAACAGACTGCATGGCTTTCATCAAATCCAACATGGAAACATAGGACTTTGGGAACAGACAACCCTGGAACATAAGACCTCAGTATCATAGGGCCTTAGGAACATACAGTAGGACATTGGGAACATAGGGCCCTGGGAACATAAGACCTAAGAAACATAGGACTTTGGGAACAAAGAACCCTGGAACATAACATCTCAGGATCATAGGAACTTGGGAACATAAGACCTTAGAAACATCGGACTTTGGGAACAAAGAACCCTGGAACATAACATCTCAGGATCATAGGAACTTGGGAACATAAGACCTTAGAAACATCGGACTTTGGGAACAAAGTACCCTGGAACATAAGACCTCAGTATCATAGGGCCTTAGGAACGTAGGGCTTTGGGAACATGGGGCCCTGGGAACATTAGATCTCAAGAACATAGGACCTTGGGAACATAGGATCCTGGAACGTAACCCCTAACCAACATAGGATCTTGTAAACATAAGACCTTAGGAACAGAACTTTGGGAACATCAGACCATAGGAACATAGGACCCTGGGAACATAGAATCTTAGGAACATAGGACCTTGGGAACATAGGACTGTGGGAACATAGGTCCCTGGGAACATTGGCCCTCAAGAACATAGGACCTTGGGAACATAGGATCCTGGAACGTAAGACCTAACGAACATAGGATCTTGTAAACATAATACCATAGGAACATACAACTTTGGGAACATAATATCTTAGGAACATAGGACCCTGGGAACACAGGATCCTGGAACGTAAGACCTAACGAACATAGGATCTTGTAAACATAAGACCATAGGAACATACAACTTTGGGAACATAATATCTTAGGAACATAGGACCCTGGGAAAGCACATATGTAGAACTGGGGCCACAGAACAATAGAAACATAGAATACAATACAATACAATAGAAGCAGTAAGTAGTAGCTGTTGTGCCCGGTAACCTTTTCAGACTGAGGAACGTTCTTGGTGGCTATTTGGCATGTGTTTATATGATTGTACCTCTCACACTGTTCTTTATTTATGTGTTTATTACACTAAAAAAAGCAAAGAGGGCTAATTGGACATAGCAAACTAGCCACTAACACATCTCTCAGCTGGCCAGCGGGAGCTACAGGGCAGTCGGTGTCGGCATGGTCAGACAGTGCATGTTCATGTGTTTTGGAGGAGCAGCTGTGAACGGAGAAAATTGAGCTCGCTCTTTCTGGTATCTACAAGCCTAGCGACCCCAGCTTTAACAGATGATTCCACAGTGCCAGAAGTCTTCATATTACATCTAGTCATTAACAGTTCGTTATCACTTTGTGTCTGTGGTGGGAGTTCAGACTTCCAAAATAGATATTAGATATAATGTGCAAATTCACACCGCATCCTGCTAGACAAGTGACTCACTTTCATTTGTGTAAAAACATTCATGACAAGCAGGACTATGAATGAATAATCTTTCTAATAATCATGCAATATAGTTAACACTGTGTGTGGCCTCCTCGCTGCAGACGGCCCCGGGTCAGAGCTCTGTCAGAGGAGGTCAAACAGACAGGTCACCTCCTCTGACAGCGAGCTGACTGCAGAGGAGCCTCCTACTGTACAACTGTCCAGGGAGGGTTTGGACGCTTCGGGGTTGATTTCAAGAAGTCACTTACCCACCATTAGTGGCTTGTTGATGTTGTGTTGGATGACATTTCTTGGATTTTTTTTTCTTCTATAATAGAAATGTTTTTTGTTCACAGCTCTGCATCTCAGACTTCACTGGACTGGCAAAAGGGAAAATCACTTAAAAAGGAAATTTCTAAAAGGCAAGTGCACACATGTGATTGTCCAAATGTAAGACCGAGCTATTCATTTCACAATAATACAAATCTTTTTCTGCTCTGTCTTAAAATATTCTCAAAGCACTTTTGCAACCCAATTATTCTTCATCATTTCAGTGAGTCAGTGTCTGCAGCAGACTTTTCTCTAAACAGTGGGACTGAAGATGAAGCTAGCTACAGGCAGGAAAACAGAAAATGAAAACTTTGTTTATGTAGCATAGGGTCTTAGTAAAGACAACAGTGTAGTTACCTTTGCATGCAGGAAATGCAAAAACGGATAATAGATTTTCGTCTTGTCTGCTGTACTGTTCTTCATTTCTCTAAGTGTTCTGGTAGATACTTGGGTTTATATGGGCTTCAAGGCAATTATTTCTCCTCCAGGTGAGAGTTTCATCACATAAGTTTCCTAAATTGCACATCACAGAACAATCTCTCACCTCAGCTTCACAAAAAATAGTCTGCACCCTCTCAAATGTGTTTGTTTCTCATTTGTTTGCAAAGGATCTTAATTTCAAAGTATTGTCGTAGAAAAACAGGCAACGCTTTCAATTCAGGTCTTTGTATTGGTATTAGTAAGTGTTAGTAAAAGGGCAATAAGGCCATTTAGATGCTTAAATACAAGACTATATATATAGAAGTGTTAATAGCATAATAAACATGATGCTTACAAGAACTTTAATGTAACATATTCCCCCCAAAAACTGTATTTTACAGGAATTTGATGAAATGTTTGAGAATAAATTAAATCATCCATATGTAATAAAGACATTTAATAACAATTTAAATAATGAAGTTTGAACATTTTTTATTTTGATGATGATGTTTTGTTTTTTTCAAGGCGACGTGGTGTGACTGTGACTCTCCTGCAATGGGAGGCCTCGAACGAACATGCAGAGTGACGTAACTGTGAGACAGCAGGGGGGGAGGAGGGGGGAGGACTTAATTTTAGACTCACCTTTAACAAACTTCTGCTCATCACACAAGCCTCTGTAGTTATGAATAATCTCCTCCGGAGTTATTAGGAATCAGTTTGATCATCAGAAGTGACAAACAGGAAAATGCTAAAAACTCTTCGGCTGACAGCCGTGTTGCTGTATGTTGCAGCCAGATGGAGAGCGCTCATCCTGAGGAACGAAGCTCTCCAAAAAGAAAAAAAAAAAAAATCATGTGATGACACTTCACCGCCGCCTATCACATGCAATGTATCCTGCAATGTTTTGGGACAAGTGCTCTCCCTAAAATAGTCTCTTAAAAACCTTCAGCTGAACGTTGTGGCACTTTTTGATAAATAATACAAAGTCTAAATGTTATCTTGAATAATTCATTCTGCAGCAGTCATGCATAACAGCTGTCTTTGTGCCTGAAAGAGTCGGCAGCGCTCTTTGTCCTATCGTAAAAATGAACACGGTGGGGTGAACTTTGAGGGAAAAAACAGCAGATATCGGAGTTGATTATCTTTTATTATCTGTGTGATTTCATGTCATGTTGCGTGTTTGCTCAGCTGGAGGTAAAACTGATGAATCAGGCTCTCTTAACCGAAGACATGAACTCTCACCATCCATACAGAGGCGCATAGTCTCTATAGTGGAGGGGCTGTCACATTGATGTCTCTGGTCTACTCACTGTCTACTCACAGGCTGCAGGGAGGCCTATTTATAGATCTGTCTCTGTTCTCTGCTTCTACATCGGTCCCCTCTTTCTCTCCATCTCCCTCTTCTCTCCCCTTCCCTCCCTCTAATGGGTTGATATTTCTGGAGCTGTGCTGCTATTATCTTCTTTGCATCTTTGAGGTGCAGATCACGTTACGTCAGATCATAAACTTTTCAACATCCGACTTGTCTGTTTTATCAGTAGCTGTGCTCAGGAATATAATCTCCGGTGCCGAAGAAAAGTGATAGACTTAAGTGTTAATCCGAGTCTTTATATCCGAACACCTGGTTGGTCGCGGGCATGTCTCACCTATAGGGCCTCCAAACCTCACAAAGCCACCGAATTTCATCCATCCATCTTTATTCTTGGGAACGTCTCAAGTTTTAATTACTTGTGAGTCAAACTTCAGGCTGCTGTCATTCAGCGTCCGGTCTGTGGAGCTGTCACTTTTGCCCCAGAGCACCACAACTAGCCATGACAGCCATGTGGTTTGGTTAATGATGAATGGTTCAACAGCGTCTGTCGGACGCCCGAGCCACAGGAGGTTAAACGCCTTTTAGTGCAAGAATTTGTTGACGGCAAGAAAAGCTGCGTTCAGTGTCGAGTTATCAAAGGAAATCAATAGACTACAACTGAGCTCCGGCCTTGTGATGACCTTTTGGCAAAAATCACTGACATCATGTCTCCTGAATAAACAACAGCAAAGGGAGGACTTGAGGAAACAGGTAAGGTGGTGCTAAAAAAAAAACAATAAAGAAGAAAAATGGGTTGTTAAGGCAATGGACTGAAACAAGAGTTTACAGAGGTTGTACTTGAGCTAAAAAATGCTACGTCAGCATGTTAGCAATGTAATGTTTAACATGATCCTTAGTTGAGAGTACTTCAAATATTAATATCTGTCTTTAGTTGTACTAGAAGGTGATTCTCAATTGCCAGCGGCGGTGTGTGAGCATCATAACCTCTCACTGGAGCTAGCTTTACTCACGTTCATGTTCAACGTTTACCCAAAACATGAGCACATCCGATGAACGCGCTCTTTTAGTGCCGTCATGAACACTATTACAGTCAAGACAAAATGTGGTGGATGGATCGACAGTGCAATCAGTAGCAACACACTCACAACCATCATGACAAACTGCAGACATTAGCCGACCGTTTTTCAGTCCAGTGGCTACAGTTTTGGGAGCTTAAAGGAATAGATTGACATTTTGGAAATATGCTTGCCTTTTTAAGTTTAGATAAGATGAGTTGATGCATTTTCCATTTTCTAAGTCTAAATTTTAATTATTATTGTGGAAAAAATTGTTTTGATTTTTTTTCAGTCAGCTCCACACATGGATTTCTCGTTTTTTGTTTTTGTGTCTCCTGAGAAAAAATATTTTGCTCAGTTTCTCACGTGATTTTTTTTCTTTCCTCCTGAATTTTTTTTTTCAGTCAGTTCGAGTCATGAAAAAAAGAATTTTGTTGTCTGTGTTTTTTTCATTGTGGAAAAAAAATAAGTTGGTTCACATGTAGATCAGACTTAGAAAATGGATAACCAGAAAAAACAATTTCTAA
The DNA here is from genome assembly GCF_965226575.1 of Pagrus pagrus. NCBI lineage: Eukaryota > Metazoa > Chordata > Actinopteri > Spariformes > Sparidae > Pagrus > Pagrus pagrus. The sequence continues at coordinate 9,326,626 of NC_140188.1, forward strand.
CATGCGCCTCAGGGCTTCCGTACTTTTAGCTTAACATAAAGATTTAAAACTGTGGGAAACAGCTCGCTCTGTCCAAAGGTAACAAGCTCTTCATACATGTGTCATGTGCTGGACTATTTTCTTGGAGTTACAGGCGGACAGAGCCAGGTAAGCTGTTTCCTGATGTTTCCAGAGTTTATGCTAGGCGAAGCTAACTGGCTGCTGGCGTCTGATTTAGTTACCAAACAAACATGGGAGTGTTATTGATCTTCTCAAGTCTTCCATAAAGCAAATAAGCGTATTTCCCAAAATTTCAAACAGTTTCTTTAAATGTCGTGCTTTCATACCTTCATTTTCTAAATCTGTTATCCTGAACCTGACTGAAGAAGATGACGGGACGTGCACACAGTTACTTTTTCACAAACTTGAAAGAGCTCATAAAATTCAGTGAGGACAAAAATAGCCTACCTGTCTCATCTTCACGATGCACCTGCAGCTTCCACAGTTTATTTATAATCCATCATCAAAGATACGGACTCTTTCGTAATACCAGGACCTTTTCAATAAGATGCTGTTAGAGTGGCATCGCAGTCCACCGATGCTAATGAGGAATTCGATCCAGTGATTTGGAGGCCGTTCGCCTTTGTCCGACATAATTACGGCTCGATGATCACTTGTGCCTTGTCATCCTGGCCTCCTCTCGGGGGAAATAATGCTTCACGTGATGAAAGTGATCAGACGGAGCCGTTATTGTGGAAGTGCAAGTGAAGCAGAACAATTTCCTGTTTTGTGTGAATCCTGTAGATGTGACCTTTAATCATAATCTTCTCCAGGGATGCAGATTACATCAATTAAATAAACTAATTTGAATAGATACGCAAACAGGATGAATTATATATTACTCTGTGAGGGGTGTGTGTTTAGATTTACTAGAATTTAGCATTAAAAAATGCTGAATTGAATTTGCAGATGCCGGAGATTCAATTACACGTCCATCAGTGGGCCCCGGTGCTTTTTGGGACGTATAATGTCACCAACATTTACCGATGATGATGACACCAATGTCCCTGAAAGTGTAGCAGTGCATTAAAACACAGGCTGGAAGACAGGTTGGTGCTGAATCCTAATGCCTCCTGTGCGCTTTGAGCTTTCATTTTTTTTTTTTTTTTTTTTTTACAGGATGCAATAGGTGTCTGAGCAGTGCAGCAAGGAGCCTGGCTAATAGTGGGATACTTATTATAGCCCTAGCAACAGGAACGGGATTGGTGGCTGCGCAGAGTGAGCCTGTCAGCGATTGGCTGCCGAGGAGGACGGCTCAAAGCACAGAATTTCATCTCATGAAAGGTTCAGTGCAGCAGGCTGCAGCAAGAGGCTGCAGTCTGAGGGTGGGCGATCCAGCAGTTTGCCACTTCAGCTTATCAATCAGTGTGGGGGCTCCACTTTGAAACACGCATATACGCTTAATTACTCCGATAAACTCGAGCTTTTGTGGTAAAAATACCGACTCATGCATGTTGCATTTAATAGAAAATCCAACCCTCCTTCAGCTGTCCATCGTGAGACGCTGGATTTATATTTCATATCTCTGCCGTGATTATAAAACCTGTCGTCTCCTGAAGCAATAATCTTTGATCTGTGCTCTGATTTAGTTAATGATTAGCAAAGCGGCCTTGAGAGGATCCTCCATTAAGACATACTGTAGTTGTTGTGCGAGCTGGCAGCGTCTCTGCACTGCAGCTGATACAGACTCCATCTCATACGTTCACCCACAGACACTCAACACATGCAGTGGTGCAGGCAGATACAGCGCACGGCATCCACACGCACACAAACACACACACACACCTGTTATGTGACGCACGCAGGGGTTACCTGAGGTCATACTGACTTCCTGTTATCAGTGTGTAGGCTGTAAAACTCAACAGTAATGAACTCACAGAATGAGAAGAGATGAGCTGTGCGTTCTGGTTATGACTGTAAATGGCTGCGTTACAGAGAGAAATGAAAATAAAGAATAATACCGATAAACAAATAACTTTAATGGGCAACAGATGGCAACCAAAAAAATCCTCAGAGCATACAGTTTGTATCCCCCTCCGCTAGCTTCCAGTAGGTCAGCTCTGCTTGGATCTAAATTTGTGATTTAAATCTACTTTCTTCTCATTTTCTTGTATGTTTTTTTTTTCTCTTCATGTCACAGAAACAAAGGATCAACATCCAGAAATAATGAAAACACAAACCACAGAGAAACACAAACTAATCGAAGAAAGGAACACAATGCATGTATTCTTGGCAATGAGTGAAAGTCTCTTTTTCAACAAAGAAAAAGTGAAAAAAAAAAAATCAGTTTCCACTTTGTTTTCACACACAAAACCTGAAAAATAATCTGACATGTATGATTCGACCTCCCGCTCCGATATTCATAAGCTGTGCGCGCGGTTGTGCAGATCGGCATTAGGGTTTCATGCTATTTTGTCTGGCGAGCCTTTCGACACCATCGACTTTATACTACGTTAAAAATAAATCAAAGCAGCTGTGACATACAGTGCGAGCTCGTGGAGGCTGACTCATGACGGTGACATAATTGGCATACCATGAACGAGGTTGTGTGACTGACCTTAAGGCTTTTGGTTTCTCTCTTAAGCCATCACATGTGAGATAAAAAATAAAAGTCCTTCCCCCCCTCCCACCCCCAACAAAAACTGCCATCTGTATGAATATATTAATGTAATAATCTATAGAACTAGCAGCATTATGATGTAAATCCGTTCAGCAGCTTTCTGTGCTCTTAAGCAGCTTTCCAAGTGTCTCAAAAGTTTGATCTGATTTTGCTAATCGATAACCGTTTTCTCTGCTGAATCGCCTGTGACTCTATTTGTGCATTGGTGTTGAATATTCATATCTGTGTGCTGTACAGAGAGCAGACACATGTACAAGTGAGGAACCACCGAAGGGAAAATATTACATGCTTTTGCAGGAAATACTGGCAGATAAATCCTTTTTTTTTTTTTTTTTTTTCTGTGAAGGTTAAGTTGCAAACGAGGCATATCAAATAATGATACAGGCACGAAAATAAAGCACATACTGTACTCTGGGCACAAAACAAAGCCGTTTTCTTTTTTCTTCCTCAAAAACAAAAATCTTCTCATGGGCGACGATACAACAATACACTAGACCACCACGGAAATGGTGCATGTATAATTTAGTCATATTCTTTTTTATTATCATAGCTATTATTTCGGTTCTTGTGCAACTGCTACATAATGACTCACATTCAAGATATTTTGTCACTCAGGAACAGCTAAAATGTATAAAAACAAACAAACAAAAAGAAAAAAGAAAAAAGAAAGGTATACTGTCAGAAATAAAATATGGTCCATGTTTGTTGAATTCATAACAGAAACATTGAGCCTGAAAACTTCACCATTATTAAAACTGGATAGCATGACAGAAAAAAGTACTTAAATACTGTTCAAAGAACAAAAAAATATATCATAATCATACTTCAATGTGACGAAAACACCAGCGGGCAAGATTAAGTGATCACTGGTGGGTTTTTATCTTCCTTTTTTTTTCTTTCATTAACAAATTAAATACACATATTGCATGTCACTATAGCAACGCCCATTACAGGTCAATTTTTACGATCACCATTTTGGTATAGCAAATCAAAAAACCATAACAAAAAAACTGAAATAAATTAGAAATCAGAAATCAAAACATCAGACAAAGCCTGTTTTTCTCAATCATATGAATACTTAACACCCACAGTATAAGTTAATAAAGTCAAGCTACTGTATATAAATACATCACCAGCATGCACAATATTGAATAATCGATATTATTGTTGTCATCATCTTACACTGAAGAAACAGTATAGTAGGCAAGTGCATTTAATAAAACAAACACAGAAGTAAACCACAAACTCTGAAGCTGCTTTTATTTATTTTTTTTGTCTTTTTTTTGTTTGTTTTTTTATTGTTTTATATCGTTAAGTCTCTGCCTTTTTGTAATCTTCACCTCCAAAAAGAATCTATGGTTCCAGTGACAGAACAGACTAATCTGTGAGATGCCAAATACACTTCAGACAGAAAGAGGGGGATTGATTTTATGATCCGGTCCTCGTTTTCACTCCTTTCAATTTGTATTTCTTAGATTTTTTTGATTTTTTTAAGGGGGGGGATTAATCGGTCTAAAACTTCCTTTATTCTCGTTTTTAAGTGTGAGTTTAAGGTTAATATCTTTCTGGGCCCTTTCTCATATATAGACGACTACTGGAACCAATGCAAACTAGTTTTGTGAGGCATTCCCGTTCAAGCATTTTCTCTCTCAAGTGACTCAAATGCATCTCTATCACGCAAAAACCTAACTAAGCAGCTTATCTTGACAGAACAAGATCAGTTCCTATGCCAGTGTGAGGCTGCCATTTCAATCCAACAACAACCACTTCAGGCTGATTGACTGACATATCAGTGGTTTTGGCAAATGTCAAAGAGAAAATCAAGAAGACGGAGGCCCCTTTCAACTGTATATATATTTCTATATATATTTAAACTAAGATTTAACCTCCACTCTCACCTCTCTTTTGATTCTTTTCTTTAAACACATGGAAAAATAAAGAACTGCTGCTGCGGTAGTATCATCGGCAAAAGCGGCTGCCAAAGTCCACCGGCCCTTCATATATTTTTTTTTCGACGTGTGGTTTCTCTTTAATTGTTGCCCTCCCCTCCCTCGTCATCCTGCTGGTCACTTGTCCACAGTGTCAAGTTGTCTCGGAGCAGCTGCATGATGAGAGTGGAGTCTTTGTAGGAGTCCTCGTTGAGGGTGTCGAGCTCGGCGATGGCGTCGTCGAAGGCGGTCTTGGCCAGATGACAGGCCTGCTCCGGGGCGTTCTGGATCTCGTAGTAAAACACAGAGTAGTTGAGAGCTAAGCCCAGGCGGATGGGGTGGGTGGGCTGCATGTGCTCCTTGCTGATCTCGTGGGCCTCGTTGTAGGCCTTCTCCGACGACTCCACCACCGTGGCCCTCTTCTCCCCCGTGGCCACCTCGGCCAGGTACCGGTAGTAGTCGCCCTTCATCTTCAGGTAGAAGACCTTGCTCTCGTGCTGCGTCTCGCTGCAGTTCTTGATCAGGAAGTTGTCCAGAAGGTTGAGCACATCCTGGCACACGGCCTCCAGCTCCTTCTCAATCTTCTCCCGGTAGGCCCTGACCATCTCAATCTTCTTCTCATTGCCGTCGGCCGAGGTCTTCTGCTCAATGCTGGAGATCACCCTCCAGGAGGAGCGACGGGCCCCGACCACGTTCTTGTAGGCCACGGACAAGAGGTTCCTCTCCTCGTTGGACAGGGCCTCGTTCAGCTCTGTTACCTGGAAAGACAGGAAAATGGACCTTTTATTCAACAGATCAAGAGCACAGGCCTTGATTAACAGCACCAGACGGCATTTACATGACACAAGAACGAGTATGAGAACATATCCAGGGTTGACAACCCTTGTTGGGTTATGGTTTCTGCTTTTCTTTAGGTTTTGGATCATTAGTCGGAAAGAAAGAAGTCATTTTAAGGTGCTGTATTGGGGGACTTTCCTTGTTTCTCTTTACTTCTGTCTGTAATAGAGGCATAAAAAGTCCCTCAATATAACCCTATAAATGAAAAGAAAACAACAAAGTCACCTTAGATTGATCACGAAAATGATTGACAGTTAATCAACAATGAATATAATCGTTAGTTGTCGCCCTAATGATTTAAAAAACGCTGTCTTTTCACATGACAGACTCCGGACTAACGGTACAGTTCACAGCACAGACGATGAGCAATATTTCACTCGTCATATGCAATTCCCAGTTTCCATGCCGATCCCTTCATTTAGTGCACCAGCAGCTCCAGCTGTCACGTGGAACGGCTAATGCTAGTTAGCGAGAGGAATATTCAAGATAGTCGGCGGCAGTGGGGGGTTGGGAGAGGAGGGGAAGGCGAAAGGAGGTCTGGAGATGGCTAAAATGTTCCCACGAGCACTGCGAGGCAGCTGCACTGTAAGTGAAAACCATCACTGCACAGGCGGTTCACGTGTCCCAGTGACCTTCTCTCCGGCTCGAACTGACCTTTTTACCTGTCTAAAACACCACGGCGTGACATCACTCGGAGCCCGACCGTTAAATTTAGATTTTGACGGATCAGTTTGATAGTTGGGCGGTTGTCAAAGAGGCCGTGTTACTATAAAAAGGCGGTAGTGTTCAGGGTATGTGATTGGATCATGGCTTCTGTCAGATCGATAACAAAAAGAAAGAAACATGTAGCTGCTTTTTATTTGAGAAGCTCCTCGTGATTTCCTTTCTATCTTCTCTTATCTATCATTTCTCAGTGCTGACATTTTCTGCTGAGGCAGAGGAGCACAAAGATGGCTCAGGATCGCCGACGTCACTCACACCGAGTGGATGTGGAGCGCAGGGCTCAACCTATAGAGACGGAGGCGCCTCCAATCTGCCTCCCCAAAACTGTAACACAGCCTACGCATGCTAATGATGAAGTCTACAGTCAAACGAAGCAGATTTCTGTTAATTAGATGACTCAGCTGTTGGTTTTTGTAAAAGGAAACAAACAGGTCATCGTGCTAAGTGTAAAATTGATCACAGCCTGTTAGAATTAACACAAATACTGAGATTTCAAGGGCTTCACTGCTTCAAGATCCTCGTTTACAGCTCAAAAAAAACCGAACAGTGCATGAATTCAATTCAATCACAGTAAATCTGATCATTTTTGGGGCGAATATGTGAACAAATCATTAGTTTCAGCTCCACAAATGTGAATATTTGGTGTTTTTCTGAGGGTTTTGGACTATCCACCAATTATTCTCGCATCTGTAGATTTATTTTCCACCACAAAATGTCTACATTTGTCTGTTAATCCAAAATGGAAACAGTCGTCAGTTGCAGACGAAGATCCTCGAGCTAAAAAAAACACCAACATGCATCAATTAGTAGACACTGAATCTGATAATCAATCATTCGTTTTTAGGGGAAAATTCACTAGTTTCAGCTCCACAAATGTGAATATTTGTGGAATATCTTTGGATGTTTCTAATCAGCAGACCGAAAAGAAAATATTTTTCTATATTTTCCGATACAGTGATGTCTTAAAATGTCAGTTAATCAATAATGAAGTAATCGTTACTTTCAGCCCAAGAATAGCCATGAAAACTCCGTTCTGCTGCGATGAGAATAAACCGTGTATGTTTTTCATGAAGAAAACAACCGTGATCAGCTCTCGTTGATCATTTCTGGCTGCAATGGCGAGGGATTCCCTTTGATTAGAGAGTGAGAGTACACACCCCTGCAAAAGGGCCCAGTTTGGACCGCACTGACATGGCAGATTGTTTAAAGGGAAAGGAATCCCTCCCTGCTCACACATCATCCCACCTCCTGCAACCAGAAACCCCTGATGACAAACGATCCACGGGGATTGGGGGGTTGCTGCTTCTCAATCCCATCTCCCCCGAGGAACCAAAGACAAAATGTTCCTCCTTTTTTTTTTCAAAAGCACGTACGACGATTACTAATCTATACGTGAGCTCACGCAAGGGGCCCCCCGGCTTTAAAGACTCCCAGGATGCTCTTGGTTCCAGTACGAGCTGGTGTGACACAGCAGTTTTTTTTCTAAACCACTGGTGGTGGCGGTGAATCCAGTTCCCAGAATTTCTTAAGGGGGGGCACACAGGGAGAGAGGAAGGAGGGAGGGAGGGGTAAAAAAGGAAAAAGGAGACAAAGGCTCTGTCCTCAAGAGTGGCCAATAAGAGCTGAGAGAGCTCCTGCGAGGCAAGGCCACCCATGTCATCCTCTCTGCATCAAATATCACAGCACTTCACCGGGGTCGTTAACCCAAAATGACTTTTCCGAAAGAAAAAAAAAAGAAGCTGCTGGATTTCAGGAGGAATCTGTCAGCACACGTAACGAGAGGAGAGAAAAAACAAAAGCCCACAATCAAATCTGATCATATTGACTCACTGCAATATGACAAAGAATCTTCTAGAGAGAGTCTGCTGCCTCCTACGTTTGTTTGGAGGAAAGAGCAGTGTAAGGGTTTCTCTCTTCTCCCAGGCAGTCATGCTCAAAAGACGCACCCAAGCATTTTGAATCAGGGTGAAAAATGAGCAGGTTCTTGATAATGTGGATTATTTTAATTAATGTGACAAAGAGGGGAGGAAGAGGAGGAGGAGGAGGCAGCAGCAGCAGCAGTTGATGGGCTTTTTCCGAGCAACCTCACATGGCTCCCAGCAGCAGCAGCTTTCAGAAAATGGGCATTAAAGGAGGGGAGGGGAGGTGTGGTGGGGTAAAGAAGGAGAAGGAGAAGAAGCAGAGGCATTATGTGGTATGAGCTGAGAGATGAAGCTCAGGCCTGTGTGATATTTCATGTGCAATATCCTCCCTCATTGAGCGGCGCGGCCGACAGAAAGGCACCGCCCAAGGAGCGGACGATTTGGACTCGGACTCGGAGGAGGGGGGGAGAAGACGGAGAGAGAGAGAAAAAAAAAAGCGCTGAGCTGTCGATGAAGCATTAGACATGAGAGATATCACACATTATTTTCTCCATGATGTCTAAATGCAGTGAGGTCATAATCAAGTCAGTGTGAGCCGCCGATTTTTTTTTTTTTTTTTCTTCTTCAACAAGCCAACACAAGTCGAGATTTTGCGGGGACGAGCGGTTTTTACGCGCCGATCACACATCATCATACACACACATCCAAACCATCATTATGGTTTCTTTCTTTCTTTTTTTCTTCTTTTTTTGAATGGGACTTACCGATTTCATAGCTGCTGCCATGTCATCATATCTCTCAGCCTGTTCAGCCAGCCTGGCTTTCTGCACCAGCTGCTCGCGATCAACCATGTTTTAGATGATGTTTGGTTGCTGTGTCGAGCTGCTCTACTCGGGTTTTGGGGATGAAACGACTGATATTTTTAAATCGCAATGCAGTGAAATCCTACGCGAACCTAATGCTGCAGCTGTTCCCTGCTGTCTGTCTGCTCCTCCGTGCGGGACACCCTCTCCTCTCTCTCTCTCTCTCTCTCTCTCTCTCCCTCTCTCTCTCCTCCTCCTCCTCCTCCTCACACACTCTCCCAGGGCTGCGTCATCACTCAGAAAGGTGGGTGTCTGTGCCAATGATGTAACACTCCATACATGGGAAAGGCGTATGGAGGATGGATGGATGGGAGCAGCTGGGTGAAAGGCCTTCTGGGAAATGGGGTCCTCTAGAGGGAGAGGCGTGTGCAGACTGATTGCTGATGAGAAGAGAGTTGGAGGGGAGGAGGGGGGCTGGGTGTGACACAGCATCTCAGTGTGGGCGCTGCTGCTGCTGGGGCAGGATGGAGGAGCGTCAGGGCAGATTTAATGCAGACTACTCGAGTCATTTACTCCATTACAAAATACAGTACTGCATTCAAAACGTCACTGAACCCTCCTGCAACTGTTTATGTATTTCATGTTTTTATTGACTCTCATGTCGGGATCATTCTGCCTGTGTTAATCATACATGTTTCTTTTTAAATTTCAACCTCAGCTCATATAATATGTCTATAATACACTTTTTTCATCCCACTGTCATTACAGCATAAAGTCATGCATCCCATGTTATCAGCTTATGTTTATTATTCTTATACTGTATTTTATAAACTCTCTAAATCAATTTTTGAGTGCAATATTTTTATTTTATTTTATTTTATTTTTTTTTATCGCTTGTTTTTGTCTTGTTTTATTGCAATTGTTGTGCATTAGTCTCGAAATATGTTTTTATACCATGTTTTGTCACTTGTAAAGTACTTTGAATTGCTTTTTGATTTGTTTGAAAGGTGCTATATGAATAAAGATTGATTGATTGATTGATTGATTGATTGATTGATTGATTGATTGATTGAACTGCAACTGTTTCGGCTCTCCACTTTCACAGATGTACAGATTTTTGGCGCGGGGGTTTAGTTAAACATTTGTCGTTAAATATAGGCCAACATCACGGATCAAGACCACCTAATTCTTTAATTAAGGTATGAATCAATAAAGAAATACAACAACACAGTGTAAGTATATGGAAAATAAAAAAAATTTGGTGTTTTTTCATTTAAAGGTCCAGTGTGTAAGATTTTATAGCATCAAACCAACTGAACACCCCTCGTCTCACCCTCCCCTACTGTGGCCACTAACAAAACAAAAACAACAACAACAACACAAAAACAACAACAACATTATTCCTCTCTGGAGCGAGTGTTTGCTTTGTGCGTTCTGGGTTACAGTATAAACATGGCGGTGTAACACGGCGGCCTCTGTGGAGGACGCCACGTTTTGAAGGTGAAATCTCGACCGTTGAGGGTGTAGACTTAATGAAGTGCCCCTCAAATCACGTTAAAGTAGGATCCCATTGGACAAGCTGTTTCTTTTCAAACGTAGTAAAACAACCCACCGGCTATCATATCATCACAGATTTTTATTAGTGCCCTTAATAATGTGTTTATGTTGGTAATCTCACAGATGCTGCCTGATGTCTGCCAACTATAAACATGGCTGCTGCCCTCAAAAGGCTAAATTGTCCTCAGATGATCACAGACGGGTTTAGAGATTCAGTTGAAAGCAACAAAAATATATGTACATAAATATGAACATTACAATATAAAACACTATGAACACTACGTATTTTATCTCCTGGTTTGCATCCCCTCCTCTGAGTTATGTTTGTTTATGCACTGTTTTCATCTTTCTCTTAATTTATGATGTGTGTCTTATGAACATCTTTGTTAAATGTTTGTTTTGTATAATGTAAAAAATCCTGGTTTGCTGAAAGGTTTGATCGTAGCAGAGTGACGGCAGAGAGAAAAGACTCATTTCTTTGTTTTTTCAACATGAAAACAAGAAACCATAGTTAAATCCTCCTTAGCGGAGCGATACAGTTCAGCTCCCAGCTTACGCTGTTTTGCATCCTTCCTCGTTCTTTCCCACTTTCCCAACTATTCAAGCTCTTTTCAACTTCTATCTGCTCAATCACACTTTCAGCTCCACTCAAACCTCAGAATGGGTCTCATCTTTCATAGATTGTGAGATTTATTGAACCTTTAAATGCCATTCATAATTAGACGCTTTTCCACTTTTACAACCCTTCCTTCTGCTGCTTCTCCCCACAAGTTAAGGCCAAATATTCAGTTTCAAGCCAGCTTTTTCAAGAGACCCTTTAAATTACCTCGTCACCCATACATCATCGATGTTATTCAACTTTTAAAAAATCAGAAATGCAGTTTAGCATCAGCTTTGAAACATCCAGGATTCACAAGGCAATATCTTCATTATCACATTGTAAGTGACATAGAGAAAACTTGGGCCAGGCAACATTTACAGCCTGGCTGATTTCTGGGCCTCTGTAATGAAGCTGTACACTGAAGTTAATGGGAACTCTTTATGTAGTCATGGTCCCAGAAATTCATCCACATGTAGCTGTGTTTTATTGACTGCTTTTTGAGAGGTTGTTGTTTTTATTGTGTGAAGAATTGGCTGCATAAATCCCAAACAATCTTCATCATGAAGGTAGAAAAGAAAGCATGATGCCACACAGATTCAGATGTCCTGGATTGACTTTGTCCAACATCACCGTATCCAGTTACAGCTCGGGGGACAGTCTATATGATGATGTCATAGTTGTTTGTATTATTTTGAATGGCCAGGATAACGTGTATCTGATCATTATTAACAATAATGTACAACAATTTGTGAATGTGTTGCACTTCAGCAGCCGGCATACTTGGACAGTACATGTCATAGGTCGAAACAGCCACGTCAACGACAGCAAGGAGACGAGGAGGGAGAGGTATTCTCCAGACTCCCTTATAAAATTGTTCAATTTGTGAGTTGTTGAGTTAGTAGAAATTATATAAGCTTTGTGAAATGTTGTAAATGATAGATTCTTAATTATTTGGCCCTTCTTGTTTATTCGGCATATGTTATAGCCTTGTTTTAGGGGGTGCTGCAGCCCCCTCAGGACCCCTAGTTCCTGCATCCATGACTGTATCGCACATTTTGACTTTTAATTTTCTGTATTTTGTTGTTTTGTTTTTTTACACCATGACGTAATCATTTTTTGCAGGGCAGCTCAGAGGGCGTCCCTGAACTGTAATCTGAGATCCGACCATTTCCTGTCCTCAAGGCCAAATGCTCGTGAGCAAAGGGCAAACCCTGCTGGTGAGTTTGGATCTGTGCAGCTATTTTATCAACACACTGAGAAGCAGAACATGAGCGTGGAGGGCAGCAGGTTTATATCACAGCATCTATAAATCCAGTCACTTCTTATATTGAGTATTAATAATTTTACCCTGGTTCATGTGTGGAGCATTTAGCTGACTCACAATGTGAGACAGTCAGAGCAGAGGGGGAGAGGACTGTGCACAGCTCCCTCTTCTGGACAAACATGGAAGTGAAAGTGTCTGAGGATGAGATGTGTTCTGCATTTGTTGTTGTTGTAGTGAAAATGTGTCTGAAACCACAGGAGAATGTATTGAAACTGTTCTCAGGTCACAACGTATAAAGACACTGAAAGAAGTATTCAGATCATTTACTTAACTGAAAGCACCAAAACCACTCTGTGAAATAAACAAGTAAAAGTCCTGCATCCAGAACCTACTTGAGGTTAAGTATGTGAGGCAACATCTACTGAAAGTATCAAAAGTAAAAGTGCTTGTTTTACTATTATATCTGATGACTCTGGATTCATTTTACTGCTGTAGGTGTGTACGTTTGAGATCAGTTTAACATGTTTATTTCATTTTAATTGGACCAAAGAGTAATTCTAGCACACACCAGGAGACTATTGACATTATTTTATCACCAATTAAATTAAAATCAACAAGGAGTGATTTACAGTTTTGCATGTTGCTTCATCAGGTTCGCTCTGTTTCTTTTTAATTGTTTATGGAGCTGAAAAAGTTGGAGCATCTCTCAACACATGAAATAAAGCAGCACTTTCATGGTCATCATACAGGGACAGGAAGGGTTTGTGATCTTAAAGGTAACTAGTAATAACTAGAGCTGTCAGACACATGTAGTGGAGTAAAAAGCGTTAGCGTAATACGTTGCAGAAAATGAAAATACTCAAGTACTTTGTTTGAGTAAATGTCCAAACACTCATTGACGAGGGACAATTCAGTACAATTCAATTCACCTCAACTTTATGTATTCCTGTAAGGAAGGACAATTATGTCAGGTGCTGTAAATGCAGCAGCTCATTACCGACATCAACAGATACAAACACAGAACACATGAGAAGGAAAAAACTGCACGTGGAAGTGGTACTAAATCGATTAATCATAAAAAGATATAAATCGAAAAGTTATACAAAGTAATGAGGCCATATGGAAAGATGAAAAACAAGAGGAAATGAGACAGATGACACACAGAAATGTAAAGGTAAACAGAGTGGATGTATGTGAACAAACAAAATTAAAAGATATAACAACAACTAGTTAGATAGACTACGTTCAACAAAAAACCATGAAGCCCAAATATGAACTTTTTCAATGTTTTCCTCACCTACATCTTTTAAGCCTGTCTTACACACATGCGCAGACACACATGCGCACACACACACACACACACACAGACAGACAGAGAATTGTAAAAGCTTGCTTTCCTCTCCAGGAGATTACCACCTGCTGACCTGGACAGAGGTGAGGAGAGGAAGCGTCAGCATTCAATGACGTGAAACTGGGTCAAGGTGCAGGAAGAAAACAACAATCCACTGAACCACGTCTCAGTGTTGCATGTCTCCGACTATAGAAAGGGATTCAGTTTTATTCATTTACTTTATTGTATTTTGTTATTTCACAATCAAAATCTGTTTTCTTAGACGATATGAAGACGATAAAACAGGGCCCATGCAAAAAAAGTCTGATTTTAATTAACTCTATCGGTCAGGCTTCAACTTCATTGTTTTCCAAGAGGCTCGATTTATTCCTCATGAAGAGTTAACAGCTGTATTTTTCTTTTTTACTCTCTTTATAATGCGTCATAAGAAATAAACCTGATTATTTTTTCAGTGCATGCCTCTATTGCCATGAGACTCTTCTCAGATTTGCACTCACTTTATAGCTTTCAGTAATATTTCACAGACACAAGGGGCTCTCTCAGCTGCCGTATGTAAATAAGAGGCAGCCTAAAAGAACTACATGCTGTGATCTGACCCAGATAACATGTCAGTGCTTTTATTTTGCAACTTTTTTAAAGCCATCAGCTCGTGCTGCATGGCCTTCACAGAGCAACAGGCAGTGCTGCACTAATGAATCTGTCCACTTGCTTCAAAGAGGATTACTGTTCCTTCTGCTTAGCTTAGTTACCTCAAATTAGGATAAGGGTTAGGAGAGGTCTGCCTTCTACAGCGGCCATCTGTCTGTGGACGGCCGAGCGCTCACATCGCTGTAAATGGAGACGGGGCTGGAGTTGGATGTTTTGATATTTCCAGATGAAGTGAGGATTGCTACTCCGGACGATCTCAGAGAATGGGAACTCGAGACCGCGAGCCAGGTGTCCATACCCACCGTCCGGCTCTTTGTGGCCCTTTACCCCTACAACCCTGCTGCCATGTCTCCCAACTATGAGACGGCTGGAGAGGAGCTGCCTTTTGTACCAGGCCAGATAATCAAGGTAAAAAAAAAAACCCATGTGGTGCCTTTTACTTTTTCAACTTAGTGTAAAAATGGTGCACAATAGTTTCACAGTACTCTGTCAGTGCTCTGGCACGTGTTACTCATATATTTCAGTTGTATTTCCCCTCTTCATCGGTTGAAAAGCTTCTTTGAAAGAGCACGGTTGTGTTTCCTGTTTGTGCTCAATTCAGGACAGGTTTTTTTTTTTTTTCTTTATTTCCTGTCACCATTCTCAACTGATTGATGTGATTTGCCGCCTTTTTCATTGAACCTGGCTCCTGCTGCAACAAGCAAACACACACAAAAACATCCATTTGTTCTAAAATAAAGCTATAAAACTATCTGTGCGTGCATTTGTTAGGTGTCTGGAGACAAAGACTCGGATGGTTTCTATCACGGCGAGTCCGGCGGTCTCTACGGTTACGTGCCAAGCAACATGGTGGCTGAAATCCCCGTGGACGACGAGTACCTGAAGCATCTACTCATGGAGCAGGGATTCATACCTGTGGACCGCAGAGGTATCAGGACACTGCGCTCCTACACAGTAATGCAGGGCTGACATGACGTAATGTAGGGTGAGAGGCTGTTTGCACCGAGCAGGAAGTTGCAAGAGTTAAAAAAAGATATAACAGAGTAAAAGTGAACAGAAACCTCGAGTGTAGAAGGCAAAACTGACTGAATTCATCAAGTGTATCTCACTTACTCAAGTGTGTGAGCTTTCACTGACCCCTGTGCACATATATTCTCTATTTTAGCATCAAGGTTGTGTGACTTAAAGGCAGTGATGGAAAGTAACTGAGTACATTTACTCCTGTATTCTTCTCAGGCCAAGAGATCTGAAGATCCGACACAAATTATGTCATATTTCTCGTTTTTCGAAATGAATTAGTTTGAACTGATGTAATTAAAGTTTTGTTTTAGCCACGTGCATAACAAGCACATCGTCAGAAACTAGAGGATTTGACCTTTCAAATGAAGCCTCATACATGCAGTTAACTCTTACCGGTCTTCTCTTAGTATATCTTCCATTTGGGTATGCAAAATAAGGGAAAATTAAAAATAATAATAAGTAGACGAGTCCGATGTGTTTAAGTACAGTTTTGAGTATTTCTATTTTCTGCTACTTCATACTTATTGGAGGCAAATCCTGTACTTTTTACCACATTTATTTATTTAACTTGAATTACAAGTTATTTTGCAGACTGCATGCTGCATCAGTTGTGGATTTTTAAATGAATTTATTTTATCTGCAGCTGGATATAAATAAAAAACTGATTCTGCCGTATGCTGAATATCAGATCTGATAATAATATAATAATATATATATAATCTGTCCACCCATGAAACACAGTATACTGTATAAATACGTGTTAATATACAGTATATAAATAGAATTTACTTTTACTTGTACCTTTGATACTCAGGTGCATTCAGTGTCAGATACTTTCAGACTTTTACTCAAGTACTATTCATACAGGTGACTTTAATTTGAACTAAATTAATATTTCAACACGATATCTTAACTTTTACTCAGGTATGACCTTTCAGTACTTCACACAACACTGTTTAAAGCTGTGTTTGTGTGGTTTGGCCCGCAGGTATGTCTTTGTCTACGCCTGATCTGAGCGACGCAGTCAGCATCCCTGAGGATGTGGTTGTTCGACGAATGGTGGCCTTATTTGACTACGACCCGTGGGAAAGTTCCCCCAACATGGACAGTGAAGTAAGCACGATGATGACGCATGAACCACTTTGTGTTTTTTTATTGTTTCAGATACAACAAAGTGGTTTGTGATGACGTTTCTAAACAAAATCGTTTTTCCCTCTGTTTTGTCCAAAGGTTGAACTTGGCTTTCATTCAGGAGACATCATATACGTGTTAGGTGACATGGATCAAGATGGATTTTACTTTGTGAGTGTCAACGCAGGGATTGCTCACCGGTATATGCGCTGACTGTTTTATGCACAAGTTTAACTTTCATCTCAATTTCAGGGGGATCTGCGTGGACGGAGAGGGTTGGTTCCATCTAACTTTCTGCAGCCGCTTCCCTGGGATTAGACGCAGAACGCCACGCTAGGATGCTTGCTACAGATGCCAACTCTCAGACACAGTGATACATCAGCAGTTTTTATAACAAAAGAAGGAAAAGTCACATTTTATGTGTCCGAAAATATATTTTTTAATCTTTTTTTATAATAGAACAGCTCTGCAGCTGCTTTAGAAACGCAACTTAATGAGTGCCTACACTGTAAAATCTGACAAAGTGACTTTACTTCAACAAGTCGAGGAAACTGACTCATCATTTTTAAGTTTAAAACTTTTGAGCTCGTACAACTTGAATTTAATAGTCTACTTTACTTGGTAATTCTGAGTTCCTCGGTTTCCTGACTTTTTTCAAGTAGAGTCAACTTTTAAAATTCACAGTGTATGCAGATGAGCAACTGATTAATCCAGTACGACCAGTATGTGAAGTGAGAAGAGTCACGCAGTTGTCAGGTTATTCATTTATTGAAACTTTTTTTGCAACAAGAATTACAAACCATTTGGTGAAAGAAATTACAGAAAATTACAAATTGTACAAACACCATGTAATAATTAATAACTTTCACTTAATACACTTTAATAAAAAGATAATATATTTAAATATCCGTAAGCGTGTTGTAACATGAACAAACTGTAATTATTTTAATCAAACCTGATGGCAATGGATACGTTATTTTAGCCTTAATGAAACACTTAAATTCTCAGTTTATTGCAGACCAGAGTGTGTTATTATAGTCCATCCATATTTGCCTTAAATCCTGTTTATATATTTTCTAAAACTGGCTCATAGTTTTTTTTCATATGGAGGAATAAGAAGAAAATATTTTGTAGTCTTTGAATTTTGCAGCAACTTTTATGTAAAAAAAAAATTCAAAGAGAAAAATTGTATAAAGAAAATGTTCATATTGTAAAAACTGTAAAGCAGAAATATTCAAAATAAACTAAGATCTTGGATTTGAAAAATGTGTACATGCTTTCTTTCAGATCTCAGCTATTTGTTTGTACTGGTTTGATAATCTCAATTAAAGTTTTCCACAGTCACCATCATCTCATCAACTTGTAATAAATGAACACAAATCACAATTAAATTACTAAAAGCAACAGAAAACTTCACCAAGTTTTCTTGACGGGCCCACAAGTTTTAAAATCTTCCACAGAGTCCATTGGCGTCTTCTTTTGTGTTTCTCTGCAGCCAACAGTATACTCATCCATAAAGTAGGAAACACTACACTGTGTAGTGAAGTTTAGTAGTGCTTTCTACTTTATGGGTGACAACACTGTACATCAGTAGTTTCTGGTCGCTCCGCCGTGAACGCTGAAGACATGACGGGTTGAGCAAAAGCAAGTTTCACACATGAAATGCAAATTCTCTAACATCAACTTCTCACTGAGAAACACGAAATCAGTCGCACGCACAGTATTGGACAGAAATGTTGCATAAAATCCTGCTGATACAGAACATTAACGACACATAAAGTAGCACCTCCTGTATATTGTAGTGCATTTTACTTCACAGTGGAAAGATACAACAAATAAAAGCAAAGTTAAAGACATTTTTTTAAATAAAGTCACTTGCTGTCAGGGTCTTACCGGCGTTTGGACTCCGCAGAAGAAAGAAAACCCAGAAGTGAACGTGATCTTTTTATTAACCCTGTCTGAGCCACGTGGTTAACACAGGAAGAGCTGTAACAGTCACACACACACACACACACACACACACACACACACCCACACACAAACTATACATGCAGGGAAGTGTGTGCAGCTGTGCATGAGTTCATGCATGCACACACACACACACACAGCGGTTGGAGTATTTGACACATGTACTTTAAAAGATTTATTTGCTGTAAAATGTCCAATGTTTTCATGTTTCTGAGAAATAATTCTTTATTTATAAATGAATAATTGTATGTAAGAACCTGGAGCTTCTCCAAATATGTGTACGTGTAACTACTTCATGTACTTCTGGGTAATGATTCAAACAATACAGTATATTTCAGAGTATTACTGTGGGTATTTTTTAATTTTTTCTCAATCTTACTCAGTAAAGTGACTGCAGCCATCAGATGAAGAAGAAAAAAGTTTCACAATCAAGTAACTGTTGCTCATAAATTAGTCAAATTTAACTTCCTAGGAAGTGTAATTAGTTACTTTCCACATCTGCACACACTCACACGCTCATGCAAATTCAAAACCTACGCCCAAGCTGCACCACTGCTGCCAAGCGTGAGCTCATCCCTTTTAAGGACATACAGCTCTGAGGCGACACCTGCTTTTAAGAAAGAAGTCAGAAGACACTAAAGCGGATAGATATTGATCCCAGTAATAATTTATGTGGGTGTGTACCAATTATCTCAGGACAAAATAGTCTTCACTGAAGCAGCGTCGAGGCTTAGAAACAAAATGGTGAAAGATCACAGTAAATCACAAAGGTATCGATTGAGTGAGGTCGTTTTTAGGATCTAGGAGCTGTTAAATGTTGGAAAAGGAAATCTGGAGCCTCGCAGCCTCAATTGTGTCGCATTTTATAGACGTGCAAGTCCAAAATCTTCAGTATAGATGACAGGAAGCGATTCATATCTTGTTTGTGCTTCTGAGAACTCATTCACGCCTGCATGTCTCTGACAAGGTGTGGGTGGGGGATGGTGGTGCAAGGCTCTTCCCTATCCCAGCAGCAAGTGTGCAATATGCTTGCAACAACAGAAACTTCGCAAATAGAAGAGAGACGGGCCTGTGTCCTCTGTTGTCACGACAACCCAAACCTCAGAGTCACACCAAGTGAAAATAAGAGGAAGTGGGGGATGGGCGGGCACCCACAAACCGAGAAAAGATGTCCTTGTGAGAGAATAAAGGAGAAAAGACAAGCAGACAGTAATGCACTAATGACAGTGATGAACACAGACACATGCAGGGTTTGCCAAAAGTTTAATTTGCTGGAACGAATCAGATCCTAAAAGTATCAGCAGATAAAGGTTGTATCTTGTTGAGATAATGAGTCAACATGCGCCTCGTCCAAGACAACAAGGATTGACCCTCTGCAGCAGGCCAGCATGACTGTGCATCCTGCAGATTATCTCAGCACTGTTGCGTTAGGCCAGAGGACGTGCTTGCATCAGACATCTATTCTTGCTGAACTGGGGATTATATCCAAAGTGATCTCCTCCAGTGCTTAGGGTGATATAGATAGCGTCACGGTGCCAAAGTCAAGCGCAGCGTCTAATGACCCCATGTAGGTGCGATCCTGCCCGGTCGCTGCTTAAGACTGATTGAATTATTTTTCACCTATGATGATTGATCTCAGGCAGGAAGTCAATCTCCTGTTACGTAATGGCGGCTGTGGCGGCAGTGTGTACCTTTCCGTTTAAAAATGATTGCTGCTGACTTTTGCAATTGTTTGTTCAATCAACAGATGGAAACTCTGTATACGCACACAAACAGCCGCCATGACTGTTTGTGCCCAGTCAAACATCTAAGTTGACTGGAGAGCACGGCTGCGAGCAGCGTTGTCAGAAGTACCCAGAGGTCATACTGTACTTGAGCAGTGTTGGGGAAAATACTTTGCAAGCGTAGCATTTAAAACTACATGTAGTTCAACCTGGCAGTAGTTTGAACAAACTATATTTCTACCCCATGGAGAAATGTAGTTTGTAAAACTACTGCTAAAAAAGTAGCTTTAGCAACTACTTATACTCATGATACTCATTTAACTCAGCGTTAAATAAATCAACATATAGTGTATATGAAACAAAATATAGTAGCCTACAAAAAATTCACATGCCAGCAGAAATATGCCTCTCAACTCAAGTTTTATTTTTTAAAGAACAAAAGCTGACATTTTTGGTCAACATCACAGGAACTTCAGTGGCACTAACACTAACAGAATCGCTTGTTGACACGACACATGAGCAGTCTCTCAAAGTTTTTATCAGACAGCCGGCTCCTTTTGGCACTAAAAACATCTTTGCACTGCCTTCCTTGGCGCAAAGACCCACCCAAGTGGGTTGGCAAGCCAATCAGAGGCAGCGTTGTCTTAGCATGTCATGACATGTTTCATGCATTTTTTCAAAGAAAAATTTAATTAGATTTATATTATATAGGTCTTTTTTTATAAAAAAAATATTTCATGTTATTGACCAAAATCGTAGTTTGTAAACTGAGTAGTTAAACTACAAAAAATGACCCAAAAAGTAGTTGAAATACTTGATGCAGCACAAAATATGAATGTAGTTTAACTACCAGCAAGTTACAGCAAATTGTAGTTAAGCTATGTAGTTCAACTACATGTAGTTTAAGTCTCCCCAACACTGTATTTGAGTTAAAGTAAAGATATTGTGTTAAAATATTACGTTGGTTAAAGTAAAAGTCACTCATACAAATAGAACTTTAGTAAAAAAAAAAAAGGATTTAATATTAAATGTACTTAAGTATCAAAAGTACAAATAAAAGTAATTTATAAATACACTGACATGTACTTAGATGCTGTGTACTATGGATCAACCAAACACCTGCCTGGACGATTATCAGCTCTGATATTCAGCAGTTTTTAAAAAAAATTACTATCAGATTGTGTTTCCTTGTTGCTGTTTTATAAACACAATAAATTAATCTAAAAGCAGTTTGCGATATGAAAACTAGAAATTAAAGTTATCATTATTTGTTCTGGAGTAAAAAGTAAAATATTTGCCCCCAAATTGAGAGAGTAAATTATACGTACACAGTATTTACGTGTACGTATATGCTGCATACTCTGGGTCAACTGCGTATCAGACCGGCCAATCACTGGATCTGATATTCAGGATTCTTCTGATTATTGGAATCAGTGTTTTGTTTTTCTAATGTACCTTTTTGGCCTTTTCATGGCTTTATTGATGGGACAGCTTAGAGAGATGACAGGAAAATGTGATGAGAGAGAGGGAGGATGACACGCAGAGGCCACAGGTCAGACTCGAACCCTGGACCTCTGCAGCGAGGATGAAGCCTCTGTATATGGGACGCACACTCTGCCAACCGAGCTACCTGGGCGCCCCTATTTTGTCTTTTAATCAAATTGCAGATAGAATACATTAATTTAAAAGGTAGCTACTTTGGCTCTGATGCAGCTTGTAAGAAGCTATTTTACAGGACTATTAAAGTGAACCATGTTTGAATAGTTGTAATCTTGGAAAGCAGCTGGAAACACACACACACCACAAAAAGCTACTATTCCTGTTTTAACTCACAGCTTGAGTGTTTACAGATATTGCACATTTACATGAACATTGAAGTATATACACACAGATTCCTGCATTTCTTTTCTACTTCATCTATTTAAGTAGATTTTGCTTAGCCTCCGACCTCGTGCTGCTACTTTGTGTTATTGTTACACTCTTTGTTTCAAGGGATCAATAAAGGCACATCTTATCTTGTCTTAACTTGACATGACATCATGGCTGTAGGTTTGTTAGCAAGTCACCAAATGAGAGATGAAACTTCAGCTGGACTTAATACTCAATAAAAATAACTTTGTGATAGACCAGAGTGCACAGTGCAGCTGCAACCCAGAGCTGATGCAAGCAGAATCCAGACGTCAGACTTGTTCGGTGCTGCCACTTAGTGGATGAGAGTGGAGGTGACACAAAAGTAGTCATTGGTTCAGTATGCATGTAAGTACAGTACATTCAATAAATGTGACAATGTTTCCAAATAAGAAAGAGGATGTGTCTGAATGCTCAGTGTAATACAATGTAGATGAGAATTATGTGCACTTGGAAAATGGGAAGAAGATTAATCTAAAGATCAGAGGCATCCAGGCGCTCTAAATAAACCAGTCATTAAAAAAGGGAACATGTTTCGTTTTGCCCCGCCAGTAAAGTAGCAACAGCCAATGCGAGGCTTTCACCTGACCCAGATTGTGACATACCAGGTGAAACAAGGCAAGTCTGTTGGTACAGCACAATTCAGACACAAGGCAACTCAAAGTTCTTTACTGGGGCGTTAAAAGACATTAAAGAAAGAGGAAACAAAACATTTAAACAAGTTTAAAAAAAGAAAAATAAGCTAAAATAGAATAGGTTTAAAAGAGACAACGCAATAAAGGTTACAGTTCAGTCTTGATTTGAAAGAGGTGAGAGTCGGAGCAGACCTGCAGTTTTCTGGGAGTTTGTTCCAGATATGTGGCGCAAAATAACTGAACGCTGCTTCTCCATGTTTAGTTTTGACTCTAGGGACTGAAAGCAGACCTGAATCTGACGACCTCGGAGGTCTGGATGGTTCAAAACGTAGCAGCAGACCAGAAATGTATTTTGGCACTAAACCATTCAGTGCTTTATAAACTTTTTTATGATTTAGCCACTATTATAAAGGCTTTTTTAATATTTCCAACCTCGTTTTAAATATGCTTTTCTTATTCGGAGTGCTTGGATTGCCTTAGTAGTACTAAAGAGTACTTGGGTTTCTAATAGCAGAATTCCTAAAATAACAGGAAGATAAGACGGTCTAATAAGGAATAAAAGGTTGTAATGTAAATGTAATGACAACTGTCTGGTCGATGAATATCATGTTTTATTTTGATGTAAAAACACAAGAATTAGTGAGAAGTAATTAAGAAGAAAGTAGATCATCATCGTATACATTTATGCCCCTTTGCATCATTTTTTGGTTTTTACAAACAGTTGAGAGGATTGTGTACCAAAGTCTGAGTCACTGAAACACCCAAAAGTGTGGACGTGTATCATCATTTAGATGATTTACTGGTGAGAGGCTGAACTGCCAGAGAAGAACAGTTCAGAGTTCAAATGTCTGCAGGTCAGGAGGGAAACACTTCAGTAAGCATAAGCGTCATGATAACATATCACAAGAGATAATATAACAATATCAAATAATAGATAAATGCAGTCATCCTTCCTGGTAACTTTCCAATCAAAAGTAAAAACAATTGTTAGATCAGTGAACTTCAGTGCAGTCTGTTGTATCAAAAAAGACATAAATTATGAGGTAAGATGATAAATCTACAACTTAAATATAAAACTTACATTTGAGAAAACAGCACCGAACAGTGTGTGGACGTGGAAACAGTAGATTAAGACATACATAATTTACTTTTAAATACACAGTTCATAATATTTAATGTATCTGACAATCATCAGTGAACACAGACAGCAGTATTCATTCATACAAATAACATTTAAGAATAGCTTTCATCCTGTAGTGTGCAGGCAGATTGCACTGGACACCAGCACTGACATGATGAGTAACACAGTGCTGACCAGAGCAACATGGCCACCGGAGTAATACACCTGCCGTCCGTTCATGGGCTGAAGTGGTCTGTAGGTTTTGACCATTGGCTTTCCATCAGGAAACCGAAGCTGGGAGAATGCAGTGAGCTGTAACAGCAACAAAATCACAACAGACAGGTGAAAAGGTACTCTGGTACATTCTATAAAAATATACAATGTAGATGCCATGTGATATGATACGATGCGATACGTAACCATACAATACGTTTCCATACGATGCAATACAACACGTTGCCATATGATGCGATACGTTGCGATATGATACGTTGCGATACGATGCGTTGCGATACGATGCGTTGCGTTGCGATACGATGCGTTGCGATATGATACGTTGCGATACGATACGTTGCGATACGATACGTTGCGATACGATACGTTGTGATACGATACCTTGCGATACGATACGTTGCGATACGATACGTTGCGATACGATACGTTGCGATATGATGCGTTGCGATACGATACCTTGCGATACGATACGTTGTGATACAGAGCGGTACAATTCATACCATAGCATATGATATCATACCAAATGATATCATACCCTACCATTTGATGCGATATGATGCGGTACGATACATTACGGTAGGATTTGATGCAATGTGATACGATTACGATACAATACCGTACGTAATCACAGGGTACAGTACAGTATCATACCATACCAAACTATACCAAACATGTGGTACAATGCATTACGTTACGGTAGGATATGATGCGATGCGATATCATACAGTACAATAGGATACAGTACAGTATGATATGGTTGTTGAGATAATAGCAAAACAACATATAAGCAAAGCAGCACATACCACCACAAAATACACATCTTGCACATACTATACTTTCTGCAAATATTACACATCAAGAGATAAAGGCACCATACGATACGATACGATACGATACAATTTACTTCATTGTCCCCAAAGAAAAATCTGTAAGTAAGTTTATCTCGTGTTCATTGTAAATACATTAAGTTACTTTCCTCCTCTGGGTAGATGTCACAATATTGTGACAATAATTACCTGTTTCCTGCTGAGAGGAATGGTGTTTTCGAACAGGCTCCAGACGACAGCCTCAGCACAGTTCGGTGTAGTGAGGGAGCCACTGTAGCGAAAGTACTTGGTCATGTTCTCCTGATGTGGCATAAGCATTTCCAGGGACACACCCCTCAGTGTCGTGCTGTTGTCTGGTTTTACATTAACGAGACAATGATGTTAGCAAGAAATCTATTATTAAACAATAATAAGGTTCAAGGTGACAACTGCATTGTACTAATCGCTTTATTATTGATTGTCAGCAAAGGGGTTTTATGACATTGTTTTATCAAATAGCAATTGCACTTTAGCCTAACGCTGGAACAATCAGCAGCACATTCTATAGACAAAGTGGCAGAAAGATAATGAATCACAATTTTCCATGTTACATGTTATGTAAGATATGACTTACTGGGTTGTGTGATATATTTCAGAGCATTTATAAGGGGATCAAATTTCTTGTTTGCAGACTTGGACTCCTGAAATGAAAGAATAAAGTCAAATAGATGCCAGAGCTTAAATCACACACTTTCAGAGATAACACATACTTTCAGAGAGCTCTAGATGGCAAAATGATGCTGTGTGTGTCGTTTTTCTTATTAATGTTTTACGTGTGGCAAATTTACGGCTTCGTGGTACTTTTTAATACAAAGCTTTTGAGAAAGTCTTTCCCACAGCCTGCATTCAGCTCTTCTCCATTACCACAACATTAAAACGGCCCTTTGTAATGTAATTTATTTCCTGATAACGTCAAATTGCTGTAAATGCTGATGTTTTAGAATGTTTCTTCTGTTTAATAATTTTTTTGGTGTACCTCAAGGCTCGATTCATGGACCGTTCATATATTTGTTTTGTTGAATTTTAACAAAGACTGTGGTCATTGTTGATGGCATCTTTGGACAAATTCCATTTTAAGTCCATAACCTTTATCCATCAAAGGTGCATCTTAGAAGTTGGGAGTGTTTAATCTTCTGTCACAGCTATGTTACAGCGTTAAAATGTCTGCTGTCAGTATTCAAATACTCATGTCCATACCTTTAATCTCCTCATAATGGCTTATTAAGCTGCTCACTTTTACCACAAAATAACAAAATAAACTCACCTGAAAGAAAAATCCAAGAACAGCCACGCCTGTGCGGTCTCTTGCAGCCTCGGATAAAGAGTTGTATTCTTCTTTTATGTGGACAATGTGCATCTGTAGAGTTCAAACAATAATTCAATACTGAACACAACATTTTACTTTATCATACATAGTGTTGACTCCATTGTTCATACCTCCATTGGAAATCGCTCTCCATCAATCGTGTGTTCAGACCCCGGTTCTCCATCTTTGCCCCAGTGCAGGTGTAGTTGGAGTGTCTTGTATTGCGCAGACAGACTTCCTTCTTCGATCCTCATACTGGAGGGCAAATCCAGTTGAACTAGAAAAAAATGTAGGGAAAAAAATAGTCAATTAAAACCTGTTTGGTGATGATTGATGATAAAAATTAATTTCTCTAGTCAACTTATTGCTTTTGCTATTCTTATCTACCTCTTGCCACCTCTTGTACCATAAAATATGATTACCTCAGTAGTTTGCAACTGAGGTAATAGCCTTATGACTATTTTACAACCTGTTCACCTCAGTCGAGCCGACTCAGAAGCACATTGACTTATTGTCATAAAATCTTGAAAATACTGAAGAGACTCACCACTGTGACCGTTGTTTAAGAGGCGACCGTGAAAAGTGTCTTGATAGCCAAAGAAGTGGAAAGAAGTGAGACGTTCATCTAGTTGGTTTTTCTTGGTAACGATGTTAACTGGAGACTGAAATCTGCCACCGCAGTGCTGTGAAACATGTTCCCATACTTCTGGACCTGCGAAGGCAAAGTATAAAAAGGTAACACCATGCTACATTTTTGCTTCTTTTATGCAAAGTGTTGATGTCAGTGCGCTTACCTGTGCAGGTGTGACTGCATGTAAATTCAGACTGGTAGCACCAATCTACAAGAACAGGTTTGAAGAACAATAAATAACAAATAAAGTTAAAAGATGCATGCCTGCAGCTCAGGAATAATTCCTCTGTCAAGCAAATTCATGAGAAAGAAATATCTGACATTCCTTCTTTGTAATGAGCAAACCCACAACTTTTTGCTATTAGTTGAATAATCTTTGATATCTACCCACTTATTCACAAACAAAGCACCACAAGTCCAATAAAATGCATTCGTACACTGAATACATTTTCAAATTTGTCTCATTTGACAGAATTAATTTGTTTGTTTATTCCTTGGAGAACGTACCTGCCCCTGACACAATCTTCAAGGAAGATGCAATGAAAAATAAAACAGGTGCAAGCAGCATTGTTAATGTGCTCTATCTGTCCAAGTCTGCCTCGATTGAAGGTTTTTTGAAGGTGGTGCCAGAAACAGAGTTCAACCAGCCTGATATAAGACAGGTCCACTTATCAATCCCGCCCACACTGCCCGCTTTGATTTTATGACTACTGATCTCTGTGACCACTGATACACAGCACACGCTGATATCTATATATTCACAAGATACTGATCGGACCCTTTTTCACAGGGTTCAGCATGAAAACGCACAGCTTGAATTATGCAATTTAGACTTGCTTCACAGAAGAATCCCCATACAGAAGATATGGTAAACTCATTAAGATGCAGTTTTCTTCTCTTAATGACTTCTGAAAGGCAGCTTTATCAGTAAATGACAATGTACTGTGAACTGCAACTGTTGTTATAGGCTACTGTTACTGCTTCTGTGTAATGTGCTAGGCTATTTGTACTACAGTACTGTTTCTAGTATTGCTATTTTCACTCTTCATATCATTTTTGATTTCGATCTTATCCTGTGTGATGAACACCGAAAACAATTAAATGTTTTTCTGAGATAGAAGTGATTATGCTCAGCTGTTGTTTCAGGACCATGGACAGTGCTGTTTGTTGTGTGTTTGGGGGGGAGCGTGCACAGAGGGCAACATTACGGGGGAGGGACATTGTACTGTGAGCTCTGCTGAGCCCTCTTCCCTGCCGAGGTGTCTCTGGGCTAGAGAGCAGACAGGCTGGGTGTCTGAAGGGTGGGCTGCCCCTCCACGAGCAGCCCGATGGCGAAACCTGCCTTGCCGAAATCAGGTAACGCTTCCTGCATCCAAGCTTGGTGCGTGTGGAGGGACAATCCGTCATGCGTGTACCCAGCCTGTCCGCTCTGCCTAGCCCAGAGACACAGCTGCGAGCTTGCTCTGCCAGCCAAAGAGGACAGTGTGTTTTCTGGGGAATGTAGAGTTCATTCCACCTGAAGCTGCTTCATCGTCAGCTTTCTGCACAGATCTTAAGAATAAACTCTTCACCCCAGGGCTCACGGGAACACAGCAGACAATGACAATCACAATGGAGGTTCACTGTACCGAACGAACAAAACATTACCAAGGTAATCAGATTTTATTTCGATGTAGTTAAAGGATTATGTAAATATATTTTAAAAAAGGTCTCAAGCCGAATTTACCGAAACTAGCGACTTGTTTTGGAATAGTCCCAAATTGAATTTACTGTAGTATTATTCCTGTAATAAACACGGCAGAGAAAAAACCTTCAAAATCACAATGGAGGTTTGGTGTAACAACAAACCATCTGCGCTCATCGAGTCTGTGGGCGGGACTTATTTTGCGCGCAAAATGACAGCGCTTGAGTTAAAATGCATGACATCAGAGTAGATAATTACTGCAGGCGGCTATTAATTAATTAAATCACATTTCTTAGTTACCATTTTACGAAGTTTACTCGTTTTGCTTTTATATTACATATAGGCTACACGGTTGACTTGAGATTGAGTGGAGGGGAGAAATACACACTACAGTGAACGCACCACAGTGACGTAACTGACGTAGGCGGAACTGAATAACATCCGCCGTGCTGCGTTCAGGTGCAGCTGACAGTTGGATCGGTTTGTCAGCTCTGCAGCCAGTTCCGTTGTGTCTCTCCTCGGTACTGTGAGGGTCTCGTACCTGTGGCAGGTTAGCGGTGTTGTGATGGACCGCTGGAGGGGCAGAGTGGCTCTGGTGACCGGAGCCTCGGTCGGGATCGGGGCGGCCATAGCGAAGGAGCTGGTCCGGTACGGCATGAAGGTGGTGGGCTGTGCCAGGGACGTGGAAAAAATACAGGTGGGACTTCTGCAGTTTTGTGTGGATTCAATAAGTCAGGTTGTAATTACAAACTATTGTGACTTTACCAGAGAAGTGCTCAATAAGTTGAGATACAAGTGAAAGTAACTGATAACTAGTTAAAGTGTTTTTAGTGAATAATCGAGCAACAGAAAGTTTACTGAAGTTTGCGAAACAAAGAAATAGCTGAGTCACAACAAGCCTTCCTGTTTATTGATGTCTAAAGTTACATCACACAGAGGTTCAGCTGTGTCAGTGTAAATTTGCCTGGAGAAGATACAGTTGATCTCTTTGTAAGTGAACCAAAACATGAGGAGCTGTCCTCTTTCCTTTTTTATTAACTTACATAAACACATAAACTTCTCTTACGTCTCAAACCTTGCTGATAAGTTTGACTGACTGACTCAGACAGTTTTTCCAGTTAATACATAATCCATCAGTCGGTGTAGGCAAGGTCTTTGCAGTGTTTGATAGGACTTTACACTTTGCATCATAGAAGTTGAATCATTTATATAAAATTAAAACACCTGCTGCCTTTACAAGAAAACAGGCAGCAGAGGTGTGATTCTGTCTAAATCTGTGAAGAAGTGAGATGCGTCCATCGATTTTCGATGACAGCCGCCTCACAAAGTCGACCCTAAGGCTGTTATGGCTGATGTTGTTTTTGTTTTGATGTCAGAAACTGTCAGCTGAGTGTCAGAGTGCCGGCCACAGCGGCTTGTTGGTGCCCTACAAGTGTGACCTGACCAACGAGGAGGAGATCCTGTCCATGTTCGCCGCCATCAAAGAGCAGCACAAAGGTGTGGACGTGTGCATCAACAACGCCGGCCTGGCTCATCCAGAGTCTCTGTTAAATGGCAAAACCAGTGGCTGGAAGAACATGCTGGATGTAAGAGCTCAGTGTCTGTGAAATATAATCAGATGTGTGTTTAAGATCAAATATTTTGGCTTCTAGTTTGACGTCAGTGTTCTGGTATTGTGCATGCTGTGTATAGCTTACAGCATGGGACACTTGAATATAAGATAGACAAGAAATAAGTTTGTGACAGATTGTTGTATTTCTGTGTCGCTGAATATAAATATCTGGGAATAAAACAAACAATAAAAGATCCAAAAAATATTAGTAAAATACCAGGAAGATATTCATATATATATAATATATATATATATATATATCATATATAAGTATCATTATTGCTGTAATTATTGGTATAAATGGTAAAATATTAGGGGAAAAAATCATTTAAATATCAAACAATAGTAAAATATCCTAAATATATCAATAAAATACTGGAAAATTAGTAGTTAATTATCAGAAAAATAAGATATTCTCAAATTATGATAAAATATCAGAAAAATAATAGTTAAAAACTGATAAATAATTTTGACATATCCCAAAAAATATGAATAAAATACCAGAAAAATAAAAGCAAAATATCTGAATAACAATAATAAAATGACAGAAAATTAACAGTGAAAATATAGAAAAAAATAACAGTAAAATATCAGAAAATAATAACAAAATAACATATTCAGAAAAATATTCAGAAAAATATCAGTAAAATATTGGGGAGATTTTGTTGCTTCTGTTGCCAGTTGTCGTCATGTTTTTGGGGTCAGACTGCAGCTCGTTATCTCAGTTATCAGGTATTAATGCTGTAATTTGTCTTTTTGGCAGGTGAACGTTCTTGCATTGTGTATATGCACACGTGAGGCGTATCAGTCGATGAAAGAAAGAAATGTTGACGATGGACACATCATAAACATCAACAGGTACAGTCGTGGTCATGTACAGTCTTCAGAGTGCCTGTTTTGGTCGTTCAACGGTCCAAAAACTACAAAATATCCAGCTAGCTGACAGTTACAAGTATTAGGGACTGATATCATCATAAACTGTACGTGTAGGTAAATGCCAGAGCTGAGCTGGTAACGTTTCCCATCACTCTTACATCATCTGTTGCAGCATGAGCGGACATCGCGTCGTTCCGAGTGCTGACGTACATTTCTACAGCTCCACCAAGTACGCAGTGACGGCCCTGACGGAGGGCCTGAGGCAGGAGCTGCGTGAGGCCAACACCCACATCAGAGCCACGGTAAGACTTCATCGCTGTCCGACTGCATTTACAAATAAACTGTTTACCTGAGCATCATAAGACAAGTGCTGCACAGGGTTTCATGAGGTGTTCTTATATTTCATGATGCAGAGTATTTCTCCTGGAGTGGTGGAGACAGAATTTGCTCCGCGGCTTTACAAGGACAATGCTGATAAAGTTGCTGGTGTATACAACAAATTTAAGGTACAACTATTATTCCTACATCCCTGCAGTATTCGTGTTATGATTACTAGAAAGAAAAAGTATCTGGACCATATAAGCAGCACATAACATCACTTTTCACTTTTCTTACAGCCTTTGGATGCAATAGATGTTGCAAACTCTGTCACATACGTCCTAAGTGCCCCTCCACATGTGCAGGTGTGTGATTTCATTTTTTTTCAACCTGTGCTCCTTTTCTGTTGACATCAGTGGTCTGACCATAATGAAATGACCTTCACGTGTCTTTTCTTTCAGATTGGAGACATTCTGATGCGAGCTGTGGAGCAGGTGTCGTAGTATCGGACCATTTGACAGATTATATATATCTGAATGATTCACTACACATGTGAAATTAATTGCTTTATCATGTCATGGAATTACTTTTTTAAGCTTTGTGCTGTAATTTTGCACATACAGAATAAAATGTCTGGTTGAAGACTAAAATTTGTTGCACTTGAGTTTGTTTATTTAAAAAAGATTTTTCTCTTCCTTAAAACTACGTAGTGCACCTTTTAATTTCATGAACCTAATACAACTGGAGCGGGAGAAACAAACCATCAAGATAAATAAGTGAACATTTTTTTTAATTCCACACATTCTTCTTCCTTTTTCAAACCCTGGCGCCTACATTACCCACAATGCCACTTTGCCACTGAGTGACAACACTTGAGGGTATTTATTTTTCATCCATCTCATGGTTCCAGCTTTACAGATGTGAGGGTTTGCTGCTTCTTCTTTTCAATAAGTTCATTTTATTTTTAATAATAGGTTTTGACTGTTGCTTGGATGAAACAAGGATTGTGACGGAGCACTTGTAGGAACATTTGAATGCAGGAATATGACTTGTACTGGTGTATTCTTACTAAATTAAAAGATCTGACGACTCACTCCACCGCTGTGAGGTGTAAAAAGTGGGATTTGAGCCAAAACTCGCAGAAACTTTCCTTCCTTGAGTGTATAAGTATAAGATGCATCAGTTTCCTGATCTCGTTTAGTGAAACAAAAACACATTAAACTGGTGCTGCTCGTCAGCCACACAGTTGGATCGAACAGAATCAAATGCATTCACACCACAGACCTGTGAGTGGGTACACGAGGTGGTTGAAACTAGATCCCTTTGCTGACGTGCCAGAAAGAAAGCGAGACGATGATGAAGTTAAACTGGATTTCCACAACATGACCAACACTCCTTCAAGCTTTGCCCACTAGAGGTCAGAAGCACAACGTTACAAGCCTCCAGAATATTATTGATCTCATGTTGGGCCATTAATGAGTTACATTTATTTATATTCTGTGTGTTATAAATTTGCAGCAGCGTGAAATCAATATTTTTCTAGAGGTTGAGGAGGTCATATGTTCATGCTGTTCCCTTAAACTCACCAGCTGCTGACAGACCACAGAGGAGGTCCTGCTGAATAAGAAACCTCCTGTTATCTCTTTCTGCCTGGAGAGAGCTGCTCACCCTCCAGTTCAGAGGAAAACGCCAAGGTTAGCCGGCGACTGCCAACCACCGCCCACCATCTTTCTGATGTAAATGAACATCCACTTCCAAAGAGCCTACGTTTGAATACATGCAAAAATGTTGGCAAGGCGCTTGGCTCGGTGTTTTTGGCCAGCTGGACGGCCACTCGCACCCAAACAGAAAATGTGTGTCAGAGAAACGGGTGCGAGTCTTTGCCAGCGTCACCTGCCAACAACTGCAACGGAAGCAGGAAAAAGGCAAATGAGTGTCTCGCAATGCAAAAGTTTTGTCA
This sequence comes from Pagrus pagrus, assembly GCF_965226575.1. Lineage (NCBI taxonomy): Eukaryota > Metazoa > Chordata > Actinopteri > Spariformes > Sparidae > Pagrus > Pagrus pagrus. Next base: position 9,359,852 of record NC_140188.1, read on the forward strand.
TGACATGATCTGAAGTCAAACATCCCCAGGATTGTTCCCACAGTCAGCAGGGAGAGTTAAGTGGTTTAAGGATGACGCTCAGAGCCCTTTATGTAATCTCAAAGGCAATTAATCGAAGCCTCACTGTCATGGTTTGTTCTTATTGTTTGAGGAAAAAATGTGGCTCCTCTTTGATTTAACTATTCAAAGGCTTTTCATGACTGTGATGCACTTTGTGGCCCTGTTTCTTTATTTCACAAGATCCCTCTCCCTCATCCATCACTGCTACACCAGCCAATTTAACCACCGTAGGTTAGTTTCTCTAAATCAATAAACTTTCTCCTGTGTTGGTGATTTTAACGGATTATTGGATTCTTCACCTAATAGGGTGCCGCAGCCCCACACACTGTGATGTCATCTCCTTGTCGCACATACCATGAATTGTATATCCCTTTGTGTGTTAGTGTGCCTCCAGAAAACAACCTCTCGTATGTTTCAAAGCCATCTCGGCAGTAACGAGCTGAGGTCGAAGCACTCACACGACCCCTGACCAGCGGGCATTCAGCCAATGCGCTGAGGGGGAGGCGTCAGCTGCACCTATCATCCCAGAAATGTTCAAATTTTGCAGCAGAGCTCACTTTCATCTTATAACGACATTTGTTTTCGGTTTAGTGTGACACCAAGCTGCTCATGTATCAACCACAGGGCATCAAAACCCAAACTCTGCTTCAACCAAGTGGCGTTACCACATTTGTTTGTGGACGACCGTTTTGAAGCCTCACGTTGCATCACGTTGGTCACCGGATGATTAGATCTGATTGAGAACCAGAGGACACGCCTTCAAGCAACTCTGCTTTATCATCTATTTTAATCTAAATGATTAATAATTCACAAAATGAACATCACGCTGAGACTTGAAACTGATGATTGAGACTATAAACTCATGAGGTGATACATCAAGTAAGAAGTAGGGTCATTTTCTCATAAGCTTACATACAATCAGACTTCTTTTTGAAACCAGCGGAGTCGCTGCCTATTGGCCATTAGATTAGGTTATTTGAGGCACTTCGGATGACTTCAACCCATCTTCATCCTAACTGCAGATAAATAACTGCTTTTAATTCAAGCTTGATTCCCAAAAAGTGTTGAACCTCAGTCCATCCTTGTTTGTGAGCGACTGAGCCTTTCCAGGACGCCCCTTTCATGATATTATCACCTGTAACCGATGAACCTGTTTACCTGAACTGTTCCAAACAGGTGATTTTGGATCACCAGTCTTTCGTTGCCACTGTCAACAGTTTTGGTTAAAAAAAAAAAGACCAAAAACAGATAAAAGTGAGTGAATTTTGGCCTTAGATTTACCAAGTGGCCAGACCAAGTAAATGGTAATGTTTAAAAAGAAGCAACTGTTTGAAATTTTGTCATATTTTAATGACTCAAAATGTCAACTTTGCATTCACAGCTTGTTTCTTTTGCCCCCAAACTCATTCTCCACTTGCACTGCGATCAACTGGCCTCTGTCTGTAGACACTGTTTGTCTCTGTGCATTAATCATTTCTTATCGTCGTATAAATCAGATTTGGGCAGACAGTATTTTTGCAAAGCATCGTGGTCTTTAAGGTTTCAGATCTAACCCTAGTTTTAGTCTGTATGCAGAGGTTGCGTTTATGAACCCAAGACATTCTCTGAGGTCGTAAACATGCAAATGAAACGGAAAATTTCTGCCACTGTTCTTTCCCTAGTGAGCGAAAAAGTCTTATCACAGATCCAACTGTGTTAGCCGCTCTGCCATTTCAGCTTATGATTGAGTCTGAATGCCGAGCTCCTTTGAATGCCTGGGTGTCTTCCAAAAAATCTTGGGACTTGAGCCGCAGCATGAAGGTCTGCATTGTTGCCTCATTCCCACTGTGTCATGGCAGCAGATAATCCGACGCTGTACAGTGAAATCTCCCCTTGACGTGCCAAAATGCGCGTAAGATGAGACGGAGATCTAACGTGGACACCTCGCTCATTAAAACTCATCCTCTTATGCAATCATGTGAGAATCAGCTGACCAGGAGGATTTCAGCCTCTGCACTGGGTGTTACAACCCCCTCATGAATGAGAGGTGGAAGTAATGTGCAAAGTGAGCACCTAATCTTTGTGGAGAATGTGACCCTGCTTTAAACCACACCGGGGGGGCAGTAAGGCCAAAGTCCCGCTGAACAAAAGAGCACAGTACATAAACTCACAGCATTGTCTTGGCATGCTTTCTGTGCACGCAGTATGGAAAGAAAAAATGAAAACCAGGCTAAGCAGGTTAGTGTTATTAAGCCTCTGAGATTTGGATTTTCAATTTTATCCTTTAGATTAAATATGTCTACCTGAGGTGACAGGAATGTTTATGTAAACCTGTCTATCTAATGCATCTAGGGCAGGCTGTCTATGCTTGCTAGATAGCGCTCTCTTTCTCTGATATATACGACATGTCATTTCAGACATTTAGAGGATGTTTTTTACATGTATGGAAATGCGGTTATTCACTTTTTTTTGCAGAGAATTAGATGAAAGTATTCCTACATCTCTCATGTCTGAATGGTAGGTTAAATACGAAGCCAGCAGCCATTAGCTTAGCTGAGGAAAACAGGAAAACAGCCAGCCTGGCTCGGTCCAAAGGTAACAAAATCTACCAACCAGAACTCCTAAAGCTCACTTATCAACATGTTGAATATAGTTTGTTGAATATGTGCAAAAACTAAAGTGTAAAGCTTTAAAGTGAAACACACTGGACGTTAACGTTAGCTAGGAAGTGGTTGAATGCTAACGTTAGCTAATGAGTTATCAAACATGTTGTTTTACCTTGATAAATGACCCGTTGTCCCTCTAGATTTTCACTATTCATCACCTTCTCAGTTGCAAATCGGCTGACAAGTAGTGAATTGATAACAATTTGTCAGATTCCCTTTGTTTATACAGCTTGAAACCGTGAACACGGCAGCATAACATTATCTCAGCATTCAGGCTTCCCATCCTGAGAAAATAGCTGCCGTGTAAACATGGTCTATTCTTTTTAAAATGCGAGCATGTTATTTAGTTTGTTTGATCGCTAATATAAAGAGGCAGATACGTTCACAATCATTCAGAAATTTTATTACAGACATGCAGGATACAGTATTACAAAATATGATTCTCACGTTACAATCAAATGTGACTTCTGTCCATTTCTGTGATTTAAATGCTGAGCCAGAACAGATTACGTTATGTGATTGACAGCAGCTAGCCTAGCCAGCTAAATTGCCTTTTTTGTTTGTAGCTATGGCCGCACCACGTGGCTCACTGTTGTCTAGAAGACATTATTGCTTTCCTCCTCTTCTTCCTGCTGAATTGTGCCTTAGCTCTCTCAATAGATAACTGAATCGGACTCATGACGGGAGCAGCTGAGGTGGTCATGGAGGTCTTGAGCTCTTCAGTAGTGGCGACTTTGGACGGTGAGGTTGTAAATGTCAAGGGTGTTTGTTCAGTCTGTGTGAGGATAGAAAAGCCCTCGCCGAGGGCAGCAGCTACGGCTTTCTTCCTTTGCTTTCTCTGCTGTCTGATTGTCTGCCTGTGTCTCTTTGTAATGACAGAAGGGGCGGATGTGATGGTGGTAAAAAGCCTCCATTCACTGTGAGTTTCTGTTACTGTAGGCCTGTTAATCACGGCGGTGGTCGCAGGGTTCAGTTCAACGCTCGTCTCTGGAGTTGGACGAACAGGAAGCTCAGAGCTGTTCGAAAGAGGCGAAAATATGTTCCTCCTCCTGCTCCTCAGTCCTCTGTCTCGTGACTTCTGCCTTTTCAGGACACTAAAGGAAGAGTTCAGAGGCGAAACTTGGACGATCCTCTTCCCTCCATGAATGTCCAGCCTGTGTGAAAGCTGCCGTCCTGTGGTGGGCACCGATGGTACGGTGGGAGCCCCGGTGGGAGGGATCACTTTCAGATTGTCCGGAGTGGAATTTTCCTGGGGATCGACCACAATGGGAGAAGCCGAGCTGTCTTTCTTCCTTTTTTTCCTCCCCTCTCTGTCTCCTCGCTCCTTTGACCTGTTTCTTTTGACTTTGGGGATTACAATGGGCATCCTGGCAGGGCTGACGAGAGGTCGGCTTTCAGTGTCGCTCTCAAAGCTTTGTTGCTCGGGCTGTGCGGCCGGGGTTTTTGTAACGATGGCGGGGACAGAAGTGTCAGTTGTGGTCATTACTAGCTGTTCAGAAGAAGGAAGAGCAGGTGTCTTGCTTTTCTTTTTCCCCCTCTTTTTTAGCCTTTTGGTTTTTGCTTTTTGTGGACCAACAGTTGTTGTGCTCGTTGATGTAGAAACAGTCATTTCCCGTGCTGGTTTCTCCTGGACTGTCGCAGGAGACGTGATGGAAACAGCCTCCTTGTCCATCGCTGGCTCATCTTTCATGACTTCATTCGAGGGCTCATCTTTTCCTCCCAGCTCATATTCGCTGTCGACGACTCTGTTCGTGTCTCTACTCGACTGGTCGTGTTTGTGTGACTCGCTGATGAAGTTACTCAGAGCCTTCACTTCTTCTGCCTTGCTGCCCGAGGTCGAAACTGCAGCTCCTCCTTCCTCAACTTTAACACCTGCCTCTGCTTTCTGCTTTCTCTTCCTTCCCTTTCCCTTCCCTTTCTGCTTTTTGGTCATTTTCTTCTTCTTCTTCCTCTTCTTCTTCTCTGAGCTTTGCGTCTCACCTTTTTCGGAGTCGGTGGTGGAGCTCTGGGAGGTGGAGACGGTAGCAAGGACTTTGATGAAGTCCTCAGCAGCGGTGACAACGTTTCCGAGCGATGGCTCTCCGGGGCCTGACACCGTGGATTGTGTTGTACCCTCTGCTTCTTCTTCGCTTTTCTTGGAGGAAGGCAGTGGCAGCTTATCGATGACGTCAATACCACCAAAGTCATACGGGACGGCGTCTCTCAGCACGGCGATGGGGAGCTGCTCGTATCGTTTACACCTGTGAAAGAGCAAGCGGAGGAGGGGTTGTGTGTGTTGTCAGAGAGTATTACAAGCTCAGTATGTTGCAAATCTACTTAACAGTTTTACAACAGAGTACGCTGATACTTACATGCCGTACCAGTGCCGCTCTGAGCACTGTTCTTCATAGACAATGTCGAAGCAAGGCACACCGAGGACATTGAAGAACGCCTGACCGACGATCCTGGAGGACGTGTCGTTGACGGTCCTCAGACAAGCTCTCAACCTGCAGAGAGAAAAAGGGATGTAATGCATTTGAAAGATATCTACAGTGCTTTTGTAGTTGTAGAAGCTGTTTATTAAAACAACTCATTAACTTTACAGTGAGACCTCTAATGAATGCAGTCTCATTATAATTGGGGGGGAGTGATCTGGTAAGAATATTTGTATGCTAACATTCATCAAAATGACTTAAAAGCTTGATTTTATTTAGTCTTGAGTGGATTCTGATGCAATGATTTCATTTTTAATAGATTAATTATGGGTTTCAAAGGTACTATTGTAAAAAAAAAAAAAAGATTTTTGAGTCTCAACTCGACGGTCGCCCCCACAAAGTGTCAGGAATTGAGGAGTTAAAACTCAAAAATCAACTTTTCTTACAAACAGGACCTTTAAGTCAAAAGTTGATGGTGCAAAACGCAAAAATTCAAAATGTGGCCTCATTGCAGTTTGTTTTATGCTGATATGTGTTTTCATTGTTCCACTTACACTATTCAAAACTCTGTCTGCATGCAGTTCACTTCACATCTGGACATTTTAAAGGAGTCAACAGTGAATGAAGCTACTTAAAGAAACCACTTTGTCTCCTACACGGAGGTGAGGTTTAATGTGCACCAACATAGGAAAGCTTTAACTCACGTAACATCACAGTCACAGCTGCAGATGGGGTGCCACTTGAAGTTGGTGTAGCCGTATTTGGAGGAGAAGGCGTGGATGACATGAGGGCAGTGGTCGTGGGTCCGGCAGCAGCTGTCGGTGTCTGCAAACTCTCCTGCAACATGGAGGTCACACTAGATATTTGGCACATAATTCACCTAATTTGCGTAAAGTATCGAAGTCTTATAACCTACCCAGCTGGTTGTAATTATCAGCCATGTTTCCAGCTCCACACCACAGGGTCCCGGGATACGTGAAGCCTCTCTTTGCCCGTTTTAAAACCCCAGAGTCGCCGCTGTCCTCCCTCTGCGACCTCTCTTTAAACTCCCGGCACATCACTTTGGCTTCATCCATGCGCGTAAAACGCGTCTCCAGCTGCCGCCCGGCTCTCCGCTCCTTCAGTCCCAGCCTGCACTCGTGCATGAAGGATTTCACCTGCATCTGGTTCACAATGACGGAGCAGTTGACGAGCTTCCCGGCGGGGCTGACGACGGAGCGCACCGCCTCGGCTCCGTCCGACACCTGGTAGAGGAAACTCTCCCTGACGGTGGACATCTTTGCGCAAAAGGTGCCGTTGAGCATGGAGAACATCTCTTTGCTCTCCTTCTCTGCGTCCAGAGCTCGGCTCAAGAAGTCGCCCTTGACAAAGTTTCTGTCCAGATAAGACAGAAAGACAAAGATGACCGACCACATGATGCGGCGAGTGGCACTTTCAGCACCACGCGTATCGGAGACAGCTCCTCGCGGTTTTCCGGCGCTCTCGAGCAGCCCTCCCACTTTTAAGGCGAAGCTCAAGTGGTGTGATTATTAATACGGTGAACGGCAACGCTGGGAGGAGTCAGCTGGATTAACCTCTTTAGATTTCCAGCCTGGGTAGAGTATCTTTACATGTTACATGGTGGCACAGCGCTGAAACACTGAGAGTAGATATTACCCACCGGTATGTAACCTCGTGCAGGAGGAGAGGAGAGGAGAGGAGAGGAGGGGGTTAATTTGTGGGTGTGTGGAGCATGAACCTCCAGCATCCTTCACTGCAGTGAGAGATGACCGCGAGTTACCTCCCAACCCCCTCAGCTCAGCTCAGCGCCCAGAAAGTGGAGATTTACTTTGGGAACACGCATGGAGGAGGTTCCAGCTCGGCCCGCTTTCCATGGTAACAGGCATGGGGTGATTGTACCAGCCCAGGAGATTGGACATCTTTCAAATGCCACAAAACAGCCACTGAATTGGTGATGACCTAAATCACAATGTAGGGACAAAACTCTTCATTGTGGAATGTGGAGAAAGGTTGGTGCTGTCGCACGCAAGCCCCACTGACCGGGCGGTTGGTTTGATTCAGACAAAACCCACTCAAAAAATGGAGGGATCGATAGACAGTGTGGCAACATGGGGGCCGAATTAATCCAACATAAGTGCTTCACATTGTCACTTGTAGTTTTTGCATTTTAAAAACCCCCTTCCATCTTTTTTTGTTCGTTTTTCAGTAAAAACTATAAATCGCTTATGAGATTCCGTAATGTTAAAATGTGATAATCTGTCCTTGGGGTCTACAATTTATGACATGAAGACACAATGATTCCCTGTCAGTCAGATGCCTCCAATTATGTTTGTTTTGTCCCTATAATATAAATAACATAGTTAATACTCAATAAAATTATGAGAGAGAAGAAAAGATAGATTACAAATTTTTTTATTTTTCTGATTTTTCCACTTTTATATTACATTTTTTGCAGATCTGAACGTCTGGAAATTTTATTGTGAACATTTTTTGGCCTAAATTGTGTTTCTTTATTTAGTAAACTCATGTACACTGGACATATGTGCATGACACACAAATAAAAACATGCATTCATTCAGTCATTAATGTATCTGCAGCTGCAGTACAGGAAAACTTTTGTGCACCTGTGTCTGATCAGTGCCTTTCTGGCCTGTATGGACTCGCCTTAAGCACTGCAAAGCCTCTGCGTCTGTGAACAAGGGAGCGTTCCCAAAGAAAAGAAAAACCTCTTGTCAGGTTGGGTTTCTAATCAGCCCATGTTTTGTCACATGGCTGGTCTTACAGGGAGCTCTAGAGGCGGAGATCCAGCCTACTCAAGGCACTGAAATCGGATTGTTGGAAGGCGGAGAGAAATGATGTAAAATCACCAGAGGCAACATTCGACCGAATCTTGAGGGTGGGAGAGAGAAAAAAAAAGAAAGTTTCTCATGAATCAACGTGGTCACTCACTGCCGGAGGGATTTGGAGCAAACTGAAGCTAATAATCCTGCTGTTCAACAGGAAAGAGATGGACTCAGCTAACAGAAAGGTGACACTTGATGAAATATATATGCTTTATAGTTCCCCAGTAGGTAAGAATCCTTTTATTTGACAGGTCAGCTGCAGAACAGTGACCCCTGGAGGAGCTGAGGAGTCAGTGTCCGAGTTTACAGATGCTGAAGGATTCTTGCAAACATCAATAAACATTTGGTTAAATTGTACTAAATGTGCTACAAGTACATATATTGAACATGCATTGAGTAAAATGTATTCCTCTATCAGAGCCTGAATGTAGTAGGTCAGTACGTCAGTCGACCCAAATCATTGAAAAAGATGATAAATATCTATTTTTCAGATAGTTTTGGTTGCAGTATTCTGAGATTTGTGGCACTACATCAGCGTGCTGGAGGAAAAGGGGGTTTAATTTGTGGTGATCATAACAATAAAGAAATGACTGAGTTGAGTTAAAAAACTCAGCGGTGATTTGCAGCAGTGGAAGAAGTATCAGAGCTGCAAGTCCTGCATTGAAAATTGTACGTAAAGTGGTGACAGATAACCCTCCCCCTGGTGTTTTCTGAGTTTTTTGCACCACTTTTGGTTGTTTGCACCGCTCCTGTTTCCCCTCAGAGTCGCAAGTAACGACAACACAAGAAAAAAGTCAGTTTATTCAGTCATTTAGTGTTTAATGGAAATAGATCACCAGTGGTTTGTCTGCCACCGGGCACGAGGTCACCTGGGAACAGTTAAGCTCACCTGAGTTTTGCTTTTGCAACAAAACTAAACAAAAGTGAAATATTTACATGTGAAATGTTGTTGAGCAGTAGCCAAAAATGTGAATGCTCAAGTAAAGTACAAGTACTTCAAATTGTTCTTAAGTACAGTACTCAGATACTTCCTTGTCCTGGTGATGCATCTGAGCATTCATGTGTTGGACGCACTGTAAGTTCATGTGGTTCAAGACAAAAGCGTGGGAAAGTGCAGTTACTGTAGGGAGGAAGGTGAACACTCAGCTTGAACTCTGTTGCACAAAACTGGGCTGAAATTTCAGCTCAGTTTATTTAATAACTGAAATGACCTTTCCAGTCTGAGAGCTGGGAAATATACTGTGGATACAGCGAGGTGATGGATTTTATTCCTCCAGCGGTGAAGAAGAATCGCAACCTGAGCTTGTTTAGACACCGATCCTCTGCTGATTCCAAACACCTGAAGGCAAACGCCTGAAGACCACCGCTCAGAGCCGCTTTTAGAAAAACAACCTGAGGAATTTCCAGAGGATCGTCAGTCGCAGCTTCTCCGGTCCAGTGTTGATACTCAGTCTGCGCAGATGCATCTGCAAGATCTACGTTTCATCACCTGAGAGTCTGTTGAGCACAATCCAAATGGACTTAATGTGATGTGTTGAGGTGTGTACTGACATTATCCCAAATGTTTCCAGCAATGTTTAAAACTCAGAGAAATACGTAATTTTACTGTCGCTATAACTTCTGGGGGAGAGTCAGAGAGTGAGGGGGGAAGGAGGCGAATGTGCAGAAACATCATGTGAATAAAACTTTAAAACATTACCTTGTGTTTGAATTCAGGTCAACTCTCACTGAGCTCAGCACTCACCAGAGACTTTTTTTTTTCCTCTGTCCTCTCTATATCGTTACGTTCATGAGGTAAAGGACATTTCTCCTCCAGCTCCAGTCAGGAGTCAATGTTACGCCCGACAATGGAGGTCACTCATCGCTGCTGCAGTCAGGTGGATAAACAGGAGTAAAGATAAATCTGAAAGTTAAAAAGTAATCTCTGAGCTCTCCTCACGTTGGTAAACGGCTCCAGTGTTTATTCCTCCAGAGGGTCTGGCTCTGCAACTGACTCTGTCCTCTGGAGCAGCCGGCTCTGAACTGCAGAAATGACATATTCTGCATTTAAACACTTACTAGCAAGCTTTTTTGCAAGTGGACGCCTCTACCATCAACATGAAATGCTCTTGCTGAGGGCACCAAACGCCTTCTTGTGGTTTGCTTTTATACATTCACACAAGCTAAACTTACACACACACGCCTGTAGTTCATGCATCAGCACTCTTGACCTTCTGTGGCTCCAAGCCAAGAATAAGACGGAGGGGTGGTAACATAAGAAACAAGAAAAACAACCTTAACCAGCTCGCTCAGAAATAAGTCCTTGCCCATGTCCATATACAAGGTTATGTGTCCCAAATAGCATTCAGGGCCTGACAGGTGGTATCAAGAGTATCAGTCACTTAAAGACACACGTGCAGTATTTTCTACACAAATCACAAGAATATTTATCTCGTTGATTCATTGTGGCAGTAAAAGTGAAATTATGCCATCCTTGTCAATTTATGTCAGTGTTTTATCTTTGTCAAAAGGACCTGTTGTGTGTTAAAGGATAAGTTCACCTCAAAATAATAATTCAGTCTTTATCTGCTCACCGTCACACTGATGGAAAGTCAGGTGAAGTTTCATCGTCCGCAAAACATTTCTGGAGCTTAGCGGCAAAACAGTGTTGCAGCGTTCTCCTAAACAACTGAAGCAGATGGGGACTTGTTTTAAAACATTAAAAAAACAATCATAAAGTGGCTCCATACTGCTTGTCTGGTGTGATCAGTCTCCAGAAGCCCGGAGATCCCAAATTAAGCTGACATCTTTACTGTAGCCACTTAGCTGAAGCACCATCAGCTCGTAGAAGATGACAAAATGTTCTTTTTTGGGTGAACTTTTCCTTTAAAACTGCAAGTTCACAGCACATTCTTGCGCTGTAGTGACGTGAATGGAAAGTAATGAGTTCCTGGAATGCAAGAAAATGCATTCAAGGAACTAAGACACACTGGGGCTATGCTTGACTTGGACGACAGTCGGCAGTGATGTAGCGTGTGCAGGATTTGAACCAGAAGGTGCTGGAGGATAAAAACAGCAGTGAAAAAAGATGAAAACATCAGTAGACTTAACTCCTTTTCAGAAAATGCATAATCTAAACTTTGAGTCATGAAGAACTTGATCAGAACCTGGTTGAGATTGGTCATCGAATCGTTAGTCGTCTTTGTTTTTAAATTAGAAATCCCACAACAACTGCAGATAAAATAAGCAACGAGGTCCAGCCACCTCCCGCCCACCAGTCACCCCTCCAGAACCTGATACGTGCGACTCTCTCTCTCTCATTCACAGTCCACCTCATTCACCCAAGTTTCTCCCTCCAAAAGCGCAACTTTTGTCTGGGAAAATGGACGTGTTCACCAATCCTGTAGACAGACATAAAGGATGGTATCTTTCTCTGATGGCGCCCAACATTAAAGGTCCACCGTTTGCCTGGCTGGACCCGTCCAGACTCTACTGCAACTCACAGGTACGATGCGAAAGAAAAAGGATTAGTTCTGGTTCCTTAACACGTTGTTGAGCTGTCGATGTCTGTCTCTACTGACTTCACTCTCACTGAACACAATGGGCAACTCGTTCATAGCAGAAAAAAACAAGCTGTGTGTGTGTGAGTGTGTGTTTTGTATGCAGACGTTGACGCACTTGTGCATGCACCGTCTTTGCTGTTGTTTCAGGCTCTTGCAGACTGTGTCCGAGATCTTCTCAGTCCATTCCACGACGACACCATCGACCTGGTTGCCGGGATAGATGCAATGGGATTCATTCTTGGTGAGAAAACAAATCAAAACATGTTATTTTCAAAACAAATCGTAGGTTCAGACCAGTCACACTGGGTTTCTCTCACTAATGTTATTTTAAGAGGCAGTTACTACCAGAGCACTGGTCAGGAAACCTAACCCCTCTGCATAACATACTAAATTTAGATATTTTGGCTCATCTAAACTCTGCCTCGTGGCTCTTGAAATGAACACTTTGCTAACATACATTCATAAAGTTCAAACCGGATGACACAGGTGCGATGACTGTGAAATGTTGTCAGTGTGGATGGATGTTTGATGTTTTGTTTCAGGTGCGTCCGTGGCCACCACCCTGGGAAAAGGTTTCCTGGCTGTCCGTAAAGCAGGACACCTGTGTGTCGCAACCCAAACCCAAAACTACAGCGACTACACAGGCAGAGAAAAGATGATGGAAGTAAGACTGGACGTGCTGCAACCAGGTTAATCTCCTTTTGATTTTTTACCCTTTAACACTGTCAGTTATTTCTCTTGAGAAGACACATCCTCCTGTTGTTTCCCTGCGAAAAGCTAAACTCAGGTTCAGTCAGTGATTACTTACATCGGCGTTGCCCAAACATTTTCCCTTGGACGGCCAAAACACGGGCCAAAAGCAGACGTAAAAATAGTACTCAGATCTTAAGTTCCCTTAATTGGCTGGGCCCATGTGCAGTGTTATACATGCAATGCATGCAGGATTCAAACCACAGGTTTCCTCTCTTTCTGTCCATTTATTCCCTGCAGCAGAGCGCCCTCTAGTGTTAATGTGGAGTAAAGCTCCAGTAGATGTTGCTCTAAGAGTTGGAGAAGTATCTTCAACGTCATATCAGATATCAGGCCTTTAAATAGTTTTAAATGTGAGTTTGTGAGGTCTTAATTTACCCAAACATTTTATCTCATTTATCAAATCTTTAAACGTCTTTCAGAAGTTCAACATTTCTGATGTCGTTAACCTTAAAACCAACCACTAAACCTGATACTGTGTTTTTGCTTTACACTTTGCTCAACTGTTGGTAAAATGTAGTTTTACTCAAATAATCATATTCCCACTCAAACCTTCATCTGCCCGGGACAACATATGATCTACTTATCTTATATACCTGCCATGTTTGAGTAAGAAAAACATGACTTGTCAAAATAAGTCTGAATTGTGGTTAAAAATGATTACGAAAGGTCTGAGTATTTATTTCAAATGTAAGCTGACATGATGACGTGTTTCCTTCCTGCAGGTACGAGGGTGCTGATAGTGGACCAATGGATAGAGACTGGAGGCACCATGAAGGCTGCCATCCAGCTGGTGGAGAGCCTGGGAGCCACCGTTGTGGGTCAGTTGCGGTCGGAGCACATTAATTCGATGATCCTCGACACGTTAAATGTGAATGTTGCTCTGTTTCCTGCAGGCGTCGCAGCTGTGGCCATCGAGAACACGGAAGGAGGAAAGTGGATTAAAGAAAATTACAAATTCTCTCACTGCATCCCCAAAGAGCTGCAGAGCCAAATCGACCAGAAGTATCTGGAGTCCTTCAACGCCTTCAACAACTGAAGGAGACGGAAAAGAAAGGAAAAGATTTTTTTTGCAACTTCGGGAAAGAATAAAAGAGAAATAGTGATATTTTCTAACGCTGAGATGGTCAACAAATAGATTTATCTGCATAGACATTTTGTATTTTGTAGTTTTATTCTTGCAAAACTCATTTTAAATAAATAAATGCTTGTTATTTTCAAAACGCTGTTTTCTCTTTTTAATATTTTTATTGCGTGTAAAACACATCATGGTACATTTCAAAGAAAATAAAGGATAAAATATTCATACACACTTTCCACTTATGATATAAGAATGATGAGACAAGTTCAGTCAAAAAGTACCCATGAAGCACTGAAGATACAACACTGGTTCCCAAACTGGAGGTCGGGGCCCCACGTGGGGGTCACGAGATAAATCCCAGGGGTCGTAAGATGATTAACGAGATAAGAAAACATTCACCTTTCACTTCCCTCAACCTTCCTTTTTTTCTTATGATTTACTGCATGAAATGTCTCATAAAAGGGTGTAAAACCTTTGACCTACGATATAAAAACAGCAGATTTTTATTGAGTATTATTGTGAAGAAGAATCGTAACTACAGCAGCAAGACGGAATAACTGACTCAAGCCCTAAGTAAAGTAAGCCTCCACGCACACATCATGTCAAAAACATCCTCAGTCATACTTTGGCGTCTCTGCAGTACCAGAAGAGTCATTTTTATGTGTAATTGCTGTGTCACCCTGCAGCTCCAGACGAGTTTAAACCACAAGTATCCACATCCCACAGAGGAAAACTCTTGCTAGGCCAGGAAAAACTGAAATCAAGCATTTCAGGAAGTCAACCTCCAGCGTCCCTCCTCCGGCTCCGACCACAGAGAATCCCTCCCATGAGCTGGAGAGCAGCCTCGGTCTTTTTCCACTTTAAGCTCCAGCCTCCGTCCTCACTGACAGCAGTTCGGCTGTTTCTTCTTCGACGAAGCGTACGCGTTGTTTGAAGTGCTGTTAATTCCTGAAACAAAAAAGATCAGCTGGGTGTTAAACCGTGCACCCGGCTAGATGGTTTCTATGATTACAGAGAGGTCGTTCAGACACTCACTGACGACGTCCCCGATCTGCCTCGATCCACTTTTCTCCAGCTCGGCAAGCACGTTGGTCTCGAATGCCAGCGATGCAACCCGGAAGAAAAACTCTTTCACGTTTTCTCCTACAGCGGGGAAGAGATGAAGATCAGTATGAAATTAATTAAATGAAAAATTAACCGACAACAGATGTTTGACGTAGCTTTCGATCCTCCGCTTGACTTAGAAAAAAACACCAAACCGCCTCCCACGTCTTTTAACTCATCCCTGATTTAAAGACTAAAATGTTGATGGAACAATGACAACAACTCATTGAAAACTCAACAACTCAGATGGATTTAAGTCAGGACCACCAGTTACGATGACTTCAACTTTGTTTCTGAGAAACCCTGGCGGCAGACGGCTCTGAACACTGCAACACGTGAGCCTCAGTTGTTGACGCCACGAAGAAGAAACCAGTCAGAGGTGTGAATCAGAGCATTTCAAAGCTTCCATGTTGCAGTCGTTAACAAAAAAAAACACCATAGTTGCTGAATTCAACTAAGTAAATAAATTTAAGAGGCAGATATAAAAATCAGTCTTCTTGAGGCCTTTACCAGTTGTTTGTGCTACTGACAGATTTCATGTTTGTTGCCAACATACACCCCAGGCGTCAGAGCTTCTCTCTCCAAAAATGTTTGTTCACAAGCTTTTATTAAATCAAGGACCTCGATATTGAGTGACAGAGCTCGAACCACTTTGTACTGGAGATTTAGCCTGGACCGGAGAGTTTCATTTTGACTCATGTGCTCCAACTGTGAGCCGTGTAACATCGCCCTCTGATAAAAACGAATGTGACTTTCTAAGAAACTGAAGGGAACCGTTTGCTCTTCAGCGAGATCATGTTTAATATTTACTGACCACAGCTGTTGTTTCTCAAAACAGACATATCGGTCCGACTAGCAACCAGAAAATAAAGCTTGCTGCACACAGAAGAGACGCTTATATTGGATCTTTTTTTCAGTAAATCATAAAAGCCCTCTCCTTTTCTGCCCCCACCTCCCTCAAACTCATACATTTCAAACCATTTCAGGCCATTTTCCTGTATTTAACTCCAAACACTCACCTGTCAGCGAGGACACAGCCCAATACTCTGCACTGATCTCCTGTGCTAGTTTGATGGCATCTTGCTCGATCTGAGAATACTGAGCAGGAGACTGTCGGGGAGACCAGAGGAGACAAGACAGATATACTTAATAATGTTATCAGGTTAAACACAAAAAGCATCTATACACCGTCAACTTATTGTAATTTTAAAAAGGGGCACATTGTATTTTAATATTTACAATATTAACGAAGTAATAATACAAACTCAGAAATCTTTATTTTTTCTATAACTGAATAAACAAGCTGTTCTCAGAGGAAAATAAGGTCCCAGAACGCTGTTTGAAGCTAGAAAGGTGGCAGGGTCCGCCACATATAAACAAAGTAAAACAGGATGAAACTGTGTTGTCCTTTAAGGTCAGTTTGTTGATTCAGTCATGAAAACAAAGAGAGCTTGTTTATTTAGTTTGTTTAGGCATAAATAAATCAGTCTATGAAGATCTTTCTCTTCCGATTAAAATTTCTCTCCAAAAACTACAGACTGCGCCTTTAATAACACATCAATCTGATAGTTGTTTTCTTGTTTAATGGGAAATGATCCGTTTGTGTTTTTGAAAAGTTTCCTTTCAAATTGTTATTGTTGGAAATTAGAATGAGAAAAGTCCAAAAATACTTTTTAATCATTGAAACAAAAAGATCAAGGAAGTTAAAGAAGAGAAATATTTCCAATTTTTAAAGAAAAATTACAAACTTCTAGATTTAAAGAAAAGTATCCAGGTAACCTCAGCAAACAAATCTGCTTCTGACTTCCCATCACTAAGAAGTAGAGTAGAGTAAATACAGTCAGTAACGCCTCAGAAATGTCTGCATGTCCATCAGTTCAGCCGCTCTGAGCTGCGCTGGAGTCTAGAGGAGGACGGGGAGACTACATTCCTGAGGTCTGACCCAGCACATGAACGCTTTGTGCTGCTGGCACCGACCCAGACAACTGACATTTGACTCCAGTAAAAAAGACACAGAAATGTTCACGGGCACGTCCTCTTTAAACAGCGTGGAGACGTACGCTCAGGTCTTTCTTTGTGCCCACGAGGAACAGCTGAACAGCGGTGGGGTCGTTCTCCTTCAAGGCGTCTTCCAGCCACTGCCTGCAGACACAAAGAGACCACTTTATTAGGTCTGACAGCCGGGACGGAAACTGCAAAACGCAATGTTCAGGAAAAATAAGCTTACCTCACATGGCCCAAAGAGGCAATGTCAGTCACATCAAACGCAATGATCACAACTGGGAAGAAGAGAAAACATTTTACTTTAACTTTAGTACATTTCTATGTGGCTTTCTGCTCTTAAACACGAGGATCTCTCACCCTGGGCTCCTCTGTAGTACGTAGAAGCGATGCACTTGAACCTCTCTTGTCCTGCAGTGTCCCACCTGTAACACAGAGAGGCTGATGATGAGCGCCGTCACATCAGACCGACTCAGTTCAAGTTTCACGTATAATGATAAAGACTTACAACTGCAGGCTGAAGGGGACTCCCAGCACCTCGAACCGCTCCATCTCGAAATCCACACCGATCGTTGCCTTGTAGTTCTTATCGAAAGCATCTTTGCAAAATCTGAAAACACAAAAGTTTCTTCAGAAAATCCAGGAAATAGACGGGTACGATGTATATCACTGTAGCCGGGGCTGTAACTGCTCGACAGTAATTAGACTAAATGAAGGCGACTTCATTTCTGAGACAATTTGTGTGTCGAGATATCTTAGAAACGACCATTCAGCTGTGTGGATGCTGCAATTTGGGGGTTGGTTCACCCAAATTACAGAAAAATGTGCAGTATTTCAGGGACTATTTCTTGGTAAGTGTATTATTCAGAGTAACAGTGACACTGCAGGAAAAATACGCTGCCCTTTGACTGTTTTAAAAGTAATTTCTAAAGCTTTTAGTGCCATGAATGAAATTCTATCAACACCAATGTACGGGGATGAACACAGACATTTTAGAGATGGCTGAAAACGTTGACATGTGTTCAGAAGGCCAAAACGCATCGAAAGAAAAGCTTTGTTTTAAAAAACAGGGCCTTAGTTTATCATGAACTTGTGAATCTATTTGAATGAAAAAAGCTTTGTCACATGCATCCCAAGTCCAGATTTCACTGAAGTCATATATAATATAACAGAGTTTTATTAAAGGAATAATGATACTTATAGTTTAAGATGTGAGCAGTATTTCAATGATACATTTGGTGCAGGTGGAGCATATTTTAACTAGTTAAATTATTGTTGGATAATTAAATTTATAGCAGAGTTCCATATTGTACAAAACCATGTTATATTAAATACATTTTTATTAATCATTGCCTCCATTTTATAACTTTTTTAATATGTTATTGTCTTGTTCAATTCATTGTGTCAACTTTTTCCCTTTGTTGTCTTTGCTGTTTGGCTGCATATCTGTATAGATATGTGCTGTATAGATAAAGTTCATCTGTAAAGTAAAGCCGTCAGGTAAATGTAGAGTGAACTACTGTATTAGAAATGTACTGGAGTTAAAAAGTACAATGTGTCACTCTGAAATGAAGCACTAAGCAGCACAGAGTTAAAATAAAGTTAAGTAAGTACAGTACTTGTGTATTTGTACTCAATAACTGTATGTAATTAAATGTAAATCTGAATCCAGACCCAGATTTAACATTTCCACACTTTCAAATAAAGGAAAACACAAAAACAAGCAGTGCTTCGCTGCAGGAGGTCCATGAGGTCATGTGTTTCCCAGAAGTTCACCTCCCCCTGTTCTCAAACATTAAGCGACTGTGTTGGAGCTTACCTATTAATCAGACAGGTTTTCCCCACAGCCAGGTCACCCACAACAATCACCTTAGAGATTTTAAATCTGCTGAGAGGAACAAAAGAAGAAGAAGAAGCAACCAGTAAATAAGCAGCACAACAAACAGCGGCTCCAGGCTCGTCTGGCTTCCTGTTCTCACCCCACGGTGCCGGTTCGCTGCTCCTGGCAGGCAGTCTTCACTTTGTTGTTGAAATCCTCTTTAGTGTGCTGAGCTGCCTCTTTCCTGAAATACTGCAAGAGAAGAAGAAGGACGTGTGAGGATGTTTATGGATGAGACGGCTGCAGGCTGTAACAGCGCCGTATGATTTTACCTGAGGGAGCTGAGCGATGACGCGGTCCCGTCGGACAGGAGGAAGAACACTCATGGCTGAAACTCGCACAGACATGAAGCTTCAGGGTAAATGTTCAGCAGAGAGACCTGTGGTGAGAGAAGGACATCAAACATTAACAATCTGACGCCTGAAAGTTGTTTGCGAATGATTATTACGCCCAATCTTCAGGCCTGGTGCCTCCAAAGATATAAAATTCACAGTGACATAAAAGAAGCAAATCCACACAGTTTGAGAACAGCAACTAGAGAATTAGTGAAACAAGAAACTATTGTTTTCAGCCTTAAACACGACATTCAAAGACTTTATTCTGGCCTCATTTTACACATAAATAAACACTTGACTAATGGAAAGAACAGTCCATACGTTGATTGATGACTGACAATCATTAGCTGGAGCTCTACTGACCATCCTCTGGATCTTTTGGTACATCTATATACTGAATATATAGACATTAATGTAATGTAACATGTACATTTATACAGTATATAAAGCCGCAACAGCGACTGATGGATAGAAAATTAACCTGCAGCTATTTTCACTGGTTCAGCTGCTCAAATGTGACTAATTACTGGTTTTCTTTGACTTCTTTGATAGTAAATATGACAGTAGGATGAATACATTTTGGTTTTGAACTGTTGGTTGAACAAAACAGACTCATCACCTTCGATTCCAGGAAAACTGTAATGAAAATCATAATCAGCTGCAGCTCTGTTGTCAATTATCTTCTATTTTTATTGTGTTTATGTTTTGATGTCGTCTCGCTGCAATTAACAAGCCCAAGTCATCAAGTCACAGACCTCATGAGCACCGAAGTCTGATGGGCCTCTAACCAACGTCATTATGGAGAGCAGTGTACTCGATTGGAAAATGAGAGGTAACCACTGAAAGAGCTGATTATGATACAACTTGACTAAAAACATTCAAGTGTCTGATATCAAACTAAATAAATAATTCATAATAATAACAGTAAGGATCGATGTATGTCGTCCTCTCTGTGCTGTCAATAAATATTGCAACCAAACTACACAAATATTAAAAGAAATTGACCTTATTCCCAAAGTTTGTGTGTTGGGGAGAAACTACCTTCATTCTGGGGGACAAGACAAACAGAAAACTATATTTTGTGGCTACTTATTCTTTGCACTGCTCCTTTTGCCGTGCATACATACACACACATGAACGATGAAGATGAAATAAGACATGAAACACAAAACTTTAACTCCAACACATGTTAAATGTAATGCCAGTGAACTAAACTGAGACTGTTCACTCACTTTTATATACAATATTTGCTCCAAACAGCCCAAATAAACCTGACAAACTACTTTCAGTCAAACAAACTGATCTATTATCTGTGTGATAAACCGGCTCGTGCTCTCCTCCTCTGACATCTCCTGCTTTACTTTACTGTCCCAGCCTGAACCTCCAACATCTCCAGCCTCCTGTCAGTCACAGGACACAGGCTGTTACAGCTGCTGCGAGGCGCAGAGCCAAGTCAAACACGGAGTTATCCATTGTGTAGCTCCATGACCACATAGTGTCCGAGCAGGACAACTGTAATCAGAGTAATCAGAGTAATTAGAGTAATGAGAGCTGATCTGTTTTAATCCTATTGTTCATCAAAAGCTCCTCGTAAAAGAAGAAGTCTGCCGTCAAAATGAAACCAGGCGACTTTATAAAAACACACTTTTTCCATTCAAAACAGCAGGAAAACCTCCTTCACGTGTCGGCGGAGAAGATACGAACACGCATTAAAGTTTTTAAAGCAGCGTAAAACTGTGTAGAGAGGGGGAGGACACCTCACCGAGACAGGCTGCTCCTCCACTCCTCTCCTCTCCTCTCTGCTCTGCTGCGGCGGGTTTTTCCTCCTGAAACAAACTCCTCACTGTGTGTTAAACCCATCCAGGCTGCCAGCTGAGTGTTGAAGCGTTGAGTTTGTGGAGATCAGAGCTTCAAGACGATCCACGGAAGTTGGAGGGGGAGCAGCAGACTGGAGGAGCCGCTGCTGACTCAGACCTCCGGGTTTTTTTCCCCCTCATGTCCTCCCACATTTTCTCTGCTGGGTCCCCTGCTGGAGGAAATGAGGAACAACAGGGAATAAAAACAACCAATCTATCTATCTGTCTATCTGTCCGTCTGTCTATCTATCTATCTATCTATCTATCTATAGGAGTTAAGATAAAGGTGAGACTGAGATAAAAATTAAGGAAAATGTCATTAAAATCTGCAAAAATATGTATTTTCCTTCCACATAACTTCATAATGTGAGTTATATGTTCATGCTTTTTCATGGATCTTTGGTGAATATGTTAATATTTGTGCAATAAAAGGTGAAAAAAAGTAAATACTGTAACTTTTTTGTGTTATTTTTGTGTTTCCTGTTCTTGGTTAAATAAGTGGGCTGTAGAGGGCGCTCGAGGCCTCTGCTGGCTGATCTCTATCTGGTTATAAAACACAGTAAATCTGTGTCCACTGCCTTTCAGATTAAGATTTTAACAATGCATTATTGAAGATTAAAGGACTATAACCACAAATTCTGCATTTACAAACTTTATTGTGTTCACTTTTTGGAGACGTTGGTGGAAATGAAATATCACAGGTGGTGTTTTACTGGACGACCTGATACTCGGTGGTGTAAGAACATTAAAACACCTCTCAGGTGAGTAAAACACCACTAATCATGACCTCAGCTCTCAGACCTACACCCACATCTATGACTATATGTACCACTGAGTGTCTGTCACAAGGCTTCATGAATCTGGGTTACTCAATTCAAACAGGATCAAGAAATTATTTGTCGCTCTCCATTCAAAGTTTTTCTGAAATAAGATCCCACTGGGGAAACCGGACGGGCCGTGACTCTGTAAGTTGTTCCTCCAAAGAGAAGTTTTCCCTTCAAACTTTTCAGCATCTTTATTTTGATAACCGTCTGAAGATTCAATCAAATTATCCAAAACGTCACAAAGCAGTTGTTCCTTCTCTCCTCTCCCATTAATCACCTCATGACCCCTTAGTGCCCAAATTTTTTCCCTTGGAGGGCCAAAACTGAAACTTAATGTCGGGCCACATCTACTGTGTTGTAAAGATGCAAAACAAAACAACAAAACAAAACAAATAAACTTTGATTCATAGCAGAATTACCTTTTCATTCACTTTTATTTACTGAACATCTGGTGGGTCACATCGAAGCTCACGGTGGGCCAACACTTTGGCCAGTCCTGCCTTCGCTTTATCTGGTGACCCCTCGTCTACTTCTACAACGACCTGACTGTATATAAACTACAGTAAAATCCTGTTCACACACTGCTGCATCAGCATTAACTATCTTATAATGTCATATATTATAACAGATCAGTCACAGGGGCTGAGTACTTTTACTTTTGGTACTACTAGTATCAAATCAAAGTTTTTGCAGAGATGTCATGAATATAAAACAGAGAAAAAACACATCAAACCTCATCAATTACAAAAATGTACACCAACAGCCCTTTGATTTTTAAATACGCTTTTAATTCTTGGTATCACTCAACCAATACAAATACGGGGCTCCTAAAAAAACACAGTTGTCACTTGAGCACAAGACACATTATTGTGGTGAAATGAATTTGCAAAGTTCGTCTCAAAATTCTCTGTACTTGGTCCAGTTTTTTACAAAAGCATACAGGAATCATTCTACACGTCTGTACTTCGATATTCGTACTTTATCTTCATCTGTGCTTTGTACTTCTTTCTATATATAAAGGCACTGTGGTGAAGGCACCGAAGCAACAGCTCTGACACATCTGAACTCTACCCCACGTCTGTTCGGACTTTCTTGGCTGAGGCTGAGATAGAAAATGAAATGTACTGATCATTTTTAAATGACACTGTCAGCACGTACGATTAAGTCCACTAATGGCGTCTAAATATATCAAAAAGGAATGCACGTTTGTGGAAATTATGTACAAAATGTACATTTTTGAGGAGAGAGGAGGAAGAGGAGACACATCTTCACCTCAGGGTGGTCAACCGATCTCTTGAAAGACAGGATCTAGTCTAGCGTTGCTATAAAGGTACACACGGTGGAGATACTCGACTATTACTTCACATCAAGTCTAACTTCTGATTGTGCTGCTCTTATTGTGAAGGGGTTTCTCATGGTGCCCACTTCCTGATGAGCTCAAATAGACAGCAGGGAGATCCAGCTTCAGCCTGCTTGTGTTAAATACCAACAGATTTCATATCAGCTCCATAAAAAGGACCGGTCATCGTCCCGCACTGTTGTGGTCACAGTTCAGTCACAGCTCAGCGTCTCTTCAGCCACACATGGCATCATAGAGGCAAAGTGAGGACGTACTGCACAAACACATACAAGAAGAGAGACACAGGTGTGTCTGAGGGAAGCTGAAGCAGGTGAGGATCACTCGGGGCCACAGACGGTTAAGAGGAATGAGGTGTCAGCAGTCAGAGGTAACAGCATTAATAAAACGGGTTTATCTCAAATTGTGAATCACCACAAACACGAGAGGTCCTGGAGCACACACTCACAAAAATATTAGGCTGATGGGTCCAGTAGCTGCGGACAGATGCACACATGGACACACACAAGTCTGAACGCATGATCCCCACCAGGCATAAATTATTATTGTTGAATAGTTCAGTGTGGTAGCTCGTTACTACAGAAAAACACGGCTTCCCTCACAAATTTTAAAAGAAACGGCAGCACAAAGCCTCGGCTGTCAGCTGAATGCAGACTTAGATGAGAAGATTGATTCCATCCAGCAGCCTTTTGCTTAGTTTAGCAGAGATGCTAACCTGATGCGCCTGATGGTTTCTTACACCGAACCATCTAGAAGCTGTTTGGAAAAGGGCAGGAGCTTTCAAAAACACTTAACAAACCATCTATCACAGGCTAACTTCAACCAATCAGCTCAACAGTAGAAGAGCGCTACCACCAGTGGAGCCTGTTGGTAAATGACAATCTTACTATTGGAAAAAGAGTGAAAACATCTTTTCCTTTTCGAGAAGAGCCAGTTCTGATGTACCTGATGCTATAGCAACTACGCTAACCTTTTGAGGAGCCACTGATGTTGTTTTAGATCAAACAGTAGCTTCTCACGCTGGTTGTAACACCTGAAATACACCTGTAGCTGCTACTAGCATGTAGCTTTAAGCCTGCAGAAACAAGAAGAAACAGCCGGCTCCTTGCAAACACAAAAAAAGTACCTCTGGAGCTCACTCACTGACATGTTACATCTTGTTTAAGGGGGGATTTTTTTAACCGTAAGACAGAAGAAGGCTAGCTGTTTCCCCCTGTTTCCTGTATTAATGCTAAGCTAAGCTAAACGGCTGCTGGCTTCATATTCAGTGTAGCTACAGGTCCTTTCAGGTTACATGTTGCTGAAATGTTAAAAACAATTTGACATTTTGAGAAGTAGAGTGAGATTAACAAATTAAAATTACTCTTATGTCTGTAGCCTGCTCTAAATATGAGAATAGGGTTGCAGTCATTACCCGTTAGCTTAGCTAAACATAAAGATTAGCCTATGTATGGATTGTTTAATTCTTACTGACCGACTTTACTGAAAGTTTTTCTGTACATAGTTTCTCCTGTTTCTAGTCTTTATGCTAAGCTGCTAGCTGTAGCTTCACAAACATGAGAGCGTAATCAATCTTCTCATCCAACTCCCCCCAGTGGCTGACGAATGTCACTACGTCTAAAATAGGTTCAGCAAAGTTATTATCATTAAATCTGAATTATTTTATGTTTAATTGTGTGGTCATGTGACACGGCTCGTGACGTGCAACATTAGTGGCGAGTTCCCTCTGTTTTGCAGTCGGCGAATCAGCTAGCTATGTTTCTGTTGTACAACGAGAAGCGATCTATGAGTCAGTAGGCATATTTCAGTTTTCAATTTCATGTGTGCGACTACTAAATGGTTCAAAACGCTACATTGAAAATGAAAGCCTTCCAGTATTATTTAGCCCTGCACAAATTCATAACTCACTTTTGACAAACTTTATGGTTGCGAGTCTGCTTCAGTTGTGTCCGTCACATGTGAAAGACAAACACCATGAGTGGTCAGAAACTAATGTAATGCTCTTGTTGGGGTATATGACAAGCTTGGCGCTTTTGTTTTCTGCTACTATATACGTAACCGTATACACTCACATCGGTTAAAAAATGTTTGCCTACGTCTTACTTGTGCCAAGAATGTCACTTAGTGTATTTCTTAAAATGTCTAACTATTCCTTTAAGATTATGATACTAAAAATAAATTGTAAATATGTCTAAAATAGTTGAGTTTCGAGATATATCGAGTATATTTTTAGCTCCAATTAAAGCAGCGTTTCACATATCTTTCCCCTTGAAAACATCTCTGGAAATGCAGCTCCTGAACAAGTCTAAAATTTGTTCTACCAAAAGTTGTGTTGGGGGTTTGTTCTTTGGCAGTGCAACACAAAAACCTGACGTCACGAGGAATGGCCTGGAGAAAGACAAAACTCCCACCCTGAATAAAAAACTCAAGACAGTCCCGTAAACCTTCTCTACTCAATCAGTGAGAAACTTTCTGGAGTTGTTGTTGTACGTCCCGTTCTGCCTCGCGGAGCTCTTACTCCTGGAGCAGAAGTCGGCGCGGAGCAGGCGGTAGAAGTAAATCATGATCATGATGTTCATCACAATCATGGAGGCCAGAAAGAATCCGCCGTGGTCCAGCCAGGAGTAGTTTTGGACGATGTACCAGGTGAGGTAGAACTGTGTGCTCAGACGAAACGTGATGTAGGTGAAGAGGTTGGCGAATTTGTTGATGTAGTACATGTTGGAGGACTGAGCGCCCGCCAGCTTCAGCATCAGCCTCATGTGTAGGGTGACGCTGTTGACCTCCACGAAGAGAGCGATCACGGCGCCGGCTACGTACAGGTGAGTGTAGAGGGCGTACAGGAAACACAGGATCACCTGAGGAGGAGACCGACACACAGAGGCGGAGGCGTTTGTAAAACTTGCAGCTGATTTCTTGTATCTTATAACAATTCACCCAAAAATCAAAGATGAAAGAAAATAGGTCTCTGTCCCTTTAAAGATTCCTGCTCTGTAGCTGCACATAAATCCTAAGTCATCAACAATTCAATCAAGCTAACTCACTTCATGTCCTGGCAGTGTGGGCCGAGATGAATTCAATTTGTCCCAGTTACTCTGGATAGTCCAGAAGCCTCACCCTCAACACTGTTTCTTTAACTTCAATAAAAACAGTTCACGATGAGACCTGTGGATTATCCAGACTAACTAACTGGGGTTTCTAGAAATACAGGTCGCTGCAGATATATCTGATACTTTGGGTGAAACCAGTTCTCGGATAAAGCTCTAATGAAACTGATCTGGGTCTTGCTGGTGGTCACAGTAACAAAAGCTCATTAAGCAGCGAACAAAAACTCTTTTCTCGGATGGAAAATAGAGAAAGAAAGAGCGTTGTTATTCCTTAAATGTGTTTGTTCAGTGAAATCTTGATTAATAATTAAACAGTAGTTAGTAAAACTCTCAAAAGCATCTTTAAGCCTTTACGTACAACACAGACCAGATTCTTCACCTCGATGTTAACTTCCATTTGCTCAACTGACTCTGATCTCTTATCTGAACCAGACATGCCACCGTGATAAAGATAAAGATAAAAAAGGCATCATGGCCAAAGGCACGTTTTCTCACCAGTGCGTGATGGATTAAGAATTCCCATGATGCTCTTGCGTGTCCTGTCAGGATGATGTCACCTGCATCTTGTACAAAATATCCTGAGAGGGAAGAAAAGAGGACACTGAGTCAGGATCAGCAGAAGAACAGTTCAGTGAGTTTGTGTAGTATTTACACTTACACTAAAGTACCAAACAGTAACATATTTAATATGGTGGTTAAAAAAAGTCAAGTTACAACATTAAAGGGACAGTTCGGGTCTTTTGATGTGGGGTTGTACGAGTCGGTGTATGACCTGCAGCTTGATGACCATTTCATTTCATCCTGTATTTTATTTCACACTATGTTTTGACATCAGAGCTCTTCCTCTTGCGAGTCTGATGTGAGTTTCACTTGAAAAAACATCTTTCCTATTAAATCTGCACCATAACTCTGTGTCAAAAAGAAAGTATCGTCATGCTGATTCACCTCACTGAAGCGACGGGATCATCGTCCAAGTGAATCTAAACGTCATTCTGCTGAGGTCATGAGGTTAGACGGCTCGGGCAACGGGACAGGTGTGACTCGACAAACCAGACGAATGTGATTTTTATCTGTGGTGACTGTGAGGCTTTCATGGTTCACCTCAGCCTACCTCTCAAATCAACTATAATAACAAGTAATTCATCTTAAAGCTTTAAGAGACGACAGAAATGAGACTGTTTGCTCAACGTGTCATCGCTTGTATTGTCTGTATGACTAACTGCTTCTAACACGTGTCTGATGATCACCTTTTCACATGATCATGTTGAATATATCTGACGCCACAATGCAAGATTTCCCCTGTGCCACTTGCTGTTAATCAGAGGGCCACCAGGAGACATTAGGAGTCAGTGTTTGTTGAACCAACGTAACAGCAGAGTTAATTATTCCTCATTATTTTTAGAAAGACGGCAGCTGAACAATTCACAGCATCAGCACGGTTATTAGACTGTGTGCATGGGCCTCATTGAGCTGGAGGTATTCAGTGACTCAGTCCTTCTGTTCCTCTGTGAGACCGACACAACCGGCCTCTATATGTTGAAGAACATGACCCGGTTGGCCTCGGTGGAGGTGAGGGCTGTTTGTGGTTGTCAGGGCAGATCTCCACAGACTTGTGTCTTCATGGTAACACAAAAGACGCACAGAAGACCCAACCACGCGCTGCACAGCTCAACCAGACCACCGAGTCCTCGGTAGACTACCTTTGGTCTCCACGGTGATTTTAAAAAGGAGACGCCCATTCGTCTGCTTCGAGGATCAGGTGAGAGGGGCAGATCTTTGAGAAGCAGTTAGGTGGAAGGTTTACGCCCACGGGACAGGAGTGATCAGCTTCTAACACATAGTTGATTTCTCAGCTGACTGAAAACGAGCATGCAACTATTTTGATTAGCGTTTTAAATCACATTTCCGAGCAGAAGTGCCAAAGATTTCCTGCTTTTAGCTTCTCAAAAGTGAAGATTTTAACCCTGTCTGTGTCATTCATGATGAACCTTTGAGTTTCTGACTGTAACCCGGACAAAATGTCATACTATGGGTCTACCTCAGTGCTGTGGGAAGTTATGACATCACTGTATGTTCGCCTGGAAAAATATAAACACAGGCTCTTCCCGTCTGCATGCGGACCGGAGGAAGACGTTAAGAAAGACTAAATGGAAACAGTCAATCTTCTCGCTAATGGTCTTGTTTGCTTATGTAGGTCCATAAAGAGGTATCAGTATTAAACTGAGACTGTTTCATAAACTTTCTGTTTCGATGATCTTAAATCCTCTCTACTTTCTAACAACAACATGCATCTCCATTTTGTCACCAACACCCAACCTCAGAGCTGTTTTTACTTGTTTTCCCCTGCAGTGTCATTCCTTCCCGCGATGCGTTCACTGACCTGTTGAGACGCAGACGAGCAGGTAGGACAGAGGGGTGTGGTAGGAGTGGATGTTGTTCAGCGTCTCGGGCCAGACCACCACACTGGAGAGGGACACATGTTATGCATGGATAGGTGGGTCTGTACTCGGCTCACTCAGACAAACATGCGCTCACTCCTGGAGAGAGAAGCCTGACTAAGCAGAGACATTAATATCAGGTGTTTTCACGTTTTTATACTGCCTGGTATAGATACCCCGTCACAAATAGTCCTTTTTAATACCAACTGTGTCTGTATATCTAAACAAATGTCTTTAATTGTGCAATTTTGCTACCTTTTTCTCTTCAGTAGACTTTGATTTTGCATTTTTCTTTGTCACTCACTGCTGCTGTTTGGTTAAAGGGGCACACCTCGGTCAGCAAAGCTTTCTGTGTGTCCCCTCCCTTCATAAACACACTATGCAAGATTTCTTGTTAATAAATGACCTGCTGTTTCACATGTTTCCTCTGCACTACTTCTGAACATGAAAACCTGCTTATTTTCCTCCTGTCAATCATTACAAGTTCATATTGTTGCACATTAAAAGCAGCAATCGTCAAAGTAAGAGTGCAGCCCGCTTTAAAAAATGTACCCTGGGTCCCACTTGTTAATGTCAGAAGATGACTCACACAGTCTCTGTCCCCACCCCCAAAAAAAGTCTCCTGATGCTTTCGCAATAATCGCTTTGCAGCAGGTTTTTCCAGTTGTTCTGCTGTTGCTCGTGTAGCCCTGATTGCTGGCTGGGAAAGATTTCATGAGACTGAAACAAACTCTCAAGTTGAACAGCAGCAGCCCGGTGCGGCTCGGACTGTGCTCTGGCATTTCCCTCCCCACTTATAAATGCCATTGTCTCCCCCGTCCCTCACCCTGTCTGAACATGCCCTTCTTCTCCTGGCTGCCACAGACTGTCACAGTCAAACACACACACACACACACACACACACACACATCCCTATGCACAAGCACATCATGTGCCCCGTGAATAGACAATGGTGTCCCAGTGTGGACAGACAGATGTTTGGTTGGATGGAGACTCACCAGGTCAGGGCCCATGCCCCAGTGAGCAGGGAGTGGACCATGGAGACAGAGAGGTTCCTCCACTTCCAGAAGTGGTTCTCATCCTGCGTCACCACTTTGGGCACCGGCAGGTTTTGGAGCAAACGGTGGACCACCCTGAAAAGAAGAGAGAACACCAGCACCGACGTGCCCGGGTTATTCTTGAGGACAGGAATAAGGGCGTCCATCCTCTCCAGCCCCTGCTATCCCTCTGTCTCTGCGCGCGTATTCTCCCTCCTGTTGGCTTTCCACGCTCCCGTCAGCGTCTCCTCAGCGCGGTGATGGATAGATATGCTCGGTATGTGATGGGAGTGTTCTCCAGGACTCTTGTTTTGAAGTCTTTTTCAAGTGCAGAGCTGATGCTGGACGCGTGTTTTTCCTCTCACGTTTTCAGCGTCCCGAGCCTGAAGAGGAGGGCTTGGAGGGGATTCCCGTCACAGCTCATTCCAGTGCGACGGTGTTTGTCCTCACGCACAGCCTTGTGGTGTTACGTGCTGCCGCTGGCTGTCTGTCTGTCTGTCTGTCTGTGTGCAGAATGAAGAGGGGAGTGGTGGAGAGGGAGCGGAGTGGGTGTCGCCGCCGCTGCTGCGCGCTTTAACCATAGAAACAAGGAGGGGCTGCGATCAAGTTACGCAATCAGCCAAATCACAGAGTCGAGCTGCTGAGCGAGACGTGATTTTGTCGTGGTGAGCATGTTGAATAAGGTTTATTCGCATGTTAGCTGCGTTTAAGTTTCAGGGCGACCAGCACCTTTACGCACAGTGCGTCACATGCGCGTAAAAACAGTAACAGCAATAATAACTTTAGTTATCTGGAACCCTGAATGTGTTTATTGAATTATTAGTTTAAAAACTGGATCCACTGATCAGAACATCCAAACAAGTCAACGTCTTTCAACGAACTTTCAACAGCCGATGTTGAAAGTTCATCCAGTGGTGAGCCAGAATTAAAGTTTTTACAATGTAATTTCAGACTCTTATCAACTTCAGTCAACGTCTTAAACAGTTCTTGTGGTTCAAAATTAATTTAAATTCAGGCAACGCAAAGCAGCAGGAAGGATTTAAACCCTCAGTAGTCAGAATGAGGCGTGCTCTTTACCAGGAGAGCTATTTATTGGTGTTATGAAGAGCCGTGTTTGGTCATCCAACCTCCATCAAGCAGGCTACATGACCTTTTTTTTTTGTTTTTTTTTTCATGTTTTTGCTCAGTGGGGAAGAGTTAATAATTACAACCCATGTGTCCACATTTTGGTATTTGCAGCAGGACGACCTGTTTACACTGTGCCAGTGATGGATGAAGTAAACAGATCCTAGTTATGTCACAATGTTAAATAAAAACTCCTTGTGAACAAGTGGAAGTACTGTGTTAGACTTTACCAAAAGTAAAAGCACAGATGTGCTGAAAGCAAAATGTCCTGAACTATCAAAATAAAAGTTTTCATTCATTTCATTTGCAGAATTGTTTTATTACAACATTTTAAAGGATATTTTGCTCATTTTCAGGTTCATGATTTTATTTTGGGTTACTACTAGAATATGTTTAATGCTTTAATGCTCAAAAACACATCAGTTTTCTCATACTGCAGCTCTGTATTCCCCCTCTGTCTGAAACGCTCTGTTTTAGCTCCTGTTTCTGTAAGGCCCCGCCTCCTGAATACCCAGTCTGCTCTGATTGGCCAGCTCACACATGCCTGACCCAGCACCGCTAACAACAACAGAGGAGCTGTGCTAAATCAATTCTCACGTGCAAAACTAGCCACTAGGCATAAATCATGCAAATATGTGACATGGTGATGTAGTGTGAGGTCACAAAGTCACGGAATGAAGGCGGGACTACTGACGAGGCGTTTCAGGAACAGCGCTTTCTGTGGGGAAAAAGGAGCTTCTGTTGGTGTGGACTTTGACTTTTTTAACTTTCAAGATCTTTTACATGCACATGAACATAAATGAAACACTGAAGGGAAGGAAGAAATCAGATGAGGCATAATCGGTCTCCTTTATTGTTGGTTTCTAGTTCATGTAGTCCGACATTTGAGCCGACTCTTGTCCTTTTGTTTGAGTGTCCAGGGTGCTTTCATCAGCTGAGGAGATGTTTAACTGAAGTAATTTTTAACAGCGTGAGACACGGTAGACTGCAAATTGTCTTTATTCCGTCCGAGGTCACGAGTCAATTATTTGCCTTCATCTCATCCAAAATCCTGCTGCTTGGATTAATTATTACATTTAATATAATGTGTTCATTTTGCTTACTTTCCTGTAATTCTCCATTATTCATCCGTTCAGATACTGTCATCATTTTTGCTTTATGACTCTCTTTAACAACAGGCACTCCCCAAAGGCGACACTCAGTGCACATGGACTTGTGTGATGTTTTAGGGGAGTTTATAGTGAGTATAAAGACATCAGCTTCAGTACACTGCATGCATTCGATAATTAAATACAGAATTTGATTTTATTTAGGTAAATTGATGGCGATGTCAGCAGTCATGCTCATACAACAACACACATCTTTGTGATGTTTGAAGCACAACAACATAAATCTGGTATGTTAAACAGGCAGCCGAACAGTCACGCCCTCCTTCCTCGCAGGCCATAACTCTTTCCATAAACACAGCGTGGCTCTCATTCCCCACCGCTGGCCTCTCTGCAGCCCGGTGGGGGGAAAAGGAAGTGAGCAGCAAAGACAGACCCCCTTTTTTACCACCTGGACCACAGCTGTCTGTGTGAAATCCAAACCGGCACAGGGAGAGATTACTTTTCTTTACCTTTGTTTCAGTTCATTCACAGGGTTTTTATTTTTTTAAATCCTTGTTTATCTTCCTGCAGCTTCTCATTCATCATTTATTCACGTTTGTCTTCTATCGTTTGACGTGAAATTTTGTTTTCTCACATCTGTTTTGCATTCGCTTACTTCCTGCACTGTAATAAAATACAGACAAATGAAAATACTGCCCCAGAATCACAGATGACAGTGTTTTTTATGGAGTTATACAACTGAAACTCGGAGGTAAACTTCAGTAGTTACTCAATTCATTTTATCATGGCTGCAACTATGATTATAGTATGTTTTTCGCATAAATTGTGATTAATTTCTGCTTCTTTTTTAAACTTAATTGCATCAAAAATACAAGTGCTTTATATCCAGAGTCTCAAATCTGGCCCAGGACTTTTGTTGCATGTCACCCAAAATCCTCTCTCCTCCTTTTTCCTGCCACCTCTCAACTGTCTGTTCAGCCTCTCCTATCAAATAAAAGAAAAATACACCCAAAGAAAAATACAACGTCATGCTACAGTATAAAAGACACAAGCAGATGGCAGCAAAACCACATCTGAGGATCAAACATCTCATGTAAACTGATTCTGTTTTTCAGCTCTGTGTTCCAGCAGTTCCTCATCCAACCACATGGGGTCGCCACTCTCCCACCAACCTTCTCTGGGGGGGAAGTGATTGTTGAGATGTGCTAGAAAATTCCCTGTGATTAATTGAGGCTGCAATTCCTTTCAAGTCAAGTTACACAGCTCTCCAGCTATAATTGGAAATAAACAGACATGTAATTAAATTCATGTGTCTGAGAGAGAGAAACAAAAGAAGAGGAGACGACTGGATGTGTGTGTCAATAGGCCCGATGCTCCTTTTTCCTTCTGCTAAAGTATGAAACTTGAAGCATGAAACATGAACCGTATAATTAATGTACTTGCATCCATTGAGTGCAGGGCTCTCTGTAACAAAACACCCTGCGGTTAGAGAGAGAAATGTAACTTAATACTATTTCTTGTGTTTCCTGGTCGCCTCTCTGGGGTTATTTTTGTTGGAGAAGCTCTCACAGTTTTATCACTGAAACTCAGAGATCCTCATTTTCCAAGGAAACAAGCTTTTCTTACTGTAGTATCTGCATCCAGGACCAGAAGGTCCTCGAAGATTCATGTGTTTGTGTTTGAGATGGGAATCTTTGTGCCTGGCGCAGCACTGAGCCATATTGATCTCCGGGCAATTTTTCTTTCCCCTGAGGGGCTGCTGAGAAACGGCTACTGTGGAGACTCTGCAAGCAGCCAGCAGAGAGAAAATCCAGGGGTTAATTGATTTCCAGTGAGTGCATCATAAATAGCCAAACAAAAATAGGTCTGTCTCGGTCGGAGGAGGATTCAGTTTCATCCTCGGGAAGTAAAATGAGACCTTTTTATTGCAGCTTTATGAGAAATGTGGGTTAATAGTTCATAGCCAGGTTGATTATTGATAATTTACTTGTGCTTAAGTACTTAAGTAATGCTTAAGTAATAATGCTTTTGACAGTTTCAGTGGACAGTATGGAAAACCACACTAACATGAACCATTCATTTAATTTTATCATGATCATCTGTGCTGTTCCCACTAAAGCATGTCATGATGTCTTGTGTGAAACAGGTTCATCTGTTACAGGTGAGACAAAGAGGTGAAAGCACCGGTGTGATGACACAACGTCGCCCACAACTTCCTGTCATGTCTTAATAAATCTCCTAAGATTACACTAATAGCTCTTCATGCACCGGTTCATACCTGGGGTATAGCATCAGTTTCACTATCCTGCACAGTACATTCCTGGACACTGACTGTAGCGTCTTGAGACAGATCTCCTGCTGACAGATGACAAGCCAAATATGTCACTAAGCTGGTCTGAGTGGCGTATATACTGCAAGGCTCCTTTAGTTGCTCCTTTGTTGAGATATTATATCCCTGAGAAAGGCCAAACTATTGTTTGTAAAAACCACCTACTCACATATCTTCCCTCCACCAAACTTCATTTAAAAAACTGCAAATTGTAGAGAAAAGGTTCAATTACATGAAGATCACCGTTTGTGGTAATATGTCATTATTTCAGATTGATGATAATAGAGGAGGTATGTAGTTCGGCACAACACAGAGGAGGCTTTGTGACAGCACAAAGCATTTATTATCCTCATGGTGGCAGAGAGGGGAAACGGTGCTCATGCAGCCTCCTTCCTGCTTATCTCAGACGAGGGGAAGGAGCTTTATAATCACCAGGCGTCTGAATGTAAGACTGCAGTATGTGAAGTCCATGCTCAAGACGCTGCACTAATCACCTCCGTCTCCACTTCAGTTTTCACTTCATTTGTTTCCTGGCACAGCACTGTATCAGAACATGTCAATACAAAAAACACCTAAAATGAACTTAACCAAAGCAGTGATTTAATTACATAGTGCCCCTTTAATGATGGCTGAATTTCATGTAGCTGCTTCAGCTTCAGGGTCCTGGTATCGTGCATGCTGGTTTACTGTCAAATTGTCTTGTAATGTAGCAACTAATACATCTGCTGTGCCTATAGTATTAAAATAAACATGTTTTCATTGGGATTTGCTTTTCACACCATTGCTCCTTTTGCTAGATCACACAGGGAGAGACAGAAATAAAGTGTGGTTGACTTTCTCTCCCTTTCTGTCACTAAACCTCTGCCTCTGTGACTGAAAACATTTATTAAAACAGAAATATGTGTCACCGACAGCACTCATTACTACTCTTCTCCTTTTGAGATTTTCCTTCGCCTCTTTTGTCCCTCGGTGCTTCCTGTAGTAGTGGGGACGGGTTGCCTGGAGACGGCGGAAACGTTTGGGAGCAGCACAGCAGCGATGGAGAAGTATGAGAAAATCAAAGTTGTCGGAAGAGGAGCTTTCGGGTAAACTCTGAGTTTACTTACACTTAGTCACACACATTCGTCTTTTTTCCTGTATATTAGAAAATACGGCGTTGTCACGGCGTGACGTTGTGAAGCTAAAAGTCCGTGAGGCCTCAGTTTTTCCCCCAAAATGTAACGGGATGCGTCAAAATGTGCGCCGCCCTCCAGAGAAGACATGTCTAGAAAAGTACTGAACAGAGTTTATGAAACAAGAAGATGTTTATAAGTCATATGGACACTAGCTGTGGGATAAATCTGAATGTCAACGCAAGTCTGTGTCTCTTTGTAGGTTTTGTAAATCACACTTCTGGCTTTTCTTTTTCAAAAAGTTTTTGAAACGTTTTAGCTAACTGGGCTAGTTATGAGTTAACGCTAGGTTAAGTAAGATATTGCATCCACATCACTTTTAATTACTAGTGGCTATGTTTCACAATTAAAGAAAAAGAAAGATATGTATGAACAGTGAGTTGCTTGAAGGTGCAAAATGAGACTAACAACAAATATACTGGAAATGGATTTATTCAATATTTATGTATTAACCTTTTTTATGTAAAATAATCTAAATTTACCAGAGTAAATTACAATGTAAATACAGTATACATCATTTTACACTAAACATTCAGAAGATACACTCTGACACAGCTTATGAGTACATTAATGTGCAGAAAATAATGTTTTAGTACATCACTGTACGTCTTTGTGCTCAATTTCTATGCTAAGTGTTGACTCATAATAAGCAAACATGTTTGTTGGTCCTTTTTGCATTATTTCCCCTTCTTAAAGTACACCACAAACCCGACAGTGTGTCAAATTGAAAGAAAACTACACAGGTACTTTAACACCACTGATTCACTCATTGAAGCAGAGCTCAACAATAAGCATTGCCCAATGGTCCAGGGGCAAGTGAAATGGCACATCGGGCTAATAAATCTTGCAAGAACTAAACACACGTTTTTTTCTGGAGCTGATGATAGAAGTGGCAAAGGAGTGAGCCATCTCGCTTCCTTCTCATCTCTGTGAGTGACTGATCGTACAGTTTGATGTAGATTTACTCATCCACTTACTCAAAGTGAATGAGTCCATCCAGGGGGAGAAGGAGGGGGGATAGTCACACCATGTTCATGTTCGTTGCTTCACATCTATGACACTTTGTTTCATGTTCTGATTCATTTACCTACATAAAGGTTAAACATCACCATTAACTTTGTCATTATTTGATAACTGCTAATAAATAAAACAACATGTTTTGGAGCAAGTAAAAACTGACTACTGGCAAGTGCATTTCTGACTAAAACATTAGTGTTGAACCCTGCTGTTTTCTTTCTGCCACTCACATAAAATGCAGTTTTTTACAAAATGCTCAGTAACACTGGCGTGCCGAACCTAAACTACCACAGACCATCCTCCCATATTGTTTATGAAAGAGAATGTACATCTAATTTTTCTTCATCTCCCTCCCCTGTCAGGATCGTTCACCTCTGCCGCAGGCGCAGCGACGGGGCCTTTGTCATCCTGAAGGAGATCCCAGTGGAGCAGATGTCACGAGACGAGCGCCTGGCGGCTCAGAACGAGTGTCAGGTCCTGAAACTGCTCAACCATCCAAACATCATCGAGTACTATGAGAACTTCCTGGAAGACAAGGCCCTCATGATAGCTATGGAGTATGCACCAGGTAAGATTACTGTAATATCTTATTACATAACCGCCCTTTTGTTCTTTGTCTAGCGCTTCACTTTTCCCACTGCTTAGTGCTGTAGGGCTCCATACCTTTTCTGGTTCCCATGTCATGTCAGATGAACGTCTAGTATCAGTGCGGTGGTGCTTTAAGGGACAATTTGATCGGATAACATTTTTGTAATATTACAAGCTAAAATGTAAAAAAACATTCACACTCTACACTTTTATTCAGTGTAATTATTTTGTGCATCCCTTTTTTGTTGTCATTAACATTTAACTTGTGCACCTGCTGTTAAATTCACTCGTTATCTTTGATATCTTTACCTCATTGCTTTGCTCTAAACCCAGTAACTTGATCGATGTCTTAGTTATTATGGAAATCAGAAATCATCTTTACTGTCTATTCTCTTCTCGATGTTTTCTTCCTGCAGGTGGAACTTTGGCTGATTACATACAGAAGCGCTGTAACTCTCTGCTGGACGAGGACACCATCCTTCACTTCTTTGTCCAGATCTTACTCGCCCTGTACCACGTCCACAACAAACTCATCCTGCACAGAGACCTCAAGACACAGAATATCCTTCTGGATAAGCACCAGATGATCGTCAAAATTGGAGATTTTGGCATCTCCAAAATCCTCGTCAGCAAGAGCAAAGCTTACACGGTGAGTTGAATTTCCTTTGGTTTAAAGCTACAATTACATCAGCAGGATACGTTTCCTGATATGTCGAATCCTGACATCAAATCAGTGCCTCCTTTTTTCACTCTGCAGGTGGTCGGGACTCCGTGCTACATCTCCCCGGAGCTGTGTGAAGGGAAGCCATATAACCAGAAGAGTGACATCTGGGCTTTGGGCTGTGTGCTCTATGAGCTGGCGAGCCTTAAGAGAGCCTTCGAGGCTGCTGTACGTAAAAAAAAAACCCTCACTAACTTGGATGTAGTGATTCAAATAATATGTGTTTGTGTTATTTTTTAAAGTATTAAAACTGTAATTCAGTGTGTAAAACATAAAAAGATTGCAGCGCTGGCTGAAATCTCACAACATCAGAGATACAGTGTGTACACCATGAGAGATGGATTCTTGTAATTTCTCAGAATATTTGATATGAAGACCTCAGGTTATCCCATGTTTAACTCAACAGCAGATTGCTGGGGCTTTTGATTTGAACACAGATCAATAATTCACTCTTCATTGGGGTGCTAATGTGAAAATATTACTCCTTTGGAAGGGATTTTGGGAAGAGGATTGGGGAATTTTCTCACATTTGTAATGCAATACGCAATGTTACTCTTTAACTTTGCTTTCAGAATCTACCCGCACTCGTTCTGAAGATCATGAGCGGGACATTTGCTCCGATTTCAGACCGATACAGCCCCGAACTCCGACAGCTCATCCTCAACATGCTCAACCTGGATCCATCCAAACGACCCCAACTCAATGAAATAATGGCTCTTCCCGTATGCATCAGGCCCCTGCTTAACCTCTACACGGATATAGGCAATGTCAAAATGCGCAGGTTGTGTCTCAGTGTATGCCTAATGACAAGAATGACAAGATGTTTTAACACACATGATTTAAGACTCACACCTCCTCACTTTTCTAGGATTGAGAAACCGCTCTCTACTATGCAAACTGGAGCTCAAGGTAGAGCAGGAGGGAGAGTTCCTACCAACAGATCCAGAGGTAAGACACATACAGTAGTTACGCTATTTGAGAACAGAATTAGCTGTACCAGGTAAACCACAGTACTTTAATGTGATTGTTATATCTTGGCTTTAAACAGATGGATCCATCGGTTTAGGATCGGGGAAGCTGCATTCCCTCCCACTATCCTCGGTGTACACGTGGGGAAGTGGAATCTCAGCTCCTCTCCGCCTGCCGATGCTCAACACTGAGGTGCTGCAGGTGTCTCTGGGCCGCACTCAGAGGATGGGGGTGACCAAGTCGGGCCGACTGATTACATGGGAGGTCTGTGTTAACCTGTTTGAAATGCTGCTTTTTAGCAGTAATGTTTTATAAAGGAAAAATCCTGACAGATATGATCGTCTCTGTCCTCCAGGGCCAACTTTTTGATGTATGATTTGCTCTTATTCTCCAGCAAAATGCAGTACCAACAGATTTTTACTATAATCTTTTTTTCAGCTATCAAAAAGGCAGCAAATCTGGTTTTGGTGTCAGCCCCTCAGAGAGCTCCTTTGAAGACTGTCAGACCACCGTAGAGGGAAAGCAGTGTTGAGGAGGCAGAGATCGCAGCAGTTGCTTCAGTTCAAACCATTATTCCAAATGTTTTGGGGTTTTCTCTTGGAGGTGTAGAGTTAGACGAGGCTGGCTGGGGAATATGGGTGTTTAATAATAAAATAATTGCTGTAGGGCATTGAATATCACAGATTGGGCCGATTTCTTCCTTTAGCATCTTTTGTTTACTAATGTTGTTCTTCCCTCTTTTGCCCTCATTCATTTCTAATCATCATTTACTGTCGCAGGCTCCGTCAGTGGTGTCCGGTGAGGCCAGTCTGCCCGGTGTGGTGGAGCAGATGCAGCCTCAGTTCATTTCACGTTTCCTCGAGGGTCAGTCTGGAGTCACCATCAAGTCTGTGTCCTGCGGCGATCTTTTTACCACCTGCATGACAGGTTAGTGAAACATCACGTCCATTGCCCAGTCAGTCCGACAGGGAGCTCACTTAAAAGTCATTAGTATTTATTTTCTGTTTTCTGCCTTCACGCGTGGCTGTAAAACACTGAGACGGCATTTGAACTTACATATGAAAGCTTGGACACAGTTAGCTCTTCTTCCAGACTCGATGAGATAGTGTCGATCCACTTGTAAAATAAACATCTGCATGCTTGTTTTAGCAGTTTGGACTCATTTATCTTGAGCTCAAACTGTGTTTCTCTGTCAGTCTGTCCGTTTAGGAGGGCAGTGTCAGTCTGTCCAGCGCCACAAATCAGATAACACAGGATTAAAGACCCTTCCTCTCAGCTCAGTTGCCTCTCTTTCATCACATTTCACTGTAGTGACGCAGATTAGCGTTTCCTAGATCGGGATTAGAAGCGGTCTGTTGGTCCACACAAGAATACACCTACGCTCATCAACTAATAGTCTTTAATCCCTGTTCTTTATTTTCAATTTGCAGACAGGGGCATTATCATGACGTTTGGCAGCGGGAGCAATGGCTGTCTGGGACACGGTAACTTCAATGATGTAACACAGGTACATGTCCACCGTTGAAAGAAAATATTTGAATGACAGGCTCATATTGATGCAGGTTTTTCTAATATTTATCTATTTCTCAGTTTTCTCAGTCTCTCAACAGGTCTGTTTAAAACTTAATTCAACACAATGTGCATTAATACACCCATGTGTCTGCCAAAGTTGTGTTTTTACTTACTGGAGGTTTTCTGGTCAGACTGCATGTGTTTGAATGAATTTCTTCTTGTTTATAATAGCGTTATAAACTAACTCTTTATACTGTTTTTGCATTCAGCCCAAGATAGTTGAGGCGCTCCTCGGCTACGAGCTGGTTCAGGTATCATGTGGGGCTTCCCACGTCCTCGCTGTGACCAATGAAAGAGAAGTATTTGCCTGGGGAAGAGGAGACAATGGTAAGAGCAAATTAACCGGTTGTTTTTCGAACTCCCTCAATCTATCTCAACATTCATCTTGTGGTGTTTGTTTGTGTGTGGCTGATTTATGACAGCCCTGTCTCAGCACACAGCTTTAATGTAGGGTCTCTGTCTCTTTGTCTGGGAGGTCGCCTCGGGCTCGGCACCCAAGACACCCACAACTCTCCACAGCAGGTGTGTTTACCTGTGGAATTTGAGGCCCAGAGGGTGGTGTGTGGAGTCGACTGCTCCATGATTATCAGCACCCAGTACAGCATCATGGCGTGTGGAAGCAACCGGTAATTATTTTCTATATTTTACCACCAAAAGCTCCAGTAGTCCCAGTAAACATGTCACTGACTGAGATAAGCCAATGACCAGCAGTGAAACATCGAATATCACATTTAATGAGAAAGGATGTGATGTTTTTGTGAAACTGATCTCCTGTATTTTACACAGAATGATTCGTGCCTCCTGTAGGTTTGTAAACTCACTCGTGCATGGGGTGGTGTAAGATAAAAAGAGATGCTGTGCTGCACAGAGATACTTTTCATGGCGCACAACCTGTGAGGCAGCATTCTCCTAAAATGACAGAGACTTTTCTCTCATTGTTCGTCTCTTTAGCTCAGAGAGCTTTACAGTAGGACAGGATGTAGCGCTCTGTATGAGTCAGGGAAGCAGCAGTAAACACAGCGGCGTTCATTTCAGGTCAGAGCAGCATTGTTCAGATACCTGCGGCTCAGCAGCGACCTGCAGCAGACAAGGAAACAGAAATACAAAACATTCACTGGTTTTGGGATAAACATGCATTGTGTATGGAAAGAGGGGTTTGAAAAACAATATAATAAATGCAGGTTTTCTGTATCCCTCTCGTTATAAGTACCTCGATTTTGCTGTTTTGTTATGATCAGGTTCAACAAGCTCGGCCTGGATAAAATAACCGGAGAGGAGCCAAATCCCTCCACTCAGGTGGAAGAAGTTCATTCATACAATCCTGTCCAATCAGCTCCACTCAACAGCGAGAAGATAGTTTACATTGACATTGGGACAGCCCATTCTGTCGCTGTTACAGGTAAAATATTCACACAGTTAATCAGTAACACTTCAATAACTGGAAAAGTTATAGTTGATTGAAATTTAGTTAATAGTTATTTCACTGTTCACAAACGATGAAATGCTTTAAAAAACATTTGTTAAGCAATTGTTTATTGTAAAGTTTCAGCTGATCGTTTCATCAAATAGTTTTCTAGGTCAATCAATTAATTGTGTCTTACTAGCTTCATTACTTTCGTCCATGTTTTCCTCGTCCAGAAAAGGGTCAGTGTTTTACCTTCGGCAGCAACCAGCATGGCCAGATGGGCTGCAGTTCGCGTCGTAGCAGCCGTGTGCCCTATCAGGTGCCTGGGCTGCAGGGCATCGCCATGGCTGCCTGTGGAGACGCCTTTACCTTAGCTATTGGAGCTGGTGAGTAGCAAAGACAATATATGTGATGTTTGGACCTTTTGTCTTCATACAGGCCCTGCACACGTCCACAGGTGTTGAGAGTTATTTTGGATGGTGAGACCTCTGCTCCGGTCACAGATGGGCCGAGACATGTGAGGTCTTGAGCTAATAAGAATGATAAAGGTGTTGTTTGTCCCATGGAGCAGGTGCAACAGAGCTAACAGGAGAGTCAGGGAGATATCAATCAAGAGGGAGGGGAAAGACTGACAGCAGGGCTGTAAACATGATCTGTGGGAGCTAATAACAGCAGTCAAAAGTCGTTAATAAACTGGATTTTTAACCGACATTTTACTGTCATTAACCTCTGTCACCGCAGCCTTCCTTTGCTGCTTGAATTATTTCACTGTGCAGTTATAAAACACGACTATATTTCCTGAATGAGAGGTAAATCTAACCACCGTCTCAAGAGCTTCACCATTTCACCTGTCACAGTTCAGTCTAATTAACCTCTGCGTAAAGATGTGGAGGCGGGGTATTTCACAATCGGAAGGGAGTGTGTCTCGCCCTGCTCCACATAGAAATGAATGGAAAGTGAACTCTGATCTGACAGCACTGTTAGAAGATTAGGTAAAAACACCTGTGTGGGTGTAGCACAGGTGTGCTGGGTACTGTTGGTCCATGCAGTGACTGATTTGAAGCTCATCTTGTTGGTACATTCAAGAAAAACCTGTCTGACTCTTATCAGTCAGATTGAACAATAAACACAAACGTGTATTCTTTAACAGATAATTTGAATTTTATGGTTTTGCATAACTGCTCTACTCAGGATATCTTCCAACCAGCTCTTGTGAACAAAGGCAGCATTTTCATAAAAGGACAAACTCTTTATTTTCCCCACTATTGTCAGTCCCTCACTAAAAAAGTTGTTTAGAAATATGTTTGAGTAGGAGTGAGCACAAGTAAACACAACAGGGTTCATCTCAGCTCTGAGCTGAGACAACATTGCTCAGATATCTGCGGTGTAGCTGCTTGGGAAGAAACAAGGAGGATTCTGGGATACGGAGGGTGGTGCATTTTAATGAGTCACCCCGTTACAAACAGCATGAGCAGCGACTTTAACCAAGAAACAGAAATAATGAAATGTTCACCGTGATGAGTGACGATGAATTAAAAGTTTAGAACGTGTTGTTATATTGGCGGTAATGTAACTACACAGGGTTTTAGTTAACGGGCCAAACAAACAGAACCACTCTTCCTGTAAGAGCAAGCTGGGTTTTGACAGTATCCTACGAAAAATCCCTTCGGGCCTCCCTCGAGGCTCTCACTGGCCAACAGGGAGGTGTTTGTGCTTGGTGTTAGTGTTACTGGGTTAGCTGCTGAACACTTTGACTCAGGGCTGAGTGCTGTGAGCGCAGCGCATCGATGTCATCACTAATCGTATCCAACTAAGGATAACAGATATTATTGCGGATCACAATTATCGTGAATTATCGACGTAACTGTGAATATCATCACATGAATTAGTTGAAAAAGCTGTCTAGCTTGCTAACGTTCAGTCCTATAGATGTCTGTGTTATTTGATTTGCCTCAAGTCCTCAGCCTGTCACCATGGCTGATGGTACGGCTTGTCCATGGTGTCCCCCACAAAAAAAGGTTCAATCGAATGTGAGGAAATGTATTCAACGTTAGTACAATTTTGGCTGCACTTTCTCTGCCATCCTTGTTAAAGGCTTTAGCAATAAATCTGTGTAGGTAGGCAGGCTAGTAGGACGTCCAATCATTTCATTCGGCCCAACAGAATCATTTTATGAACCTGAGACGCAGATGCAGGTTTTTTCTTCTTTTTCTTCAGAACATTTGTTTTATTGCTTGCTGTCGGGTTGTTTCTACAAATATAACAAAAGATCCTTCTAAAACAACCTAGCAACCTTAGCTTTAAGTAACAGATGTGTTTGTAAGTGTGTGTTTTGTTCTTAAATCCGAGGGTAAAATGTCACATTGTGCCAGCGACTGGCCCCCTGGGGAGAAAGCCAGCAGTGCCAGTCATGCCTGTAGGTTTTCTTTGTTGAGGGACATCTTTGTTCAGCTCTGACTTCCTACAGATAGAGCCATTATGCTGCCACTGCAGGAGAGGCAGAGCTGTCAGTTAAAGATTTGTGTGGGTTAATGCGTCCTGAGCTTTTTTTCTAATTTAAAGAAATGTTGACCGGCTGCTCTCCTCTGCTGCTCTCCACAGAAGGGGAGGTGTACACCTGGGGAAAAGGGGCCCGCGGCCGCCTCGGAAGAAAAGAGGAGGATTCTGGGATACCGAAGGCGGTGCAGCTCGACGAGAGTCA
This sequence comes from Pagrus pagrus, assembly GCF_965226575.1. Taxonomy (NCBI): domain Eukaryota; kingdom Metazoa; phylum Chordata; class Actinopteri; order Spariformes; family Sparidae; genus Pagrus; species Pagrus pagrus. Next base: position 9,403,833 of record NC_140188.1, read on the forward strand.
CCCATTCGCGGTGACATCAGTGGCTTGTTGTCATGGCAACACTCTGCTGGCAGTGAAACGTAATATTTCGCTTATTAGCCCTTTGTTAACAAACACTGTGAGATGTTGGGATGTGGTGAAATCTAACTGAGAGAGTGCTAATCCTCAGATGAAAGACGGGCTGAACTCGAGACAAGCGCCTCTTGATAACGTCGACACAGACGCATGTTTTTCCATGCCGAATTGTGAAAGGACTCAGTTGTGAGTTTTGTAAGATCACAGGCTAAAGACACGACTATAGCTTCGATTCATATAGTCGTACATCAGGCGCTCCGTGTACATCAACAAACTACGTCCTTTCAGCTTTACTCTGCACACTCGAAGCTTTCTATCCGCGTGCCAGAAGTCATCATTCTGTCCAGTTTTTCTCCGCGGCTGTTGATTTTAGACCGAACTGAATGACACAGCTGCAGACGTCTTTCTGAGAGGAACAGAAAAACAGCAGTTTGCAGCAGTGAAACCCACAGATTCTGATGAAAACCGAGGAACAGTGAAGGTGGGATTAAATCGTCCCACTACACCGCAAACTGAAAATAGCTGCAGATTTAGAGAAGATTAAACTGCATCACAATTTAATAAGTAACAGAGATGTTGGTAATCCTGGCTACAGGCTACAGGGCTGCTGTTTCAATGTGTCTGTGACCTGAACCATGTGACAAGGACACGGAGACCAACATGGATCAACACTCGCAGAGGTCATTAGCATGATCGGACCAGACCAGGAACTGATGAGCTTAACACTTCACCTGATTACAACAGTCCAGATGACAGTGTTTACTCTGTGTTTTCATGTATAGTACATATGTAGTTTTATATGAATATCACAGGATCAAAAAGCAGTTTATACACCATGATTTTATTAAATCATTAGATGCATACTGTATCATGAATAGACAGAGAGCAGATTTGGGTCGTTGGATGCAGGGCTTATTTAAAGCTGACACAGTGAGGCGGTGAGGCTGGTTAGAGTCCTGCACATTTAGATGTTTTGTGGGAACAGCAGACTTTTATCAGGTGTCGCTGTAAAAATGAAGTCACAAATTTTACATCATGATGATTTTAATAGCTTCTTCTGTGAAAATGACCATTTTGATGCAACAATGATCGTCATCTCTAATCGTGAATCATATCACAATCTGTCAAAAATAATCAGAATATTATTTCTTGATCTATCGTCCATCACCTGGTGCAAGTGCCTCGTTTCAATCCTAAACTAAATAACAGAATTGATCGACTTCAGACATCAGTGTTTTTTATGCTCCTCTGCAGGAAGGTCTAACGGTGCAGACATGCTTCCTGTTTCATGTCGGACAAAAATGACAAGCTTGTATTGATATTTAATTAGCGCACACTATCGGCCTCATTACTGGCAAATTGATTCACTGGTTGCAGGAGGAGTCGTGTGCTGATGTTTATGGCTGCGACTAATGATTATTTTTATCATCGATTAGTCTGCTGATTATTCTCTTAATTAATTTAACAAATCGTTGAAGGCAAGGTGATTGTTATCGTCTGCCCTTCTATCCAAAACCCAAAGATATTCAGTTTGCTACATGCCAGAAGAGCAACAAATCCTCACAACTGAGAAGATGCACTCGTACATTTTGGGGTATTTTTGTTGAAACGTGACTGAAACAATTGATAGATTACTAGATTGACTAGTAACTTCAGCTCTACTGACGCTTCACCCTCTTCATTTCCTCCCTTTTGTTCCAGCCTTGCTCGAGGAACCTGTCCCGAGATGATTTTGTCCTAAAAAAGAACCCACCCAGCGTCGGTCATGGCGCCCGGCGGCGTCCTGAGGTGAAGGACAGCTTCCTCTGAATAACTCGTCCCAGAGGCCCATCTGTGCTGCCGCTGAAAGATTCCCTTTCATTCTGCAGCTGCGTCCTCACACTTTCACTCGCTCTTCCTCTCTGTCTAGTTTTCTTTTTTTTTACTCCTCCAGGAATGAATGTTTGTTTCATTCGCTGGTTTGATATCATGAGGCGCAGACGAAGGTCACAACCTGCGCGCCGCAGCAGGTGTATCTCACAACAGGTTAGTTGGAGGAATGTTGCGACACAGTTTCTGAAGATGGATTACAGGAAGTCATTAGGCGGCTCTCATGCGGTGACCTATTGTCCTCTCTCACGTGCAGCGTTTGCATGATAAAGACCAGAAAAAAGTCAAACTGGTTTGAGCTCTCTTAAGCTACCGATGAATAAGATGATGCAACACAAAGACAGGAGAAGAATGAAAGCCACTCGAGTGTTTAGTAACTCATCAGTCCAACGAAGCGAACACGTTCACCTCGATCACGTCGTCACTGGTCACATTGTGCTTTATTGGATTAGTCCTCCGATACATTTGCAACTGGACGGCAGAGTTCAGACCAGATAACGATGTTTTGTTTACGGCTCAACAGAACGTCTTTGAGACTTAATGACTGAATTCACTCGTTCACTCACTCAATAGTCATTCAGCAGTTTATAGCGAGCAGTAAAACCAGATAGGAATCATCTGTGTTCTGCTTCATGATGGTTTTGTTCCTCTGTAGGCTTAAATGTATAAATATACAGACATCTGGAAGGTAAATCAAGTGATTTGTAACTCTCTGTACATGTGTATTATATTTTAAATGCGATGTTATATACTGTGTATATATCTGTAAACTGTTTTTATAGGATGGAACTGAGAAAGTTGAGAAAACAAAAATACCAAAGCAGAAGTTAAAATGTGCCTGTCAGTGGAAGAAGTAGTTTTTATAGCAGCTGCTCTGTAGTCTGGTGGCATGGTACCGCACCAAGGCCCCGTCCACACGTATGCAAGTATTTCTTATATGGAAGCTTTTTCTCTGCGTTTTGGCCTTTTCAACACAGGTCACTGACGGGTAGGAACAGACATTTCTGGAAACGAAGACGCAGACGCACACATTTATCAGTGTTTAGAGCATCGTTGACAAATGTTAACTCGTAGTACGTGTTATGATATTTAAGTATTTGAAAGGATGTTATATTTTTTGAGTTGTGTCAGTGTACCATGTGGCCATGAAATATGCATTTTAAGGTGTGTCAGGATGGATGGAGATCATTTTTATGTTTCCAAATACATCTGTGTTCGTGTGGACTCGGCCTAAAATACTTTACTGTGTTTCACCATAGTCGTGTCGTTTGTCCACAGAGGCCGCCAAATTAAATTAAATTAAAAAAGTAAAGTAGTAGCAGTAGCTTTAATAAAGGTATTGTCATCCACATATACTTGAAATACCAAACATGAAAACACTCATGATGCAGAATGGTGGGTCTCATAATTGTATATGTTGTATTAATAGATGATAATCATTGATTCATCAGTGTATAAGCACCACTGAGGCTGCAGCTGGTTAAAAGTACCTGATTTACTGCCGGATGCTTTAATCTGTGGTGAAACATCATTATTCATTTGTTGATCACATTTTGTATTAATAAAAATCTGCAATATAATATAAAATAAATGTAGTTTTCTTCTGAATTGTGGTTGAGTAGATTATCATGTAACATAACATGGAAATAAAAAACTCTGCTCAGTATTTGAGTTAGTTCACTGGTGCTTTTGTCGAACATAAAGTATTTTTATGTTGTAACTTACGGTGACATTTTCTACGGTTAAAGCTTTTTATTGTCGTGGTGATAAAAACAGTAAAAGAGAGATGGATCTTTACAGGTGTCTGAACTTGTAATAAACCTTATGTTATACGAGAAGGTGGTTTCACGGCGGACTGTAAAGTCTTCGTCAGACACAAGCGGAGCTGCGATGAACATTTAGGTTGATCTTTTTCAGTGAAGATGAGGTTTTTGTGTGGAAACAAAACGCTAAACCTGAAGTTTGACTTTTAAACAAAACATCAGCAGCTACAGATTAATAACTAACTGCAGTGACAGTCTGATTACCTCTGCTTTATTCTGCCCACACAGTCCCTATTATCCTCACATTAATCACCCAATCACACGTTAATCTGTGTTAATTTCCACAGAGCTGCTATCAGCTGATTATTATTATATCAGCAGATTAATATGCGTTTGTCGCTAACGTTAAAGAGAAAACCACAATATAACAACTGCTCCCCCTTTTAAAGACGTGCTCACACCTTTTTCTGAGGACACGGATCGTTAACCATTGTTGTCTTGTGTGATGATGTAATGATGATGTAATCTGGTGGCAATACAGCAGATGAGAAATGATCTAAATATGCTGCCATGTGTTGCTTTTATTTATACTGCCATAACATGAGCATTTGTTACAGTTTGGGGGCTTTTTAAAAAAAAATAGTGTACAAATGCAAGTCAGGTTTTATGTTTTTATCACATATAAAGACAAAAATAATGAAGAAACAGGAGGAAAATACTAGATTTCTTTATTTTTGTGTGTGTGTGCTCCACCACCAGAGGGCAGCTGCCACCTCTGAGTGCTGTGGGCTTCTGATGTAGGTCCATTTATATGTTTACTGACTTAAACCTTCACAACAAAACCCTCCTCACCTTCTCACTGTCTTAATTATGAGCATAAATGTTTAGTTTTTTTACATTTACGACCAGCTTGTGTATAAAAAAAGAAGATACACAAGCTTAAATCTGGAGTATCAGTAGGATTAATAGGATATAAAACAAACATTTTGCACAGAGGAGCTGCATCTGGTGACAAAAAGCTCCCTGAAGACGGATGAAGGGGAGATAAAATAAAAAAATGGTGTGATGATCACAGGAGTGTGTTTTTTTTTTTTTTTCCTCCAGCTTCTTGACTCCTCCTGCGTGGAGGAGGAGGCGGGACTCGGTGCACCTAAACAGACGGAGGGGTTATTCATTGTGCTTCAGTGTGTCAGTGCTGCATCCAGCGAGGAAGGAGAGGAGAGGAGAGAGAGAGAGGGCCACACACGGCCACATTAACCCCGAGCAACACACACACACACGGAGAGAAAGATCGGATCTGCGCTCATCTCTGCAGCCTCTCCCCCGGACCGACTCGCTCCTTTGTTGCCGGGCTGCAGGAGCAGAATCCGGGGCTCGGGACTCGCCTCGATCGGCAGGAAGGGAAGGGAAGGAGGGACGTGATATGAGCCCCTCATCGGCTTAAAACGCCACAGCCTCCGGTTTTTTTTCTCTGTCTTGCAGGAGGAGGGTGGAGGGGGTTAACAGGAGGATCAGAGAGAGAGAGAGAGAGGACATTTCTTACCTTTTTTTTTTTTTTTTTTTTTCACCTGCGAGCTTGAAGGCCCGAGAATAAGAGCCAACATCTCCTGCAGCAGCGATGCCCGGGTTTGATTACAAGTTTCTGGAAAAGCCAAAGAGACGCTTCCAGTGTCCGCTCTGCAGCAAGGCGATGCGGGAGCCGGTCCAAGTGTCTACCTGTGGACATCGGTTCTGTGACACCTGTCTGCAAGAATTCCTGAGGTACGATGTGTGTGTGTGTGTGCAGGCGATACTGGAGAGTGCAGCCTTGTCTAGTTTCGGTCGAGCAACAGTAAATAAAGGATGTGTAGGTGTGTCCTTCCTCACCTTTCCTTTCCTCGGTGCTTGTTCATGTTTAGATATGACAGCAGCAGCAGGCCTGTGGACAGGACAGTCCTAATGCACTAATGAGGCTGAGACATGACCCAGCAGCCTTGTTGTGATCAGTCATGCAGGTGTCTCAGCACAGGTGGAGAGGATGCTGTCATTGTTCTCACAAAGCAGATGCTTTTTTTTTTGTTGTTGCTGCTTTTCTCAGACTGTGATTTTTTTTTTTATTCTTCCTGTCGATATCATTCATGTTGTGGTTGTTTGTGTCCTCCAGAGGGCCCCTTGCCTCCCCATCCTGTCTGTTGTTTGTGGCCCCGGGGTGGCTGAAGTCTGCATGGGTCAGGATGAGGCGGTCTTTGTTTTATCTGTAGGTAGACTAAGGAAAGTCATGTGATGCACCGAATGTCAGTTTTAACAGCGGTGTGACCTCACAGAAGTCAAGAGCTCTGAGGAGGGTCTCTGTTGTGCTTTTATTGAAGTTGGAGCACAGATGAGTCGGATGTTTGCGGCTGGTTTATCTTAAAGTTAAAGAAGTGAGATTTGGTTTCCGTGGAACGCGAGTCCTGTTTTTATTTGTAAGGCAAAAAAAAAAAAGCACAGCTGCAGCTTTTATTTATTTTGTCTGTAAAATGTCAGAAAGTAACAACACACTGGAGAAGCTGCAGGCGGAGGATGTCAGCAGTAGTTGCAGATTTATTTCCTGTCAATCGATTAATTGACCGCTTGTTTCTGCTGTGGTACAGAAGATGATTATGGTTCAATAAAACCTCTAAATTTGACATCGTGCAGATGATCAGGACTGAAATTGCTGTTTATAGCAGACGTTCCCAAACTTTTTCATGTCAACGACCCGAACAACAGATGCACATCAGACCAGAGACCCCCAACTTGAAAAGATTTAGTCTTTTACAGGCCTTTCAATAAAAGAGACAGAGCTCCTGATACATGGAAAAGCAGTTTGCAGGAGCTAACACGAGCTTTAGATGAGAGAAAAACAGGTTTTTATTATAAGTTATGGTGCGCTGAGAAGAAAACAGCATCGCCCATCCTGAAGCTTCACACCCACACCTTCAGTCAACATGGGTTGTAATAACCTGCTTTCATAGTCGACCTGCATGTTTTCATTGTCTGATGAGGACGAATTCCAGAAGTTACAGAATCCACCTTTAAGGAATCATTAATAGCTGATCAACAAACAAAGTAGGATCAGCTGATTGACGTACAAATAATCTGCAACTTCTGCTTCTTTTAAGCAACATTTCAAGCAAAAAAAGCCCCAAATTGCTGATTTCAGCCCCTCAGATATCAGACCTCTGCTCCTTGTCTGTGTCGCATCATCACAAAGTGAACGTGGACAAAAGCACGACAAGATTATAAAATCCTCATTAATTCAGTCATTGCTTTGTCGTGGTTGGAAGTGGACTTTGTTTCTTCACACACCGAGCAACAAACGCTGTTGTTTGTCAGATTTCTGAGTCACATCTCGCCGATACGGACGAGCAGCCTTTGTGTTGCAGACGAACAGCGATGTTGACGTGTCGCGTGATTCAAATCAGAGAAAGACAAAACAGAAAACTTGGTGTTTGCGCATTTTTTTGGTTTGAGTCATTCTCTCAAACCAAAGAGAAGTTATTGTCTTCAGTTCGACTCGAAACTTGAAGACACCCTGACGGAAACATCACGAGCAAATAAAACAACGCTTGCCGTCAGGCAAGAGGAATATCTAATCTGATCTTAAGGTATCCGGTATCATCTCGTCACGCTTCTCACAGCCTCCTCGTGTCAGAAAAAACAGTCGACTGGTTTGACAGCAGAGATGTGAATCCACGCTCTGAATACATTAACAGCTCTGTCGTGAGTTCCTGGTTTGCACCTTGAGTCATCAGGAAGCCTCCTCTGGCTCACTGAACAGCAGCAAATTGCATCTGGTTGAAAAGCAGAAACTGGGATGAACAAAGAGAGAGCGAGGGAGGAACAGCGCTCGCTGCTGATCAATGAGTTCTGCCCGACGCTTTGTCTGCCTCATCCTGCCCGCCTCCGCCTCCGTCCTCCAGTTTACACTGTTTTTTATTTTATTTTTACTCCCACAGACTGAATTTAACTAAAGTTTCCCAACTTCTGAAAGTTTTTGTTGAGTAATAGTCAGGATGTGAGTCCTCCCTGTCTGACCTGCATGGTCTGAAGATGTAACAGCTGTGCACCTCTTATACCACGTAGACAAAGACTTTATCAATGAGTAATAGATCATCAGTGAGATGAAGTTTGGAGGTGTCAAGAGTTGAACACTTCCTTCGACTGCTGAGATCATTTGACCGTTTGTTGCTAGAACAATCTGGGCCAAAGTCCCGTTATTGACAGCTTCTCAACACTTACACCCCAAGAACGATACTTCCACACGTTCACAGTGATTTGATGAACGGTATAAACACCGACTGCCGATCAAAATCCTTCTGGGTCTACAGGGACATCACTTCAAACTGCAGCCGCAGGAAACGCTTTTCAGACGATCTACTCTAATAACTCAGTGTTGGTTATTCAAACAACTAATTAAACGCTTATATAATGTATATTAAACTGCCAATTACACACGTAAACATGTCATTTTACCTGAGAGGTGCCGCCAGATGGTCTTCCATACAGAAGTTTGAGTAAAACTTGGCTTCAAAAGACGATAACTCTCGTAACAGAACATGAGAAAAACATTTCCTTCTGGGTTTTTGTTTCTCTTCTGTAACATACAGCTGGAACAGGTCATCAGTATCAGTTTCCAACACAGCTGGAGAGAGAAACACGTGCTAGACGCTACTGTTTAGAGTGGACGACCACATCGTTATCATTACAGTGATCGTTGTTGGTGCGGACGGCCCTTTACTGTAGATTTAATGGTTAAAACTGTTTATTTACATTAAGAACTGTGGATTTAACTCATTAATGACTTGATAACACTTGCTAATGAGAGTTTTCACAACCTGGCAACCCAAAAGTTCTACCAATAGCTGGATAACTTATCTATAAAGTGTTAGTAACATATTTAGTAACCATTAATGGCCTTTTTATTGAAAAGGTGCCTCATTAACAAGCGGTGCCTCGTTATCTGACATCAGATTGTGGCGTTGAAGCGACTGAACTAGTTGTTTCAGTCGTTCAGATTTATCACATGATCAAAATGTTTCTGCATCCTGATGTCAAAGATCACGCTGACAAGTGTCCTTTTCACTTCTGTCAAACTTAAATCAACATTTCTGTCAACGGCAGACGATATTTCAGCACCTCTTCCTCTCACTAGCTCCAAACAAAGCCGCAGCCGAGCGCCCGCCCGCTCGTTCACCTCTTTAATTAACAAAGTGTGCCAGTTGAGGCCACTTTCAGCTTGCTGAGCGCACGCATCTTTTGTGGGGAAAAGTTGGAGTTCATTGAGGCTGACAGACAGCAGTTAGCTAATGCTTCGCCCATTGTGCAACCAGGTTGCTCTTCTGCCTGTAATTACTGAAGGCTGTGAAACATCCAGTCCGGGCCTGCCAGCCCGACTCTGCCCACTTCGACACTGACAGCTCCGAGTCGTCTCCAGAGTCGCTGCTCTGTTGCAACAAGCCACCCAAGAATGCAGCCGCATGGCATTGCTTCACTGTTAATCACCCTTTCTCTATCAGCCTCCTGGTAACACTTCACTTTAACTCACACTGTTCAACATTTACAAGCAGTATATAAACACTGATAAACAGGTCAGGAGGGTTTATTAATATACACAATAAATCAGTCCTCGTCCTGGAGGCCTCTGTCCTGCAAACTCACCAGAGCTCGTCATCAAGTTCTGATAACGACACAGGACAGGAGGCTCAGCGGACCAGAACACTGCAATAAATCATTAATCAAGGGTTATAATAATCAATGCTGCAGTTATAAATGTTAATAAGTCATTAATAAAGAGTTTTATTCCTCAGGTCTGTAGTTTAAGATGTTAATAAGTCATTTCTAAAGTATTTAATCATCAAGTTTGCACTTTTAAATGTTAAAAATATGTTATTAGAGTTTTAATGATTAAATCAAAAGTTATAAATGATAATAAGTCATTAATAAAGAGTTTTATTCATCATGTCTGTAGTTAAAGATGTTAATAAGTCATTATTTAAGAGTTTTAGACATCAAGTCTACATTAATAAATGTTAGTAAGTCATTAACAGTTAAATTATCAAATATACAGTTATAAGTCCTGATTAAAGTGTTTTAATCATCAAGTCTGTAGTAATACATGTTAATAAGTCATTATAAAGATTATAATGAACACTTAATGTGACTGTGAGGAAAATTTGATTTACTATATTCTCATTTATTAAATGTTTAGACACCAATAAATCATTGATAAAGAGCTTTAATCATTAAATCTGCAGTTATTAATAATATAAAAGGTTGTAATAACATAAAATATGTATTATAAACACTTTGCAGGCGAGATATAAGGACATCTTTAAGTGTCTATTAATGTGTTTGTGTCAACAATTATGAATTTCCCCTATTAAGACATATTTTATGTCATTTAAACTGTTTTTGCTGTATTGTTATTTATATCTGTTTACACATCAGGCACCATTTATAGTTACAGTTGTTGATAGAGCGATTACAAACTCTACACAGCTCACAGCTTCATTATAGTGCGTCATGAGCCATTTATTAAATATAAACACTGTTTATTATCGTTCCAGTTCTCCGTCACACCGAGTTGTTTCAATCTCTTCACTTCAGACGACGTCACAATGAAGTGGACCCTCCCTGAGAGGCACTCGAGGAAACACATTGTTGTTCTCACCTCACCGTGTCCCCACGCTGAGAAACGCTGCTCTGTTGCTCCTCAGGCATGTTAGCATGTGATGCTAATGGGCTGTGTTTCCGCCCGGGGAGGAATGTGTGAATGCTCGGCAGCAGCAGTCCTGGAGGCTGCCCCAGCTCCGAGGGAGAGTCGGCCCGGCCCGGCTCTGCCCGGCCCTGCAGCTTTAACACTCACTGCAATCAAATATGAGTCACATGCTTCAACAGCTCAGAGTGCTGACCAGGGCTGGCCCTTTGTTTTAGCAACAGTGCCTCCTTAATAAAGGAGAATCAACACTTAATGGCGGGGCTTATGGCCGTGCCACACATGCCGGGTCTCATGGCTCATCAGTCCTGGGTCTTCTCCTGAGCTGCAGTAATGCCAGGCAGTGTGACAGCGGCGTCTCTGCGGGGATGATGCAGTGCCGTGCCACGGCCCTGACAGCGGTGTAATTGGTTTGTTCGGCTCGGCAGCGTCTTCCTACAGGCCTCCGCGTAGTCGTGTAGCGCTGCTGCGACTGCTGACTTACCCAGAGTCACGAGGAACTCCGAAGTGGGCTAATATGAGAGTTTTTCACGGCTCGATTATTCACTGTCCAAACGCCAGGGGAGTGTTTTCTGGGAGCGGGCCGTGATTCATTGCAACTTTGACACATCTTCCGTGTGTAGTGCGGCCTTTTCTCTCCTCATTGATGTAGGTGATACTCACTTTATCTGCTGTGCTCGCCCACGCGTTCGTAGTCTGAATGCCCCGATGCACAATCAGCAGCATTATGAGCGACCGCAGTCGAAACGCCTCCTCGTTCTTTTACTCTGCTTCCACCAGCAGCTGTCTGTCTTATTTGAATATGTGGGCAGAGATAAATCAACACCTCTTTCTGACAAGCCGACTCTTATGAGGGTGCGGCTAAGGGCTTTATTAATGGTTAGTAAACTGATCAACGAGGGCTGCAACTAGCAATTATTTTTCTATTATTTAGTTAATTGGTTGTTTTGTTGGTTTGTCTGCAGGATTAAACAAAAACTGCTGAACGGACGTCCATGAAACTTGGATGGAGGATCGGCCTCGGCCCAGAATAGACCCCTTTTACTTTCGATGCTGATCCGGGAATCTTTTCTCACATTTTCGTTAATTTAAGCTTGATCTTCTTTACGTTTTGTTTGTTTTGACCTTGTTAGCTAATGAGTAAAGCTAATGCTATAGCTACAGTGAGCTTAAAGGTCCTAGTTGGCAGAGTTTGTTCCATTCAGACAGAGCCAGGCTAGCTGTTTCCCCCCTTGTTTCCGGTCTTTATGCTAAGCTAACTGTCTAATGGCTGTGAGAAACACGAGGAGGGTGTCAATCTTCTCATTTAAGTCTTGGCAAGAATGTGCTTGAGCGTTTTTTTCCTCTACTGAGCTGAAAAGACTGAGTGTCTTGCTGGAGGATAAACACCTGCCAGAGGAATCTTTCACGATCTTTCTTAAAAACTTGTTTTGAATAATGGCTGATAATCGACTGTGAAACTGTAGAAGGTGATTTAAACTCGGATCTGAAAGGCTTTTGGCTCGTCAACGTGTGGTAATCTGGGCCATTGCTCCCCCTTTAAACACATGATGAATCCACTTGTGTCCATTGTGCGTGCTACCGTGCAGAGGGACGTATAGAGAGGCACTTTGGCTGCTGTGACAGGGCGTCTCTTAAAGGCCTAAATGGAGCTGTGTTGCATTGGTGCCCAATGTTGTGTGTAAGTCTGCCACTTGAGGCAGCTGGGGCTTTGTGTCTCAGTGGGTATCTGTATCTGAATGGGAGCGACGCCATGGATGGCTGATGAATGACTGTGTGTTCATTACCATCCCCGTCCCTCAGTCCCATCACAGAGACATTCACAGTCCCCCGCAGGTGTCCGAAAAGGCTGCGCAGGCATCCTGGGTCCAGATCCGGAGAGTTCGGGGGACTCTGCTGTCCCATCCTTCTCTGCTGACAACGGTGGTCAGTGAGCTGCACACAGAGAGATGTTGTGTCGAGGCGAGTGAAAGCCCTCAGGCCTCCGCTCTTGCACTTTGAGGGTCTGTGAAGGCCTCTCAGCGCTGTGCACTGAGGCTGCTGTCAGCTGATGTATTTGGGGTGACGGAGCTGGAAAGAGCCCAGTAAATTTTAACACATCAATGCATAGAAGGAGGCGCTCGCTCGGGGAAGAGAGACGCTGCGAAATGCAGCAGGAAGAGGACAGTCAGTGCTCTGTGCTCTACATGTACCTCCACTCTCGTCATGTGCAGCACCTGTAAAGTTTAGAGACAAGTTTTGCCGCCCACTCGCTTCTGTTGTTCTCGCAGCGGTGACTAACACATGAACTTTACACGTCACCACAGTCCTGGACTTTGAAACTAATGATTATATGAGAAGTCGCTGATCTTTAAAGTTTAACGTGGATGTTTACTTCCTGCTGCTTCTGTCTGAAGCATTTTATTGAAAATTTGGACTTTTCTCTATGGAGTTTGGTTCAGTTTGGGCTTTACGAACTATAGCTGAAGCTAACAATTGTTTTTTATTATTGATTAATCTGGAAATAATGGTGTTTTTGTAATGAATTTGATTGTTAGATGTCAGTTATTAGTTTAAAATGACAAAGATGATATAAACAATCAGCTTGTTTGATCCAAAAACAGTCTAAAATCCCAAAGATATTTAGTTTACAGTCATATGATATATAGATAGTTATAGAAGTTTAAAGTTTAACGTGGATGCTTACTTCCTGCTGCTCCAAATTATTACTCTCTAGAGTAAGAAAAAGAGTCTAAAAGAGTCTGTCTGAAGCGTTTTATTGAAAATGTGGAGTTTTTCTAATGAGGTTTGGTTCAGTTTGGGCATTATGAACCACAGCTGCAGCTTTTCTTCATTTTCTTTCCTGATTAATCTGCCAATTATGGTATTTTCTGAATGAATTTGTTTGTAAGATGTCAGAAAATATTTTAAAAATAACAAAAGTTATCACACAAACAGAGAAAACATCACAGATTTGACAGAATAGAGCCAGTAAATGATATTTCTGCTTCAACAAAAGGACTGAAACGATTAATCGGTTCTCTAAAACGCTGCTAAATTTCTCATCAGCTCCAGTATGAACAGCGACACTTGAACTTGGATGCACATTAAAGGGGCTGCGCTAAGCTGAAAATGAAAGCCTGGGAATGTAATCCAAACAAACAACAGGAAACGACCCTAAATCACTGTGTTTTACGGGTGTAAGGAAATGGATGTTGACATTCAATAGCCAGTAATTACCCGTGTTTAGGAAAGCAGGCATGAAAAAATGAAGCCGCGCTGCAGATTTGACCCACAAACTCTCACTTAGAGAGGGTAGATTATTACAGACAGTCAGATAATTCACTTTTTCCTACCGACACCGTGACGACTGTAAACACAAAGTCCACTTTCTCACCACGGTCTGAAGCCAAAGGGAGCAAACAAAGTTCAGCGTTCTGCCTCTTTTTTAATCAGATAACTTGTTTGCGGCTTTGATAAACAAAAAGAAACTTGTTTTAGCTTAATTCTCTCGCTGTTGTCGTTTGTGAATTTGCTCCGTTCGGCAAGCGTTTTCCCACAGAGACAGATAGACGTGAGCCGGGCCTGATTCAGGATAAGGTAATCGTCCTGGATCTCCTGGGAGGAAGCTGAGAGGCTTTAGAGATGCAGCTGTGATGATGACATCGCTGAGAGAAAGTGGCCTGACCATTTCACACAGCTGCAGAGAAGATATGTGTTATTGTGAGGCTCGGCGTTGTGACAGCTGTGGATGTAAAAGAAACGAGAGCGGGGCGCTCGTGTCGGGATGAAACTCTCAGATACTTTAAAACTCTTCAGGTGGATTTCCTCGTCGAGATGTTTCGGCCTCTCGTTGTGACGGAGCAGCTTGACGCGCGTCGCTTTCAGGCCGCCTCTCCACTGCGAGGGAGTTTATTGGTGACAGCCAGCTCGAGCATAATTCATTGCTTTGGAAAGTGATTTTATTTGATTTCACAAGCGAAACAGGCTCGAGATCAGACGAGGGCACACCCTAAATGCTCCGTCTTCTCACTGCTGTGTGGTCCAGAAACCATGTGAGAAGTTTGGATGGAGGCAATTTGTGGTTTCTAGAAAGCATTTTAAAACCGTGACTCAGCTTCCACCTGTTTTCACCTGAGTTCACCTGCAGATGACAGTCTTCAATTAGTATCTGACTTCCTGTTACATGAGGAGCTGGAGTCATCGTCACAGGTGGTTTGGCTCTAAAGGAAACATTGTACCTCTGTGCTTTTGTGGTTTTCTGTCAAAATGGAGACAAAAACATCTGGATTGTTGATGTACACATGAAATATTACAAAGTCGGCTCACTTAAAGGAAATTCATGGTTTATTACAACATGGCTTTTAGTTGTTGTAGCTCTGACTGTCATTTATTACCACTTATGATGATATTTTTTTTTATTAAGCTAGTTGCTGATGGTTGCCATGGTCTAATAAGTCGGTTTAGGGGTCCTGCTATCATCCAAACCTGGTTGTTTGGACTGAAGTCAGACCTGAAGAGATTAGTCATCCAGTAGATCAGCTGATCGACGTACAGACGACCGGCGAAATGACTCACCGACGTCTGTCAGTACAGCTGTAAAGTTTGTATCGACAAACTGCTGAGTGCATTGAATTGAGCCTGACTGTGTTTTATTGCTTATGAATTCAACTTTTCATCTGTGAGAGGACGAATGTGGAAGTCCTTCGTTCAAGCTCCTCATGTTTTATGTCCAAACGTCTCTTTAGTGACACCAAGAGAAGCCCTGATGGTGGAAGTTGTAATAAACTGGATTTGTTTCTTTAATGACGCTGTCGGATGTGCTGTGGGTGTATTATTATATGAATATCTCTGAATCTGGTGACACTATATGAGCAGCAGCAGCAGTGCGTATGCAGCCTCCCAGTTATAGGCATGCCTGAACTCGCCCTCCTCTATACGAGCTCCTTTAACACGAATCTCTGAGCCTTTTGGGCCCAAACAAAGACGGAAAACATTCCAGCTATGCAGCGAAGTACCTTGCCCCTCACACAGCGAGCATGCTGGGACCGAGCCACCAGACCCAGCCCTGCTGCTGCTGCTGGACCGCAGCCAGTTGGCCCAGATCTGAAGCGCATGGCTAGTGCGTACACGTGCCCGGGTATGCATGCTATGTGAAACAGCTTAGATAAAGGTGCACTTATCATAACACATACATGCTCTGGTGCTCTGTTCCCACCGCTGCAGCCAGCCCCTCCACAAGCTCCTAATGAAGGCGGTAAACAGCAAAAAACCATTTCAGTGTGGCTTCATCTGCGCTCTGCTTCCTATTGTACTCTCTGACCTCCCCCACTCCAGTCTGTTTGTCTCGCTCGCAGGTCAGTGAGCCAGCCAGCGAGCCGACAGACCCAGTGCGCACACACACAACACACACACATGTTCACGCTCCCACAGTAATCACTCCAGCAGGGTGATTTTTTGTTTTTTTTTCTGAATCGAGTCAAACATTCACACATGACTGGATTTACAGAACAGGGGTGTTAAATGAGCTCCCCGACACCATCGAGCCCACGTTAGGGTCCAGTAAATGATTAGTCCGAAATTAGCTGCCTTGATAATCAATTAGCTTCTTTGATTTGTCTTATCTGATAGTCAGCTGTATATTTTGGGGTTTTTTTTACTGTTAGTGAGACAAAACAAACAAAGAAAACAAGGAAATTGTCGCATGCAGTTTTTTTTTTTACTCATTTCTGACATTTTATAATCAGCAGATTTATTTAATTAATAGAAAAAAGAAAATAGTTGTTTTTTCCCCATATTTTCCAGGGAATTATTCATGGATCTTATTTAGGTGTCTGGTATCTCTGGTATCTTTTTATGTTTCCAAAGGTCATTAAGACAACAGTCTGGGGCAGTGGTTGCCCTAAAGGTTAGAGGAGGATTAAATCTGGGTGGCGCTTCACCCTCATTACCGCCACTGAGGTGCCCCTGAGCAAGGCCCCTAACACCGACTGCTCAGTGGCCGACAAGTCAGACTGTGGTTGTACGGGGCAGCTTCAGGTGTGAATGTGATTGGGGCGTTCCTGAAAAAGACAAAGGACAATGACACAAACATTAAGACGAGGAAGGGAGACGTTTTTCTCCACAGCCGATTATCATCCTCCAACTTAATCGGTCACTAGTCCATCCCGGCCTCTCACGTCCAATATGAGCTCACGTTTCTTGTTGTCGATCCAAAATAAATTGGATTAAATTCAATATAAAGCACAGAGAAGCAGGAAGTCTCCACATCTAAAAGGCAGATCCTCCTGTTAACTGACTGATTATTAGTAGTTGTTGCAGCTCTGATCTAAAGACGGCAGGTTTCACTTCCTCATACAATCATTTAATCATTTCTCTTGAATCTGAGTCAAACTGATGACTGTGACAGAACTGATGTTATTGTCCGTAGAGTAAGCTATCACTGCTTTCTAGGAAACCTGCCACCGAGCAGATCCTGCAGTATCAGTGGACTTCATGTGTCCTGTGATGCTCTGGCAGAGGCCTTGTTGGGGAGTTTGTCTTCGCAGGCAGCCGAGTGACCGCTGCAGCGGTTGCCGAGCTGACAGGCCGGCATGTGAGGAATCTGTGTCTGAGGTCTGAAAGGGGAGCAGCTGGGAGCGAGGGGGAAGTGGGCAGCTCGCTGCCGAGACACCTGTCCTCAGTGAAAGGCTCCTCTGTGGAGCTGAACAGGTGTCGCTGGAGCAGTTAAGCCCTTCACTTGAAGCGAACACACTCTGAATTATAGCCATTTATCCACAAGGGGCCACATCGATGTTAAGGTCAGTGCCCGGTTGCCCCTCAGCTTCCTTCCTGCCAACGCTCATCCTCTCATCAGCTGGCCTGTTTACTGTGCTGCTCCTTTAACCAAACAGCTCAATGACTCCGTCAAGTACACTACCTCCCTTGTGTTGTGTCAGATATGTCAACACAGAGTTAATGCTCCCAGCCTCCGTCTTCCTCTCTCTACACAAGCCAACTATTGATCCCATGAAAGGAAGTCGCTCTGTCAGGTGCACGTCCAGATGGATCCTTCAGGATGAGGGAGCGCTTGTTTTGTAGACTCGGAAACGGCACCGGATCGGCTGATTGTGTGTGTGTGTCGGGGGGGAGGGATTAAGAAGTTGCCTCACTTGGCGACTCATGATCAGTTTTAAACATTCAAATATTAATATGTTGGTTCATTGGGGAAGGCGAGAATCGTCCAATTGTCCAATTCATACATAAAGATAACTGCTGCTAAAGGCCGCTAACTGCTGCTAACACACAGCTAGCTGTCGTTAGCTAGAAAGCTCAGTTAACGGTGCAGCTAGCGGTCGCTACCCGACATTAACTAAGGTAGCTTGGATCGGTGGGGGAGGGTTGGTGCTGTTTACTGTCGGACCATCACCTCTTGAGGTACAAAATGGCTAGCTTGCTAGCTTCAACAGATATGGAGCTCAAAACTTTGAAAGCAAACAAAGAAAACTAGAAAATATTGTCAAATGAGGAGCTGGAGCGAGTGGATCGTTCCCACGTCTGGTCAGTTGCAGCCCTTCAGGATCACCTCTGCTTATTTAATCAACTTGTTGCAGAAAAACGCTGGTTAATCTTTACATTTAATGTATCCGACAGAAAAGCAGTGATGACTTTGTGGTGACATCTCTACCAGTCTCTATATAATACCTCTTTGTATTTCCATCTTCACTCCTCTGCTGCTCTTTTATGAGCTGATTGAGAAATCTTGTCATTTATCTCATTGTTGCTCCCGGCAACGGGCAGGTTGAAGCCTCCACGCCGGAGGAACAATGCAGCCGAGGCGTTCTGAAACAAAGGAGGCGATTTTTGACGTCAGCGACTCGCCTCGCCAAACAAAAGAAAACTGCATCCACAAAGCAGAGAAGTGGACGACCTGCAGGAGGCTGCAGCTCCGGCAGAAGGAGGGCGCGCTCGGGCCCGGAGGCGGCTTCCTGTGGTTCTGTTGGACTTTATCTGCATGTGCTCGTCACAGATTCAGACCAATAAGAGAGAGCATGTCTTAGCTGTGATTATACGGGATGATGATCGGAGCAGCGAGCAGTGATTGTTTATTTTTTGTGAATTAGTCCATGTGTGTGTGTGTGTGTGTGTGTCAGTGAGCACACACACCTATAAAGCCCTCACCTTCCCTCCCGGTTACCATGGACACAAAAGCACAGGACCTAAAATTGTCCCTGCCGGTGATGTGCACACCTTCACACACGCTGACAAATCGGGAAAAGGAGCTTTTTCCTGCTTGCGGCTCAGTGAAGATGCAAACGAGCCGGGAGATGAGATCCACATTATATAACTGCTCGCTCACTCCAACTGCTTTATGGAGGTGAGCGGCAACCGAGGGAGGAAGTTAAGATGAGGCTGAGAGAGACAAAAGTTTGCCGTTGACTCACGACACATCACACTCACGGCTGAGTCTCACAGACTTTGAAGAGGAAGAGTCCAAACCATTACCCGACCTCTTCAGCTCAGCATGACCTCAGTCTGCCAGAGAAACTAACGCTGATCAGTTCTCACAGCGTTCGAATCAAACAATCAGCGAGGTTGAGTCGTCGTCAACATCTCCTGTAATGGTTCTGCAGAACCGGACTCCTTTATTAGCCTCCAGCTCATTAAGGGGTGTGTCGCTGAGGGCGTCACACATTTCTCTCTCCGAAGGTGTTCTTGTGGGATCGGACTAAAATAACTCACTCGCACAGCAAAGCTGATAATGGTTTACCCACACCTGCTATCAGGTCAGCTCGAGAGGCGTGTGTGTGTGTGTGTGTGTGTGTGTGTGAAATACTTATCTATGACGGGCAGAAAAGAAAATGCAGCTGGTTAATGAGTGCAGAGCCGTTTCTCTCAGATTGATACGGTTTGTGTTCAAAGCTGTGACCTACAAACGACAAAGACGCTGGACGACCTCAATCTGCAGAGTTACAGACGACATGAGTCGAGTTTACGTCCAAATGTAGGAACGACTGTCACCAAATATTCAGAATATCAGTAAAACTCACAAACACAACACAGATTAATCAATAAATGCAGCTATTAAATCAATCGCCAGCTGTTTTGATCATGACTTCATCATTTTTGAGTCACATTTCTCTGCTTTCAGCTTCATTATCTGCTTTCTTTACTCCTCTAAACTGAATATCTTTGGGTTGTGGTTAAACACAAAACGTTTGCTGACGTCATCGTGGGCTTCGAGAGAAACTGATCAGCATTTTTCAGCATTTTTGAGACCAAACAATAACAGAATCATGTGATAATTCCTCTGTAAACAGATTAAAAGAGTGAAATTGTGGGCGTGATTGCAGATTTCTGTGCGCAGGAGTGAACAGGTGTGGGTTAATTAAAGATCTGTGGTCCATCAGAGGTTACTGGTCGGACAGATTATCTGCCCGCCTGCTGCTGCCGGTCTCGGTGACTGAGGTGAGATAATCTGCTCGCCGGTCCGTCTCCTCCTGGACGTGATATCAGACTGTAAAAACTTCTCGTCTGGTTGCAGATGTTGTTCTCCATCTCGGCTTGTTTACACTTTGTTTCTGAGGAGTCACTCTGCGATAGAAGGATCGTTTTAATCGAAGGAGGGATGTGACGTGTGATGGGGGCTCGGAGGACCACAGTAGATCTCCTTTGCCTGGCTGTTGGCTTTGGCATTGAGAGAGAGTCTCTCATAAACAAGCAGAGCTGAAGCACTCTGCTATAAAACGTGATTCATGATGAGAGTATGCCAAACAGCAGCTAGCCTTTCCCTCTCCTCGGTGCCATGAGCTCATGTGTCTATAGGTGCTGCTAAATCGTGAAACTTTACCTCTAAGTGGCCTCTGATTGATGCCTCGCTCGATCGGTGGCCGGGAGCGGAGTAAATTGTCTTTAAAGAGAAGCTGTCCCTCTCGGCTCCGGGGCCGGGTGAAACAGATCTCGGTGGTTTTGGAGCTCGTAAAAACAAAAAACCCCACGGAGAGCAGAAGGAGGTCGTTACGCTGGAATAATGAGCCGTTAGCGGCGGCTAACAAGCCGTTGGCAGGCTCCTCTTCGTTCTTCCACGGGGGGTTAAGACCAGCGTGACATAAAAAATAATAATTTTGACAAACAGTAAGATTTAGAAAATAGCTTTACAAGTCAAGTATGCGTTCATGTACGAGGCATCTGGTCCGGCTTTTGACTCGACTTGCCCAAGAAGAAATGATGTGCTTGAGACGTGGATGAAATAAGTCGAGTCACGAGTCTAGCTGAGGGTGAGGAAGGCTGAGATGTCTGTCCACTAGAGCGATGACATGTCTTCACCGTGTGGCTCTACAGTGGGTCAGCACTTCGACTTCGATGGCGTGCAGCGATTGTCTTCTTCCCCTTTTCCTTCTTCTTCAGTGGTGGATCACAAACCAACTTTAAAGAGTATATCAGAGTGTGTAAATGCTGCTCTTGTTCAGCCGATGAAAACAAGACTGGTAAATAACCGATAAGATAAAATTCCCCATAACAGTCCGATGTTGTGTTGCAGAGATATCGACGGAAGCTAGCATGCTAATCAGCTAGCCCTGGCCTGTCTGAGTCCAAAAACTCCTTTGCTAGCGGTGTAAGCATCAACACTCACCCGGTACTCCGAGCTCCCAGTCTGGACCACTAGCTGCACGGCTAACCGAGCTAACTAGCTAATGGCACAGCAAAGTAAAGAATAAAAAGCACCATCATGTAAAGACAGTCAGCAGGTTGTTAGCAGGTTGCTGGCTGTATGCTGCAACAGGGAGCAACAGCAGCTAACGTTAGCTTCACACAGCCCCTTAAATAAACATCCTGTGCAGACATCAAGTTTCCTGGACGACACACATTTATACTGCAGAGTTCACACACTGATTGAAAATGCACAACATCCATTTTGCCTCGTTTTGACAGACAGCTTGTACAACAGCCCCGAAGCGCATCGCTGCCTCCACACTTAATCTGTGTTAGCGCTGCGATTTCACGCCGTGCTTCATGATGATTGTGACTCCAACGGCTGATTCATTAATGCCGTTTGAAGGCGACTGTGTCTAGCGCTGCTTTTTTTTCTCCGATTGCCATATGCATACAGTTGGCAGGCAGCTCTGTGTTTTTTTTTTTAATAGGCCGGGCGATGCCTTGGCAAATCTCCGAGCCGCTCCGTCCAGTGCAGCATTCCTCAGGATTAGCGTGGCAGCGTCGCGGCTCCTCGAAGCCTGGTCGCCCTCGCTGCAGATCGGCCCCCTTTCTGAGCAGAAATCTGCCCTCCGAGGCTAAAATTAGACCGGCCATCTGTGATTAAAACAGCTAAAATTTGCACGTGTCTGCAGGAAATTTATAGCATGTAAGTGCCTCCATCGCTCTCTTGTTGTCTGGCATCATTTGAATCTTTCGCAGAAGTGTGACAGCGGGTAGTAAAGATGGAGAGTGGGGTATTTCACACCTTCTGCAACCTTGACAGCAGCTTTTAGCACTTTTTTCACAGGCCAGCAGGTTCCTCCATGCATGTGCGACATGTTTAAGCTCAGGACTTTCATTGATCTCCGGGGGCCCGCAGTCCTCCACCCACCGACCGCCCGCCCCTTCAACCAGATCAAACGGAAAGTGTCTCCTTTCAAAGCCCTCCATCTTTTTTTCCTTTCATGCACGCAGCGCAGGCCCTCGTGCATGCGGTTCCTCCTCCGTTGTGGTGGTCTGCGTTGGTGAGGATGACTGCACTCATGCATGCATGAAGCTCAGCTCCCAGCTACAACCGATGGGACGGACTCCCCACCCCCCCACCCTCCGCCCAGATCAGCAGCAGTTAATGAAAGTGGATTGATTTCCCTGAACCTCCTGCATACAGAGTGTAATCTGAGGGGATGAAATCGACCAGGAAAACAAAAGATCCTGCAGCGTTTCTATTACATTTGTGGTTTTATTTGTTTGATCGCCTGCCAAGCGCAGTAAAAAAACAATCTGTGTAGGTATGAAACTGCATAACTGAGATTGAAATCTATATCGGGACAAGTCGTTTGTTCCACGGGGCGAGAACGAAGAACTGAGGAGATTGTTACCGCTCGAGTGAAGCTAATAGCCAGTTAGCTTGAGTTAGCACAAAGCTTACGTAGTCTCACGTCAGGACATTTTGTTTTTATTCTTCAAACAGCTGAAGTATGAAGAGAAACAGACAGACGAGTGTTGTGGTTATCTTCTGGATTTTTTCTTTGTTTTGCTAATGCGAAGCTAATTAAGCCGCTGGGTAACTAGCTGCTGGCGCTATCCCTAAAATGTCATAGGCCACATATGAAGCTACAGCCAGCAGCTATCTATCTTAGCTTAGCATAAAAGCTTTGTAGCCTTATCCGTCTGTCTGCCAAATATGAAGCTACACGGCCAGCAAACTGGTTAGCTTAGCACAAACCCTTGAATCAGGGGGGGAAACAAGATAGCGTGTCTGTAGCTATTTAAAGGCAACAAAATCCCCCTCTGAAGGTCACTAATTCACATGTTTGTTTAATCTGTAGCTGTGTTTCTAGCCTTTATGCTGGTGTTAAGCTAACTAGCTGCCGGTGCTAGCTTCCATGCTAATATGATAAAGACTGTGATGTCAGAGTCCGATCAGACTGATGGAGGGAGACACTGCGAGGGGGATTATAAATACTTGCGAGCGCCGTCGTCTCCCCTCCTCACACACTTAAGGATGGATTATGGCATCTCAGCCCCGCAGATGGCTGCTCCGCCTCCCTCTGGCCCTCCCTCCTCCATCTATCCTTCCTTCCTCCCTCTCTTCCTTCCTTCCTCCTCTGGCAGGTGGCTCTCTCTTCCCGTTATGGTTTGCTATCATGTGTCTGAGCTGCACCTCTGGCGAGTCGATGAGTCATCGTCTTAATTGCTCACAAAGTCTGATTTCTCGCCTCGGCAGCATTTATATAATGACGCGAGCAAATGTTTCCTTGAAGGAAAAGAACATAAAAGCATGAAAGTGTATTAATTACTTCCTATTAAGCCCTTCAGATAACAGTAACCTCGTCATAAATGGAGAAATCAGGATGCTAACAGGATTGTTACAGCGTTAACCGCAACATGTGTCACTCTGGTGTTTCTCTGTGACACGTTTCAGCATTATATAGCACAGAAATGGAAATACCTGCTCTAAATAGACACTGTTGGCCACATGTATACTGTTTATGTTCTCCAGTATTTTTACATAATATATTCTTCAGTGTATTTCGTGCATTTCTGTGTTTTTCCTGCAGAGATTTCTCTCATGCAAGAAGCCAGAAGAGCACAGAGTCCTTAAATAAACGTACAGTACGCGGCTCTTTATCCGCCGCACAGCTTGACATTTAGAGGAAAAAACACAAACTGAGAATTTGTTAACCTTTTGGATGCTTTATAGCTGCGTGAACTCGCTCACAGATGGCTCGTGCACACAAATGTCAGCCCGGTGAGGTGAACTGCGAAGGAGAAACGAATATCATTACATAAGCGGTGATGTCACGGGCGAGGACGGCCTCAGGTGTCCTGATCCACACGGCGTTCGTGTGTGTGTGGTCGTTAAATTAAACAAAAATCCCAGAAGCATCAAAAACCTGCTTCTCTTTTGTTTTTTTAATGTTTTTTTTCTATCTTGGTCCACATTTGGTCCACAGCGAGTGTGTTACATGGGGCGCTGCTGGAGATGAAGCCAGGGAACAAGGCCAGACATCCGCCCACACACACACACACACTCTCGTAGTAGTGCCTTTCTTCCACTTGCATCACTTTTTTTTCTTTCCTGCTTTGGCAACACAACAGAAAAGTAGTATTTGTCTGGATAAAGAATCATAAAATAGAGATTTTTAAAGTTAACAGTGCAGTTCTGCTCTGATTTTGTGTGAATGTGTGTGATCACCGGAGGAAGCGGTTGAATTTTCCGCCTGTCTTGTCTTTTTTAGGGTTCGTCTGACGCCGAGTCAGATGTAGTTTACGTCCGTGTCGTCGATGACCGTGACCTGCAGACTGTCAGCCATTGTTCCTTCATATGAAACAGCTGCCGGTGGCTGTTAGCGATGAGCGGAGGAAGTCAGATGGGATTTTACAGGTGTCGTATTGTGTTCTGCAAAACTCAAATAGGTTCGACCCAAAACCTGACTGAAGAGAGACGGCACAGACGACCTTTTAATACATTTTATAAAATTATAGGGGGATGGCAGGTTGTAGCAGCGCCATAAAATAGAAGAAGAAGATGCTCTTTAAGTCTAAGTAGGCCTAGTTGTCGATCAGGCTAGCTAACATACTGTATTCAATCGTACTTTAAGCTGTATGCTAACATCAGCATGCTAAATTGCTAAATTACAATAACAAAGCTAACATTCTGATGTTTTGCTAGCAGGTATAGCCTTATATTTACCATGTTCAACATCTTTGTTTAGCGTACAAACAAACATTAGCTAGATCTGCTTATTCCAGCCTTAGCATGGAGGCTGAGTTAACTTCCTACCTACTATTTTGGTGACTTTATTGTCAGATATTATAGTTGATGACCAGGTGAAGCCTCGCTCAGTGAATTAGACGCTGACTTGTTCACAGACGTTAGCGTTGCCTTCCTGTTATCAGCGGCAGAAGAGGATGTCATCGCAGGCGTAAGAGAGGAGCTCATGCACAGTATAATCTCTAGAGAAAAACCACAGGTATGGACAGCTTATCTTGTCGGTATTAAATCCCACACAAGAAGCTGTCACAGCGCTCTCTGTGTGGATGTCCCACACAGAAAGCCTGTGAAGGAGCAGTCGATCCACCTGTGGGCTGATGTGTCATCACACTCCTGTGGAAAGTAGGAGCTGCTCCTCCCTTTTGCAGACAAACAAGAGGGCTGGAGAAAGCTCGGGCTCAGAGCCAGATGGATCAGCCGTGGGCGACGGGAGCTCTGCGCCCGCGGCGTATCAAGTTCCTTAGGTGGAAACACCACCCGGCCTCGGCCCCCGTCACTCGACCTGGTTCAGGGGCTGGAGCTGACTGCTCACGTTAGAGCGCTAATCCAGCCAGTCGTGAGGATGAGAGGACGAGGCAGTGAGAGCGAGTTGTTTCAAAGAGGGATTGTCAGGTTAAGAAGTAGCTCAGCCTGCAGGCGCTGCTAGAAGGGGCTGTCACACCTTTAAGCTGTGTCCCACTTCCATAATAAAGACTTATAACGTGTTTATTATGTGTAAAATTAACTGAGTACTGAATTATTTTTATTCTGGGGCGGATATAAAACTATTGTTGAGCCGCTCACAGGCAGATCCTCAGTTTTCATTTGGAAGAAATGAAAAACAAACTGTGGGTTGTGGTGAGACGCTCCAGAGACAGCTGGGAAAACATCAAAATAAACTGTTCAATCTTTGGAAAAACATTTTTGCTTCTCTCTTTTTAAGTTTCCATAATTAAAGCAGCCGTCCAAAGTCACACTTAATTTTAAAGCCAGTAGAAAAACCGCTGAGTACGCTGATTTATTCCAGTTTATCTTCACTTCTACAGTCAGTACACATATATAGCATTATATTCTGCTTTATTTCACCAGCCTGACCTCTTAATCATGCATCATTTTGTTAAAGCTGCAGTGTTTCATCTCCTCTCTGCAGAACAATGACCAACAAAAGATAATATTTTTACGAAATAATATTATTTGCTTTCTTGCAGAGGGTTAGACGAGAAACTTGATGCCACTCTCATGTATAGCCAATGTGCTAAATAGCATGCTAACAATGCAATGCTAACATGCTAGCAGGTATAATGTTAACCGTGTTCAGCAACTTAATTTGGCATGTTAGCCTGCTAACATTGGCTGAACTAGAGCCATGCTGCTATGCTAACATGCTAGTATTTCTTTTTTTTTTTAAATTTCTAATTCATTAAGCATGCTAGCATGTGCTAATTTAAAGCCATGCCACTAGTATTGCTAAAAATGCTAACTATCTTACAGACCCATGTATGTTTCTGAGTATTTGATGCGTTTCTGTTCATGCTGTGTTCAACAAAACAAGTCATTCATGTCCTTGGGGTCTGGGAATGGCACTTTTAGCTATTTTCTGAATATATGTCTTTAAATATCTTCTTCTAAATTTCATTTTGGTGGAGAAATGGTCCAAAACCCCCAAAATACTCAATAATCAACTATGAAATGAAGTGAAAATCAGCTACAGGAGGCTCTGAGGAGAGAAGTCTGAACCACACACAGTCGTAAACACAGAAGATGGATTTGGGAGATTACAGAAACTATCTGAGATAAAACAAGACTCCTGTTTTCTCCAGACTTCCTGAGAGTTTGGTTTCAGCTGTGAGACTGGAGGCCTGCGTGGAGGCCACTGCTGGACATGTGTGTATATAAAAGTTAATCCTGGTTATAACTTGAAAAGACAAAAAGGGTTTAGGATGAACATAAAGGCCGGCGGTGAGCTCCTGGAGGAGATAAGTTCATTCAAGGCCTCCTGATGCTCTCTGAGTCGAAATACCTGGAGAGAGCGAGAGGTCTGTTTAATGTGTTAATGTGCCGCAGACGCTTCTGATCCGGTTTGTTTAGTGAGTCTCGGCCGCCACAGTTGTAAACACAAGGAGGTTTGTTTAGGAGTTAATACGGAGCCGGCCTCAAGGTTACTCTGTGGACGCCGACACGTCCTCCTCCATGTGGCCTGCAGGCCGGTCGCTGTCGCCTGAGAAAAACAGCCCTCTCGCTCTGCGACCGGTGAGATTAAACCTGAGGGGATTTGTGCGCCTCACCGTCTGCCTGTCAGGAGCTGTGCGCAGCGTGATGAAGCGTGTTGTGACGGCTGTCCTCGTGGCATCAGCTGCGTGAATGGACGGCTGTTAAATCTGCACCTGAAGGGAGGTTTCAGGGATTCAGAGGGTCCAAAGGCGACGACGAGCGGGTTCATCTCACCTGCAGAGCGCTGGACGTGTTTCCCACAGGTTAACATGACGTGAGGCGACTTCAACGCTGAGCAGCTGTAGAGCCTTGGCGGGACAGAAGGAGGCGATAAAAGTTTAATGAGGTGGTCGTATTATACTGTATGCTGTCCGGTCTTAAGCTGCTCCCCTGTGACATCCCAAGTTGTTTACCAGCCTCTCGCCCTGGTTGTCACTGACGAGGGTGTGAACTGTGGTCAGAGATCAGTGGGAGAAGATTGGTGTGAAACTTGTTTGTAAAAGAAGCCGTTTGTGAGGTGCAAGTTACCACTTGTGAGGTTGCACACAAAAGGAGTTTTCCCTTTGGGCTTAGTGTAACAGTTGTGTTTATCCTGTAATGCAGCATTAGGGCTGCAACTATTGATTAATGCCTACTGATTAACTGTGCAACTTTTTTTTTACCATTAATCTAAGGCCTAAAGCTAACACATGTGACAAATGACCCAAAAAAGGGCTAATTTCTGCCTAATAAAGAGTCAAACGGGGACGTTCAGCTAATGTTTTAATCAAATGTTTCACAGTTCGATCGACGTCAGCCTCAAGTCAAATCTGTCACGAGGACAAAAGATCAATTAGCGGATCAACAATATTAATTGGAATCAATTCTGATAATCTATTAATCGTTTCATCGAGCAGTTTACAGCCATGATAGCAGCTCAGCAAGGGCATACTTTAAGCTAAATGCTAATAACTAGCATGATAACCCGCCCACAGTGCTAGTGCTAACATACAGATGTTAAGCTAGCAGGTGTTTACCATGCTCCCCATCTTAGTTCAGCCTGTCAGTATGCTATCATTAGCTCATTTAATGCCACACCGCTAGCATGGTACTGACTCTAGGCACAATGACAGTGCTAACACGCTAATGTAACGCTAGAGCCATACTGCTAGCACACTCACTTGCTTGCCTGCTCACAATGACAATGCTAACTTACTGTTTAGCAGGTAATGTTTACCATGATCAACATCTTAGCATGTCAGTATGCCCATAAATAGCTACTTTAATGCCAGAGCATTAGCATGCTAACCTGCCCACAATGACAATGCTAACATGCAAATGTTTAGCTAGCTTGTACAGCCTAATGTTTACCTGGTTCCCCCATCTAAGTTTAGTGTGTTAGCATGCTAACACTAGCTAATGCAGAAACACACAGGTGTATAGATAGCAGGGATTAACCATGTTTAACACTTTAGCCTAGCACAGCGGTATGCTAATTTTAGGTAATTTAATGCCACGGCGCTAGCATGTGAACTCACTCAAAATGACACTGCTTAGCCTTATTGCTGATTTTTAGCTAGCAGGTATAATGTTACCCTGTTCACCATCTTAGTTTAGCGTGTTAGCATGCTAATATTCGCTAATCTAGAGCCATTCTGCGAGCTCACCTGCTCACAATAAAGCTCGCTGATGTTTAGCTAGCAGGTGAAATATTTACCATCGTAGTTTAGAATTTGAGCATACGTACATTTGCTAATTTACGACCAGGGCACTTTCAAAAATGCTAAAATTGCTAAAATTTGAATCCTTGGGGTCTGGAAAGCTGCTGTTTGACATGTTGTAGGCAAAGAATGTAAGCGATTTATTTGATAAACGAAGCAAAAGATTAAATGAGTACATTTCTTGTTGAGTTATCGCTACACTCGACTAGAAAGCCCTCAGCAGTCAGAGAAACTGTTAGTCGGACGACGGGATTGAAGTGGAGTTGGTTACACATCGGCTCCACCTCTCACTGCTAATGCGCTGTCACAAAGTGGCAGCGAGTTTTCGTCTTGCGAGCGGCCGAGAGAGTCGAGCGCTGTTACCGAGCGGTGGGGGGCCGAACACATGAATGCGTGGCTGCCGGGAGCTTCTCTGCGAATCGTCCTGACAGCCTGTGACTTGGCTCTTTTCGCCTGTCGGCCTCTCTGCGCGTCACATTCAGGGGGGCCCGAGCTCGGATGTGGAGGGGCCCTCCGGCTGTCCCGGAGCCGAGTGGCCTGTCGCTTCCCATCTCGTCTGCGGTCGCTCTCTAATACCTTCGCCACGATTCCTCCTGCGACGGACGATGAGGACAGTAAATGACTTCACGCCACACATGAGGTGCTGACCGGGCCCCTCGCAGCCTCTAATCGATTGACCCTGTTTTACGGCCCCGTCGCGGCTCGTTAATTGGTCTCCAGCTCCCTGCTGACACGGTGACCCTAATGGAGGAGAATTACTGCTGTCTCGTCATGCATTAACCTCCCCCTCCCTCTCAGGCCTGTAACCTCTGCTCCCATCCCCCCCTCCCCGACTCTTCAGCACACACTCATAGCGGCTGGGTCGACACACACACACACACACACACACACACACACACTCGGGTCCTGTCACATGTCGCCGGGCCTCTGGGATTCAGCGGTCAGGTGACGCTGAAGCCAACCAAGTCAAAGCACCGAGGGGCGAATGCTTACTGTTTGCACACTGTTGTCCCCTTAATTAGTTTAAATGTAATTTAGGCTCAGTCGGGGGTAAGACAGGGGGTGGGGGCCTCTACGCATGAGAGGTCAGATCGAGCTGCGGGGCATGTGACTTCTCGAACAAAGCACATTTTTGTGCATCGCGGTCGTCGACTTTCACGTGAGAAACACAATAATTTAAGCAGGAATCAAGATGGCAGACGTGGAGACGAAGACTCAGAGACAGCAGGGGGGCTGGAGACCGACATCCCCAGAGATCAGCCCCCCCGACCGCCTTCTTAAGTCACCCTCGTGCGTCAGGATGGTTTCACTCGTGCAGCAGCGGCTCACCACCAGCGGCTGCTGGCTCCATTATTTACAAGTGTGAATATTTCATGATGACATCAGGGTTTGGGGACGTTGAGCCTTAATAAGCTGTGGCACTCGCTCATCTGGCCCCACAAACAGGCCAGTGAAGGGCTCCTCTGTGGCGCCGCAAAAACTGCACTGGGGTTTTGTAGTAAAAACAAGCGAGCTCAGTCTTAGTTTGGTTTAAAGTGCTGCAGGGGGAGACGAACAAAAAGCTCCTCTCAAACCGGCAAATCGACAATTTTCTCCTGAGGAAGAGCCTCGAGCGAGGAGGCGAGCTCACGCTGCTTTATTCTCAGGAAACAGACGCCTGTTGAAGCTAGACTGAGAAACAAGGGCACACAACTCTGAACTGAGAGAGAAGCAGTGACAGTAGCTGTGGAAGTGGATCATCAGTCATCTCCTCTGCGTATATTATAAATAAACCCATCAGGCTCTCCACTTGTAGTAAAAGTGCCTTTCAGCTCCTGTTGTACTCAGTCAGGGTCGCAGTCAGTCGTCTCACTGAGTGCTGAATGTCTGATCGTCCTCGTCCAGGTTGTAAACAGTCGTCTTTATTCTGAGCGATTTCCAATAATAACGAAAGCTTTTCTGCTCTTTTCTGTTGCAGCGAGGGCGTCTTCAAGTGTCCCGAGGACCAGCTGCCTTTGGACTATGCCAAGGTACAACACACACCTGTACACACACCTTCATACACACCAAAGTTTGACCTGATGGCGGCGCGAGATAAAAAGTAAAGAGGGTCAGCAAAGTTATTACAATTCATTTTAAGGGGGAGATTAAAAACTGTGACATATTTCATGGCGATGCATCCAGAGGTTGTTGAGATATCTCAGTCTGGACCGGAGTTGTGGACGATGGGCCGAACCAACGGCTAAAATAATGAGAATACAACAAGTATTTAGAGGTGGAACATGAAATAAAACAGGAAAACAATCAGGAAAGCTTCAACACATTGTTAAAACACATTAGATGTGGTAGAAATGACAGAAATAGTCAAACCACAGGTGCTGGAAACATGTAAATAGACTCGTGTGCCGTGATCCGACGAGAAACATGCAAATCAGAGTCGAGGCGAGCGGCTCAGATCAGGACAAACACATCATCCTGGTGTTGGATCCAGATGTAGTTTAGATATGAGACACAAACTGAAGAGAAAGACAGCTGTAGGACGCTGACTTTGACTTTAAAGTCTCATAATAACAGTGTGAAGGCTGCACGCTCCCTCCAAAACAAACTCCCTCAGTCCAGAAGAGAAACTGCATCTTAACTTCAACTCAGCTCTTTTTTCTCTTTTGTTTTTTAAAGGCGGCTCATCAGATTGAGCCCGGAGGGGAAACAGATAGTGACTGACTGTGTTCAGAGGACGTCTCTGTCTCTCTGTCTGTCCCACGTGATGTCTCTGCTGTAAAGTGAGGATCAGGACTGAGCTGTAAAATCATCGCCTCTGTTTCTGAGCAGCTTTTGGCATCAATTGAAAGCAGACCGCTCCGTGTAGCTGGTTAGCGTTAGCCATGAATTAGCCATCAACCCCTCAGAGCTGCAGCAGTGCAGGTCTGCATGCTGAGTAATCGCAGGGACTCCCCGCGGTGAAGGATGCGTTCACGGCACACCTGTCACGCGTTGTTATTCACCCAGTTGCCTGCAGATCACCCCCTCGTCCTGGTGGTCCTCGCTCGCTGCACGCCGTCTTACAACCGGGTGCAGCCATTAAAGTCATAGTAGTAGTGTGGGACTAACAATGGCTACAGAATGAAACCCCCCAAGTTGGAGCTGCGAGGAGCTTAACCCCTCCTGATCTGCCCGGGACTAAAGTTATTAAAAGGTCATCACAGTCGTCTCCCTGCAGAATCCAGGACGGGAACAATGAGATGGATGTTTCTGTGCTGCGGCACGTGCGCATCAGCGAGCTGCTGTTTGTTCAGAGGGCTGTTGTGACATTTTGAGGAAGTGGCTGTTCTTGTTTGACCAGCGCTCAGCTCGCGTGACGGCACAAGACGCAGAGCCGAGCTGTGAATCCTCAGGACGGCGGACTGTAGGGGAGGACTTGGGGCGTTTGGGCAGAAAACTGACTCATCCCCAATCGTTCGGGACCGAGGAGGAGTAAATCTTCTCCCCCTCAGAGGTCCTGCAGACCCATAAACTCAGCCGTTACTGCTGCAGCAGCCGAGTTGACTCACTGCTGCAGTTCTTACACAGTCAGACAGTTTGACTTCACAGCGTTCAGCTCAGGGTTTGATAAGATGCAGGAATCAACATATTTAATGTGTAAAGGTACAGTTCACAGTTATTTCTCACAAGGGGGGAACAGCTAGCCTCCGTCCGCCTACCAGGTGTGTCAGAGATTATCTATCTTAAAAAGTTGGAGATAACTTCCCTAATCATAACCTTTATGACGTGGTCCTCTCCTCCTAACCTCCTCATGACCTCGTCCTGCCTCTCTTCTTCAGATCTACCCCGATCCGGAGCTGGAGCAGCAGATCCTGGCGCTGCCCATCCGCTGCATCCACAGCGAGGAGGGTTGCCGCTGGACCGGCCAGATGAAGCAGCTGCAGGTGAGAAGCTCCCACATCCTCTCTGGTAGTTTGTCTGGCAGCGGCCTGGCTGCGTGAGTCTGACGCCTCTCTGTCGTCGCTGTTTCTCCCCTCAGGGCCACTTCTCCACCTGCGCCTTCAACGTGATCCCCTGCCCCAACCGCTGCTCTGTCAAGCTGACGCGCCGCGACCTGCCCGACCACCTGCAGCACGACTGCCCCAAGCGCAAGGTCAAGTGCGAGTTCTGCGGCAGCGAGTTCACCGGCGAAGCCTACGAGGTAAAAAACACCCCCCGACTCCAAACAAACATGTTTTTATTTCTCTTTTTTCCCTGAGTTTGACGTAAACAAACCAGAAGTGCCGCCACATAATTTCCAGCCACGTATGAAAGAGTCTTTGTGGAGGCTAACGCACGTGTGTCGCTGCCTTCAGAGCGCTGTGTGTTGGCAGAAGGAAACCAGCTTTGACTGGCTCTTTCATACCGAATATGTTTCCTTCACTAACACCTCCGTCATCTCCACCATGCTCCCCCCTCCTGTGTTTACTGTAGCCTCTGCACACACTGACTGAAACATGTCAATAACACCGACTTTAACTGATCTGT
Organism: Pagrus pagrus; assembly: GCF_965226575.1. Taxonomy (NCBI): domain Eukaryota; kingdom Metazoa; phylum Chordata; class Actinopteri; order Spariformes; family Sparidae; genus Pagrus; species Pagrus pagrus. The sequence goes on from NC_140188.1 coordinate 9,437,043, forward strand.
AGATTGTTTTCTACATGCCCAGAAGGCCAAAGATCTGCAGTTTAGGGATATAAAACAGGAGAAAAACAGCTGTAACCGGAGGATTTTACCTTATACTCCACCTCTGTTACATCATGGAGGCAGATATTGTATTTATACTCAGCTGTTGTTATGGATTAAGCTCTGCTGTAGCTAAAAATGATCTCCGCTCGACCAGATTACACATTAATGCATCGCTAATTATAATCCAGCGATGTGCATATATTCTGCAGGACTCTTCTGTACTTCAAGTTTTAAGGGTCTTCTACTCTTTGCTGTTGCTTATAAGAGATGTGAGAGCTTCCTCCATCACTGCTGGAGTTTTTAGGACCAATACCGGAGTAAATACTTGAGACAGGAGGGACGAGAAACAGACATAAGGATGCAGGACTAAAACAAGACGAACTGGCAGCGAGTAAACAACAAAATACTGACTACAGATGCATGTAAACGTCTCCTGTATCTACATTATCTGCAGCGTGTGTGTTGACCCGGTATGACCCGGCTCTAATCACATGTTTCATTTCCTTCCCCAGAACCACCAGGGTGTTTGTCCTCAGGAGAGCGTTTACTGTGAGAACAAGTGCGGGGCGAGGATGATGCGCCGCCTGCTGTCCCAACACGGCCTGGCCGAGTGTCCGAAGCGCACACAGCCCTGCAAATACTGCGGCAAGGAGTTCGTCTTCGACACCATCCAGGTCGGTTTCCCCCCCGCGGCTCACTGGACCCAGCGCCTGTCCTGTTTGTGGCTTCATGATATCTGTGTCCCGTGGCAGCTGGATGTTTAGTGCGAGCTGTCTGGTGTTTTCTGCTGAAGCACCTGCCTCTGTTCACATCTGGCCAGAGGCTGAGCAGCCTGTGTCGCTCTCCCCTCCCCCAACGCTCCCGGGCCAACAAGTCAAAACCCAATCTTGTTTTTTCTACAGTCATTTAGTTTAACATCGTTTTATCTTTAAAAACCACAGCTGGAGAGTAACCTGTTTCTGGGCATTTTGACTTTATGGTGGTTTTGGAAGATGATAAACGCTCGATGTGAAAATCCAAGAATGTTATACAACTATTTTACTGATCAAATCCTCGTTTGAGTCGTATTTTAAGCAAAAATGACAGAAATTCTTGCTTCTCTCAGCCTCTGATATGAGGATCTTCTGCTTTTCTTGGTTTTATATACAGAAACTTTATTGATATGATGTCAGTCGATGAATCGATCAGTGCATCACACGACTTTGCGTGTGTTGTTGATATTTTCGGTGCCTTCAGGCTGCATGAGAAATTATTTTCTGGTCTACTTCTGCAGCCTCGTTTTTAACAGCATGTGTATTTTTCAAGGACATAACTTTCAGCGCAGCTCATATTAACACCACCCTCCCCCCTGACTCCCCCTCTCTGCAGAACCACCAGTACCACTGCCCTCGGTTCCCTGTCCAGTGTCCAAACCAGTGCGGCACGCCCAACATCGCCAGAGAGGATCTGGCTAACCACGTGAAGGACAACTGCGGCAGCGCGCTCGTCCTCTGCCCCTTCAAAGACGCCGGCTGCAAACACAGAGTAAGACCGACCTGCATCACCAAACATTTGTTCATTTACACGTTTAACTTCCTTCACGTCTGCGCTCGTCTGTGTCCGGAGTCATGATCTGACTCTGCTGTCTCTCTCCATCAGTGCCCCAAACTGGCTATCGGTCGTCACCTGGAGGACACCACCAAGTCTCACCTGACCATGATGTGTAACCTGGTGGGTCGTCAGCGGCAGGAGATCCTGGAGCTGCGGAGGGAGATGGAGGAGCTGTCCGTCAGCCACGACGGCGTCCTCATCTGGAAGCTCAGCGACTACTCCCGCAAGCTCCAGGAGGCCAAACTCCGAAGCAACCACGAGTTCTTCAGCCCGCCCTTCTACACCCACCGCTACGGCTACAAGCTGCAGGTGTCGGCCTTCCTCAACGGCAACGGCAGCGGCGAGGGCTCCCACCTCTCCGTCTACATCCGCGTGCTGCCCGGAGAGTACGACAGCCTGCTGGAGTGGCCCTTCTCCTACAAGGTGACTTTCTCCATCATGGACCAGAGTGACCCGTCGCTCTCCAAACCCCAGCACATCACCGAGACCTTCAACCCCGACCCCAACTGGAAGAACTTCCAGAAGCCCTGCAGCAGCCGCAACTCGCTGGACGAGAGCACACTGGGCTTCGGCTACCCCAAGTTCATCTCTCACGACGAGATCAAGAAGAGGAACTACATCCGAGACAACTGCATCTTCATCAAGGCTTCTATAGAGATTCCCCAGAAGATCATGGCTTAAGATCCGACCTTTAGTTTGAAGGAGAAAGACGGGTTAAAGACTTGAACGGACACTTAACCTTGAAAACTTCGACACACTTACCCTTTAGATACTTTGTGCCCTGACAGCCTCTCCACCGCGGAGCTTGAAGCGAGTCTGTGCGAGCTGACTCGGAGGACCTTGATATCTCACAGAGGAGAAAGTGTTTGGTCTGCAGGACCATCACTCTCTGCTGTTTCCTTTTTATTCATTTCTTTTTCTTTTTTTTATCTGTTTGCTGACCTTTTATCACAGTCTACAACAAAAAGCCTTGGAAATCAAACAGTGCCTAGAGAGTTTATCTTAAGTTATATTTTTGTTGTTATTTCCGCAGTACAGATGTTAAAGATTATGGAAAAAGATATAAAAAAAAAAATGGGGGTGAAGGGCTTCGCTAAGCCTCTGCACTTAGAGTGAAAAGAGGAAAGTTAGTCGGAGGCATCCCGTCGGGGTGATCTGAGGAAGAGGGAGCTCAGCAGACTCGAGCTCAAAGCCCAACTGCCTTTTGTTTACACACTCATACAGTTTATACTCCCATTGATCCCTTAACAAACACAGAGCCCTTGGAAAGAGACTGCTGCTGAGGTTTGTGTACACACGAGCGTCGAACAGTGTTTTCGAGTGAACAGTGTCAGTCTTGGCGATTTTCATGTTTTAAAGGACTAGTTGGACATTTTGGTTCAGTTGAATGAGAAGATCAGCGGCGCTTATATCTGTCCCTTCAATACCGGTTAGCTTAGAACAAAAACTACAAAAGGAGATAATAGCTAGCCTGATGAAGCGCACGTTTTATCTCATTTGGACAGAGCCAGGTTAGCTGTTTCCTCCTCTTTCTAGCCTTTATGCTAGGCTAAGCTAACTGTCTTCTGACAGTAGCAGCCAGTTAAATTAGATCAGCATGAAGACAGGAAATAGCTAGCTAGTCAACGCCTAAAGCTCTCCACTTTACCACTTTGTGTCTCGTTTGTTTAATCAGGCGAGCAGTTTCGTCTTATTTCTAGTCTGTATGCTAAGCTAACTGTCTTCTGATGGGAGCTTCAAGAATTGTTTGATATTTTGGGAAACCTTCACTTCACTCGTACCAGATGACAAGATTGTTACTGCGTCTGTGCAATAGCCTAAGCTAATCATGAAGCTACGAACCAACAGTCAGCTAAATTAGCTCAGTATAAAGACAAGAAACAGCTAGCTTATCTACCCAGCAACGTCTCTAAAGCTCACTAGTTCACCACTTTGTATCTTGTTTGTTTAATCCATATAAACATCTTTGGACGCCCTGTCACAACAAGCTAGCTGTTTTCTCCTGTTTTAGTTTTAATACTAGGCTAAAATAACTACTAAATATTCTCCTGGCAGTAGCTTCATAAGAAAATCACAAGAATTGTTTGATATTTTATTGTTTATTATTCTTACCAAGTATTAGATGAGAATTAGCTTAGCATGAAGATCGGAAACAGCTAAGATAATCAATCAACCAACGCTTTTAAAGCTCACTAATTCTCCACTTTATATCTTGTTTGTTTGATCCATAAAAAAGTATTTCAACTGAGCTAGGCTAGGCGTTATGCTAGGCTAAGCTAACTGTATTCTGGCACTAGTAGCTGTTCAAATTAGCTCAGCATAAAGACAAGAAACGTCTAGCTAAACCATCTACCAACACCTCCAAACCTCACTAATTCTCCAGTTTATATCTTGTTGGCTAGCTGTTTGCTCCTGTTCTGTTTTCTAGTCTTTATGCTAGGCTATGCTAACTTTCTTCTGGCTGTAGCTTCATTTTTAAAAGAATGGTTTAATATTTAATTTGCTTTCTTACCAAGAGTTTATTGATCACTCATGTCTGTGCAGTAGTCATGTAGCCTAGCTACAACCAGCAGGAAGTTAAATTAGCATAGCATAAAGACCGGACACAGCTAGCTTATCTGTCTAACAACGCCTCTAAGACTCACTAATTCACCACTCTATAACTTAATATAGCTACAGTTAGTTTTCATGATAAGCTAAGCTAACTGGCTGCTGTCTTTAGCCCTATATTGAAGTGAAAAATATGAGCGTGGTTTCCACTCAAGCAAATAAGCTTATTTTCCCAAAATGTCAAACTATTCCTTTGCTTTTGGGCTTTTAAAACAAAAAAAGTTACAGGTCTGTCTCTTCTAGCTAGCTGCTCCCATCACAGGACCTGTCTGCGGCTTGTGTTTGTCAGTAGTTCGACCCAGTTCTGGATCGTGCAGATGAACCAAACATGCACCTCATAGTGACCCTACGAGGCTTTCGTGTCCACCAATAGGAAGGAAAAAAAAAAGCACCTTTTTTCGTCGGTCTTCGGATGAGCAGAGCAGACAAAGAGGCCAGTCGTCGGAGTGCACGCGCATTTAATAGTGAAGGAAAAGCCATGTGGCCTTTTTATACAGTATGTCTTCGCATGAGGGTTTTAGGGGTGAGCAGGGCAACATAAACACATGCATGCTTCATGTGCTACCACCTGGACCACGTTTTTGTACTGTAACCTGTATTCTTGAAATCCTCTCCTGTCGATGGCTACTTTGTCTCTTTTTTTGTTGGACCATTTGAAAGTTGACAAATTGTCAAAAGGTTTTTTTTTAAGTTTTGTTTTTTTATATACAGAAAATGTGAACACCGTCGGTCATATAACCTATAAAGACAATGAACACTCGGCTGTGAAGTGTATTGTTTTACGTCGCCCGGGCACGGACAGTGGAGAGAAGGACGGCTGATGATGGATGATCTCTGCAAATATTGCGGGTGTCTCGGGGACTTGATTACACCTTTTTGGATGGACGCTATGCGATGCACCCGTCTCCATCACAGCAGCGTCAGAGAGGTGGAGGACTCGTGATGTATGTGAATACTAATGTAAAAATGCAGAAGCACATTCTGTCTTTTTATTACTCTACATGGAACGATTCATGATTTCTTGTCATAATACCAGCTGATATTTTACAGTGATTTAAAGAAGTGAGAAGATGAGAAGCTTTTTTGTAAGATTCTGTATTTTTAAAAATACTTAGCTGTTTTATACAAACACTTTTTCGTTGGAGAAGTCGGGGTTGACTTTGGGAAATTTTCAGACCCTTTCGTCTCTTTGGACATTTGGATAATTTGTTTGTACTCGTGGTTTGAGCCTCACATATTCTGTCTGTATTATTTCCTCTTAAAAGTATTTATTTTAAGGAGCCGTCGTGCGAGTTTGCACAGATGGCCACAAATGTTTTAATATGTTGATTGATGAGTGCTTGTCAATTTCTTAATTGAAATAAAATACCATATATTATAGTTGTTTTACCAGGTGGATTTTGTTGCTGAACCGATTAGAATGAACATCACTTGGTTTTTCCGACCAATGAAGGCCTTTGTCACGACAGTATAGGACCCTGAGCAGACTTTAAACTGCGAATAGACAAGTTTTTCGCCTTAAGATTCAAGTTTGAAGGTGATTTCTTTACGTTTCATCCTGTGTTGCTGATGGGAAGGCGATCTGGTTGTTGTCTAACACCACCTTGAAAACGCTGCGGCATCTGTTTTTGTTTCCTCTTTAACTTAAAGGAAAAACATGTTGATACAGAAATATCTGCGGATTAATTTACCAACTAAAACATTTACTTCCTCAGCGTGACTGCTCTTCCAGAATTAGCTCCACTACTGAACACTAAAACGCATTTCTATTGAATTATTGATGAAACATATAATCAGTATTAATTCTTAATGGAGCTGAAAAGCTATAAAGCTCATCTCGACATCACAGAGTGGCCAAATTACGACTCTAAAGTGTTTGTTTGCCTCCTGTCTTTACCTCTCTGCTCATTAAACTCAAAACCAGTTGCATGTTAAGGGTTTTGTTTAGTCCGGCTCAACAATAATCTCTGTTCTCCTGTCGGATGTGCAAAAGTTTGTGCTGTTTTAGTGATTATTAAAAGTAAAAGAGTCCAAACAGAGGCACTGTTTCTGTTCCAGACGATCCACAGTAGCCGACTCTTTTTATTTCCATCCCAACACCTACTTAGTGATCTGGGTTAAAGGTGAACGCAGCTTCTGTCCTGCCTTTTTTTTTTTTTTTTTTTTGTAGTCTTTGCTGGAGATGGAGGGAGGCGAAGGAGCAGAGGAAGTGAGGCAGACACCAGGCCCGCTTTGAAGCGGTGCCAGGAGTTTGCATTAGCTTGCAGTTTGGATGATGTTCAGTGCGGCGGGATTTAGAGAAAGAGGAAAAATGAGCTTTGGACGTGAAAGTCACTGAGTGGTCCCTCAGGAGGACGGTCCTGTTTTCCACTTACAACTCACGAAAGTCCTCCTCAAACTGAACCCTCTCTCTCTCTCTGAAAACAACATCTGTTTTAGGAATACAGCGTGACTTCTCTTCGCTTCTCTACAACCTTTTTGAAGATATTGCCAATATCCTTTGCTTCTTGAGTGACCTTATTTTTCATTCAGGATAGTTGTTTTTAAGTTTTTCCCCCCACAGTGAGAGAGAGCGATCATTCATTCATTTCAGGGAGGGGTCTTCTGGTCAGGACAGTCCCCTCCGTCTTCTCCTCGGACCAACACAGAAGAAGTTCAGAGCTGCAGTCGAAGCCTCAAACTTTCCTGGCACACGGTGTACAACCAACAGCCCTGCGCTGCTGCAGGGCGACACAGATTGAAAATAGTAACGGCTAATTACACGTTAGCGAGCTCCGTGTTTCCCATGCAGAGCGGAGTCACGTGCAGCTGGGTGTACAGCGCTGCCCTTTGGCTTCGCTCTCATTCGAACGACCCTCTGCTGGCTCTGTAAATGATTTGCAGGTACGGTCACGTTCGCGCACACATCACTCCTGCTGGTTGAGCTCTGACCCAACCTTTGGTCATCGTATGCTTGAAATTCAGATGCCAAGCTGGGTCAAAGGAGGAGGAGGAGGTGGTGGCGGTGGTGAAGGCGGAGAAAAGGCCCAACCCATGAGGCTTTCCTCGCCCATAAAAACTAACACATCAAAGAGGAGCTGTGGTTTGTGAAGCGGTGCCATGCTGTCGTCCCTCTTCCCCAAGTTCAACAATCCTGCCTCACGGTGCAGCAGCTGAAACGGGGGTGGTATCAGAGTGAGGCGGTGAGATAAAAACTCTCAGGAGTTCAACCACGACTCAGACAAGTCATCGGTTCAACGTTGACCTCGGAAACACAACAACCTGAACTAAAGGTCGACTGAGACTGTGAGAAGTGGTGTGAAGCTCTTGAGGTCAAGTCAAATTTTATGTTTACAGCCCAGAATCATAAATCTGAATTTGCCTCAAGGGGCTTTACAATCTGTACAACACACGACACCCGCTGTCCTTCTGCTATACCCTCAACGGAGACATGAACTAGATGTTGTATTTACAGAATAGGCCCAAAAACAGTCACAGTATACAGATTAGACGTAGTTTGATGGCGTTGGAGTAATGACAGTTGTCTTCGACCACCTTGCAGATGAAAATCTGACATGACTCAGACAGAAATGTTCACAGACGAGGTGATGAATGAATGTTGTTTCCACATGTTTAGTCGTGTTTGCAGACGTCTTTCCTCACCCCACTCTCCAGGTTTGAACATTGTTGGAAACATTTGGGCTCATATACGTACACACGTCAATATAGAACAAAGGTCCGGTCATTTTTGGTCATTTTAGTCTGGAGATGTGAAGCTTTTTATCCATCTTAGACTGTGTTGGTGTGAGTTGGAAAGTTCTGGAGATGTCTGCTCTCTCTCGAATATAAAGGACGCTCGACTTGTGCTGCTCAAAGCGTTAAAACAAAACTCAAGAGCAACGTCTCTGTCCAGAAATCATCAAGATGATCCACAGACCTTTCTGTGAGCAGCTGCATGTAGGAAGGAAGCATGCCTCTACTCATGTACGGGAGGCTAACAAAGCTAACCAAGCTAGCTTAGCATTAATATGGATCCCACTCAACTCACAAGACCGGCCTCTGATTGGTTGGCTTCATCGGTTGCGTCCTCTATGCTTGACTCAAACTGTTAACTCACACTCACAAAGCTGTAGTTTTGCGGGTAAACACACCGACCTCTTCGGCCTCGATTGTGGATATCCGCTGCTCCTCTCGGGGTCACTCATCCTCTGAAGCCGGCTTGTTAGGCGTAGCGGACGGGCTAGGTAGCAGAGTAGCATCAGCCTGCAAAACTACAGCTCAAAAACAACCGACATCACCAGATCTTACATCTTAAACACAAAGTTATAAACCTTTCAATCTCTAACCTGGTTTTACACCGACACTATGTGTCCCAGTACAGCTGGCCTACCTAGTAAGTATGTTATTGAAACCACATAAGTACGAGTTCAACTGTAAATGCTGGCTAAACATTGCAGCCCACGTTTACAGTCTTGTCCTGAAGGTGTTAAGCCCTCACCTCAGAATTACCTCATTAAGTAATTTGACCTCCTCGCAGGTTCTGTCTTGGATTATCCAAAATCTAATCTTCTATTACTCACATGCAGCTCCACCCCACCCATCCCTCTGAAACTAAAAGGCATTAGCTGTGAGTCAGTGATATAATTCTGCTTACTGTATCTACGACAAACTGAGGCAGCTGCAAGGGTGGAAAATGTTTGCACGTCACCTGTGTGACGTTAGCAGAGGAAAGACCTGAACCACATCTTATAAAACATTAAGAAATACCTGAAACACTCGTGAGTCATCTGATTTAATGAGAGGCCTGTTTGATAAGCTCACTGTGACGCTGCTGTAGATGTTATGTTCTGTTTATATTGATTGAAAGCTTGTAGACTACAGACTACTACTATTTTTTCTTATTTTGTGTTCACAAGCACCTTTCTCTTGCATCACCGACTGGATGACACAGACTTGTAGACCACTGCTGTTTACGATAAGGCTGTCTGACCACGCTGACCTCACTGACCCATCTGGCTTCTCTGACGCAACAGCTGGACTGCACAGAGTCTGAAAAAAACCTGCAAAACACAGCTGACTTATTATTTGGAAAGAAAAAAAAAAGACAGCCTCTCCTGCATATTGATTTATGAATTCCCTGTGATGTGCATCCATCCATCCAGCAAGTGATTGATAGTTTTCATCTCTTTTTAAAGCCAGCAGAGTAAGACCAGAAGCAGCGACCCGAGGCCAAAGGTCAGTCAGACCCACCGTGGATACCTGCCAGCAGTGCGATGCTGCCGGGCCTGGATCAATCACTGGCCTGGATTACTGGAATAACACGCCGGTCCAGGGGGGGAGGAACCTGGAGGCGTTCAGAGGCCTCACGCTCACCCGTACACATCAAAGACATCTGATAGATCATAATAAATGTGCTACAAATACTGGACGGTTGATTCTGCTAAACAGGATTTTAGGTGTAGAGTAAATTCAGCCCCTAAACTCAAAATATAACAGATCAAATATGCAACTATAATTTGCTATTATTGAGCCACACTTAATGAAACCTGGAAGCAAACAGAAGACTTCAGCTGCTGTTTAGTCGCCTTATCTCCTGCTCCATCCCACTGGTGCCGCTCACACCCTGAGTCCGAAGCATGCTTGACCCAGAATGCATCTAAGTGTAACTATTGTTATAATTTCTGCTTGGAAAATGTGGTTTATGCTGAGTGATCTGAGCTCTATGATCGAGAAATTCATCTCCAGTCCGCTCACATGACCTCTGATCGCTGCTGCAGTCGGGTTGATAAACAGGAGTGAAGATAAACTACTAAAGAAAAGATGTATTGCACACGAACGTATTGTAAGATCTTCCAAAAGCCTTTCAGACTCTGCTCATTTATATTTACGCTGTCTCCTAAATGACAGACTGTGACAGCAACCTGTGTTTGACACCTCTGTGAGGATTTTCGACAGCTCTGATGCAAACATCCAGAGAGGTGTGAGAGTCTGTCAACCGCTGTTTGTATACTGCGAGAGAGAAAAGTGTGTTTTTTCAGACGTTGTTTCTTGAAATCTGTTGCTTCCTGAACACAACTCAACACAGAAACCGTTATATGTCGTAGCCTAAAGCCCAAGATATTTTAATCCCTGATGTCCCACTGGGTCGTTTTATTTAGCAAACTATGACAGCAAGCGAAGCAAAAATAAAACCTTGTGACATGCGAGGCACAATCATGCACAGTGCGAGAATAATTTGAGTAGAAAAAGCAGGACAGTGCATCGTCACTGCATTATATTACCTCTATGCACTGTGGGAATTTTGAAGCTATTTTTCTCTGTGTATCTGAGAACAAAACACACTCCCAGGCTTTGGCATTTTAATAAGCACCTCCTCAGATAAAACTGTGCATGTTTAACTTTCATGGTCACGTGTACAGTGTGTGCGCAGGAGGTTTGCGGTTTGAGTCGGTGAACCTGAAAGGCCCTCTCGGTGACCGCTGCTTACACGAGTCGACATTCATGATGACGAATCGTCCCTGCGAGCGTGTGAAACTCTGGAGGCTTCCTGGTCGTCCACATCAGATCTTCAGATGAAGAATGTCACTCTGACCGTACTGCGTGTCCCTGTAGCTCAGTGTCCTCTGCATTATTGTCCAAAATCCCCTGATACCCAAGAGGATCTTCAGCATCAGTCAGCTGTTTTTAACTAAACCTTAACTAGGCGACTATGTCATTTTATGTTATTCTCACAGTGATCTTAATTGGAGTGGGAAAGGGTGACTAAAATATGTTTTTTAGAGGTGGACCTTGAGGCATAGTTTCATGTTTTTGCCCATTATTTTTTGTCTTACCATAATCTAAAAAAAGGGATTGACCCTTTCAAAGTCCCGCCCATTTCCGCGCCGTGCTCATATAAAAATTGAGCCAGCTCGGTACCTGGACGAACCTCTGCCAACCTTCCTGTCAAATTAATATGTGCTATGTGCTCAGTTTGTCTAGCTTCAAAAGAAAAACAAGGTAAGAAGATGGTTAAAGGATGTTGCTGAGGGACCTCAGCACCATCACTGAAGGCACCTAGGTTTGTGAAGGTAACATCACAAGTCACATTTAAGATGCCCAACACATCACATTGTATACAGTCACATCTTAGGTAAGCTAATGTTAGCAATACGCTACCTATCTAGCTGGCTACGTATAACCGTTATACGGGGTGGGGGACCTTTTTCCTATCGAGGGTCATTTCAATTTTCATACCATCCCTCAGGGGCCATGAATTTTTTTTTTAAGGTAAGCAGCTCACAGCATATTTTCATGGCCTTTTTAACTTAATTGCAATAGCATAAATATCATGACCATTAAACATTTTAGCCAATGTTATCCATCTCAGTGTATCTTATTGTTTTAATCCAAATTATTTTTTAATAATCTGTTCCTGTTGGTTTTATATTCACTGATGTTTAGTAGTTTAAGCAGTAGATAACCTTATAATGTACCTCAAATCATGAGTCTGAGTTGTCTCATATAAGGTCATTACTAAATTAGCTAGTGACCACGAAGCTAGCCTGCGTCACGTTGTCCTGGTCCCTCAAACTCCGTCGGAGAGCGGCAACTTTATCCACCCGCGCTTGTCCTTTCAAGGCATCCAGGTTAGCATGTTTCCCGCTGTAACGACGCTCAAGGTTTGCCTTTTTCATCACGGCCAGCGCGTCCCCACGCACCAGGCACACGGGCTAGCCGCTAGCCTCTCACGTCCACAAAGAAGAATTCATAAGTCCATTTGTCCTGGAAAGAGCGACAATTTTCTTTTTTTAGTCGCCATGTTCCGTTAAGACAACGCTCGTCTCCTCTCGTTGTTGTCACCTGTCAATCACTGAGGACACGACGCGATGACGCGCTATGTCAGTTACGCTGATGCTGTGTTCACTGACCTTGATCATGGCCCGGAAAGACAGACACCAGCCCCGATGGCTTTTAATTTCACATTTGAAATAATTTTTACTGAATTAATTGTTTGTGGGTGCACTTATGGATTGCCTCGCGGGCCGGACCGAAAAGTCTCGCGGGCCATATACGGCCTGGAGGCCGGAGGTTCCCCATCCATCCCTAATAACGGTTAGCTAACGTTTCATGAAGAGGAGAGGAAATCTCATTGGCTACATGATGCATCAATCATCCTGAGGCTGGCGTGTAAGTGGCTCAGGAGACATGAGAAAGAAGAGGGAGGGGACAATCACTCATTGGCTGTTGTAGGCTCTAGGGTGGGCTTAGAAGCTGTCAATCAAACGGCGGCCATGTCAGGATCTAGCCACTGTAGAGGTTAGGTGGTATCTGCTTTTCAATGAGGAGACGTTTTACAGATAAAAGCATGAAAAAGCATCCGTGAAATTCACTTAATTGGTGAGTTGGCAACACTTTGTACATGCTAGTTTGTTTGTTTAAGTCTGTTTCCTTTGCTGTGTTTTATTGTACAATTGTTTATTGCACAAGCTTTTACGCAGCTACTTTAAACAATGATTGTTCAACACCTGCAGCACTGATGTGGTTTAGACAGCATGATGGCTCATAAGCATGAGCCAGCGAGATTCCTTGAAATAGGGTTGGTTCTCCGTTCCCTTTTTCTATTCTAGTTAGTCATTTCTTTTGGCTGTGTCGCTGTGGCCTAGTATCTTTATTTCCACTAAAATAACTTTGACAGACATCCGTTTTCATAGTTTTTTTTACCTGAGTCACATTTTTTAGTGACGAATCACACTCAAAGAGAATTTCTCTAGAAATTCAACCGAAATTCCCATCAACCAGAATTAAATCGGCCTAATCTGGGATTTAACCGTTGCCACCCCAGAATCCTCTCACTACAAAACAGCGTTGTGTTGTGGAAACAAATCTCTTCGGCCTGAAGTCCTGCAGATAATCTTAACTCCTGCCTTCAGTCCCTAAGTAATGGCTTTCTGTGGCTCCGACCATGCAACCCATAATCTGGCCGTATGGTAAAAGGCCACATGGCAGATACATGAGCAGCGCAGAAGACTTTAAGATCCCTCCGTCCACACCAAAATACACATTTTATGGTCCTTTGGCCTATTTTTATTTCCCGTTTTTCTGGGAGTTCGACTGTACAATTTTGTATGATAAGTAGCAGGTATCAGCGAGCTAAATGTGGCATATAAAGTTATTTTTGAACGTGATGAAGCTGCTGTCTTCACATTCAGCTTAAACCTCTTAACCCCCACAGCTGAGACATTAGTCTGATTAGGCTGTTAACTCATGTACAGTAACGCCAATAACTCAGAGAGGTGTGTGCTCAGTCTGGATGTGTGCAGCTGATGTGTGTTTACATGTGTGCATTTGTTCTGTACATTGATTTTCAATAGTAACTGTGACGCTCGCTGACGTATCATTCAATATCGCTTTGTGTAGACAGGAGGATATGCTGTATGGTATGCTGTCATAAAGAAAGAAAAATCAAGAACATTTGATTGATGATTGATACTTCTTGTTTTTTCTGGGTTTGCTCTTGTGTTTGCTCTGCTGCCTCCTGTGTTACCTCCCCAACCGACTTTCCCCTCCACACCTGCCCTGCAACAGCTCTGTTAGCTCAGCCGTGTCCCCAGTGTCCTTCCAGCCAATCAGCTGCTCTCCTGCTCTTTTGTTTCTTCATGTCACTCCCCTCACCTGTGTGTCTCCGCCTCGCTCCACCTGCGCCTCATCCCCTCGTCAGTTTTGCACTTCAGTCTTTGTTGACTCTTCTCATCTGTTGATCATTTTAGTTCAGAAATTCTTACATAAAGCTCCTTTTAAAAAAAACATAGCCACAGTTTTGCATCTTTTTATGTTTATTTCTGAAACAAAATCATTAATCCAGTGTTTCAGCATGTTTAACATTTTGTACTACAACTTGTTAAGTTTTTATTTGGCAAACTTTGTCTTGTTTTCCTTTCGTTTCTGTGCAGTAGTAAATTATTCCCGTAAGACTCTTTAGACTTTAAACTTTAAACAAGTACACATCATGTCTGCCATTTTATTAATTAATTTATTTTTAGGTAACATCAATTTATTTAATCCCAAACAGGGAAATTAAAGTGTTACAGCAGCAGAAGTATCAGGAAAGATTTGTGGTAATAAAAAAACCCAAAACACAATATATATTTTTAATGTCTACTACACGCAAAATAAAGCATAAAATATAAAAAGAAAAGGTGCTTAATATTAAATGCAAACACAAATAGCAACTATAAAGTGTACTGAGACAAAAAACATAATTTTAGCTCACTAGGATCTGCATTAAATTGTGCTTACTCATAGATACCAACCACCTGAATGTGCCTGATTTCCTTTCTTCATTATTTCCTGATTAATTAACCAAACATAACTCCATGGCAGAGGTAAGAAATTAAATGAGGAATCTGCATTATTACACAACAATCGTGTAACACCGACAGATATGAATGCAAACCTGATATGTATCGTACAACCAAATACAATTTCAAGAGTGTCGGTGGGTTTTTAAACAGTTTAGCTGTGAATGGAAAGCAACACCTAAAACTGTATTTAAAAACAGTCAACAAAAATGTAAAGCGTACATCATTTTTTAGCTAAAACCTACGAATACACTTCTGCTCATCGTGTATTCACTGAAAATATTCATTTTTATTTTAATGAAATAACATTTCTCTTCAATCCTTGGAGTCGCAGCAAACACACAGCAGGGTTGCCTCCCACCAACAGTATAATTCAGTGCTGTACACATGGAGTAATGCCCCGCAGTAGCGATGTCACACTCCTGTCAATCCCAGTATAATCCTATTACAACCACTTTCATCATCACCAAGATATATAGATTAAATTTCCTGTGTCAACAGTGATTACACTGGGAGAGCAATGGGATTGCTGAAACATCCAGATGGGCAGAAGCAACTGGAAGTGATCAGTAATAGCGTAAGTATAGATTATATAGTTCACCAGTGGCTCGGGACGCTGCACAAGCTGCCCTTTCTCTGCTACAAATGCCATTCACTTATCCATTTGAAGAAGTAAATCAAATCCATGTGACTTTTCAGCTGCATTTCAAGACAACAAAAACATTTTTTTCTTCATCTTTTCATGGGAAAAAACGGAGAAGAAATCCGGAGAAAAGAGAAGAAAATCTTGACCAGATGGTCCGGCCAAGATTATCCTCTAAACATGGCTTCCCGGTCTCTCTGAGCCCCCTGATGGCAACGCTGTCATTTCAAAGAAGTCGGGGGGGTAAACACATGCAGCTCTGTGTCAAGCAGGTCTCTCCGCCGGGGGTCTGCATGTTTAGCATCTCCGTGTGTTGTTTGTTCCTGCGTACAGATGTGTGTTTGCTGTGGCGCGGTCAGGGAAGGGTTACTCAAATAAGTGTGGTTTGTCTTTTGACCCAGCTGCATTGAAACACACAGCACCACCCACACTTGTTCTTGAGCTGTATTCCCACATCTGTGCTGTGGCTCAAATATCACTGCTTCCCCCCACACACAAGCATCTGCTATAGGCAGAGGACGCCGCCTAGATTGTGTCGTCTTACTCATTTGTAGTCACCGGGCCTCAACCTCTGAGATAACCTCAGCCCCTAATGTGAAACGTTGACTCTTAAGCCCTGGTTTATTAGGAAGAAACGTCCTCCAACGCGCAGGATATCATCTGTGATACACAAACAGCCCCCTCCTCTGTTAGGTGAGGCTTCACCTCATCCTGAGCAGCAGGAACGGCCAGTTTCACTTCAGCGGTGGGCGTTTTTTTGGCCGTCTGACGGAGACGGAGAGGACGGTGTGAGGAGTATCAGCGAGCAGAGGTAGAGTGGAGCGGTTGCCACGGTGAGCGTGCTCTGTTCCACCAAGCCGGCCTCTGATTGGCCGCAGCCGCGGCTGAGGGAAGGAAATTCTGCCAATTGGAAACAATTGATGTTTTGTTGCCGGGCCAAGCTGTCCTGACACAAAGCTGACATTTATTGGCAACAAGGTTTCTCCTCAGGTTTGAAAAGGTGAGACTTTAAAAGCAAGGGCTCACAGCTGACGCGCTAAAATACACAGACTTTTTTTTTTCTGGATAAACAGACGGATAACAGGAACAAAAGTATTCTGATATTTTACTTAAGGAAAAGTATTAATGCTACAGTGTAAAAATATTCTATAACAATCATTATATTATAAATATATATATCTTTTGTTTTCTTTGTTTTTATTAAGCAGGAGAAGTTGCATACTGTGGCTTAGCGCCACGTCTTCAGCCTTTAATTGATACATGAAGGCAACTGGACTTACTTACTAGCCCAGGCGTAACCAGACTCGAGTTTCTCCAATCACTTCACACATTTTTCCTTATTGTCAAAACATGACAACTACATTACCCACAATGCAGCCCTAACAACCAACAGATCTGGAGGAGATTCTTGTGTGTTATGCTAGTAGCGGCTAATGTAGCCTCGAGCTGCTAGCGTCTTCCTTCGATTGTTTTGACTCTTCAGACCCAATTTGTCAAACTATGTATCCACAAAAGGCTTTTTAACAACCTATTTCCACAAAGCATTAATACTCCCCGAGACCTGTAAACACGCTTTGATGTGAGAAATCGGTTCACCTCCCCCGGGTATTGATTACTGAGGGCTGCCAGCCAAATACAAAAATCAAACTTCTGCATGGAGATCATGTGGCACACAGAGCCTGTGTAGCATCAACACCCACGAGATACGCAGCTAATGCTTTGCATGAAGTATGAATATTATTATAAAGTCATGTTGATTTCATCTGTTCGTCACAAAAAAATGACAAATAACCTTTAAATCCAGCTGAATATGTCAAACAAAGCTACATTTCAGGCTTGTGATATTCACATGCTTTATTAAATCAGAGCCGTTCATACAAACAGATCCTCCCTGCTTGTAATAAAATCACATCCCTCTGTGATTTCAGCCCGTTTGAAGCTGTGGAACATGAACTTTCTGAACTTTCTGATGAAAAACAATGAGCTCACTGTGCTCTGCGGAGGGTTTTTGTCCCTTCAGTGTATTCTTACTTTTTATTACCTCCTTTATAACTCGGGGTGTGAGCTACAAAACGTGCGTACGAAGTCTTTTAATTGCAATGTAAAACTTGTATGTTATAATGTTACACCCTCTGGATGTATCATTAAATCTGCGTTGCTTCTGTTCTCACTTACACGATCATGTTTCACATTCAAATTACAGTATAACTCCACAGATTTCTCCACGTGTTGCTTTAAAGGACTCTGGTGTTATTTTGACGACCGTGCCTGTGGAAACTCGTGCAGGCGTGCAGTAATGCAAGGTGGAAACATGTCCTGGTGTCACTCATTAGTCGTGCATCTCAAAACAGCCAGACAGTAATTGTCAGCTGCACACGAGTAATTGAATTGGGCGGGCGTGCTTAAACAATCGGCTCTAATTGCATTACTCTTTTGGACCATGACAACTATTGTCGGGCTGAAATTTACCCCTGCAGCAGAGCTAATTGCATATGTAAATCAGCAATATTTGGCCCCTAACAAGAGGAGAGAGTTAATGCGATAAAGGAGTCCGTCCACTGAGGTCGAGTTACAGCAGGACTGGCAGGCGTCCACTGACGGAGGTTGAAACGGACCACAGGGATCTGTTCAACTTGTTTCATCACCGCACACGTCTCTGTGTCAGTCAGAGGAGGTGATTTCATTCACTCTGTTTTAGGGGGATTTTATGGATATTGTAAGAGAGTGAAGGCAGGTAAGGAAAAGGGGAGAAAATCAGTCCTTCACAAAGTGTGTTACATGGAGCATCTTTAACTGTTAACTGCTCTTAATTGCATGGTTTATACGGCTAACAATCATGCTAACAAGGCCAACAACGACTCAGAAAACGTATACATGATCACAGATAATAATAAACACAGATTTATTTTAGTCTCCAAAAAGAAGCTGCAGTTCAAGACTGGATTACAAAGCTGTTCAGATGGATACATTTACACCTGAGGGCATGAGCATGGCAACCAAAAGCATCTTATAAGGACTGAAAAGGGCCTTATTATCTATTAACTATGGCTTTTCAGAAGGACCTTCATGTAAAGGGTGCCCATGAAGATATAAAGTGGAGGGCACAGTCTTCAATGAAACCAGGAGAGTCTATTGAAAAGGAGGGTTTGATGACTAAATGATTATATTTGATATAATATTAATATATTAGTGTGCATGAAAGGAACAGTTAAAGAGATGTGAAGAGTTTTCAACAACATCATGACGTCCTCACTGGAAGGACCCAGTACAGCCGGTTCTGATCAATGTCGTGGACGCTGCAATGAAAGCTGACAGCAGAAAATAAAAGAAACATTTTGCCAGCAATGAGACGATTGATTCACAGCGTGCGTGTCAAATGTAACTGGTTGAACTGGAAGGTTTGTATCTTTAAGTTAAAACTCATTTAACGCATATTATTTTAACAGGTTTCGGTCAAGAGGCGCGTCCAAAGAAAGCATTAATAACACTGGGCAGGGCCTTTTGCTTTTTATTTCACCCCCTCTCCTGACCCAATAACTCCTGCACGGTCCCTTGAAAGCTGCTCAGAGTGAGTTATGTGTCACACAGGGCGGTGCAGGGAGCGTTGAGGACGACGGGGTGAAGGAGGAGGAGGAGGAGGTGGAGAAGGTCACGTTTCAATTTCCCTGCAGCAGTCTTCTCCTCTCCTCCCTCTCAATCCTGCTGCGAAGTTTTTCCTCATCCTCTTCCTCTGGGCGTGTTGAGCAGCCCTTCACACAGAGAGACAGATCACATCTGGAGCCGCAGCCATGGGGCCAAACACGGCGCCAGCCAACACCACAGAAACACACACGCACACACAGACACACACTCGTCCCTGTGTGTCCCAAAATGTTGCCGTGCGGTGGCACACAAGAAGTTTTTTTTTCGCTTGCTCATTATTCATGCACACAGGCGCTCTGAAGCACTGGATGTACAGTTGTGTCGGTGACGCAAAGGCACAGTTCTCACTCGGCTCAACAAAGCAGGAAAAGAGTCACTCCACTTTAAAAATCCCTCCCACTCAAGTGCCCTTAAAAGCTTCTTAAATTAATCCTGAGAAATTAACATAAGCAGATACCATTCCTTTCTCACTGAGGCAGGGCCGGACCCTCATGCATGTTAATTGTTCACAGCTTTTATAATCCAGTCTTCCACATGTGGGACCCGATCCAGTCTGCCTGTTTCTGATTAAGACGCAGCCACGTGGGACGGGAGATGCTGAGAGTCGGGATCTGCGGTACATTTTTTCTGAGGTTTGCGGGATCCAAAACTATTGTCTTGATTGGCCGGCTGAAACTTCGCTTGTCATGCTCAGAGTTGTGATTATTGCTAATTTCCCCAGCTGAATGAAAACGATACGTGCCAAATACGGCCGGATAATTACATCTGTGGAAAAGGCGGGCGACGGAGAGCGCAGATCGGGATTGGTTGATTACTCCTCTTTTGGGGAGGAATATTTTGATCCTACACCACACGAAAACCTTAAAACTGTAGTCCTGTGCTTTCATGGGAATCCATTGTTCAGGAACTGTCTGTTCAAATTTGTGTCACTCTGTGGGAATAAAAATAAAGACGGTGAGGGAAGAAAACGTCGAGCATGATGGATAACACAAGCTGCCCAAGTGATATTTACATCAGACTGCTATGTAGGGTATCCTAAAGAGAATTTGTTTTTTTATTTT
The DNA here is from genome assembly GCF_965226575.1 of Pagrus pagrus. Taxonomy (NCBI): domain Eukaryota; kingdom Metazoa; phylum Chordata; class Actinopteri; order Spariformes; family Sparidae; genus Pagrus; species Pagrus pagrus. The sequence continues at coordinate 9,456,950 of NC_140188.1, forward strand.
CTTTGCTTAACTGGCAAACACAGTATAGACTTCTAGAAATATAATATAATATGGCAAATATATCAAGAGTGATAGTGAAATATATGATTATTACATACATCCTTGGATGTTTGGAGATTGGGCAGCCTTGGGGAGTGACGGAGGACGTTTAACAGGGATTATGTGGTTTGTTTGACGTAACGATCATCAGTTTTTGATTCAAATGTTGCAAAAACTCTGATTGGTGCACAGACAAACATGACATCACCCACCCAGTCCCACCCACTGAGAAAATGACACCCAAGAAACTGGTAAAACTGCTTTCTGGGCCTTTAAACATGTAACCTATTGACTGTGGCCCCTGTGGTCTCTTGCTTTATGGCCCCTGGCTGTGGGCTATAGGTCCTGGTGAGGCTGGGTGATGGAAGATGAAGAATATGATCATTAGGCGGTGCTGGTGTGTATTGATGGGTCACCGGGGAGCTCTCCATCACTGACAAGGCCGTCCATGTTGCCTCCGCTCTCGGTCAGTGTGTCGGGTTTCAGACACATGGACTGGATTAGCTACATGTGACACTTTAGCAGGGCGACGTCCACCACACCCTGACGACCGAGCGGTGACCGGTTTGTTAGGAGGTGCTGCTTTGTTTTCTCTGTAAACACAATGTACATTTAAGACTTGTTGTTGCAGGACGGCGCCCATTTACTGCAGCCAAGGCCGCTGTTGTAAAGCGGTCCGAGGAATGCTGCTGGAATTTGGCACCTCTTGTAGACGAGAAAACTATTTTCACGGGGAGTAAACCGCAGCATACATGTTTGAGGTCTGACTGTTTCTTCCCACAAATTAATGTAATTGTGTTTTCTTTTTGATACGCTGCTAATAGAGGGAAGTAAGCAGCTTAAAGCAGTGTTAATTAATGTTTTTGGGCTACTTGGGGCGGCAGAACAAGCTGAAAACAACACTGATGTATTATCACCATGTGAAGTAGAAAAGTCTAATTACTTGGCAATTATTTGGAGTCATGTTTCTGGCAAATCGGCAAATACAAGTCCAATATGCACTCTGTTGTTGCTCTCTTTTTGGTCTCCACCAACTCCCAAGAGAAACATCTTATTCTTTAGCTGCTGAATGCTCCACTATGTTCACCAGCTAGTTGCTAAATGTGTCTGTTTGTCTTTAAAGCCGCCCTTCAAGTTAGCCGGCGCACACGCGCTATGAGCCGCACAACGCAGAAGATATGGGTATTTTCATACGCAGGAAGTCGAGCTTTTATGGCTTCCGCCTCCAACGCTGTGTCCAGATTTAGTTTAACGTCCTTGGTTGCCCCCAGAGTTGCTAAGCTATGACATTACAAAACCACGAGTTTCAATGAACCACATTAATTAAGATGTTGTGGCAACAAAACAATCACGGCCATATCAGAACAGATTGTGCAATTTCAAACACTCCTGTTATTTTTTTTCAACAGTCTTCTGTCTTGTTGACTGCAGCCTTTTCTCAAACAAAGCTTGCCTCCTTGTTGTAAAAAAAAAACAACAACCACATACCGAGAGGAGAACACAAACCATTCGATGTCTTCCTTTTTGCTCATGGCCAGTGTGAGGTCGAGCAAGAGAGACTGAGAGCAAGAGGCAGAAACATGAATGCGGGTGAAGCAGGCGAAAAGGTTTCTGACCATCTCAAAGTTGACCATTCTGGGATGCTTACATTAGTAGTTGGTTGTAGTTTACGCTGTCTCATTTTCACTTCCTGACATGAAAATGTGGATCTTTGGCCTCACGTGACCCCAGTTTTTATAATTTTAAATATGTGCTCAGTAAAACATTTACGCTGATTTGTTCTTGTGGTTGTGACTCACGTTCAATAATTTTAAGCCTCTGTTACGACAATCTAACATTTCCCATCTGGCAACGCTGCTTAGCTCATAAATGCTCCTTCTCACGACCGAGACAAGTTTGTCTGCTGTGAACCAAAACACTAAAACTTGCAAGCTATAAAACCAAAACAATGAGCTGGAAGATGCTAAAATGCTCGACTATAAGTCCCTTTGTCCTTTTTTAGTTGTTTTCTGGATATTTTTCCCGTGAAGTCTTGTGCATCCATCAGCCACACGCTGCTTTTGTAGCCACATCAATCTGTTTTTCATACTACAAGTCAGTATCACTCGTTGGGTCATCGGCCTCTTCTTGAATTTGCGCCGTGGCGACTAGTAAAGTTCAGAAAAAAAACGTGTGGTGTGAAAGAAATTGATTGCAAGTTGATGCATCTAAAGGCAAATACAATACATCAAAGAGATTCAAGTGCAGGCTCAGCTCGACTGTGTGTGTTTTGCTCAAGGACACTTCAAAATCCTGTGAGACTTCATTTATCTCATGTGTACATTGCACACTGAGCTCATGGTTTGGACCGCACTCAACATTCCTGCTTTTTTTTTTTAATATACTGCAGTGACTCCGGCGTCCTTTGTGTCGTTGTAAAAGCTGCTCACATGAATCACACATTCCATTTATATAGACGCAGACTTTTACAGCCGGGGGACGAGTCAAACATTAAACCATGTTCAACAGTGGAGCAGCTCGGGGACTTTCAGCCTGTGTCATGGACCACCAATGATAAACCAGTGGAACCGTTAATTGGCACAACATCGCTGAACAGCACAGAAAGCTTGGCTGACGTCCCAGAGCCCGAAACACACTGGACCTGAAACTGCAAGGTGCTCTCCCACTCCTTTATCACAAACTGTTGAATTAGATAAAACAGGAGGTCCTGTGAAACTCCCACAAAGAACGGGGGAGGTGGTGAAGCTGTGGGAGTTGGTGTGTGTGTGTGTGAGAAGACAACAGTGTAACGTCTGGTGTCCGATTTCAAGCTGCACTCAGGACGCAGTTTAACACACTGAACTGTTTGCTTGCATGAGTAAGAAGGTAAACGGAACAAACATGCTTTCCAAACGAAAGCGATGGGTCTGTGGTGGTGTCAGAAGTCTCAGAAGCTCACTAGTTGTTCTTGCGAACCACAGATAAGTTCAGATTGTGTCATACAAGTTATTGTTTCCTGTTTTATTTTGAAAGGTTCATCCTCACGCGTCATGTGGTGTTATTTCCCGTCTTTCTCTAGTTTTCCCTCCCTTGTGATTGTCCTGATTAGTTTCACCTGTCCCTGATTAGCCTCCTGTGTATTTAGGTCCTTGTCTTTCCCACGCACTTTGTTGGTTCATGTGTTTTGTCTCTCGTGTGTTTGCCGCCCTTGTGTTGTTGGCTTCCTGCCTGTGTTCCCCGAGCTGCTGGTTTGTTCTTTTGATATTTTTATTTCTCTTTGTTTTCTTTTGTGGTTTTGCCCTTGCCTGTTTTTGTTAGTTTTTTCTCTTGCTTTGTAGACAGTAGTTCATTATTAAAGCTCGCCTTTTGTCTTCAACATGCCTGCCTTTGTGTGTCTTGTCTTTGGATCCTCACTGTTCTTGCAAACTGTGACAGTTTCAGCAGTTGTAAGCGAGGATGTTTTTGACAAGATGTTGGGACGTCTCCAGCCGTGTTCTGGTGACAAAATACGATCTTTTCCTGACTCTAACCAAGTCGTTTCTTGGGCTCAACCTGACGAGATCCTTAAGCACATTGTTGTTACAACATATAATTGAGTTAAACCTAAAGAAACATTAGATCTCGACATATTTATGGTTTGCAGGAACATGCGTACATTGCCAGTATTTATTCTGGCAATGGAGCGTGTTCATGTTTATCTTAAATAATGATGATAAAACTAGCAAGTTAGTTCAGGACACCTGTGCTAACGGCTGGTAGAGATGCACAAGTATTTTAAATCTTAAATTTGAATTCAAGCAAAACCTGGTGCCTACATTACCCATGATGCAACTCAGCGACTGAGTGTCATCACTGGAGGCAATTTATCCGATTACATGCAGCTTCCTCTGAAGGCTTTATTCTGCTTTGTTCACACATGCAGCAGCACCCCCCAAAGACCTGCAAACACCCTTTAATGTGTCAAATTGGTGGAGTTACCCTTAAATAATCAGTGGGAAAGATTTAAAATGATGTGATTGAGGCTGACGAGGAGTTTTCACATTCTGCAGCACCCAAAGGATGAAACATGTGTCTTTGTCACTTCCCTGTCTATAACCGCTCTCCTCCACGTCTTCACGCTGCATACATAACAGGCTGGAGTCGACAGAAAATAGATAATGATGTGTTATCTCGGTCACGGAGGCCGTACTGTACGAAGACAACGTCAGTGAGGATGTCTCACGTCTCCATCATGTTCCTCTATACGCAGCTCCGCTCCGCTCCGGTAATATTAGCGCTGACTTGTCAGCTCTCGTGCGTCTGTAACAGTGTCAGGATGTACATGTGAAGGAGGCCGCGGCTAGTGCTGGCTGGCGTGGGATCTTTGAAACATGCTTATGCGTGACTCAGAGATGGTTATCTTTAGTTAATGTTTATCTCAGGAAGTAAACATGAAGATGAGGTCGGTCAGAGCTCAGATTCCTCTGCAGCAGTGACTCTCGTGGAGCACGTAGAGGGTCAGATCGACCCCTCGCTTCACACAGCAAAGACTCTCATGTAGCCATACAGATATATAGATTAGGATTTATTCACAGGGAGATTTTTGATTTTTGTGTCCCAAACAACATCTGACGTTCGACCGACAAAGACCTCCAGCAGCCGTAGGAATTACAAAACATTCGGAGACTTGCCGTTTCCAACTGCGACTCAACGTTTGTTCCTTAGACTTTTTAATCTACTATGATCTTTTCCCAAACCAATGCTGTTTTAGACAACTAAGTCCTCAGACCAAACTTTAACCATAATGTTGTCACATCGTAACACAGAATTACTTTTCAACAGTGATTTGTGATTCGTTGTTGAAAGCGCAGACGGATTATGTAAACCTGCTGATAGGGGTCAGAAACGCTTTTATGTTTCGCTGTAAACGATGCGGACAAATGATTTATTTTGTTTAATTTGGAGGGCTTGTTAAACTGCTGAAAATTATTATTATTAATCTCGTAGGCGAGGGTCCTTTTGCAGGGAACTTTCCTGCTGTTCAACCTAAAAAACATAACGAAAGGGTGAGAAAATGTATTGACAACTGCGTTTTAAGTCAAAACGTCACACACTGAAGTTCATACTCTGCTTCTGCTCTGGCTGTCTTTCATACAGATGTAATCCAAGTTTCAATCTCCTGCGCCGACCACAGATTGAATCCATTTCACCGCACGTTCACAGTCCTCTGAGAGAGCAAAAAGACTTACGGATATATTACATGTCTGAAAGCAACGAGGGTAAAGGACATCCTCCTCGACTCAAACGAGGCCTCTATTGTACGTCTATCTTAACCAGGTTCTGGTCGCAGAGAGAGACGGCTGCCCTCACGTGCACAGCGACGCACCGCTCAAACAAGAAATATGTCAAAAGGTGGTGAGAAATTAGGGCGATAGCATCGTAATGGCCTCGCATGGAGATAAATCTCAGTCGGCTGAGCCTTTGGAGACAGCTGAGGATGAAGGAGCTCAGGTTGGAAGGTCGTGAACTGTCTTTATGAGCTTTGCGGTGACAGATTAAATAAAGATAGATGATAGGTAGAAGAGGTGAGTCACTCCTCTGCCTGTGATTCGATCCATCTTCATCAAAACAGGCAGAGGAACATAGTTCATACATGGAAACCAGAGAGGGAGGATGAAGAGTGGACGCCTTCAGATGGACACAAGTCCTCTCCTCTGACTGGCAGGGAGGGCCCTGACCTTCGACCCCAGCTGGATGCCTATTCTTGTCGGGGGTTTTCCCTGCTGCTGCCGCTGTGCTGCTGTTCTGACAACATAAGGAAAAGGTCTTTCATCAGGGGAAACAGCCATATGTCTCTGAACCCCCGGGTCAGTGCAGGGAAACACCTCACATCTTCATCTTGCGTCAGTCAGGACGGTATTGATTCTCTCTGAAGAGATTTACATCATGTGTCAGATGTGAACGAGATTTACGTAATGGGGGTCCAGTTGGACCGCTGACCTCTGCTGACAAATACATTTCACAGAAGAGATTCACATGGGCCGTGTGTGTGCGCCTGTAATCTGCAGGCGAAATATTGAACAACGGGGTTGGGATTGAGGAGATAACGCCGTAATCCCCACCTGCAATTTAGAAATCCACTCGATTCTGGGTAATCCCGGTTAAAACACAGGTTTATGTAAGCACATCAAAACATTGCTATCAGCCATACGTTTAATCAGAGTTACACTACTTCTCCCAATGCAGAGATAGGACAATAGACATCTTTTATTTCTATTAGTGAGTTTGACTTGTTAACTTTCATTTCCCTTTTATTCATTCATGTGATTTTTTTGTGTTCAGTCACAGGACTTTCACCCAGGAGACCAGAGTTTGACTTCCACATGAAGCCAGTTGTCAACGGTCATTATTATTTTTGTTTTTTGGTTATTTTTAATTATTTTGGGGGCTTCTGTTGCCTTTAATGGATTAAATAGGTGAAGGTTGAGGCAGGAAAGGAGGAAGAGATAGCGTGGGGATGATTCGAACCCTGGTGTCAAAGGTCAGCAAGTAGTTTTGGCGCCTTTATTTTGAAAGTGAGAATGATGCTTATTTATTTATTGCTCACGTTTTTAAAAAACTGCATTTACTAATTCATTTTCTTTAAGCTCTGTTCTTGGTCTCTGAGTCCTCTCTGGCACATGTCTGACTGTAGTTCAGCACTAGCTAGCTTACTGCTAGCTCAACTAGCTCACTTAGCTTACTTTTTGGTCCAGAATCTGATTTATCAACACAAATTAAAACATGTGTCCTATTATGATGTAATGTATATTATGAAAAGATCAATTAAAGCCACCTTCAGAAGTAAAATGTTCCCAAATGTTTTGTCAGTTTAATGGTTACTAACCCAGTGATTTCTGGACGGACCGGATCCCCGGCTGAATGTGTGTGTTGGTCATCTCTCTGTGAGGTTCATGAGGACCTGAAGCTGCGCGATCACCTCTTTTGTGTGAAGCACCACTTCACGTGCACTCAGGCAAAGTGCAGCGCTGAATCACACCGGCGGTCGTGGACGGCAGCAGAAAGTGTGGATGAGTATTAAAAAAACAAGCTGGCGCGCTGTTTCCCACCCCCTTCATGTTTGCAGCTCTGCTTTTTTGGCTCTGCACTTATGTCACCGACCTCCAGTGCTGAATAATTGAAGTGGACACATTTTGACATGTCGTCATGCAGTAAGGCCGTTGCTTTTCTCTGCTCTGAAACATTTAACTTGAGCGTTAAAGCATCAGCGGGAGTCGTGGCCTCTTCATGAATTAAACATCGTGCAACCAAAGCCCAGAGGGAGTGTTACCTTGCTATCCGCAGCGGTGGAGGACCAGCTGGGTCTGTCGGTACAAGACTCTCAAAACTTTAAAGTCAGACGGAGCACTTTAGTTGCATCATCTCACTGACTTTAGTATTTATAACTCGCTGTAGAGCATCCTAAGGCTGATTTGAAACATTAGGCTTTATGAGCAGCCTCAGCACTTCTTCCCCTTGATTAACACACACGATCAGCACTTTCGCACCACACACTAACTTCTGGCACACTTTTCTTTCTTTCTCTCTTTGTTGAGTTAGCCGTGGTGGAGGTGCCGCCGGTGGTCCTGGTTGGCCCCGCAGCCTCTTCCTGATGGCCCCAAAATCGCAAGGGGGCCACTAATGATAGTAAACGATCGCCGAGAGGCTGAAGAGGAAGAGTAAACAAGAGAAGACCCAAACCGAGGAGAGCTCTGTCAACACCAGCGGTCACTGGATACAAGAGACGGCACTCAGATGGTGAGGGGAAGAAAAAAAGAGCAAAGAAAAGACGAGCTCAGCGCACACAAGGGCATAGATCTGGTCTCAGATGTCAGAGGTTCTTCAACATTTATATAAAGTAATGTAGTAAATTATAAATTATTACATTTTTTATCCTGCCTGCTGCAGCAGCACCACATGAACGGTGCAAAAACAGCCCCAACAATCTACACAAAGCTGTAAGGGATGCTTGTATGTTGTCAGTTGTTAATGAACGAGTGATTTAAGTTACTCATTGTTACATGAATGATTTACAGAAGTGTCACAGCTGGACTGTGTTTTATGTTTGTGCACTAATGAATCTCGAGCTCTATATTTGTGTCACCGTGCGCTCAGCAGATAAGAGCCGACCGTTGAGAGACTCGTGCATCCAGAGGGTGGTGAGGGAAGTCCTTTGGGTTATACAGGAAGCGCGTGAAACTGAGCTGGAGAACAAACAGGAAGTGAGTGATGGATTTCAGGTTTTGTCTCAGCGCGGAGAGGAAACGCTCCACAGTTCCTCAATCGCTCCAGCACATGGTCGGGTTGTTAGAAAGCTGTTGAGCTGTTGCAGCGCAGGAAGAGGAGCCTCTGTGGTTGATTGAGGAGGTCAAAGGATCAACAGACAGTGTTTTTAACTGATAAGACCATAAGTGTTTTTTTAATCATTATTTGAATAATTACAATCCTCTCCAAGTTGCAAAAAAAAGCATCTTTTTTTTTTGGGTAAACTATGAAAAAGACTGCACTCTTGTACTTGTACTACAGCAGTGTTTGCAGTTCCTGGTGGTCTGGAGGGTTTGTGACCTCCTGTGCTGCAGCCCTGACAGGTGCTGCCACATTTCTCTCATCCTGCTGCATCTGCTGCAGTCGACCTCAAATTTAAGCAACTGCCTGAAGTTTTGACACATTCTCACCCCAGAGTTCAAACTTTACTGATGAGCGTCCACTGTGGTTATTTTTGTTTGACTTTCCTTGAACTCTTTAGTCCGTTATTAAAGGTACAGTATGTATATCTGGTGATATGCTGCCCCTTATTTGTTTGGAGTATGAATTTCATGAGGCTGGCTAATTCTTACATATAGCATCTTTTAAAGTACAACTAAATAACTTGCCTGTAAGAAAAAGTTAAGATTTTGAGGTACACTACTCAAAATAAGTTGGATATATGGATGTGCAATAACCAAAAATATTCAATATATATAGTCAGATATGTCACAGAATTAACAATCAAGTGAAATATCTCAATATCCTGAACTCATTTTGAGTCGTTTATGTCAAAATCTTGTCAGAAAAGACCCATAAATGTAACAAAATTGTAACAGAGTAAACTGAATTTTTTAGGTTAATAGCAAACTTGTAGATGTGGAAAGGGCTTCCTGGCAAAGGAAAGCATGTTTAGGCAACTTCTCTTTACTCTGAGGAGACAGTAGAGACCGAACAAAGGAAGAGAAAAGGGGAAGTGAGATGCAACAAAGCTCCCTGCTTGGGTATCAAACAGGGGACGTTGTGGTCTTAACAGCTAGCTCACCACAAAACCACCAAGAAACAAGCAACCTCTGATAATACTTAAAGGTGCATTATGTGGCATTTTTAGTTCAAAATGTGCTAGCATCAAGCATGGATCCCCCACAAAACCCGGCCTGAAAACCTCCTCCTTTTGGTGGGCCAAGCTTCCAGACTCAGGTCAGCTAATAGGATTGATAGCTGCGCTGCTAACTGAGCTAACTGCAGCTACAGTATGTTGCACCCTTAACTATTAAAACCTTTCTTGGTATCATCTGGGGTGAAAACGTATCTACGTTGTCAAAGCTGATGTGAAACTTGTGCTTGTTTAATCAGTAACATCAGCCAGTTTTCCTCATCCAGCCGAGCTTTTAGACAAACAAATCCGTCATCATTAGATCGAACGCCAAATTATATCATTCACGTGCCAAACAGCTTCCTCTCAATTCCAAGGAGCTGATTGTTTGTGATTAATTCAGGATCCTTATTAAATGTGGTTTCCGCAAAGCCTGCAAAGAGAGCAAGCAGGAATGTGAATAGAGGGCTGATGCTGTCTTTTTTTACTGACAGCGTATAAAAATGCAGATTCATGAGCTCTGTTTCTGAGGATCAACAACTGAGCCCAACTCTCTGCTGAGACAAACAGAAAGCCTGGAGGTGGCTGGAGGCTCTAGATAACAGAGCTTTCATCCTGTTTAATGTTAAATGCATGCATTGTATTTGTACACGTTTCCTCATCCCCTGACATTTATTGTATTTATACGTTTCGACTGGTAATCTGTCTGGCAGAGGGAGACACGTACTGCACAATCAAGTCTGACATTTTCTCAAGCCTGCAGGCGAAGACACCTGCGTGTGAGCTCTTTGTCCACGTAGCTGATGAGCTCTCTGAGCAGTCACTGTGCTTCTTCCCCCCTCAGGAACAGAGGTCAGAGGTCACATTCATACCTCTTTTTTACCCCGTCTGTCTCTGGTGTCACGTTCCCCCGAAACTGATACAGCTGACACAAAAGACCGACTCACTTTCTTGACACTTTTCTGCTACAGCTGCAGAGGTTCAGAAATAGCAGTCCAGTCATTCACAACTGACATGCTGACGCCAAAGTGAAATCCACTGACTCACTGACGCGTTGGACCTTTTGAATCCCAAACAAACTGCTCCAGAAATACACTCGCTCCTGCCCAGATCTACAGCAACGATTGTTTTGCTGATTTTATAAGCTAGCATCAGCATCACGTGACCTGTTGCCATCAGTTTCCAAGGAAGTAGGATGCATTGAACAATGCTGCAGCGAGAATCTGCACACTATCCTCTTAAAGTGAGGGGCAAAATAATGACTTTGTGCATATCTGCGGTGCTGTGGTGGCAGATGCACAGCCATGCTGTCTCTGACACAGAGCAGGATATATGTGCATGCCTGTACAGTCTCCCTGTAATCAGCATCCTGGCTGCTGGAGATAAGGCATGCACAGTGGCACAGTGTGCAGGCTGCAGCCGGCTTACTGCCAGGAGACTTCAGGCCAAAGCATCCACACCAGCGACACCGCTGTGGGCGCTTCTGACACCGAAGACTGCTGGACCATGCTTTCTTCCTCCATCATCACAATCAACACACTGTAACACCTTTTATTTATATAATAAGTTCTGAAAAAACCTGCAGAAATGTCTCAAATCAGTCATGTAGGTCAGTGATTCACAGACGGGTACGCTGCAGGGCACTTGTGCAGATGCCGTGGGGAACATGGGAAGATTGTGGAGCAGCTCAGCTAATTTAAAAAGATAGAAATTATATTTATCTTTTAAAAAGTAGTTCAAACTTTAAAATTAATGGATACATGGTTAAAACGAGATACGTGTAGATACAAGAAGCTCATTGGTAACAGCTGAAAAGTTATCTAACGAGTGCCAATGGAAAAAGTTGAAACAGCTAAAGTTAAAGAGTTGAAGTAGTCTAGTTAGCTAAAAGGAGCTAATGGATAAACAGACAAAATAGTTAACTAAAATAATTTAATGGATAAATGGCTAATCGATAATGGATGAAATAAGCTAATGGATTAAAATGTTTAGCTAAAACTGATGGATAAACAGTTGGAATAGTTTGCTAAAAGTAGCTAATGGATAGAGTTGAAAAAGTTAGCAAAAAGTAACATTAGCCAATAAATAAACAGTCCAAAAAGTTAACTAAAATAAGCTAATGGATAAATGCCTAATCGTTGATAGATAAAATAAGCTAATGGATTGAAGCAGCTAGCTAAAAGTGATGGATAAACAGTTGAATTAGTTTGCTAAAAGGACAGAGAGTTAGAATAGTTAGGTAAAAGTACATTAGCTAATGGATAAAGAGTTGAATAAGTTAGCTAGAACAAGCTAATGAATAATGGATCAAATAAGCTAATGGACTGAAGCAGTAAGCTAAAAGTGATGGATAAACAGTTGAAATAGTTAGCTAAAGTAGCTAATGGATAGAGTTGAAATAGTTGGCTAAACATGAAGGATAAACCATTGAAATGATTAACTGAAATAAGCTAATGGACTGAAGCAGTTAGCTAAAAGTAGCCAAATGGGTAAATGGCTGAAACGTACCAGGAGCTGGTAGTCTACAAATGCAAAACTTACCAAACCAACCTACATTTAAATTAAATGTAGGTAAATAAATAATAAATAAATAAAATAAATAAATAAAAAAACACACTTTCACATAATGAATATCAGCTGTTGTTGTTGAAGGGTCACTTGAGTTCATCTGATACGGCTGTGGGGAAACATTGACAAATAAGGTTGTGAATCTTTCCCATTTTCTTTTCTCCCTTTAATTATAACTGGAGATATCAAGACTTATTTACCGTTTCCCTTCACACGTCACATTCCTTTCCTTTTTAAGTAGAAACACAAAGATTTCAGAGTTGCCTGACCTACAGTCGACAATCCATCACAGTCAGACTCACAGGCTTCATCTGTTTTTGTCTGTTTCAGTGCGCTTGAGTTGTGCGTTTGCTTGTCAGTGTCACATTACGTTACGCTGAGCTTCCTGTCAATCAGCGGACAGAAGAAGTCCCTCGAACAAACACGTCACCTAAATCTTTGTCTTATTGTCATCAGACGCGAGTTAATTTTCTGCTTGGATGAACAACATAAAGCTTAAAAAACAAAACATTGTGAACACTAAAAAAAAACAGGAGCTTTGCAGAACAATAGACGGGATTCAAGCCATCTCTCCTAAACAAATAGTATCTCACTTATAAACAGCCGTCTTTATCGTAGCTTAGCCCGCAATGTACTTTTAATAACCTCCATTCTTCTCTGATTTCTGCTGGTCGACCACATTAACAGAGAAGCCCCGCTCCTCTTAGATTCATTTCAACAACTGTACTCAAACATAAATCAGCTCCCAAAACTCCTTAGTCAGGGAAAATACTCTCCATGTGGAAGTTGTACTACGTTGCATCAGCCAAGAGAGTGTGGAGGGGGGGAAAAAAATGTTTTTAACATGCAAAGAGGGCTCTGAGTGGCTGTGTGAGCCGGGGGCAGCTCTTCAGCCAGAGCCCCGTCTCTTTACGAGCCCGCAGACACAATCGCACTGGAACATGTGGTTTTGATCGGCTCACGTGCGAGGCTGAGGCCAGTTAAAGCACCAGCACACAACGATCGCTCACTTTACTGCAGCAATGAGGACCACATGCCAGATCAAACCCGAATGCCCCCGATCGCAAGTCCCTGTTTTCAGTCACGTCCTGTTCCCAAGCTTACAAACAACGGCTCTGTGTTCATTCAACTTTTTTTCAAGACTGTGGCGCTCCTCCCAGACGTGTTTTATTGTGACACTGGATTATATTAGCGGATGTTTTCTCCAACATCACCACACCTTCCACCAGTTCATATGTTGTGTTTTCATCAGGAAATGTCTGATCAATGCGAGATCAGACACGTTGAATCCAAATCTGACAGGATCTGCAACCTTCTGCTCCAAACATGATGACATCACTGCTCACCTGTTTATTATACATCCACCTCGCTCGTGTGTCGCAGCCAAACATCGTTCAGACCTACGATTACTGATTAACGGAAAGTAATTTTAAGCATAACGTTGACATATTATTACTGTTGTTGGCATTATTTTGACATTTGGAGCCGCATTCTCCTTCTACCTGATGTAATTCACCCTCTTTTAGCTCTGTTTTTGGTCTCCTCCAGCTCCAGAGGGACATTTCTGGCTCTGTAGCTGCTAAATGATCCACTTTGGTGACAGTCTAGTTGCTCACTGTGTCTGTCTGGTGCTGAGCAGGTCGTGTACAGCGCTGTTTCACTGCAGTGCTGCCTGCTGTGAGCCGTAAAGACGCACTGGACTTTAATCTTGCTCCAGTATGAACCCATCCACAGAAATACGAGACGATCCCAGTAACTGTAACTGTCCCGGGAGGGCTGGAGGTCGGGGTGGCTACCAGAACCTTTAACCCGGGGGGACCAGGGTCTGCGTCTCATGCTTTCCCCTAAACCTCACCAGGTTTTTGGTGCCCAAACGAAACTAAAGTGGCTTTCTGGCAGGAAGGCTTTGCACAATAAAATATGGAAAGTCTAGAAATGCGGCACAATTAAACCATTTTATCTCTGTTCAAGCTCCCGTCATCATTTGGTCCATTTTTACTGTGAAAATATTGATTAAAGCAGCTTAAAACACAAAGATACCAGATATATTCCTGTGAATTTTGAAGAAATGTGTGTAAAATTATGTAAAAAAACCAACATCTGGATTATTTCCTTGTGACGGACTGGTGTAGTCATAAAAAACATGAGCTCTTAACATCATATAGTTTCAATAGAGAGCTGCAACAAGCTGGCACAGAGGACACAGACGAGTCTGCCAGACTGTCTGGAATAAGATCATTTTTCCAACTTAAGAGCCACTTCGGGGTTTCCAGCTCCTCAAAGTCGAGGATTTTCTTTTTAGATCTGCAATTTAATTTCACATTAAAGCAATTTGCAGATTACTTTGGCTACGTTTCACTACTCTGATACACTAAATAATTTGATTTAAACAATCTAAAATAAGAAAATCATTAGTCAGCTTTCCGTCTCCGGTCTCGCCCGACTTATCACACCTCGTCACTAACTGTCTCACCGGGACCATTTGCTCCTCTCTGGGCTGTGATGTCTGCGACTCGGTAACAGCTTGTCGTCTTGTGTCTCTGCGCTGTTTTGGTGCCATCACGCTGCCTCTGCTGACCATGAGCAAACTGTTTTAATAGCACGCTTTGTACTCTCCTGAACCGTCAACTGGGGGAAAAAACCTGCAAATTCCCCCACCCAACAGCTGGCTAATCCTCTCCAGCCATCCAGGCCCACAAGCAGAAAAACCCCACAGTGGACACCCGGGCTGAGGTTTGCGATATACGTTTTCTGCTGTGTGGTGGAAAGTGGCGAAGCTGACAGGTCGTAACCCTGAACCGGTGGTGGCTTGTGTGGGAAGATGTCTGCATGTGTCTTTATCTCTCGGTCTCTCACGCTGTTGTCGCTGCATTCCCGCTCTGACCCTGACAGCCATTCACCGCTCACTTCAACACACACTCACATCTGAAGAGCAGGTGACACCTAAGAATACTTTCACTCTGTTGACAAGCCGCGAGAGGAGAAAATACTTGATGACCTGACACATATGTAGCCACCCAGTAGAAAGGAGACATTGCAGATGAATGTGCGGCGGTCTATAGCGTCCAATGAGGTCACCCAGTCGCACTACGAGGACATTAGTCTTCTGGTTGTAGCTTGAGGGCTCACGGCCATTTATGCTCCAGCTACAGCAGATCAGCCTTTTATAAAAAAACTTTTTTATATCGTCCCCTCGCTGTTATCTCTGCCCATTCTCCCAAACGCCACCGTAGATAATGCATAATGCACGTCATCATTCTTCCCCCCAGATTAAAGCCGAGGGGGGATATTGTGTTAGGGAGCCCCTCTTCAATGAGCTGAGACCCAGGCAGGCTGAATGGGCTGCAGGGAGCAGGACTAAAGCAACAGGCCCGCGGTGTCCCTCCAGTGCGCCACTGGGAGAGCCCGAGTGTGGAAACCATCAAGGCTCCAGCGGCTGATGTGTTCTGACAGTGTTGTGGTAGATCCGCTCTGCCGTGAGAGGTACATAGGAAACACGGTGTGGTTCACATGGGGAGCTCTTTTTCCATCCACAGCTCGGCCTCAGTGGGGTACATCAGTTATGTGTGTGTGTCTCTGTGTGTGTGTGTGTGTGTGGGGGTGGATAAGGCGACATTTCCGCATATCAGCCACAGAAATCTCCTCTCATCTCTCCCAAAGGTTTCCCACTCCTCTGGTTTTATTGTAATTCTTCCTGCAGTGGTGACGATACAGTTACAAACACAATAATAATATGAAATACAAGACGCTGTAAAAGACTGAGGGCACGGTCAGACGTGTAGACTCTACGCTCTCGGCCGTGGCTGCAACTATCCTGGTCAAAGTTCACAGATGTGACTTCCCCTCGCCGCTGGATGCAAATGTTTTATTCACTCGCATAGACTATAAATGAACAGGAGGCGAATATTCACCACTGTTGTGTAACTGCGCCCTAAACCAGTGGATCCAAACCTCCTAACTGCAGCCAAGCACCCCATGCGATGCTCGTTGTCCGCTCTGAGTCTAGCTGGAGTCTCTTGTCACAGTTCAGACATCTATGAATTGTTCAAAAGAGACATCTCCCCTCGCCGAGCGTCTCAGATGGCTTCGTTTAAATAACTGTTTCACAACAACAGTAAAGATGAAAGAAAATCACAACATGAATATGAATTCATCTTGTGACCCCGAGCGGGGGGCTTCGACCGCTGAATGAATGAGTACATCTCATCCCTGCTTGGGCCAACATTAGCCGCTACTAGCTCAACACTCCAACTGATGGTTGAGTTGCATTGTGGGTAATGTAGGCCCCAGGATGCCTGAGTATGAGACTCAAAAAGGACAATATCTCTGACTCTGCTGTGTCAACATTTATACTTTTTCCCAAAGATCTGCTGCCCCACAGCGTCTGAATCAGCCTCCTCAGCCTCTTTGGGGTAAAAACCTCCGAGCAGACCTCGTGGTGTTCCAGTTTTGCCGTGCTGAGACCGGACACATGTTTTCTCAGGGCCTGTGTGTCGAGCTACGCCGCGTGGGAAACACTTACACTCCACACCCACTTGTCGACCTCCCTGAACTCTCACTGTGCTGAACCCTCTGCGTTACCTCGGCCGTGGGGAGAGGATGTCCAGCGAGCTCACGGGGAGGAGGAACACATGTAGGGGGAACCTCTCACTCAGCAATAATAAACCGGTGACACATTTGTGTGGGAGTCATCTGTTTTCATTAATTCATTCACATGGACAGCGCCTGAGTACTTTGCAGATACTGAAGGAAGCATTTCTGGATCAGTATTGATGTTTATACGGCGCTGAACGCAGTAATCTTGATTGTTTCTACACCTCGTGACCTTCGCTTGAGTTTAAATCAGTTGTGTCAAGAGCTGCGGGGCGAAAGCCGTTTGAATCCCACTCAAAACTCTCCACTTCACACAAAAGCCCACATGAAAGCAGACACACACAACAGGAAAATGAGGTTTAACAGCTGCTGCCACAGTGACAAATGTGTGCATCTTATCTGGAGTTTCATCAACTCTCTGTTTAAAGACACATATTTCTGTCCTGAGTCACTTCGCACCACGTGAGGAACCCTTCGTGAGGATAAGGGTCACTGATAGGATGTAAACCGAGGGTCACACGGCTCCAACATTTTGTTTGGGGATCATAAAAGAAATTTTCTCACACAGCAGAGATTAGTTTGATTAACGGCGGGACCTCAGCGGATTGTAAACCTCGCGTAACCTCCATAGGTTGAACAAGCGGTAATGAAGTTTGTGTCGCTTTCATTCAGCTTCAGAGGTGGAGGATACTGTACGAGGCTTATACCACGAGCGAGCCAGAAGTCATGAGTTCAATTTCATTGTCTGAGTTAAGCCGGGGTAGGCTACACGCCACGTATTAAAGAGAAACTCCAGCGATTTGGCGTTGTACTTTCATAAGGTTGGGGGGATTTTCAAGAGAGAGATTAAAAAACGAACGGTCCAAATTAATGCAGGAGAGTCCGACAATCCTGACTTTCTGCGTCGGGTCGTGCTCCAAAAACTCAAAAGCATCTTTTTTTTATACCCACTTTAACGACACTGAATGTGAGGCATTCAAGTCTGCTCGGGTTTTTGGGCATTTTAGTATTATTAAGTACCAATCAGACAAATTGAGCTTTCTGCAGAACAGCTAATAATAAAAGTTCCTGTATGACTTAAAGGATAAGTCATTATCTACTCAGCCTCCATGCTGATGGAAAGTCAGGTGAAGTTTTGTCGTTCACGAAACATTTCTGGAGCTTCACAGCCAAACAGTGTTACAGTGTTCGTCTAAACAACTGAAACAAAACAGATCCACACAGCTCGTCCAGAGTATCCAAGTCTCCGTAAGCCCCAAGATCTGATCCAGATCCAGAACTGATTCAAAAAGACTTTATTTACACCCTTTTTTAAGGCGGTTGACTGCATGTCAAGCATCTAAAAATTGGATAAAAAAGGATGAACTGTACGGAGGCATTGTCTGATTTTGATTTTTGGTTGTTTTTTATGTTTTAAAACGAGTCCCCATCTACTTCAGGTGTTCAGGAGAACGGTCCGAGGCTGTTTGATTAAGACATACTTGTGCTTTTTATTCAGATACAAGTCAGCGTAATGTATCAAACATTTTTATGGACTTAACTGTGAATTGTTCTCACTCGACGTCAATTTAATTATTATCTATTCTCAGTAACAGCAGCAGCGAGTGCCACAACAACATAATCCCCGTCCCTGCACGCGTGCTGTAAAAACTAAACGGACTTGTTTCTCCCGACGTGTAATGAATTAATTCCAGTCAGTACAGTGAGGACAGAAGACGATCCCGTGAACACAGCAACTGTAT
This sequence comes from Pagrus pagrus, assembly GCF_965226575.1. Lineage (NCBI taxonomy): Eukaryota > Metazoa > Chordata > Actinopteri > Spariformes > Sparidae > Pagrus > Pagrus pagrus. The sequence continues at coordinate 9,475,229 of NC_140188.1, forward strand.
GTTAATTAGCGGTAGTGCCCAGATGGGGGCAGGTAGCCTCATAAATCTGAGCTGAAAGCATCCTTTAGAGAGCGATTACGCAATTACTGCTGATGTCCTTAATTTCAGACTAAAGAAAGATGATTTTCAGCGTCGACCTTTGCTCACGAAAGCAATTTGCAAAGCAAAGCTCTCAACACGCACGTCCACTCTGAGCAGCCACTCACTGTGAGGATATCGACGTTATCCAGGTGTCCCCCCCCCGTGCCGTCTTTTGTCCGGACTTAGTTAAGGGGGTTTGTGTCCATTTTACCTCTTTGCCTTTTAAAAGAGGTTTAATCTTGTTTCAGAACATTTCCATGACAGGAGCAGTTTAACTCCTTTTTCTTAGCCTCTGAGGCGTGTGCCAGATGCCCTCTTTTCTTCGGAGGGGCCCTCGTATTCAAATCACAGCAGCTGGGAAGTGCTTTGGTAAGAGGCAAAGGAGTGGGCAGAGACTGGGGGAGTTTTTAAAGATGTAATGGAGGGTGGGGGGGGGGGTGTGCATTTGTTTGGCCGGTGTATAATCTGGCACACGTCTACGACAGAGAAACCCCAAGGCTCTCCGTCTTTGATCCACATAAGCAGCGTGGGGCCTGCAGGCTGGGGGTTTGCCTGGTCCTTTTTTTTTCCTGGGCGTTAAGAGAGAGAGGCAGTGTGGGTAGGCGGGGGTGGCATGTGGCTGGAGAAGACAGCAGGTCGTCTGCCCACAGGCACTGATGCTGCAGCAGGGGCCGTCGTAGGGGAGCACACATGTCACTCTGCGAGGCCGACATTATTTTCTTTGTTATTCTCCGTGTGGATAATGGATTCTGCCCGCATTCACTGCCAAGATGTGATTTTATACAGTATGCTCCCACATATGCTGACCCTGGCACTTCAGACCGGCTCGCAGGGAGAAGGTTGTTTTATTAAAGTCACATGGAGGATACAGAGCTGTCCTCAGACTGACGCAGATTATTCTCATTTTATTGTTGACATCAGAGAGGGAGCGAAAATATGGAAACACAAGGTCACATAGTTTATGTCTCATCCCAGTTATTTTATTAGCCCACTGCTGCTGACTGTGAGGCCAGAAGTAAGTAGACGCCTCTGTCAAAATACCTTTATCAACTTTTTGTTTGTTTTTCATGATTTATTCGACACATTAGTTTAATTTCAGGGGGATCTTGATGCTGTAAAAATATAAAAACAGTTCACCTCCAACTTTGTGGCAACAGTTTGGTGACATCCACCCTAAGCACGAAGCAGCCCAGTCGCCAGAATTAATCGTTGGTATTTTACATTTCTGCAAATAACATATTTTTAAATGTCATATATATCTTATCACCCTGTCTAAATACTTAAATCACCTTTAGATTACATGTGCATGAGTTTATATTTGTAGTTTATGCACACCTGAGGGTAGGAGAGGCTCAAATGTAGTCAGCAAAGATGGATGCAATGTTGCAAAACATTAAAAAATGTTTCTACATATTCCTTGTTTTGCAGAAACATACATTGACGGCATGTTTTGCCAAGTGACTTGTACAAAGCCAGCTCTATAAATAAATGGTTTTCTTTGTGAAGTTTGGCATGAAAGAAGTGGACTGTCCTGCACAGAGTCCTGACCCCACCTCTATTCAACACTTTAGGGATGGACTGAAACACAGAGACCCTGGCGTTTATCACCCAGCATCAGCGTTAGACCTCTAATGGCCAAATCGCCAGAATAAATATTGGCAGTGTAAGTTTCTGCAAACCACAGATATGTTGAAGCTTCAAACCTCTTAAAATTTACATTTCTTTAGGCTCAATTTTCATATTTTGTTGAGACAAAACAGTGAAAAAGATCTTCTTTTGGCTTCAAATAGCCGGACTTGTCAAAAATATCGGCTTTTTGTCACCACAATAACGCTGGAAATGATCCTGCGGTATCCTAAATGTCATGTTTACAAATGTTGAAAAGCTGTCTCGAACAGCGGTCACCGGCCCGGCCGCCCTCTCGCCTAGCTGCAACTCCACCACCATCCCCCGACCTGATACTCAGCTCATCTACATGTCATGTTAATATGATATGACGCGTACTATAGAAACATCAATATGGCAGATACATAATTTGAAAAATGAACTGCCAAGATTTTGTTCTGGCAGCTGGGATTCATGGATCCCCATTAGGCACAGTTATGGATGCATACTGTGGGATTTTGATCTCCAGTATGCAGATATTTTTCACCTAATGCAGACAACATCAGGTCTCTCCTTCTTCTCTGCTCTTATCATGATGGCCCAGTGGCCGGACCTGTACATCCTGCAGGAACAGATGTTTTAATCTTCAGATGCAGTAGTTGTGCGTCTCTTTTAGGGAACATCTCCACCCTCACATCATTTATACTGCCCAACTGTCACACAGAAAAGGAGAAGTTCCCCTTTTCAAGATAAATAAATCATAACGCTCTCACAGGATTGTTAAACTACGGAAGGTATTGCATTCACTTGAGTAATTTTTTTTTTTGGTTTGTTTTTCGGGGTAATTATTTCTGTTTTTCGGAGTAATTTTTTTTTGGTCTGTTTTTCGGAGTAATTTTTTTTTTGGTCTGTTTTTCGGGGTAATTATTTCTGTTTTTCGGAGTAATTTTTTTTTGGTCTGTTTTTCGGAGTAATTTTTTTTTTCTGTTTTTCAGAGTAATTTTTTTCTGAGTTTAGAGAGCATTTGAAACAATAGACGCATTCATTCCTTTATTGAAAGCTCGATAATGGAGACAAACATGACCGACTTGTTTAATTGAATCAAGTTTTAGGCTACTTTGATCTGGGTATAAGACACTGGGAGATAGTCCTGTCTTTAAGTCATATAGATGGTATTACCATTAGTTTGTCAACTTTACGCAGGCACCTGAGGACGGCGACAGGTCGCCACTCCGAAGGTTCACTTTCATGTTTCGGAATGTCGGCCCTTTTTTGAAAAAAGATCGCCACTCCGAACCTGAAACCCTAACCTTAACCGTAACCCGGTCGGAATGGGGCTTTGCGGTTGTTCAGAAGGAAAGCCCATTCAGATCTGCTAGACACAGTAATGTTTCTCCAGAATCAGTTGGACAGATATGGCAGTTTGGAGGTTCTCGCGGGAGTTCGAAGTATCGCGATAATTCAGAAAAAAAATTACTCCGAAAAACAGAAAAAAATTACCACGAAAAACAGAAAATAAATTACTCTGAAAAACAGGAAAAATAATTAGTCAGAAAAACAGAAAAAAGAAACAAACCAAAAAAAAAAATACTCAGAAAAACAGACCAAAAAAAAATTACTCAGAAAAACAGACCAAAAAATAAATTAGTCAAGTGAATGCAATACGCTTCCGTATTAAACAAACTGTGTTCTGGCACTAAGCTGGAAATTCCACCGAGAGGGGAAAGTACAACTGTCCCATTATTGTGCTCGGTCTGTCGGGAGGCCGCTTTGTCGTTACTCATGGATCTGAGCCGCTCCGGGCTCTCACGCTGGCTGAGTCTCTCCCCAGAGGTCCAAGGCGACCCCAGAGGGTCGGGAGACGGGACGCTGCAACTGAACGCACTTGTCACTGTGGATCGTCCTCACAGAGATGACTCGGGAGTAACGAGAGGGAAGGAGGACACTCAGTTTCCTAGATTTACAGCTCAGACTAGCATTTACACATTCTTGGTATTAAATATAATAAAATCTAAATGTGAAAGAGATAAAAAATTCCTCCTTAAATGTCAGAAGTTGCACCGTAAATTGATATAGTTTAACGTTCTGGCTCCAACACTTATCATATGAAATACAGCTGTTTCCATCTAGCTGCTGATGTCACATCTGTCCTGAATCAAAGGGCCATTTCACCCAAATCACACAAAGAAAACATACTTTCTCGCCCGCTCTTAGCGGTTTCGAGGCACACAGAGTTGCAGTTTTATGTATCAAGGTCTCTACATATTTGTTTTGCCAGGTCCCCTGATGTGCAGTCACCAGGAGCGTCCTTGAGCAGCAGGAGTTGTGTTTGATTCAAGGGCCAGAGCTGGACACCGGCGCTGGAAAACATCAAGGATCATAGATATTTATTGCATTAGTGAGGCTGTTTCTGAAGCTATTTTCAAGGCGAGCAGCGCTCCTGAAAGTCATCCTGTGCAGGCTTTTATGGAGGGGGATTAAAAAAACCAGCTGCAGCGCACAGGGGTGTGATGTAGTTTAGTCCAATATCCGTCATCTATCTGTCCATTATCCAGCATTGTACTGCACACTGACCCAGACAAGGCTCAGGTGGTGCTGTTTGCTCAGAGAAAGACAAAGAGAGACTTGGAGAGCGGTCATTGTTTCCTCAACAGACGTGGTTCAAGATCAGCACCGTGTGGTGGAGCGAGGAACGACCACAGTCACACATCTTTGTGGAAACGACCCAGAACAGCACCGAGTGTTTCTTAAAATGATGTGAGGACGTGTCACGATCCCGTTTTAATGAAAGGAGCGTCACACTGGGAGCTGATGCTGCGTCAACCTGCTGCTTTCTTCTGACACTTAGCACCAGAATAAAACAGTACACAGTCGTGAAATCATGAGCTGTACGGCCTTTTTGTGATTCACTGAGCACAAACAGCATAAATCAACAAACATCAATCTACTGCTGGGCTCCTCAGTCATGGGGAATATTGTACACTAAAAAGAAGGAAAGTAAAACGCAAGAAATACACTGAAACTGAGACAAAATGACTTAAAACCAGAATTTTCTGCATGTGCATCAGGATAGTTTTACTTGTTTCAGTCTAGAAATAAGCTGACTGGTTACACCGAATATTAGCAAATCATTCTCCTTTTTTTACATTTATTATATGATAGCCTATTATATTATTTATTTATTTATTTGCATTTTTAAGTAAGCACACAAAAAAGGACGGCCAAGGAACAATGAAAAAAATCCCTTATGTAATTGGATAATTACTTTATGGACATGCATCGTCTTGATATAAAATTAACATGGCAGGGAAAAATAGAAAAAAACTAAGTTCTGCACCTTTAATTTGTATTAGTTTCATTGGGCTTTACCTTAATTTTCCTAGATGTGAAATACTGGATAATTTAACTCTTTTGGACAAAAAACATGTATTTAAATGAAACCCAGTGGAAGATTTAGAGGGGAAATTAGCCTACTCGTTGGTGGAACTGCTAAGATAAGATAAGATAAAATGAAATAAGACTTTATTAATCCATCAGCAGGGAAATGCACATGTTACAACAAGAGTCACAGGCAGAGGGAAAAGACTGAGATATAGATTAAAAAAGAACATGTAAAACAGAACAAGCAAGACAAAAAACAAGGAGTATGCACATAATAACTGCACCCATGGCTGTAATACACACATAGTGTGTAGCAATGTACTTATACTAATACTTCAAAATTGTACCTCAGCAGCCTGCAGTACTTGAGTGTACCTGTAGTTGCCTGTTATCTCCGGAAGGTGGCAGTAATATGACACTCGGGACACTGGCTGCCGTTAATTCTCAGTAGAAGAAGAAGAAAAAGGAAAACATCCATTCTGGCTTTACTTTTGTTTAATTATGGACCGTCTGGCATCTTTTGGAAGTAAGAGTTTGTATGGTAGAAATAGTTTTACAAAGTAAAATGTGACCGCTGCCGCTTCAAACTAAACAGCTCGCTCCTTTGTCCGTGTATCTCTGGTTAGCCACATTAGCTCCACACCTGCTAGCATTGGTTTGTTAACGGTAGCATATAAGCTAGCTCGCTGCCTTTTACGTGTTATAGATATTTGTCTTGATGTGAATATTGTCGCTATAAACAACATATCGTGTGGTTTCTTGCAGGATAACTTTCAGCCACGCTCTGCTATAAACATGATGTAATTAAACCTAACGTTACTTTAGCTGTAACGAGCAGCGTTAGCATAGCTAGCACGGAGGATATCGTTGTAAGTGATGGTTTGTTTACAGTCGGACATTAGCTTTAACTCTGGGCTGATTTTAGAGGCTGTCAGTCTGATTCATACTGAATTAACTAGCTAGCTAGCTTGATGACAAGATGATAGTATGTCTTGGGTAAATATTATTCCCATGTTTGTCCATTTCAGACGATCCTTTTGATAAACCACCATGCAGAGGGTGCTCATCATATCTAACGGAGCCATACATCAAGTGTGCAGAGTGTGGACCCTCACCTTTTTTACTCTGCCTCCAGGTGAGCACATGGCAAACATACACACGTATTATTACAGCTCTTGTTTATTCCCAGACCACTCAGCCTGACTCAAATCAAACTTCATTTCAGTGTTTCACCAAAGGATTTGAGTACAAGAAGCACGAGAGTGATCACAAATATGAAATCATGGTAAGTAAAATAAAGATTGTCTCAAACACACACAGTCACACGGACCATTTATCCTCACACTTTTCCTCCACTCTTAATACAGACGTCAGACTTCCCTGTGCTGGAGCCTGGGTGGACCGCACAGGAGGAGATGGCTCTGTTGGAGGCGGTCATGGACTGTGGCTTCGGAAACTGGTGAGTGCTTTCTCAGTTCTCTTAAAGGCGCTGCTTCTAGCTTGTATCTCTTGGTCAGATGGTCTCAAAAAAAAAAAAAAAACTTCATTAAAAAGTGTTTGTTAAGGCTAAAATATATCTTTACTTTACAATCCACGTTTGCCTGGATTTTATGTTCATCTATCATGTCTTTGGATGTGCAGCTTGGGAGATTTTCATGTACCTGGACATAATGTTGATCCAACTAAATACAATTAATATATTTCACCATATGATATGCAAACACAACCACTCCTTTTACATCGAGTGACCGGAGGAAAGTTATCACAGCTCCGCACCAGAGCCACAACGATTCATCGATTGGTTGTTCACCATTAAGCTGATCACAAACTATTTTTATTTTAATGGTTTTTGTAATTTTTTTTTAAGGGAAAAGAAAGTAAAAGTTCTCTTTTTCTAGCTTTCTAAATGTGAATATTTCCTGGTTTCTTTACTCCTCTATGACAGTAAAACTGAATATAACACTTGAGGACGTCATTTTTGGCTTTGGGAAAGACTGATTGACACTTTTGTTTATCGTTTTTTTCTGACATTTAACAGACCAAACAAGTCGTCGTTTGTTGCAGCCCTGCTCTGCACCAATACCCGCTGTTACGTGAAATATGAATTGTTGCGGGTCTGTTTTGCAGACTTCAATGTGAATCTCTAAGTTTAGCTAGAGTGCTGCTATTGATGTAAAAATAATTAATGATAAACTCTTGAAACATGTGAATAAGCTCACTGGCTAAGAAATCCAGGCCAATGTGATTGAAGTTTATCACCACTTGTGGTTAATTCTGTGCTCTTTTCATCATGAAATTGGTCGTTAACAAAAGCTTTTTTTAAGTACTACAAGTCTGTTGAGCATGATACGATCAAAACAAGGATTTAGAGGCTTAACTCCTTTCTTGGAAGCCTTGAGTGGAAGGTCTTAACAGTTAATCATATAATAATAATATCTTAAGACAAACAACCGCAGTCTGTGTACTGCCTGATATCTTAAGGACTAGTGTATTAACTGCCTTTGAGCCATTGTTGCACACTAACAATTTTCATTTGTGCCATTTGTCTCCTGCAGGCAGGATGTGGCGTATCAGATGCGCACTAAAACCAAAGAGGAATGCGAGAGCCACTACATGAAGAATTTCATTAATAACCCGCTCTTCTCCTCCACCTTGCTGAGCCTCCGGAAAACAAAAGACTCTCGCTTTGCAGAGGGTGCCATTCCCTTCAAACGTCAGTATCCAAGACACGTTCTGCCTATTTTTATTGTTTTTCTTAAGTAATGTAACAAGAAGACACAACAAAATCCTTCAATTTCTTCTGCTTCCACATCTCGGTACACATTTAGGAACATAAAGCATTTAAGATTTTGGTTTAGTTATGAGTTGGCAGCCAAGCCCTGTCTGTTCCTGTTATCAAACAGTATTTAGATTAAGTTTAGAGAATGATAGGAGTGTTGATTCTTCTGGCAGAGCGGTGAGAAGGAAGTTTTGCATAAAAAAACTGAAGTGAACAGTTGGACAGAAGCAGTTGGTCAGTGAGGAAGTTGTCTCCGTTCCTAGCGGGCTTCAGATCTCCATCTGTCGCAGTGTTTGACAAACATTTCCTGTCAAACATTTCACACAGCCGTTGGCAAACTCAGGGAAGAGGGAGAAACTTGTCACATTTCTGATGTTTCTCAGGATTGCTCGAGGTGAAAACTAAATCTCAGAATGAGTTTTCAGTTGGAACACCTCTTGTATTCACGCACAATAAAAAGAAAATGTGTGTTATAGTCACATTTCTGTGTGTTTCTCTGCTATTACAGCCACTGATGACCCCCCTCGACCCACGTTTGACTCTGTGCTGTCTCGAGACATGGCTGGATACATGCCCGCCAGAGCAGACTTCATGGAGGTGAGGGGATACACGTGTCCTGTACCTGACTGTGTGTCGGAATGAATAAACAATTGAAACGGCCACTAGATGGTACATTATTCAAAGCGGTGACTCATGCCCGAATTGTTGACTCACAATGAGTGACTCATCCCATTGTTTGCTTTTTTATTCAGAGACAGTTTTCCAATGTGGACACTTATCTGTGATCATTGATTGGCTTCATGTGAACTTAAATCCAACAGAGAATGAAAATATTTTCTTATTTTCTCGTTAGGAGTTCGACAACTATGCAGAATGGGATTTGAAAGACATCGACTTTGTGGATGATGACTCAGACATCCTCCGTGGTGAGACTTTATTTATTGTTTTTTCGCTCGCAAATAGACAAAAATAATGTCAACTAAAATTTTCACAATCTTAATTGTGTTTATCATTTTCTTTCAGCACTCAAGCTTTCAGTCGTGGATATATATCATTCAAGATTAAAGGAGAGACAGCGGAGGAAGAAGTAGGTCCTCTTTTAATTCCCTAAAAGATGAATGTTGTTTATTCATCCAGCATCTTGTAATGACCCCTGTCTGCCAGTAGATGGCATTATAAGCCTCCTTATTGGCCTTTGTAGCCTCATTTCACACCGATGCTTCTTTATGCTTTCAGGTTGAATTAATGAATTTCATACTGAATTTGAATGTACATGGCGAACAGTTTCAAACCCCTCGTCTCTCCTCTTAATATTAATGAATTCATAATGCTAATATATTTATAATTTCTAATCTAAACATTTAATTATTCTTCTCGTTAAAAGCTCTTTACACACACGCGTCCTGGGAGACCGGGATTGTTACGGTGTCAGCAGCCTGATTATAATTGCATATTTAGCCCTTTTTTCTCTCGCTCTCTCATTACAAGCCACGGGGAGTCATTCAGGTGCAACCTTTGAGCTGCAGGAACCTCTATTCAAACCTCGAATATTTTTGGAAATTTGTGGGAAATGTGTCTGTCGCCTGGTGAACGCTGTGCATGCCAAAGTGTTTGACATGCTGCCCAGTTTGAGGCTGGCGAAGAGAGAGGCCTCACTGCAGGAGACTTTGGAGAATGTTTCAAAGCTCATAGATTATGAATGTTTTGTATTTCACCAGAAAAGACTGGAAATCAAAGTTCAAGATGAACCAGGAGTTACTTTATTCAACACTTTTAACGCACATTTGGCCTTTGAGCTCAAACAGTTTGATCGAAAGAAAAATATACAATACACACATGTAATGGTGACAGTTACTGGGTACAACTGGCTAAATACAGCAGTCCTGCAATAAGTCCAGACTTCAGGTTTTTGAGAGGTTATACTGACAAGTGTTTCCACAAATATATCAATTAGAGTAGACAAAGTAAGACACGTTGTAGTTCAACAGCAGCTTGAAGGATAAATTGACCCAAAAATGAGGATTCAGTCATGATCTTCTCACCGTCATGCCGATGGAAAGTCGACTGAAGTTTCGTAGTCTGCAAAACATTTCTGGAGCTTCACAGCAAAACAGCGTTCTCCTAAACAACTGACGAAGACGGGGACTTGTTTTAAAATGTAAAAAAAACACAACCGAAACAAAAACCGTAAAATGCCTCCATACAATTCGTCCAGTGTAATCCACGTCTTTAAAACCCCTGAGATACCAAACTGGTTTGAAAAGACGTTATTTACACTCATTTTTTTTTTTTTTTTTTAAGCCAAAATCTAATCCTACTAAACTGGCTGTTCTTTGTAGGTTTTGGACTGAAGGCATGGGGATTATTTATATAGCGCCATTCAAAGCAGTTCAGAGTGATTTACAGGGTGGTGGGGCGTAGAAATACATAACAAAGTAAACATTAAGAAAGAAGACAGTAAAATATGCAAATATACAGTTAGAAGATTAAAACAAATCGCATTTAAAAAGACAAAAGCAAGCAAATAAGTAGTTACTAATCAGAAAAGGGTGCATAAAAACTAACGGCACAAAACAAGCAGCGTGAAGCTCCTCCACCTTCAGCCTGTTAGCTGTCATTCTCGGACACAAACAGTCAATCCTTGCTGTAATCCATCCATCTCTAAATCAACTCTGAACGAGGTCGTGCTCTTAGGAAGGAGGAATGGCATGTCAGGCTGGGGAGGCATGTGTGTTTCCTATTTCCCTCCTCTTTCATGATCCTTATTTCATCTAACGTTAACTTGCAGCTTGTCAGAGAGGCTCAGAGGGCCGAGACCCTGAGCTCTGACCCTTGAACCTCACGGTGCACTTTTGAAGGGAGCCCATTAGCAATTTGACTTTAGTCTCAAAGCCAATTATTGAATAGATTTCAGCTCGCTGCAGTGTTCAAGACATATGTATATATTGGCTTTTCAAATGCCATAATGACTTTATAGTCCGTATCAGCCAAGATAATTGCATTTGAGCAAATGCCAGGTTTCATTTTGCACAGACACTGCAATCAGAATTTTAATTTGCATAGTAATAAATCCACATCTCCATTTCTTTCAGGGTTATCCGAGACCACGGACTGATCAACCTGCGGAAATTCCAGAGTAAGTCCTCTTATGAAACCGACACCGGCCCGGCTGCGACAGTATTCATAGCAACTCAGGGAGGCATCTGATATCTAACAGCCAAATCACCGCCGAGGTTTTCTGTGGATGCATGCAAACAACTCTGGTGTAATAACCACCGTTAACCTCAGTGGCCCCTCGGGCAGCCGAAGTGTGGCAACTGACTGAGCTCCTATTTACGATCAAGGCTGCGAATAGTCTACAGGGGCGGTGTGCCGCGGCATAATTGCTTCACTGTGAATAGATTCCCGTGCGATGAGAGATGCGGCCATTATGACTGAAATGCGCTGGGGGGGGGGGGGGGGGGCGGCTTCGTTTATTGATCCACCTGTCACAGGTTGGATTTCAGCGAGCGCAGTAATGTAATTCTGTGCATCTCCTGGGTTTGTGCATTAGAGGTCAGACAGACGGCGAGAGGCTGCTATGAATGGATTTTCCCAATTAAAGCCTCTTTTTTTTTAAAAAAACTACGTCCCACCACCCTGCTCGTTGTTGTGTCTCCACGTGTTGCTCTGTGAAATTGGCTCTGGTTCGGGAGTTGAAGAGTTCTCCCCTCATGTTTTATTTATCTATCCTCCAGCCTCCAGTTAGCCCTCCTCCCTCCCTTTCCTCCCTCCACTCCCTTATCTCCCCAGTCTCTCAAGACAAAAGGGAACTCAGAGTAGCTGTAGAGCTGCAGACTGGTTGTCATGGAGACTGTCAAAGATTGTGTGTCTCTGCGGTGTGTGTGTGTGTGTGTGTGTGTGTGTGTGTGTGTGTGTGTGTGTGTGTGTGTGTGTTCGTGTGTGTGTGTGTGTGTCACATGCAATAATGGAAGCAGAATCCGAGCCCGGGAGGCTCTCAGTATCATGTCTCAGTCACTGCTGGAGGCAGATTGACCAGCGTTGTTGTTTTTAGAGCCGCAGTCTGTCTGAAGACCTGTTAGAGCCTCGAACATTAAATGATTCAAGTCTGTTTTCTTTTTATTTCCTGCCGCCTTCGTTGTGCAGTCAGTGGTTTGTGTGAGGAGTCCAGCGTTGATGTCTCCTTGGAGACGTGGACAACATCGTTCTGTGTGTCCACCGTTCAGATTATGGCTTCACATGTTTAGCCTGAGATGGCAGCTGCTAATTAGCGCTCGCATTCAGGAGCCTGATGAAGGAACTTGACCGACACACACACACACACAGACACACACGCACACTCCTCTCACACCCCCACAACAGCTTTCCTCTCTTGCTCTGACACTTGTCTGTTACTCAGCAACATGGCTGATGCTTTGAGACGAACACAAGAAGCTCTTTAGAGTGTGTTCGCCTGTCGAGTGAGTTAAGTGCTGCTGAATACACATCGTGTGTGCTGTGACCGGTCTCAAGGAGAACGGGAATGCTTTTTGAAGCTGCGAGGTTGCTGGATCGGATGTTTTTAGTGGATTTTTGCCGTTGTGCTTTTCAACCAGGCTCTGAATTAGTAAAGGGAAAATAATCTAAAAACAAAACTAAAAGTAGAGAACCTGGCTCTTGGTCTTTTTGCACAAAAGGTCAATAGTGATGATAACAGGAAGCATTTAGATTTTTTGAATCAGGCTTTATTCACCATGAACGTGCTGTTTCAGAGCAATTTACAGTCGGTACAGCTAAATACAGACGTGAGAATATGAGAATGATATTTGGAGGCTCCCTGGTAGCTAACCTGGTGGAGCGTGTACCCCGTGTTGTGCTGCATGTTGCCTAGAAAAAAAATAGATACAAACAGGGTTGAATCCGAGCACGTCATTGTGGCAGTACTCCCTCTTAAATAATTGCGTCACTACAACCTCGTACCTCCATGAAATCAAAGAAAGTTGGCGAGCATTGCATTTTTTTGATGTTCACAAAGACCTGCCAAATGATGAGTCTGACGGTCAATAAACAATCTTGTGTTACCTGACTGGTGCACAGAGTGCTGTGGGGATGATGAATTATTGTGGGCTAACCTGGAAGTTGGTGTCGCCCTGGTTCCCTCGACAAAAAGCTTTAGTTTATGATACTTAGATGTTTTGTTCAGCAAGTTAATCCTCACAGGAGGAACAACACTTTTGTGATTTCAAAGCATAAATGAATTGCTAGAATAAAAAAAAAAACTAATGTTGGGCTATAAACAGACTACAGTGCGGTCGCGTTACATTACTGTACACGTTTTCTGTAAATAAATAGATCAATCTACAAGTTGTAAAGTTAGAGTCAGAATAGTTTGCCACTAAAGTCGGCCTGTAAAGACGGACTGGTGAGTAGATGAGTCTCCGTGTTCGGTGTGTTGACGTTTAATGTCCCCGACACCTTCTGTAGTCTCATTTAGCCGCTTGTTAGACACGTAAGTGTTTTCTAATTCTGTTGTGGGACATTTAATGATGACAAAACATGTAAATATATCAATACCCATTCAAAAATCCCATTGACTTTGAGACGAGGGAACTGGAAGTGCTAAAACGCGAACTGATTTCCAGGTTTTAGGACTATTGCAATCGAGCTCTGTGTGTGTTTGCTAGCAGGTGGAAACTTGGTTAGCAGCAGTTAGCGGCGACTCTGAGTATGAATTCAACATGTGGCAAATACTCAGATATTGCACCTTTTTTAAAAATGTGTAGATGTACACAGTCTGTTCTGTTACTGTTCAGACAGCAGCCACAAGAGATCATAACACAGACTGACTGTAATAATACGTAGTAGTTGTTTACAGGCCTGTAAAATGTTGATTCAGAGCTACATGTTAACTGCTGTTCTCTGGTGGAGTGCACAAATCAATTTGGGGTAGAAAACTTAAATAATAAACTTTATGACTCCTTGAATGCTGTAAAAATCATTGATGTGTAAAGCACTGGTGTGGAGGATTTTTCTTTCACATTTCTGTGTTATATTTGTTTGTATCCGCTGCCCACTCACTTCTCTCCTCTCTCGCTCTTCCAGTGCTGGAGCGGTGCTATCCGAAGGAGGTGCAGGAGCTGTATGATGTCATGAGACGATTCGCCAGAGTGGTTGGACCGATTGAACATGACAAATTCATTGAAAGTCACGCACGTTAGTATCTGGCTGAGTACACATGGATGGGCTCTGAAACTGTGTGCAACAGGCACAAACAGAGAATTAATTTAACTCAGCGATGCTCAGTGGTCGTGGCCTCAAAGATGTCTGTGGGAAGGTACCGTCAGCCACTACCCTCTTCTCTTTTTCTGAGGAGACTCCCAGTATATTTGTTGGTACAAATTAAAGGAAAAACAAACATACCACTGTGAGCTTTCAGAACAGCTTCAGTGTTGTTGGCTCACAATAGCTCATGAATCCGACAGAGTTCATTATGTGCATTTATTACACTTCTTTACACATTTATTTGGGTTTTTTCTTAAAGGTCCAGTGTTCAGTTGCTCTCAATCTGCAAACTTACAGCTAGATGCCACTAAATCGTACACACTGGACCTTTTAAAGTAAAAGCTTTCTGAAATCCTGCTTATTTGTTTCTGGTGGAGAGTAACATGAGAAGACTAATACCACTCTTATCTGTCCTTTTTAAATATATGGTTACAGTCAGCAGCCAGTTAGCTTAGTTTAGCTTAGCATAAAGATCAACAGCTGGAAAACCCTCCAACAATTCGCCGTTTAGTGGATGGTTATGTGCCGGACTATTTTGTTGGCTCTGATCAGTCGCTAGGCAACCAGCAAATAAGTTACTGGTCATCTTCAAGAAATAGTCCAGCACATGAGTATCAAAACAAGACACAATGAGCATTTCATTATCTTGTTAGTAAACATTTGCTTCTCTACGTGAAGGATAGAGCAGTTATCAGCCGATGTGTAGCAGTTTTTCCGATTATCGGTATCGGTGATTTTTGTGTCTGATCATCGGTAAATCCAGAAGATGGAAACCTCAACATTGTACTTTTGGTCTCCACCAACTCCTGAGAGGATTTCTGGCTTTTTACCTGCGAAATGTCTTCAGTGTTCACCAGCGGGTCACTTACTTTGGCTGTACGCTGTTTGGTGCTGAGCAGGTTGTGTGCAGAGAATTCTTCAGGAGCTTTTTGGCGCTTTGAGAGCGGCGAGAGTGAACGGAAACTGTAAAGTCGCAGACCAGACAGCTAAACAGAGAGGTCTGTAAAGCCAAGGAGAGCTGACAGAGCCAGGCTAGCTGTTTCCCTCATTACCAGTGTTGATGCTGCTGGCTGTAGTTTCATATTTAACAGACAGAAGTCTTATCTCTTCGGTCTTCTCATTAAACTTCCCGCCAGTAAGTGAATCAGTTTCCCAAGATGTCAAACTTTTCCTTTGAATTATTCGTCAACAGCACGCACACACTGTACGTGTATAAATAGACATTCATGGTTCGAACTCCTTACAAAACAAAATGCTGATTCATTGTGTTGGACGAGGTGTTGAGGCCGGTGAGACTTGAGCTTCAGTTGTGTGAGACGGAGTTGAGGGTGCTCTCTCTGCAACATCAGCGCAGATTTGCCTTCATCTCTTTTTTTTCTCCTTCCAGTGGAGTTTGAGCTGAGGCGAGAGATCCGCAGGCTGCAGGAGTACAGAAAAGCAGGGATCAAGTCTTTCTGCAGTGAGTCTAATGTGACCTTTTCACTCCTGTTCAACTTCACCCCATTTTAAAGTTGCACGCCTCAGCAGGGAAAATGTATTTATATTCAGATTGGAGCTACGCTGAAGTCTTTATTATGAATTTGGCTCTAAATTGTTTTAATTATTATTTGCTGCAGCAGCACAGTGTATCAGGTCTTTGGCTCGTTTGTTAATGCATGGCACACAAAGGAAAACTCGACTGAATATTTCATTGAGCTGCTGGATCGGCTGCTCTTGGAATAATATCAGAAAAATGCTGACAGAATTAATGAAAGATGTGAATATTCCCTTTTTATAATGAAATATTTCAGTAAATGAAGTAAAAATGATGTTGCCTCACCTGATACCCACACATCAGCCCGTCCAGACACAACATACTGCTTCTGAATCCCTTCCTGCGATGTGTCCGCTGACCTTTCTGTAACTGCTCTCAGGTGCCAGGGTGTATGAGCGGGTGAAGCGAATGCGGGAGGATGAGCGGAGGAAGCGGACCATGTTGTGTGACGTGCTGCAGTACATCCAGGACGGCAGAGCTTGCCAGCAGTGGCTCAGTAAACAGGCTGCAATGTGAGACTTCAAACTTCCTCCTTGTTACCCAGCGTGTGATAGAGGAGCCGGAGAAGTCGCGCTCCCTGGAGACGCTGACCTCTATCATCATGCTGAACACCAGGCGTGCTGAGATGAAGAGAGCAGACATTTATATTACTGTGCATCCCACTTCAGCCTCCGTCTCTTCGGTATTTTTAGTCTTTTTAACGCTCCACTGCTCTTGTTTTTTCATGGCGAGGCCTTTTTCTTTGGGTGCTTTCCAAGTTCTTCTAATTATTCTACCTTTTTTAAAAAAAAAAATCCTGAATGCGATGATTCATCTTTTTTTGGATGACGATCCTGGAGTGAGAGTAGCGAACAAAGCCTAGAGATGCTGTGTGTAAGTGGGACGTGTGTATAAATAAGATTGCAGAGATGCTAACACTTTTCTTTCTGATTACAGAGATGCTGGCATCACTCCAGCTGTCACAACAATCACAGTGTCGGGTACGAAGCCTCTCTCCACCTTTGCCTCTGTACTCCCTCCTCTCTGTCTCTCTCTGGCATGGCCCCAGGCACAGGCACATTAATGCAGACGCTCCTCCATAAATACACTCAGAAAATAGGCCCTACATGCATATTTATCTTCCTGCTTTTCATTCAGATGAGTTGCCTTTCCTTAACCTCTAGAGCTCGAATGGGACGCACGCTCCCACGCGGCTATATTTACACAAATTGCACACTGTAAATATTTGTTCCCATTTCTTCTAAGCAACAGAATTAACTGCATGTTGTCAGCCTGCTATTATGTTATTTGATGTGTAGACCAACACTGGTGCCGCTCGCCTGTTTTGACTGTTGTTGTATTTCTGCTCCGCAGCTACAGGCAGGCGGAGCGCCCCGCCTCTCAACCTGACCGGGCTGCCGGGGACAGAGAAACTCAACGAGCGAGAGAAAGAGGTACAGCTCTTTATTTGAAGGGTCACACAGAGAGAGTAAGGCCTCAGTATGCTTCAGATGAACTAGGTTGTCTGATGCGTCGCCTGTTTGCTTTAAAAAGCCAGGCCAGACTTTGTGCTTCAGACACAAGCCAACCTGTACTAAAGTGTCACATCAGTGTATTCAGATGAAGGAAAAGGCCTGAGCTGAATGAACATCTATTACAATGAAACATGCTTAGCTAAGGCAAGTTAAAGTGCTTTAATTAGTGTAAATTCTTGTAATTCTTGAAGAATCTTTATTTGATCACATATCATACAATGTACAACATAATGAAACTGGTATTCTGCATTTAACCCATCCCGAGGGAGAAGTGGGCGCACGTTAACCTAGTTGTCAACATATTTATTTATCAATGTTTGCATTTATTTGATCGTAACAATACAAATGAATATGGCACCATAACACTAGATTAATGTACGATGTAACTACTTTAAGGCGTGTTTAACACTCTTCTGCAGCCCTACTACAATTAAAAACTTGTAGAAGACCAACACCGCACATTTAGTTTTATCTTACCGCTGTAGCTACCCTGAAGTTCACCAGGATCACAGTGTGCAGCTGTGACGCACCGCCGCTATGTTCTCCACAAGGAGTTTTCTCATTGTGGCGCATTTCATGTCGGATGTACCACGAGGAGCCGCTCTGCACTAGAAAACCTGGACCCAACAAAAAGGCAGGTCAACGTGCAAAGATTCCCGTGCTCGGTATCGCCACCTATCAGCAACTTCAGACATCGCAGCATATTTTTAATCAACATTTGATCGCAGACTATACATTTTCCTAACTATATAAGATTTATCTTGCTGATTTAACATATATAATGAAGATCTACAGCATGTGACTGTTCTTCATGTGAGGAGTGGTGGTATCTAATGATGCACCTCGTATGGATTTCACAGGTGTTCGTTGTGTATTCCCTTTGGTTTCACTAAGGTCGCCTTCTTGAAATTACTCCAGTCAGCTTTTTTCATGGAAAATTCACACTTCTGATGGGCAGGTACAAAAATAGGACAGGTGGGATTTACACAAGCTGTGAGGACGGGCATAGTGGGAAACAAAATGTTACATTATACTACAGCAGACACCAAGAGAGAGCGCCGCTAACATTTCTGGAGAGCTGCATGGTGTCAGTTACCTAGAGAGAGAGAGAGGTAACAGCCAGGCTAGCAGCTCTCTGAGGCTGTACTGTAGCTAAATTTTACGTTAAATGTTTTCAGTATCAGTGTTTTGGATGCTGTCAGGTGATCTGGTCGGCACTTTTAAGCATACTGAGGTTTTATTTAAGACATTTCATATGCTTTCAATTGTTGTCGATGTCTCTTGCTAACCCTTTTTGTTCTTGTAGTTGTGTCAGGTGGTGCGGTTGGTGCCGGGGGCCTACCTGGAATATAAGCAGGCGCTGCTGAACGAGTGCAGACGGCAGGGAGGGCTGCGGCTCGCTCAGGCCCGAGCGCTGATCAAGATCGACGTGAACAAGACTCGCAAAATCTACGATTTCCTCATTAAAGAGGGCTACATCACGAAGGCTTAGCAGCGTTTGGTTTGACCACAGAGGAGATTAAATCGTGGCTCTTTTTTTTTTTTCTTCTAATCTTGTAAACATAAGCTTTTGTTTCGTCAGAGGTTCATATTGTTGCTGCTCCTTTGAAAGTTTGTAACATTTGTGAGATCTGGTCGTGTTTTTGAGTTGGAGATGTGTTTAAATGACAAATGTCTTTGTATATTTCTCTGTCAGACGAACAGGGGCTCATATTAACATGAGATGTATTTATTTCTCCTGTCATAAAGTGTTTATGAAAAAATGATTTGGTGTGTGTTGATATTGTAACTTGAACAGATTGGACTGAAATATTCGGTCCAGTAATTTACTTGACATTAAGTGATATGTAACCAGTGACCGAATGTAACTAAGTACATTTACTTGAGTACAATTTTGAGGTACTTACTGTGTGTAACTAGGCCCACAGGAAATTTGCTATATTTGTATTATTATTAGAGTACCTCACAAATTAAAGGTACACTATGTAGATTTGGAGAAGAAATTAAAACTCAGAAATTTAATATTAAGTGCTTGTTTTTTATATACATATCTATTAATGAGGTAATCTTTTCTATAAATGAATAAACAAACTGTTCTCAGAGGAAAATAAGGTCCCCAGGGCACTGTTTGAAGCTAGAAAGGTGGCAGGGTCCGCCACATGTAAACAAAGTCTAACAGTACAAAATTGTGTTGTCATTTAAGGTCAGTCTGTTTATTCAGACATGAAAACGAAGAGTTTGCTTGTTGAGTTAGTTCAGGCGTAAAAGATTCAGTCTGAAGATTTCCCTCCTCTGATTAAAACGTCTTCTCCAACACTACAGAGCGCTCCTCTAATTAATTTCAGTTAATTAAAAGTCTATCCAGAGAATCTTTTAGTCGGCGCTCAACTGAACATGCAAACATGTGAAATCTGTTAACAACTAAACTTGTTCGGATGTTAAAAGTTTCCAGTAATGAATAAACATTTACTGGACTTTAAATGGAGCAGCTCTTCTAGAAAACTCCTCTGGAAATGAAATCATACTAAACTCTAACAGCTGAAACATTTCTGTCTCCATTACATTTAGTTCTTACCTAAAAAATTCAATACCTGTCAAATGAAGTGTTTTTAAGGTGGACTTAGCTAGCACAGCTTCTTGTAAAACCACAAAACCAAGTATATATACTCATAATAATGTGTTTGTCTGCATAGCACTTTTTAAAATCAAAGTTACAACGTAATAATAGCAAATAAGACCCAAACCTTAAAGTAGGAGCCAGATAAAAAAGTTTATAAATGATAATAAATGTCATCAGTCAGGACAAAGCCTTATGATAAAGTGAGTTTGAAGAGATTTAAAGGAGGATACTGAGTTTTCCTGCCTGAGATCTTAACAGATATCAGCAGGAGTCGGCACCATTCAAGGCTTTTTAAAAAACAATCAGTAAAATCTCAAATAAAGATCTTAAACTCGCAGATAACCAGCGAGGACTGGAGTAAAATGGTCCCCTCTCTTTGTACGAGTTATATTAATCCACTGCAGCTTTAAATTCAAAAACAAAATGCAAACGTGTGTCTGTGAACGAGCTCTACATGTTTCCTGATAATCAACGATAGAGGCTGTGACAGTGGGGTCGGTGAGTTGATCCTTTCTGTCTCCATCTGTGGCCGTGTGGGCGCCGCGTGACGTGGGAGAGCTGTGATGAATCCAACGCAGGCAGGGGACCACCGGCCTCTGACGGGCTTATCTGAGCGGAGAGCAGCCGCCGCATCAACCTGAGCTAACAGCCTGATTATAACGGCAGATTCAGCTTTTGATGATAAGGACAGGACGACCGTGGAGGGAGCGTCTGCACTGAAATGCTGAAATGCAGGGATTTAAGAGGATGTGGAAGAGAAGAAACTCAGACTTTTCTTACACCTCCGCGCGTCTTATCAAATCATGGTTTCCCAGCAAACGAGACGCAGCAGAGTAAATTACTCCTTTCACTTCTGCTCATTTCACAGGATGCAGTTTTCCTCATGTCACACTTGGCGTCTTTACCCGAGACTCAGTTCCAGCCAGCCGCAACAAACCAGGCTTTGATGTGTCCTCTCTCCCTTTTATTTTCTGTTTCGAGCTTATGGCTGCAGATAGTGGCAGTTGGTGTTTGGTCCGCGGTGAAAGCTGATGAACAAATGTGACCTGAATTTTCGGGATTTAAAATGAGGCACTGCAATCAGAACAAACTGCACACTGGCTGAGAAGTCCTTCATATGACTGATGATGAAACCGGCACACAGTTTTTATTATGCAATTACGGGATAACTACATCTCTCCTGATTATGTGTTGCAGCCCATTAACAGTGAAGTTTCTGGCACAACTTCACCTACTTGCAAAGTGCAAGAAAAACAGAAAGCAATTACTACAATTACTACTACTAATAATACTATTACTACTAATAATACTATTAAGAGCAACTTTGTGGTGACACTGATGTATTTTGGGTTGAGGATCATCATTAGATATTCACCAAAAACAGAGAAAAATTTAAAAATTCAAGGTTTTTAACTGTACATGAACACAACATCTAAAAGTGACATCACAGTGGACGGAACACGTCCAACTGTGATGTCACAGTGGTATGAACACGTCCAGTTGTGATGTCACAGTGGTATGAACACGTCCAACTGTGATGTCACAGTGGCATGAACACGTCCAGTTGTGATGTCACAGTGGTATGAACACGTCCAACTGTGATGTCACAGTTGTCTGAACACGTCCAGTTGTGATGTCACAGTGGTATGAACACGTTGAACTGTGATGTCACAGTGGTATGAACATGTCCAACTATGATGTCACAGTTGTATGAACACGTTGAACTGTGATGTCACAGTGGTATGAACATGTCCAACTGTGATGTCACAGTTGTATGAACACGTCCAGTTGTGATGTCAAAGTTGCATGAACACGTCCAGATGTGATGTCACAGTGGACTGACCACAATGGGTCAAACATGGCCACTGATCACTTTAAGATCTATCCATGTGAAAAAAGGTGATGAAGTGCTGCAGTTAACTTGTTCTTGATGCTGGAGTTTAAACTCTTTCTACAAAGTTATTAAAGCTTCAAAATACCTCCAATCCTCCCTCTCATTTGACCCACGTCTAACCCGTCATTGTCCACAGTGAATGTTTCTTTTTAATTCAGATCATTTATTTGAGTTATTATATGCTGCATGTGAAGCTCAAGGTTGGTTTTCCCATTCAGTTCAGCCTCTTCAGCTGCAGAGGAGAGGGTTTGGGTCAAATTGAGCTGAGTGTTCAAATATTCTCAGCATGTTTATGTCTTCCTCCAAGGACACGTGTGTCACAGTCCGTGACTTGCTTTGAATCTCCTCTGACTGAAAGAGAAAAATGTTTAGACGACACCAGCAAGTGACAGGTTGTTTTCAAAGTCAGACGCAACAAGTCGGCAATTCATCAAGTCACAAGGTATTTACCCTTTTTTTCGCTGCACTGAGCACATATTTAGTTACCATCCAGTCTCCATCTCATATTGCCGGTCACGCTGAGCAGACTTCTCACCTGCTTCACCCAGCACATGTTGTGGCATGGCCTCCTCTCCGTCACTACAGAGTCAGTGCTGTAGTGGCAGGAGGAGCAGATGGAGCAGATGTTAGTGTCAATGCTCGGCATGTGTGCAGAGATGCAGCATTTCTCAACCCGCCCACATACTGTCTTCTCAGACACACTGTTTGCCTCCTGCTCTCTGATGGTCTCAGACTGCCTGCAAAGGTAAATTGTTGCTGACTTCTTTTAAGAGGAAACATTGGTCTTCACATACTGAGAGAAAGACTCAAACAGGCACATTTGGACAGTTTGCAAAAGACCTCTAGCATGTCACCAGAGTGGTAGATGATCATGTCATCTGTGTCAGGATTAGTTATTTTCCATCATTTGCCAGAAATCAATATTCAGATCTTAAAATATTGTCCAAAAAAACTGCTCATTTTTGATGTGAAGACAAAAGAAAGACTTGTGTTATTTGTCTGCTTGTTCAGAGAAGGTGAGTTATTATAAGAAGAAATGATAAAGAAAAAAATCAATTGTTCATTTGAATTATAATGAAGGTTTTAGGGTTGTTTTAGCTGTTTATTAGTGTGTGAGCTCTGCAGGTTAAAGAAGTTGTGTATTGTCCTGGTTTGGTGTTTCCTGTTCATCCTCGTGTGTCATGTTTTACTCTCCACTTCCTCTCTTTGTCTCTTTTCCCGCCCTTTCACTGTGTACAGTGTGTCTCATTAGTTAATCACTCTGTGTATTTAAGCCTGAGTTGTTCCCTCGCTCTTTGTTGGTTCACCTGTTCCCCAAAATCAGTCCTGTTTTCTATCATGTGCCTGTTCAACAGTCTTTGTGTATTCCTGTTTTCTTCCGCATGGCTTTACTGTTTGTTCTCTTGGTTTCTTCTTGTTGCCTTTATTGCTTTTTGGACTTTGGTTACCAACATGAAAGCTCGCTTTTTGGTCCTTTAATGCCTCTGTGTGTGTCTTGCATTTGGCATTTAAGAGTCTCAAGAACGATGGATAATCAGGATTATATAAAGTAATGATAATCTCTGTCAGGATTAATTATATTCCTTCGTTTGATTATTTGTATCCTACAGAGCACAGAGAGGAAGGACAGTCATGAAGAAACAGGGGGAATGATGCGACCTCCTCTAAGATACGTGATAATGTTCTGTCATTCAACATCTCTACTTATTGGTTTTCATGGTTTTAAGATAGACGTATGCTCTCATAATCTCGGAGCTATTTTTGTTTATCATAACAGTGAAAGTAGGCTACCGTGCTTTGGGAATTAAAAAGAAAACACGGCTCTCCTGAGAAAAAAATCAATCCGCCGGGTGTTCAGAGCTCCTCGTCTGCCGGTGCGTCATTGATTTTTAACTTTGCTGCTATTCAGGGAAAAGGGGGGGAAAAGATGCCTTCCACATATTTGCTGTGTGTTGGTGTGACTCTCTTTTAAAAGGACAAACTGCAACATACACACACACACACACACACACACACGCCACACGCCCTGCTTCAGCCATTACTGCTGGGTGGTGATTAACACAGAGGTGAACCCATCAACACAAGAGGTTACCTTGGCAACCAGGTCTGTGGCATGCTGAATGCTGGGAGAAGGAGCGGCGGTGGAGAGGAGGGGCAGGGGGCATCACACACACACACACACACACACACACACACACACACACACACACACACACACGCCCTGTTGCTCGTGCTCATTTGCTGGGCAGAAGAGTCGTGACTACCCACAGCCCCACCTCCCCTACCCCTCCATGTGTACGTGCTCTTCCTCCCTGACTCACTATCATGGAAGAAAGGGAGTAAATGTAAGCACTCAGACATAATAATATCAGAAAGAGATGTGATAACCTCGGCCGTTTTCTCTCTCTCTCTCTCTCTCTCCGTGGCTGGATGGTGTCAGGCATGTGTGCGTGAGCTGCAGATGTGTTTGTTTGATGTCACGGCAGCCGCCGATCTGAGCGGCGGGGAGGCTCCATGCTGCGCTGAGCCGCCTCGCCGCTCTCACATGTTGCCACAGCAAACACTTAGATCCCATGTCTATTTACCGCCGTCACAGCTGGCGCGACGGGGGCACCTGTGGGATCAGCAGCAACTTTATTTAGACCCCCCCCCCCACCAAGCAGCACCGGCGCTGACCACAAAGCACTTTCCATTCTCCTCGTCTTACCTCACACACACACATCAGCAGACTGAAATAAACATCTCTAGTGTTACGAGCCAGCTGGGATCATCGTGGATTTGCAGTGCATCTCTTGGTTTACTTTCTCAGGGATATTAATTCATCAACTTGTTAGCAGACGACACTGTGATAATCTGCTGAGGCTCTGATAACACACTCCTCAGGCTGGACTGGACTGTGACGGTATTTTTTTTGCGAAACAGATCTAGACAACTGAAGTAGATGGTGGCGACCAAACGGGTGTTTTAACCCAAACCATGACGTTTTCCCGACCCCAACCGAGTGTTTTCTGTGCCTTAACCTAACCAGAGCATAAGCACAGCGTTATGACGAGAGAGAAATAGAAAATTCAACCTGAACAGAAGTAAAGTTGCAACATAAAGAAACCTTAAGTTCATTTCTCGTGATTGGGTTGGATTTCCTGGATTGTGGTGAACTCTTTATGCACTAATTTGTGCCCTATGTGCATCAATTCCAGTGGAAATGTCTTTATTTTTATGTAAAGAGAAACATAAAGTCTAAATATTAACTGGGACCTGTCTCCTCTATCTCTGTTAAATCTACACCTGTGCCGAGGCTGTTCCTCTGCTTCTGCTCTCGCTCTGAACTCTGAAGTGCTCGCCGTAATCGCCAGCCTTCTCCCTGAATGATTTTTAGCAGCCTGACAGGGACCGGCGTGCTCATAATTCATTGTTTGGATTAACAGATCCCTGCTGGCTCTCAGAAAGAGTAAATAAGTAGCCATAGCTGAGCAGCACAGGTGATTGAGTGTCCATACGTTTGAGAGATGTGCAAAGGATTTTACGGTTAAATCACTGTGGCACCCTCTGCGCTGTCAAGCCCATCAGTTATCTTGTGTTACAGGCGGTCAGGGTTAATCAATGTCACCAGCCGCTCATTCAGAGCAGACAGCTCCTTCAGAACGTGGCTGCAGGTGCTTGTTATTACGGTGATGGTGTCATTGTAAATTTTCAGCCTCCGTGGCAGACTGGAGCCGTATTAAACAGGAGCGTCTTCCCAGAATGCCTCTGACTCATCTGACATTTCAGTCTGAACCCCCAGTCACTGTCTCTGCAGCCTGCAGCTCTGTCGTTCTCCCGCTCTATCTCTCTATCCATCTCCCCACTGTTTCTAATTCAAGGTTAACACTTTTTTTAAACATCGATCATCCCGCTCCTTTTTTTTTTTTTTCTCATTCCGTTCACAGACATTTTGTGTCACCGTTTCCTCGTCTCGTTAAACATTCATCAGGTGAGGTTCAATCAACACGAGCTCTTATCTCCTCTCTGTAAAAAAGAAAGGATGCATAGCATTTCAAAAGCGGGGTCAGAAATTAGTGTCAACAGCTGCCACGCTGGCTCTTTTTGCAGAGGCAGTCACCTTTGCACCAGTTTTTTGTGGTGGTGCCGCCTGGTTCGGCTGCTGTTTGTTTCCAGTTGATTGAATTTGGAATGTAATTAGGAGCGACTCTGAGGCAGGGGCCACGGGTTTATGGATAGTGTAATATCTCCCCCAGGAGCCCTTTGAAATAGGATTGACTTTGGAAGGCATGTCCAATTATGAATTTGTACACGGATATATTCACTAAGGGCGGCAGATGCAGCTGCAGTCTTGAAGGTCTCGGAGTCGGGGCCATATAGATGGACAAAACCTCTCAGCGTCTGGAGCTCGGCGAGGATATCAAGCTGTTTCCTCCAGGGCAGGGCATAATGAGATTTTTGAAATAACAGACCTAAAGAACAGACAGTATGTTTGTTTTCCATATCCACCATGCCCGGGCAACATTTAAATTGGTAATGTGTGCATTTATGTGCGAGCTTAACAAGTGCATAAAATTAGATTTCAAGTCAGGAGCGCACAGAAATGGAAACATATTGCCCGCGCCGCTGTGGAGTGTGATCCGACATGTTTATTGCATCTGTAACTCAGAGTTTACTCTCCGGGTTTTATAAGTTCAAGACCTGAACATGATCACAGACGTCCATGGAGGCATTCAAATAAACAGTTGAATGTTGAGCTACTGTATCAGGTGTTGCTCTCCTGTCACTTGCACGTACAGCTGTCTGTGGACTCTCTGTGAACCTTCAGGTTCAGTAAGTAAATATAGCGCATCAGTTTTACTGTCTGGATGCTAAACAGCACGCCAGAACACTGAGCTGCATGTTGCAGTGTGAGTTATTTTACCGACTGCCATTAACTGTAGATCTGCACTGCAAAATACAGCATTTTAAACTTCAATTTGACAATGACATTATCAACATCTTGATTGATCAATCGATCACTGTTCAGTTATCTATATGAACAAATGCATGATATACTTTCACCAACTGTACGCCGGAGAGGCTGTCTTCACCTGTATCCATTTGTTGGTGTGTTGGTTGGTTACTTTCACTCTTTGTTGGTTAGTTGGTTTGTTGGTTGTCTGGTTTGTTTGTTTGTTTGTTTGTTTGTTGGTTTGTTGGTTTGTTTGGTTGGTTTGTTTGCATGTTTGTTTGTTTGTTTGTTGGTTGGTTGGTTGGTTTGTTTGCTTGTTTGTTGTCTGGTTTGTTTATTTGTTTGTTTGTTTGTTGGTTTGTTGGTGTATTTGTTCGTTTGGTTGGTTGGTTTGTTTGTTGGGTGGTCGTCAGTTGATTGGTTTGATTGTTTTGCGTGTGTGTTTGTTTGTTTGTTTGGTTTGTTTGTTTGTGTGTTTATGTGTTTGGTTGGTTGGTTTGTTTGTTGGGTGGTCGGTCAGTTGGTTGGTTTGGTTGCTTGTTTGTGTGTTTGTTTGTTTGTTTGGTTGGTTTGTTGTCTGGTTTGCTTGTTGGTCAGTTTGTTTGTTTGTTTGTTTGTTTTGTTGGAAACTTGGATGGAAGATGGGTCTTGGCCCAGAATGGACCCCATTACTGTTTGATGTGGATCTGGATAACGGGACGGCTCCAGGGTCTCACTGCTGTGAAAAGGCAGAGAATAAAACCTGCTTGTGTTAATAAGTAAGCAGCTTTGTTACTTACTGATTTAGTAGAAAGAGTCCCAGTGATCTGAGAAAACAGACGTCGACACAACACTGGCGCTCTCCATCGAGTCCATCTGCCTGTCAGCAGAGTTATTTTGTTCTTTTTCTTTTGCAGTGTAGAGTTTCCACATTCACTCCAGTTATTCCACCGTTACCGTACTATAGCAACCTGGGAAAACACAACCTCAGTGCGTCTTCCCTCACAGACCTGCTTCCTTTGTGCTGTAATGTGACCTTCATGTTTGCAGAAAAAATCCACCCTGCTAACTTCACTTGATTACACAAGGTCTTTGCTAATAATATGTTGGATTCTTGGTCATGCATATTTTCAGACGCATTTAAATTTCACAGGACACCAAGATCATGCCCATGTGTAATATTTCTGTGAATGTGTTTTAGACTGTTTTAAGTTAAAAAACAAAATAAATTAAAGGGGGTTTGGTGTTTTATCCACCAGACTGGCTGATCAGTGTAGAGAAGGCTTTGAAACAACATTTATGTTGTTATGTGTACATGTGAAATTTGGTGATTTCTTGAAATACGTACATTTTTGACAGTATGTTTCTCTATGTTGCTGCTGGTGTGCTCAGCGTTAAGATTTTCAGCTCCACTAACCTCAGGAAAACAATCACAAGCAACATTTTGAGGGGAAACAAATTGCTTCTTGTTTAGAGAGAGAAAGCCATCAACATTGCATTTCAGTGAGGCTTTGGTGATTCTCCTTTGCAGACAAGAGGTTTGTTTGTTCTGTAGTTGCATCTCACCAATACTTTTCAGCATTGTGCTTTGGGGAGGAGCTTGATCCTCCCATCGCTTTCTGTATGAAGAATAAATGATGCCTCAGATAGAGAGAGAGAGAGAGGAGGAGCACAAACAGATTCTGCATATGACAGGTGATTTGTTTCACCTGTCACTGAACATACACACTGTATCAGAACAAAATGTGCTTTCCTGTGATGTGATGTCACCTGTATGTACTGCACAGTGCTCTCTCTTAGAGACACTAAAACATGGTGAACACGGCTAAGACACTTGTTGTTTCCACAGTCACTGACTCATACAGTAAATGTTGGAAAATGAGGTGTGTTCATCATTTTATTTAGTTTTTCTAAATGCTGCGCAGGTCACGATGTTTTTCTTAACTTGCCCCTTTTTCTGTAGTTGCAGTGTCTTGAGCTCTCCGGGCCACCGTACACGTCAGATAAAGTATAAATCTGACTTCTTTGCAGCTTCTCAAAGTTTGTTTTCAAGTGTAGTACGGGCTCATTATGGGCCTTCGAAGGTGACTACTGTGCTTACTAATTGTCAAGTATCAGTGGGTATTTTCTGCCCTCCGACCTCAGGGGGCAGTAATGATCTCATTATGGCTCGGTGCACCAAACTAGGCGAGTAAAACCAAGTCCTGTTCATTTCTATGAAAGCTGCTCAGTGGCTTTCTGAAGCCAAAAAAGACTTCCCGGGTTTGAAAACACCCTGATCGTCCTTGTTGTTCACACGAGAGACTTCTGCCGACCGAGCCGGCTAACTTCCGGTTTTGCGCCCAGCTAACTTGGACAGGGATGAAAATAATTTAATCGGCTCTTCTGGACTTTCCACATTTTATTGGACCGTGTGGCTCAAATTCTGACAGTGAAACGAGTCATTTTCGAGAGGGTTGTGACACTCACTCTGCCGCTCTCTCACCAAGCTTTCATAGAAATGATCCTCCGACGCTGTATCCAGATTTCACTTCATAGATCCCAGAGGAAGACGCCGCACTAGGAAACTATTTATGCTTTATTAGAAGTGCTTTCATGTTTCAGTTGAAGAAGAGAGAAACCTTCGAGGATGAGGACTAACTGGTTGGTCTGATTCAACCTATGTAGATGTTTCCCCACTTTTCTTTCTGTTTAAAGAATACTTAAAAGACAGTTGGTTGTAAAAAAAGAAAACATAGAAATGTAACTTGCATCCTCAGTATAAAAGCCTCCACTCTCCTCCATGAGTGCCTGCTCCTCCTCCGTGTGGCACTGCGACTTCCTCAAGTTGAAAAAAGCAATAAAAAAAAAAATTGTCTCTCTCCGTTCACTAGCGTACAACGTTTGGTAGTGACCGGATCCCATGGAGATCCCACGGATCCCAAGGCGTTCCCCTTCCGGTTTGCTCCATGGGAACGGAAACCTTGACGACGCTGTATCCAGATTTCCCTTTATAGATCCACGAGGAAGACGCCACATTGGGAAACTACTTTGACAAGCTGCACGAGGATGAAGATTTATGCTTTATTATTTTAATGTTTCAGTCGAAAAAAGAGAGAAACCTTCGAGGATGAGGACTGACTAGTTGGTCTGATTCAATGTAGATGTCTCCCTTCTCTTTTCTTTCTGTCTAAAACAAATAAATAAATGTGACTTGCATTCTCAGTATAAAAGCCTCCACTCTCCTCCATCAGTGCCCCCTCCTCCTCCTCTGCTGTGTGGCACTGATCACCCCTCATACCGAGGCAGCGCTGCCCTGGACACGCCGCTCCTGCCAGCGGAGAAGCAGGCGGATGCACCGATGGCTCGTCTTTCTGTTGACTTTCACAGTATGTTGTTGCGTGTCGCGGTTTGTCTCCCACCACCTGGCCCGTCGCCATCCTCCCCTCTTGGCCGCGTGTACGCTCGGACCGACTGAAGGGTTGATGTCCGGAGTGTGAGAGCAGCCCGGCGGCTTGGTGCAGGCGGCGAAGGCGCTCTGGAAACCTCCATCTCTGCCCGACCCAGAGTCGTAGGTAAGTTGAGTGTTTTACATGTGATGGAGGCAGTTTGTCGGCGTCATTGCGAGCCCGAAAACAAGATGGTTTTAAACTTGAAATCAAACAGAGCATGGGTGTGTTGTAAAGAGATTTACGTGCATGTTTTCGGATGTAAGGTGGGTGAAACTGAGGGAAGGAGCGCACCTGCCGCCCCGCAGAGGACGCGGTGCTGACTGCGCTCCCGCCGGGACTCTGCTTTATTTGAATGTATTTCACACTTATTACGAGCCATTTCTATTTCCGACACCTCAACTTGTTCACGCACGCACATCTCGCGTCACGCGCACGAGGGCGAGCGGCGCGTGCGCAGAGGAGCGCCCCCCCCCGCCACCACCACCAGCAGCAGCACCAGCTTTCACGGCTCGAGCATAAATGATTTAAACTTGTGGAGTCATCCACTGAAAGCTACACAGCAGGTGATAAACTGAGGAGGATGTGTGAAATATTTAAAGTTCCTGAAAACAGCAAAAATAAACGTTAAGGGTTGAAATAATTCAGGGCTGTGTGCGTGGATGCGAGAAATAAAACCCCTAAAACGAGGCTGTAACATATGCCGAATTTACAAGGAAGCCCAAATTATTCAGGATTTGTCAGAGACATCGATTCACACAGCTTTTAAAATTTTTCCAAACTCAACAACTCACAAATTGAGCGTTTTTACAAGGGAGTCTGGTGAATTCCTCCCCCTTTTCATCTCCTTGCTGTTCTTGACTGTGGTTGGTGTGGTTTTGATGTTGTGTTGAATCAGATACATGTTGTCCAATCATTCAAATGATGAAAAAAACATGAATGTTGTGCACCATTGACTATGACCGCATCATATAGACTGACCCCGCCACACCCCCAACTGTGACTGACTTCCCGCCTACCTGGATGTGTAGCCTGATGTGGGTAGTAATGGTCTAATGATCCTCCTTTAAATTTAAAATTGTTAGAGCTGGACTGATATATGATATTTAGGGCAGAAACCGATATTAGGAAGTGATCTGATTCTGATATCGGCCAATACGTGCACATTTTCTGCAATAATCCCTCTAATGCGGACACTTGTAACAAGTAAACTTACAGTTGAGCAATTAACTTTATTAGCTAAAATGACAGAATGACACATTTCTCTGCATGATGATCTCTAAAATCAAGAGTTTTAATATAAGAGTATATCGGGCAACATACGCGGATACTGCATACTCTGAAAATTGTCAGGGCTGCAACTAACAATACATTACTTTATTGAATCTGCCGCTTGATTAAGTAGATAATTTTGTCTTTAAAATGCTGCAAAAATGGGCCCGAGTAAGGTTTTTTTCTTTAAATATTTCTTAAAAACTCGAAGACGTTCAGTTTTCGCGTCAGAGTCGACAAAGAAAAGCATCCAGTCTCACATTTAAAAGGCTTGAGGTGTCAATTTTCTGCATTTTTGCTTGAAAAATGACACGCGGCTCTACGGTCCGACCATTTTGGTTGTACATGAGCCCAAAAGTCTTTTAGGTGTGCAACTAAACATTTAGTTACTTAGTACTTAAATACTTTTTAGCAAACAAAACAACAAAAACAAAGCAAACAGATCCCAGTATCGCAGTAAGACAGAGGTTTAAAGAGTTATTTGAGTTGGTCAAGCACTTAAAAATATCAGAACTTACTAACTTTTTATAAAACAGTTGACGATATTGCAAATTCTTGTTTTTGTTCCTGTTTACAATCATTTACGTAATGAGTTAAGAGATTAAATTAAAATGCAGGCTACTGTTGGGTGCACCTGAATGAAATAAAAGGCGCACCAGTGCAGCCAGTGTAAAAAAAAGTTTGCGTGGAGCGCTGCTATTAATTAGTTTTCAAAAATAGTTGCAGATTAATTTTCAAATGTACTAATCGTTTCAGCTCTATTAGATATTCACCGCTTGTAGCAGCAATTATGTGTAATGATGAGTCTGTCTCATTAGATTGTTCAGCCGTGTGTCATCTTTTCATTGTTTAAAACTGAAGCAGTGTCGGTTTATCTGCCTCATCCATCGACTGTAGTGATGGATGTTCCTACAAATGTCTCTTTTCATGGAAAGATGAATCCCACGGCTGCACACGGGAGGTTCCTGTGTGAAATATGTCTGAAGACCTGAAAGGAAAGATGTATGTGCGGTGTCGGGAACGTACAGTACGCACGCTCGCCGCCTGACATGTGGCCTCGTCTCAGGCTGTTCATGCGAGTTTACACGTGTCGGTGTGCGACACGGTGAGGTGTAACATTGTGAGCCGAGCGAGCGGCACCCAGTCGCTGCTGTCGCAGGAAGGCGCTAAAGCCGAGCCCTGTCCTCAAGAGGAATCCGTCCCTGAATCTACCTCTCCGCAGCTGACATTGAAAAACATTCTTGTGGTTTGAGGGTTGTAAAAGCTGCACTCAGGTGTGTTTGGATGAATTTGAGAAGCCGTGTCCATCATTGCTCCTCGTTTTCTCCTGCTGCAGGGTGACTTTCAGAGATCTCTCAGGCTGAATACATGAATTTCTTCCCCAGTTATCTCAGTGGTTTCATTCATTCATCTCATTCTGTGCTGTGAGGGAGTGTCGGGCAGGAATCTGATGTCAACCAAGTCCGAGCTGAGATCCGGTTGTCTTTGAAGCTTTTGGCATTAAGTGTCAGGAGAGCGCCGTCAGATTTGCCTCTCTAGTTTTTTCCTGCAGGTGGGTCACGTTTCCAATTTGCGTTAGCGAAGGTGGAACCGGACCCCCGAGGAATCTCCCTGCTGAGAGACTAACGGAGACGTGCGTAAGAAGATTTGTGAGGCGGGACCACCTGTTGACAGACTGACTGAGAGGAGGGAGACGGCTGAACACCAAGAAGAAATGTAGTTTGTGTTAGTCAGGATGTGCAGTAACACAGTGTTGCTCCACTGACCCTCCTCTGTGGCTATTTTTTTTGAATCCTCAGATTAAATTTGATTGACAGGAAGCTGCAGTATTCCCACTATCTCAGACATTACAGTAGATCTCTCCGTGGCGACAGCCTCTGCATAATTCTCCCTCCTCCGCTCTCTGCAGCCTCACTCCTGCCCTGCCCGGGGTATAAATAACCATGTGGATGGAGCAAATCTCAGCAAAGCCCGGCGCTGTGGTACATCAGCACTTTGGAGAGTGCCAGGGATTATTTGGTGCTCTTATCTTCCCTCGTGTCTCCGTTGATGCTTCTGTCTTACCCCCGTGGTCAGTAGTTGGTACTCGTCTCAGCTGGCGGTATATATATGTTATCTGTCTCCATGAATTAATGCATCAGCTGAGCGTCCCACTGAAACAGAAAATGTCCTCTGTGCGTAGTTTTTTTTAGATTTGGCAAGATGTCACAGTTCTTATAGACGGTACCAGACTCTGAATCACTGCTCGGATAACTCTGGTGTTTGCTCATTGATCGCAAAAACAACAGAGTTGAGTTCTTTAGATGGGATTAGAAAGGCGATTTACAACGACATAGATTGCTGAAATAAATTTGTTGGTCACTTTTAGGAGCACGACATGCTGTAAAATCACTTAACTGAAGTGTGAAACGGGTGTTTACGAGCTTCGTTTTGGGAGATAAAACCAAAACAATAAGCTGAAAGATGCTGAACTGCAGACTTGGGTGATATTTCTGTGTTTATCAATAAAAACTGCATTCATCCATGTAATCACACACTAATAGAAAAACATTTTAGACTCTTAAGCTCGAATATCAACACTTGTTTTGGACTTTCGTGTCGATGATGTTTCGTCTTTTCTTCGGTGTCGCTCAGCTTTGCTTCCAATCGGCCCGGTGGCGACTCGTGGTGTTGCAGTTAAATCAAGGATTTAAAAATCGCTCTTCTTATTTTGTTTCACGGCTGCAAGCCCCTGAACAAACAGGAAATGGCCACTATAAAGGCCATGCGAGCGCGAGTAATGAAGTGGAAACCAATAACTAATAATTATTTTCACGATCAATTAACCTGCTGAGTTAATCATCTGCTCAAGTTGACGTCTTCAAATACTCCAATATTATCAATTTACTGTCACATAAGAGGAAGAAAAACCAGCAAATCTTCACTGGAAAAAGCAAATGTTTGGTATTTTGGCTCGAAAAAGATCATCACTAATATTATTCTGTCAATCACTTAATTGATCGGTTGTCACGGTTTGAGTCAAGTCAGACAAAAGCGTTCAACGCAGACAAAGAGAGTGGGAGATGTTTCTCCTGCTGAGTTTATATGTTGCATTTGATGCATCGTGCAGACAGTCTGTTCACGGCGTTTCTCTGACCGCCTCCTGATGTGGTCCGACGGTCGGACTCGTTTTCCAGAGTCTGGATATCTGCGTGTGTTGTCTCGTTACCAGCGGCGACCGGTGTGGAGGAAGGTGGAATCATGGCAACCATTTCAGAGGCAAAGTGCAGCATGATTGGCAACCGGGAGCGAGCCAGACTGAACAGGGAGGGAGGGGAGTGTTGTTTTTAGCCTTTGATCCTTTTTTTTTTCTCCGTTTTTTTTTTTTTTTTTTTTTCTGAAAGAGAAGCAGACCACGCTGAGGTGGCAACGCTGTGATCGATAGGAGGAGAGGGTGTAGAGGAGATAGGTGAATTTCTTTATTTTTTTACTTACTTAGAAGGTGACGAAGAAGCAAGGAAGCTCCAAACCCTCTGGGAGGTTAATGTGTAGAAAAACAGTATTTCTATTTGTACTGGATACCTTCTTTTCTTTTTCATGCCAACATGAGGCAATAAAATCCTTAAACAGAGTAGTGAATGTCTTGTAGGGAAAAATAAAAGATTTGACTGCTGATGTTTTTTAATTTTTGCCTTTTGTGATGTAACATTTAAAGCAGTGATTCCCGGCCTTTGTGTCTTGTGACCCATCGATATGCCTGATGTTTTCCCTTCCTGTCCACACAGCCTTCCTTTTACAGAGATGAATAGACGATAAAGCAGGGTATGCTTTAGGGTGTGGCTACCTTGTGATGGACAAGTCCCTACCAAGGCGTGTCCTTGAGCTCCACCCTCTTGCCTCGTGACTGACAGCAGCACTACAGTCCATCATGTCAACTGTGACATGTCGTGTTTTAATGTTTTAATTCAACTTAACTTTTCTTATTTTAAAGTTTAACGTCAAAATAAAAAATGAAATAACTCTTCAGCTGAGTGAAACAGGAGATAAGATACAGAGGCGACAGTTTAAGTACCATTTCCACATCACAGTCCTGCAAATGTTTCACAATAAAGGCCCTGCTAAGAAATTAGTGGTTTCTATTCACTGACATGCTAGATGGCTTTTAATTTGAAACACACAGGAAGTGTTGAGTTTGTATACTCGAATAAATGAAACCAGAAACCTACCCAACCCTAGCATATAACACATTATTTCTGGTTCCTCTCCTGTTAAATAATACACCACGCAGTGTTCGCCCAGAGGACGGGACCCACTGATGTACGGGATGTGGTGCAAACCTGTCGCTGGATCACAAAGTTTCGGTTTCATTGTGTTGTCAGTCATGCAGATGATTTAAAATGTACGTCTTTCCACTCGTGTTTGTGATTACAATTCAATTAACAAGAAAAATCAGAGTGTGTCTCTGCTGTCTGCTCCCAGGTGACAGCAGGTGACTTTTTTTCCTGCAGGTTGATTTCCAGTTGAAAGCAGTTGACCCGTGAGTCTTGTTAACCAGACTGTAGCAGAAAATGAAAGAAAAAGACCTGCCGGCCAGACCGGTGCACACTGTGTGGATGACGCACGACAAGTGCAACAGCGTATGCAGTAGCGCCTCGAGCTGTGGGCTCTCTGCTGATAAAGTATAAACGCAGGAGGCTATTTCTATCGTATACAGTGCAGCCAGAAATGTCACAATACAGCTCCTATAATATCTGCGTTGTGCATCCTCATGTTCACGTTACAGCTCATTAATGGACGGTAATTTTGGAAAAAAGAGAACAGAATTAAGATGAAGAAACTTAAAATCAAGCGTTTTATCAGCACACTTTGGTATGATCGTGCAGTATATGATTACTTTCCACCCTGCCGTTTGGTGCGATCCAAAATGACATTAACAGCAGCAATAGCCAGAGAGACGAGAGATGTAATCTGTATGTGAGGGCTGTGGATGGATGAACATGAGATGAGGTGAGTGTATGCCTCAGGGGGGGTCTGCGCTCACATGGCAGAGGGAGTCACGTCTCAGTGTGCAGCACGGAGGCCATTTGACCTGAATGTAGAGAAACGTACAGCAGTGATGGACCGAGCTCTGGAGCCGAGATGCAAACTGACTTGAATTATCAACTACAGACTGACTGATGCTTAATTGATTTGTCTATGTGGTGTTTTTATAGTTTAAAGATTTCCCAGAAACGTCTGTCTCAGCACAATGCCATCCAATAAAAAGGATTGTAACACTCTTGTTCAGGAGTCTCTGCAAACAGCAGTGATGTTACTCGTCCTTGAGAGGTGTTTGTCAGCCTGAGCGCTCAGCCTTCAGTGAAACCGACAAATGTTTAATTTAGATTGAAGTGAAATCTGTTTGTGTGTTTCAGGAGCTGTCCGCCTGGTCCTGCTGCACTACTATGACTGTGAGCCCCTGAAGATTTCTCTCTTTTAAAAACGATTCGCCGTCCTTCCTGAAGCCGACTTGATTCCACGATGGGTTCCCGCAGCCAAGGCTTCTTCCACCACCACCACCACCACCACCACCGTAGCTCCATGGTGCCCACTGCGGTGCCGAGGCTGCTGCCTGAGAGCAGCAGCCTGCTGGGGGGCATCGCGCAAATCACCCCCAACCTCTTCCTCAGCAGAGGGAACGTAGCGTCCAACCGCAGCCTGCTGCTGTCCAAAGGCATCACCTGCGTGGTCAACGCCACCATCGAGCTCCCCAACTTCAACTGGCCTCACATGGAGTACGTGAAGGTCCCTCTGGCGGACATGCCTCACTCCCCCATCTCCTTGTACTTCGACAGCGTGGCCGATAAGATCCACAGCGTGGGACGAAAGCGAGGGGCGGTGCTGGTGCACTGTGCGGCCGGCGTGAGCCGCTCGGCCTCTCTGTGTCTGGCGTACCTCATGAAGTATCACCGCGTGTCTCTGGCCGAGGCACACGCCTGGGTCAAAGCCCGCCGCCCCGTCATCAGGCCCAACGGCGGCTTCTGGCGCCAGCTCATCGAGTACGAGAGGAAGCTGTTCGGTAGAAACTCTGTTAAGATGGTGCAGACGCCCTACGGGGTCATACCTGATGTTTATGAGAGGGACCGCAGGAGCCTGGCTCCGTACTGGGGCCTGTGATGGAGAGGCCGTGCCAACCGTCCACGCGAGGGATCGAGGAGGAAGATGAGCCCTCTTGCCCTCCTGGACTGCGGGTTCAGGAGAGGCGAAGTGAGACGCGTGTGATTGTACGTCTGTGTGAAGCTTATTTAACGATTACTGGTGGACAGAAGGAGTGGAACCAATCACTGGTTGTTGATGCTGCTGCTGTTCGTCCAACCAGTCGATTTAGTCTTTGAGTGGGAGCAAGGCGACTTCAAGCCCAGAACCTTTAGGACCAAAGGATCAGTTTGGACCACAATGATGTCAGACACCAAAAACAAGATGAAGCGCTCAGAGTGTGGAGGTCGGTGCCGTCTGTCTCTTGGTGTGTGTTTGCGGCTCCAGTGGAGGACGAGCGCGCTCTGACAGCGATGTGACTGAAGTCCTTTTCCTGACGTGATGTCATGTGGTGGTATTGTGCCAGTTTTGCAGTAGTCTTTAGTGTGAGGGGCAGCAGCATGCTCTGAATTTATGGTAGCATTTAAGATAAGTGTACAGAACAACAACAAAAAAAAAAATAGACAAATTATTTTATCCGAATGTACTGATAGTGAGCAAAAAATAGTTATGGCACACTTTAAAGATGTTAGTATATCTGCCTTTTTCAAGGTGAAAATCTAGAAGATGTGAGCTAAAAGTCAAGGTTTAGGGAAAGTTCCTGTGTAACACAGGGTCGACTGTTCCATCCTGTGACCACACTATGTTATTGTAGTGCTATTGGATGCTGTATTAAACAAAAAAATAATCTGCCGCCCAAAGGGAAGCGGTAGCTCTGTGATAGATACTTGGAAGAGTATTTTCTATCCAGCTGTTTTTGCCTTGTGTCCATATTCAGGTAAGGTTGCAAAGAGATCAGAAACACATTTACTTCTCCGTGTGAACCAGCCTACTTCAGTCGGCTAAAGAGCGACGCCACGCAGGCTCAGAGTCCTACTACTGCCGGCTCCTGCTGGTTTTTAATATTAACTTTGCTGCACGTGCTGTCCACACTCCGAAGGTAGCTCGGCACTAAAAAGTTGTTGGGTGAGACAAAAAAAATCACAAAACAAACTATCATCAAGACTTTGCCAATATTATCACATAAAAGAAACCAATGCAGTTAATGCTTGACGGATTTCTGCTTGTTGTTTTCTTCAGGTTGGACCACTTAAAGGTACTCAAAGGTCCCCTTTCTTGTAAACAAACGTTGTATTTATGTCTGTGTTTGTGATTAAATGCACAGTATGTAATTTCTGCCACTAGGTGTCAGAAAAGTAGTATCTATGTGACTCGCTCACGGACAAAGTAAGGTTTTAAAGTTTAATTCACGTTATATTTAGTCACGTTCTCCGACTTCCTTCCTCGCTGTCTGACGTCTCGTCTGATGTTTTCCTGGAAGTAATAGCGGCAGGCGGAGTAGAAATGTTGAATGTTTTATCTTTATGTGCGAGCAGTGTCCTTCTTCGCGCAGGATTATTGATCATGTTGCCCGTGGGTTCAGATCTGTGCAAAAACTGCATTTTACCTTTTAATCGATTCTTCAAAATAGGATAAAATTTAAGGAAAAAACTCAGAGCATTTTAAAAATTGCAGCCACAAGTCAGTTTCAACATGGAGTTAGAGATTGTCGTCGCCGTTGCTTTTTTTATACGTCAGCGGACTTATTTCCCTAATCTACGAGCTGTAGACCCTGCTGGAAAATAGACAACGACGGGCTGAAGTTACATTTAAGTAAACTGAGAAGTAGTTCTTGAGGCTAAAGGTTCTGGGTACTTAATGTGGAAACGATTACGGCTTCACAGTCCCTCAGGATTCACAACTGTTCAGTTAGAGTAGCTGCCATCTGCCTTTCTAGATTCGGCACTTCATCGCTACCGTATTGTGACTCCCTGACTCTCACTCCAACACTACAGCGCAGTGTAATAGCTCTGCTGGATGTGGTCACAGATGCAACAGAGTTAACATTTCAAACCCACAGAGATCAGTGCCACCAATGCTTTTCAACAATGCCATAAAAGATTAAGTGTGATGTTACTGTTTAAAAAAAAAAAAAAGACTAACGGTGAAGGGGGTAAATAATTGTTAGCAGGAGAAAGATGCATAATCTGTAATCTGACTTCCACGTTTTTTACGCCCCAAGAGAGTCAAATTAAAGTAATTAAAACATTCATGTCGCTGTTCGTGTTTACATTTATCAGACAGAACATTTCAGGCTTTTTCCCTGAAATCCGACTGTACTCGACGCGTACCTAAAAGCGGCGTCTCCGAGATGTTTCCACATGAACAGACGGCAGCGTTTCCTCCTCCGAAGGCCTCTTGATGTTCGTTCTGCGCAGCCATTTTCCCCCAAGAGATGTCTTCAGATGCCAAAGAAGCGTTCTGTCATTCATTTTCATTTGCTGCAGCAGGCAGATATTGATGAGCGCCATTTGTCTTGTGCCCACACTTGTGAGGGACCTCCGGAGTGGTCTCCAACAATGACTTCCATTACCCAGAGGGACAAGGCCCGTCTCCTGACAGGCCGACCACCGCCGAGATGCACGAGTGATGGGCACAAATTATACACTGCACACACTATTTTCTCACAGCAACAAAAAAATAAAATCATCCTTTTCTCCTCTCCTGCTCCCTCCCCCGTCTCTGCTGCGTTAATGCGAGTACATGCACGAGGTTTTCGGGGCATAGTGAAGCGTTTAAAGTAAACACATCCTTCACCAGCAGCAGCAGGATATTATCATCTATCATTAAAGCAGAGAGCAGAGCCATTTGCATCATCCCGGGCATCAGAGGCAGGCCAGCCTCCGGCAGGGCGGGCCATGCAGAACGAACGGCGCTGATGAAGTTTGAGGAGATGACATTCAGACACATCGGACACCGGAGAGCTGCAACGAGCCGCTGTTATCTTCAGTATTTAGTCATTTGTTGGGTTTCTGATGCCAAGGTGAAATGTTCGAATAGCTTGTTTCAGCTGACCAGCAGTTTAAAATGTAAATATATTCAGTTTACAATGATGTCAGACAGAATAAAGCATCAGCAGTCAGATGGTTTCCACAATTTGGGAAGTCATCCCTCCGACTTCGGTGTGTTCACAAGCTTTTAATTGTAATGTAGAAACAACATGGATGCCTTAAAGAAGATGTGTTTGTTGTTTTCTAACTAATCTCTGAGAACAGCAACTATCGTTTTAAACGTACCTTATTACAACATGTGAGCAAACAACTTCAAAACATCGATCAATTCTTTACATTTTTATACGGCGAACCATAAACCTTTTTCACTTTTAACATGTTAGGATTGTCACTCCGAACATGTTAGCATGCTAACGAACGCATTTAGCTCAAAGCACCACTGCTCACACAGCTGCTAGCTAACAAATATTACCTACAGATGTAAAATAATAAAAGTCTTCAGTGGTGAACGGAGAGAAAAATATATATGTTTTTTTATCCTGTTTAAATTGTCATGAATCACACACGCATTTGTGAATTAAGATAAAAGAAAAGATAATTTTCCAAGTCAAGAAAGTCGCAGTTTGTTTTAAAACTAATGAAATCGAAGACTGAAAATACGTAATCACGTAAGCGGTCACCAAAGCCCCAAACTTAAACATTGTAGAGCTGCTCCTGTACATTAAAGACTGGAAAATGTATGTTTTGTTTTGGTGCACGTTTAGGAGAAGAAGTTTGTACAAACCTGCCTCCTGACTTACTTCCACCACGACTCCAGTCTTCCATATCTGTCTGCAGGTTTTATTACAACCACACAAAGCAAACATGAACATCTGCTGTATCTGCGATGAATTACTGTATCATGGCTTCGCTGGGCTTCAAATTATACGGCCTTTAATAATTCTCTATAATCGGCATGAGCTGCGGCGCGACTCCAACATCGATGTGTGTAAATCTCACATTTACATTTTAACAAGGCTGTACACACGAGGCCGGTTATTAATGTAAACATGCTGCTTTCGCTGCTGCTTCCATTTCAGGCTCGCCACCCTCGTAATGGCGACAACCTGATGTAGCCACACGCCAGTGTATGCTTTAAGTGTTGGACGTAGTTCAAAATGTGCAGCACTGAACAGTTGCAGCAATAAAGGGAACGGCCACATGGAGAACGCTGCTTATATGGCTGCCAGCAGCACATGGAAACCTCAGTAACGGCCCCTGAGGACGGCTTTCAGCTGCTGGAGCTTCATGTACAGATAATGAAAATGTAGAAGGAGCCACCACTTGGCTGATATACGGTTCAGTCTGTAGTGAAACGTGTGATTGTTGCTCAGTGAGCGGCTGAATGAGTCGTCTCTGTGGTGTAACAGCGGCTCATCCGTAAATTGAAGTATTTTAGCCCTTAAAAGAATATTGGAATAAT
The DNA here is from genome assembly GCF_965226575.1 of Pagrus pagrus. Lineage (NCBI taxonomy): Eukaryota > Metazoa > Chordata > Actinopteri > Spariformes > Sparidae > Pagrus > Pagrus pagrus. The sequence goes on from NC_140188.1 coordinate 9,517,016, forward strand.
TTACCTGGAAAATGCATCAACAACCTAAAATATCTCAGTTCACACATAAAAAAATGTTTTCTCTGGAATTTTTATTTTCACTTGGATTCACACATTAAAAAAATATTTTCTTCTGTAATTTTCCACGTGACATTTTTTTTTTCACCCAGTTTCACACAAAACCTTCATTTTTGGTGATTGTTCTTTTTCTCCTGGAAAAAAAAAACAATTTTCTGAAAAAATTTACGCATTAAAAAAAGTTTTCCAAAAAAATAATCCCCGTTTCACACAAAACCTCCTTAAAAAATGTTTTTACACTCCTGAAAAAAACTAAAACAAACTTTCACTTGGATTCACACACATGAATTTCTTTTCACCTGAAAACATTTTTCAGTCAGTTTAAAAAAAAGTGAAAAAAAAAAAGTTTTCTCCTGAATTTTTTCCCCACTCGGTTTCACTCATGAACTATTTCTTTTTTCAGAATTTTTTTGTCACAAAGAAAAATGTGTTATCTGACACATGATTGTTTTTGTCTCCTGAAAATGTTTTTTTCACTCGGATTCACACATGAAAAAATTATTACTTTTTCTACTGAATTTTTTTTTTACTGTTTCACACACTTGAATGTTTTTTTCTCCTGAAAAAAACCCCAAAATGTTTCACTCAGATGAAAAAAAATTCTTCTGAAATTTTTCACTCGGATTCACACATGAAAGAAAAAAAAGATTTTTCCTTTTCCCGGAAGTTTGTTTTCACTCAGTTTCACATGCAACGTCCCTAATTTTTTCCCCCTACTCTGACACAATTGCTTTTTTTCACCTGAAAAACGTTTTTTTTTTCACTCGGATTCACATGAAAAAAACAAAAAAACTCCCCCCCCCCTTTTGGTTTCACACAGGGAAGAAAAAAAAAAAATTTTCTGAAATAATTCACACATTGAAAAAATTACGGGAAAAAAACACAAGAACTTCTTGAAAAATTGTGTGTTATGAATGTTTTCTTCTGAATTTCTTGAACACTGTTTCACACAAAACAATTCTCATGATTGTTTTTTTTTCTCTAGGAAAAATTCATTTTTCAGTTTTTCTTCTGAATTTTCCACCTGGTTTCACACATTAATTTTTTGTTCCTGAAATTATATTTCGATCAATTCACACATGGAAAAAATAATTTCACTCAGTTTTACACAAAATCTCTCTAAGACAAATTACACTCTGACACAATTGTTTTTTTTCTCCTGAAAAACGTTTTTTTCACTCGGATTCACACATGAAAAAAAAAACAAAAAACTTTTTCTCTGGATTTTCTTTTCCTTTTGGTTTCACACATTGAAAAAAAAATTTTTTTCCTGGAAATTTGTTTTCACTCAGTTTCACACAAAGCGTCCTTAAATTTACTAACACATGATTGTTTTCTTCTCCTGAAAAATTTATTTTTTCCTTTTGGTTTCACACAGGGAACAAAAAAAAGATATTTCCTGAAAAAATTCACACATTGAAAAAAAAGTACAGGAAAAAACCCACAAACTCTTCTCCTGAATTTATTTTACACTTTGTTTCACAAATGTACACACTGACAAAATTGTTTTCTTTTTCTCCGTCATTTTCAAAAAGAAATTGTTTTTCCTGATTTTTTTTTTTTCCACTCTGATTCACACATGAAAAAATACTTTTTTTTCTTCTGTAATTTTCCACTTGGTTTCACACATTTCTTTTTCTCACACAAAAATATCTTCCACTGGAATTTTTATATTTTTTCTCCTGGAAATGTTATTTTCACTCAGTTTCACTCAAAACCTCCAATTTTTATTTACTCCTGAACGAAAATGTTTCCACTCGGTTTCACACGTGAAGAAAAAAAAAAAATTCTGAAAAAATTCACACATTGAAAAAAAAGTTTTTTTCTGATTATCCAAATTGTTGATGGTTAAATTTTACTAACGACTAATTAATTGCCAAGTTGTTTTAGCTCTAAATTGTTTGTGTTTGTTGAAAAAAGACACATCCAGTAGATTTGTTTAAAAACTGAATGACTATCAGTGTCAAAAATTCAGAATTAGTGTTAAGTTACTCATCAATATTAATATTTTTAAGCTCTTCCTCTGTCACACTTTAATCCAGTAACATCTTAAAAAAGCAGCTTTTTCTTTTTAAATTACCTTTTTTTTCCCCTCTCTGGATAAATTGAAATGTTATCAGAAGAAAGTAAAGCAGGAAGTGTCTCTATTCACACGGGTGAAGACAATCAGTTGAACCGAACGTGCAGAAGCAGCTTTTTTTTTAGTCAATAATGTGATTGACTCTGCCCATGAAATACCAAAGAGCAGCAATCAATACAGCACAGTATCACTTCAATCTCTCTTCTCTCCCAGAGTGATCATTTCAGGACGGCTCGGCAGACAATAGGCGTGAAGATGACAGGCGCAGGAACGAGAGAGACGCTCTGCATTTTGAATTACACCGTCTTACTCAGTAATTGATTTCAACGCTTGTAATTTTCTGTAATCCCGGTGTTCACTGTGAGAGGAGAGGAATTCATTTTCTGCAGGAAATGAATTAGGGAACAGTGAGAGATAAAATGGATGTCGGGGAACACACCTGAACACAAGTGTGTGAATGGTAATGAGGCTGGTTTCACAGAGCCCCCCAGACGTCTGGTTTGATTGGCTGAAGCTCAACCGCCAGCGAAGGCCCGGCAGACTCGTCGAAGGAGAATTTATTCCATTTTGTAGCAAAGTGACGGAGATGAGGCCTCTCTGGCCGCAGAGAAAGTACATTATTGAGTGAAATGACGGAGGGAAAATGTGTACTTGGACGAGGAAGCTTCGCGGGAAAGCGGGCAAAATAAGGCCGTCTCATTTCAAAGCTGTAATGTGCTCGCAGTTAAACACAAATTCGGGGTAAAAGGCCAGAAAACCAACACTAACACTTATTGTAACAGGAAAACAACACAAATATGAGGCTATGACCAGGCTGCCTGTTAGCTTAGCTTAGCACGAGGACTGGAAATGGAAGAAAACACAGCAACTCTACAAACGGAAAAACTTTAACTTACAGGAAGTTTCATGAAAACTAAAAATATTAATGTTTGTATACTAGTTTAACTAATTTATCTCTTCAGTCTTCAACACATTGTTTTTTTTTGTTTTTGTTTTTTATGTAAAGCTTTTCTCCCATAGCGACTCATAGTAAGTGCGTTCAACCATGTGGATACAAGACTGATAACACTGCCAGAAACAAAGTAGCCTAAATAGCTTCACATGCTACATGTAGAGCAATAAGAGATCCAGAAAGTGAACAGGACAGATTTCTCTAAACTTTGACATAACGGCACCTTCGCTCCATCACAGAGGCTCTTCCAGTCTTAATTTAACCCCAAGTAATAATATAGTGAGCTAATCCCTTTGGAGGTTCACCCAATAATGAAAATTACCCAGCATAATCAAAATCAGCCCCAAGATACCAAATTGATTGAAAAGCCTTTATTTACACCCTCAACACTTTGAGCCGAGCAGCTACAGTGAAGTTTTCAGCTTGAATTTTCTTTTGGCTGCGAGTTCAGTCCGTTCTTTGCACTTTTTGTGTTTTTAGTTTTGGGAATATATTTAAAGAAGTCTGATGACTGTTTCAACAGTTGCTGAGCTATGAGTGGATAATAATCAATTACAGTGACCAGTGTTAATCTTAATGTACGTATGAGCATGTGAGTGGTGTTTAAAAACAGACAGGATCTGTGACACTTTGAATAAACCGTATGCATATTTGTTTATTTACAGCACATTCACATTACAGTTAGTCGTCGTTACGATGCTACAGCATCACACTGCGATATACAAAAAGTGCTGCTGCAATTTAAGTTCAGAATCACAGTCAACTTCTTCCAGACTTCCAGCTGCGGTTGCACACAACACAGAGAAAAACAAAACCGTTACCATCGTTCCCTTCAAGTTCCCGAATCACAAAGTTTTTCCCCCGATAAAATACACAATTTAAATACCCCATGAGGTGCAGAAATCTCAACAGTGCAACAGGATTCAAAGCAACACGATGGTTTGAATGTTTTGAATGTTAAAGGTTTTGGAAACTTATTAAAAACCTGTACAGCCACAGAGTTTTTCATCAAACAGACCCGACCAACAAATGTAATTCAAGTACGATAATAGGCTCATGATTCAACAGCTCTGGTTCAGTGGGAATAAAGTGAGTCATGAATAAATTCCTCTCGAAACAGAAGCAAAGCAACAAGTGACATTAAAAACGCAACATGTTTACAGACGCCAGTGTTTTTAATGATATTGCACACCTAATAATTTAAATCACTGTCTCTTTTCTGCAGTGGAAATCATCTTAAAAGCGTAATTAGAAACCGATTTAAATACGACCTGTACAGCTGACCTACATGTGTTTAGGTAATTAATGTAGAAGAACATAAAGGGGGAAACAAAAACACCGTAGATGTTTTACAGAAAAGATTTAAAGTCGAACAAACTACCAGATCTACACATAAACTCTGAGTGACAGCAGAGTAAGAAATAAATAAGAGGGATCCAGTGACTTTAAACGTCCTCCTCCTCAGTCCAAGGTGAGCGCCCGTGCAGCGCGAGGTGCGTCGTCGCTCCACCTATCTGATGTTGATTAGCCTCGTGCCCCGTTGCCATGACAGCTGCAGGAGAAAAGCTCAGAGCAGGTCGGGCAGTATGAGGCCCGGGGGTTTGGGCTCCACACAGTTAATCCAGAAATTGGCACAGCTGGCGTGGTACCGGTGGCCCCCATACAGCAGCTTGAAGTTGTCCGTCTCCGAGTTGAACGCCTGTCAACGTGAGAGGGTGAAATATATTACACACCTGAGTGACGGAGACAATAAAGCCATCTGCGCTCACAGGAGGAAGAGGGGCAGATACAGACAAGGAATCTAGACTAATACACAACTGGGATCAGACACTTATGCTTTTTCTCTGTGTGCAACATCCTACGGTTTAAAGCTTGAATACTAAACATAGGCACAGATGTTCGTTTACAGCGCTGCGGTGCAAAGTTCGGCTCGTGACCCTGCTGCACATTTTCCAACCAAGTAACATGGGAGGAAATCCGCCTCTGGCAAGAAAAGGATTTCAATTCACATGGGTTTGTTCAATTGTTTAAAACAGCCTGCATAAAATTGTGTGCGAGTGTTTACGGGAGGAAAAGAAAAATCCACTGCGTATAAATAAAACATAACTGCGAATAGGTACAACTGGAAAGCGCAGATATGCATCTACAGAAGAGAAGCAGTTTATATGTATTCAAGACTCAGTGTTTCACAGCTGACGTGTGTGTTGGAGCAGTGAGGTGAAGCAGCCGTACACTGAATTGTCTCATTACCAAACATGTTTGTAGTATCTAATACAAAAACACTTAATTGGGCTCGTACATCAAGATGCAGGCGCTTTAACCAGAAATTATAGATCATATCTTTCACTAAGTTAAAAGACATTTCTTTATCGCTTCGTTCTCTTTGATTACGGCGGATGAGACGGTGGCTCCTACCATTTTAAAAAAAAATTTGGATATTGCAAAGGTTTTTAAAGACATTTAATAACTAATCTGGCCTTTAAGTGAAACAGTTCATCTGTCAGCAGTTTATTTAATCCATTTTGTTACTCTATTGTTAAGTCAGTTAGCAACGCTGCCTTTGACACCTTCTACGTTTTTCTACGGGCTGTGGTGATGTCACAAGCACCCGTCTCCTCCTCAAACGAGTGTGTGCTGACATCAAAATCTTGTCCGTTGACAGATTCAGCATTCACATGCAGATATCTGTCTATAGAAATAAATATCTGCTTAACTTATATCTCAAAACTGTCTAGGAAGTTCTGCTAAGAAGTTTAAACAACATCCTGCTAATAAATCTATTCAGGGAAAACCTGTTGCATCCAAAAAAATCAGATTCTGAAAAGCTCAAAACTTGTTTAAACTTTACAAACCCTCCTCCATGTGACAGCTAAATGTACTGTGGCTGTTCAGGAAATGAAACGTGGCGACCGGACCCCCACTGGAGCGCCTTGACGTGCGTTTTTTTTTGCATTTTCACCGGGCCCAGCTGTAGCAACGTGCGTGCCATCGGGAGATGCTAATGTGTGTGACGTGCAGCTTAAGAGCTTGCATCCCTGGTGAAATACTGGGAGCTGAAGCCGGAGAGAGGAATGAGTCATGTGCTGTGAATCATAGCCTCCCACGCAGAAGGAGAGGGGAGACGCATGCAGAAAGCAACAACTGCATACAAAGCACACCGCAGCAACACACCTTGAAGTCGGATACATCTCCACACCTGCTCCGAACGCGGTCTGCAGCACAGACGCTCTCACGCACGCTGAATGACACATTTCTACTCTCGGCTTTTCTCTCACACGCTTCAGATTTCACCAGCGGAGCGATTTCCTTTCAGGGCTCTTTTGTGCCCTGGCCTACTTGTTTGCACAAACCTGCACTTACGACTGCCAAAAGCTGAAAATGTTGGAGGGAGAGGATGCGAAATGAAAGGGTGGTCACACAATATACACACTGTTATACCTCCTCCGTTCACTGCAGAGCCTCTCCCTCTCAAACCTGCACTTTTTCCATTCACTCTTTCACACTCCAACTCCTCCTAAGACTTCATCTGTGCGGCGGTGAATGTGGGCCAATTTAGTCTGTTTTAACGAGACAGATGCTCTACGTGATTAAAGCTTTTAGGCAGGCAGCCACTGGAAACTGTGCTCTGAAACAAGAATGAGAGCTGGAGCTGGTCGGATAAGACGGTGACTCTCTCTGCTGATTCACCCGACCTTTGTAGACGCATGTAAAGGTTAGAGAGCGTGCTTGGATTATATCTGCTTTTAAAGAAATAAATAAATGAGGCATAATTACCCTTAACCTCCTGTCATTGTCTTTATTCACTGCCTGTAAGCACAAGAGGAGTCAGCATGTTGAAGCACATTTATGAGATGCCCAGAGCAAAGAAAAGTGTGGACAGACTGAGCAGCAGGCAAACATTCAGATCAGCTGTTTCACCAGGACAGAGCTCCCTCCTCCCAAAAGTACACCAGCGAGTGAAAACATGAAAGAATCCAAGTTACGACCCTCAGGGCTCCTACACATTTTATATCTCAGAAGTCAAGAGATTTTGTTTTGATTGGTTTAAAATATTGATTGAAGGTTTCAGTCAGTGTCGAGAATGTTAAACCTGTAAACCAGCAGCTAAAACTGATGTTTGCCACCGACGTGAGCGCTACCCTGCACATCTCTCGCCGGCTTGCTAGCTGTTGATACATCTCTGAAGGTCTCGTTTCCAGAACATCGTCAATGTAGGAGAGGAGGTATAAAGTAGCAGAAAATCTAAGTACTCAAGTAAAGTACCTGAACATTGTACTTAAGTACTTTAATAAATTGAACTGAGGTTTATTCCATCACTGGTTATTCGACACAAAGATTTTCATTTTTACTGCAAATGAATATCTGTCCCAAATATCAGTTTTCAATTTCTAATAATCGGTATCGGCCCTGAAAAAAGCCATATCGGTTGACCTAGTTAAAACAGAGTCTTTCATCACATTAACCGTGTTTGAAATGCTAACTTCTAAGCTAATCTCTGACGTCACAAAAATGTACTTGGTCAGTTTCAACGACGGTCCTGGAACAACACCAACACGGCAATATCAGATCGTTTCCTGACATAAAGTCATCTTTTACAGTTTCCTGTTCCCAATTCTTATGAAGTTATGCATTTCTTCTGACTACAATGGAAACTGGTGTTTTGTGATTTAAATCAGAAGCTAGCAAAGAGTTCCTGCTGTGTTTCATTAGCTAACGTGACTCCACACAGCACCGTCACATCCAGGCTGTTCTGGCTGTACAGCGGCAGCACATTAATGGCCTTTTTTATCCAAAGGTTGTGTCAAAACCAATTTCAGACTGGTGCTTTGAGACTGAATAACTTCCACATTCACACAGACCGTCTTCATCCGACTGCAAATAACCTAAACATCTCTCTGCCTTCACCGTCAGTGTAGCAGTGATGGTGGAGGAGCTTGAGACGACAGAAGAAATATCCTTTACAGCCAGAAAATCCACAAATCTTTGTTCATTATTTTTGCATTTCTCCAGACAGGCATTTTGTCAATTCACAATTGTCTTATGTGTGGTATTATCCATGTAAGACTTTCTTGAGCTGTGTAGGAACCCTGCTAACCTGAGGCACAATAAATCATGCTGAGTCAGAGATGGGCAACCAAAAAACAGATTCACAAACAAACTCTGAGGAGATGAGAACATTTAAAGACACAGTGTGGAGCCAAACGTCTGTTAGCACTGCTGTCAAACATCCCCAAGTAAAAGCTACACAGAATAATCAATCCAAATCCTCCAGGCACTTCAGAAAGCTGCATTGAAATAAATAGCCAGGAATGCTAAATTATTCAACTTAAACCCTTTCCAGTGCTTCTCACTGTAATTGCTCAAATTAGCATTCATCATTTAGCAGCAACGCCTGAGCATCATTAGCTGAAAACTATCACTTATGATTAAAACTGAAACTGCTGCCGCGTTTCACTGACAAACTCAAGATGAGGTGAAGCTGCTGCAGGTTGCCCGTCCCTGCCTCCTGACCAAAGAACAACAACAAAACTGCTGCATCCCATAATTACCGGTCCATTATTTTGGACAATTTCAACTCTGAATTTGAAAGAAAGTGTTTCTGGCTCTATTTTTTGTCAACAAATGAGCTCAAAAATGTGAAAGAGTGGAATTCACAGCATGAATTCATCAGGAGGCATTAAAGCTCATCATTTCTTTGATGCCACCACAACATCTCCGCCCTTCTGAACCTTTGGTTGAGGAACAAATCAGTGCGTCTTCACTAAAGGACAATGCAACAATCAGCGCTCTCTGCTGCAGCCAAAGCCGTGCTTTCACTTCATTATACTCTGAGGGGATGCCATTCTCCACTTGGCTTTTATGCATTCTTACCAGTGTGGCTCTGCCAAAAATGTAATTAAAAGATGGGTTATTAATCTCATGCTAGTGGCACGGAGACAAAATAAAACTGCATTAATTTTCAGCCTGCCTCTGTGCACACAGGAGCGAGAGAGTGCGTCTGTGTGTGCAGGTCTATTATCAGCTGTACTCCCTGCTTATGACTAATGTGTAAGCCACATCTGCTCGCGTCCTAGATGCCTCTCAGTCAGCCATATCTTGCCCGAACCATCCATCTGGCTCTGGCTGAGCAACAGAGGGAACGTGAGAAACAATCAGCGCCACCATCCTGCCCTGCAAACCGCAGGGTCCGAGAAGACCATTAATGGCCCACGTCGATGAAAATCACTAGCACCGTGGGCAAGGAGGTCGACATACAGCAATTCTGCACATAGTGCCCCAGTTGGAGTTAATAACCGAACAGTTATCAGAAACGCCAATGGTTGTTAGATGAGAGTGGCGAGGTGAGCAGGCGACAGAATAGAAAATGAAACCCTTCCAAGACAAAGTGACGACCTGCGTGACCTTGAAGAACCAATCCCAGAGTGTGAAAACTCACCCCGAGGGGCCAAAGTGACAATTCTCCTCTCTCACTTATTTCTGGAGCGCACATATTTATCCTTGGACACTTTTTTTAGTCATTCTTCAGGATGAAAGCCGGAAGACAGCAACGACCCATTTTGAACGTTCGCTAAACCCCTCCTCCGAACAGTGACGGTCCAGTCACGTCTTAGCTGATGACTGGGCACGTCAGGCCGGGCAAGATGGATTTCTCCACATGTTGAAGTGGTGCTAATGAGGCTGTAATACGAGCGACACCCAGCATTTAAAGAGTACGGACGGTGGTGTATTTCTTTCTAGCCGTTCAACAAGCTAAAGTTTCAAGAATGGATCAAAGAGTTGTCTGCTCTAAGGTTAATAAATCAGGCTAACTAGCTTACTTCCTACACCAGTGACCAGTTTTTGAGCTCCAGAGCTTCTGTAGTATTCGAGAGCGAATATTTGAGGCTTCGGTCAGCCAGAAATTACTCTGTTCTCAGCTAACACGGACGGCACAGTGTTGTAAAACGTTTCTTTCGCTTTGATTAAAGGCAATATTTTTATTACGATTCTGCTATTCTGCAGTATTGTTTTTTGTTTGCCTATTTGTATTGAATAAAAAGACATTTTCCAAAAGGTTTGCAGTGTTTTTTATCCCGAGGGGTTTGGTTAAATGAGGTCTTATTTACTATATTTATATACTTTTTATAATAAATTACAGCAATTTTGCAGTTCCCCTGCATTTAGCTAAAATAAATAAATAAATACAATTGTAATCCGAACACCTTCTCAACTAATGAATATCCAAATAGTCGAATATTCAGGTCAAGCCCGAACCAGAGAAGTAGAAAAACTAAAATAATTAAAAAGTCAGCTGGAGATGGTGTTTTCAACAACCTCAGCTAACTTAAGCTTAATAAGCAAAGCTAGCTACAGATGCTAAAATCTGCTAGCAGCAGTTGTCCTTTCAATCAATGGTCAGCGATGAGAAGTGCGACGCCTGCTTTGGTCTGCCGCTGTCTGAAATCAGAGACAAGTTGTTTAAAACATACTATAAATTTTGAGCAGTTTGTGCCGCACGAGAACGAAAAGGAGGACACCAAGAGGGACGGGGCTTAGCAAACACATTTTGGTTGATTCTTTCTATCTGCTACAGTTTAGGCAGACAACTGTTTGCCTGCGAGAGGCAGTGGAGAGAAGTGAATCCTGTCACTTTGGCCCCCCGCCGGGCTCGTTGGTAAGAGGAGAATTGGCCCCCCGAGGACCCCAGTGGGAAAGAGTGGAATGAGATTTAGTTGACAGTCGACTGTCTCATACTCGTTTAAACAGACGTCCAATAGCGCTTTCTTCTTTGTTCTGCAAAACGTTTCAAAGTCAAAGAAATGTCAGTGGTTATCCGCTGCGGATGAGCACAATAACATTGATGTGATGAATGTGTCCACAAACTGTTGTTCTGTGCATGTGCGTGTTTGTACAAACCTTGCTGCGAGCGTCGACGTTGAGCAGACACACCCCACATGCCAACTCCTTGGCATTCTTGATGCCGTGCCTCAGAATGCAGGAGGAGAAATCGAGGGAGCTCTCATCAGGCTACACACACACACACACAAAACAAACACACAAACACACATTTAACTTGCTGCCGCAGGGCAAAATGTAGTCATTTCTATTCTTATAATAACAGCAGTCAGAACGAGTCTGCTTACAGTAAACATCTCTGAGCATCATCAACTTTCTACAAAGACTCTGCTTTTACGCCACATAGTTGAAGTCAAGCAAACGCTATACATCTTTCATCTTTCAACAACAAAAGCTAAATTAAACATGAGTTCACTTTTTGTTTCCTCTCTCCCTCCTCGAGATATTCTGTCAGTTCTGTGCTGTATGAAAAACAATATTCCTCCTCCGCCGACACGAGCAGACAGCTGGATAAATAAATCTATAAAGTCCTTGTCATCCCCGTTGATCGGAGCACTGGCCGACCAAAAGGCTCCCGCAACCAAATCAATGACTCATTGATTTTAAACTAATGGACTGACAATACTGGATACACTAACATTTCATTATGTTATCGGCAGCCTTTTTATTGCAAATTGAACCACAATGCTCTATTATCATGTGTGTTTGTGCATCTTGTGTCTGGTTGATAATAGAAGGAACTAACAGCAGCTGCGTACATAAATCTGTACGTTTAAACTGTTCATATTTTTGAAGCATCTTACAGCGAGCTTGGCCAGCGACATGAAGCCCATAAGGTTGTTCCACACTCGGCTGATGTCCTTCAGCAGCTGCTGCAGCTTCTCAGAGCACACGGCCGTCGCCTTGATGCCCAGCTCCACGCGCCTGGTGACGCGATATACTTCCACCACACCTGAGAGAGAAAAAACACAAGCACACAATTCACAAAAACAGGTTTCGTTGCTGTTTTTTTTCAGCGCTCAGTCCTGCACAGTGACATGTTTTCCCCACACAGCTCATTAAAAGCACAGAAACAGAATAAGAGGGCAAGCAGAGATAAACCATCACACCAGAGCTCGTTTTAATCTTCACCTCTCTGTCCTTCAGAGGGTGTAAGGCCACACACAGGGTTCTTTAACAGTCCAGGCTTGTTTATAGTGGCGTGTGTGTGTGTGTGTGTGTGTGTGTGTGTGTGTGCATGAGTGTGTGTGGATGACTCCTCACCTAGCAGGTACTCCATGCCCTGAGCAGACTGGATGACCTCGGTGCAGACGGACGAGCTGCTGATGCCGTTCAGGATGTTGTTGGCTTTGTTGATGACCTTAATGTGGAGAGAGAGAGAGAGAAGTCAGCATTGTGACATTTATACTGTTTTGGCCAATCACTTGGCACTTGGCAAAGTGCTATATAAATAATGTTTATTATTATTATCATTATTATTATTGTTGTTACTATTATTCAACCCACGCAAAAGGAAATGTAAGAGCTGCTAGCTTGTTTTGGTTTTGCCTTCAGTGACAAGGTCAGAGTTAGTTGTCATTTTCGGCATGCAGCTCGGAGGTTGTTGATGTCTTTTCCCGTAGAGGCAGGGATTTTTGAAAAAGATAACAGACAGACAGTGGAAGGGACGAGAATGCTGCCTGATATAGGTGCCCATTGGCAGGCTTATACCAACAGTCTACATCTAAGAGGCTGAGAGATAACTGCAAACTTTTTTCTGGGATTGACACCATCAACATACTACTACACTAAAAAACTAGCATGTAGGTGAAAATGTTTTTAAATGTATGACGTTTTGGTCAATTATAAGGTTGAACAGACTGAAACATCTTGAATTAATGAAAACTCCAGCAGCAGACGACACATTCACATTTCAAAACCAGAGGGGAGGAAACTTTGGAGCAGCCTTCACGAGTCCCTCAGATCTGCCAGATCAGTGGTCCGTGTGAAACGGCTAATGAAAACTCAATACTGCACTTTATCCTGTATGTGAAGCACTTTACGACTGTATCCTAGAAAAAAATAAAGTTATTATTGATGTAATTACTTTCTACAAGTTGTATTTCCCTCTGACACACCGGCCACGTTCATTCATCACTTTTTGATTCTTCTATAATAAATCTTTTTGCAGGGTTAAAGAAAACCATTTTTCCCAAAATGCGAGTGATAAGAAAAATGTCAGCAGGTTGAAAAAGCATTTCAGTGCCATTTTGGTTATCTTAATTATTCTACTACATTTGTACAGCCGCTCTCACAATTAAGTTTCGCCATGGCACGAGGTCGCACACAGGAAACAAACAAATACAAACCTCAAGAGCGTTTTCCAGACACCTCTGCCACTCGTATGCGTAGCGCTCGCTCTCCTGCAACAACACAGCACAAAATTATCTCAAGTAAACACAAAGGCAGAACAGAGCAGAGCAGAACAAAGGAGCACTTCTCTGTTCTGTGGTCTTCAGCAGTTCTGAGTGTTGTGCTGAATTGTGGCGTTTAATAACGGCGTTAACATGTGGCGCAGTTAACACCAGGCCCTCCTCACCTCCACCTCCCCGGTCAGGTCCTTGTACTTGTCCCTGATGACAGGCAGGGCGGGCTTCTCGCTCAGGGTGTTCGATCGGTCTCTGAAGGGCTGCTCTGGAGCAGGAGACGGGGGCGAACGCCCAATCTCCTTGTCGCCCAAACTGTGGCTGCGTTTGTGGGAGCCTGAGGCGAAGACGGGAGAGAAGAGGGAAATGAATAATGTCAGCGAGAAGCACAAACACATATATAAAGTACTTTTTATTTTCTTGCTTTTTAGCAATTCAGCAGCCCATGGCGGGGAGTCATTTTGAGATATGCACCTGTTTGTTTGCAATCATTATACTTCCATTCTGTTGCAGCTAATTCCTCCCGGACAAGGACAGCATGAGTAAATACTTAATTTGTGACAAACAATAATTACTTACAAAACAGAGGCACAAATATGCAGGTATGAATTATTCATAGGGACTCACAGACGGACAAATCCTGGCAGGGTACCACAACAAATACATGCTAAACCCAGACTTCTCCAGTGGGGCTGGCTTTTAGTGTGTGTGTGTGTGTGTGTGTGTTGTCCAAGACACAGGTAATCCTGCGCCCCCCCTGGACTCACTCCACCACCCACAGAGCCATGCGTCATCCTCCCCACAACCCAGAAGCCCCACCATGATCAGATTACTGTTCCACGGGGCGATGAGGAGTAAAGTAAAGCTCTTCTCTTCTTCACACGAATTAAATCCAGCGCAGGGAGATAAATCTGTGAGGCTAATGGGCTTTTATCACAGCGCAGGAAACACTAATAAATTATTGGCGGAACATGACACCGGCAAACAGCGGTTAAAAAACGAACAGCCTTTCAGTGGATACGGTTAATTTCTGCTCATGGATTTGTTGGCCTCTTCTCATCCATCTCACCAGTGGCTGCCATTAGAGCGGGGCTGTCATCTCAACACTGCCATCTAATGTCTGACAGCTTTATTACAGATCAGACGGGGCTAACAAGTGGAGATGGGGAGGGAGAGGAAGCTGGAGGAGAGTGTGGTTTCACCATTTTAGGGGCGGGGGCCAGCAGAGTCACGGTCTTCATTAAAAACATGTACAATTGTGTACATTTTTTAACAAACAAGTTAGGGCTGCAATTAATCATTACTCTGCTAATCATTCCCTTGATTAAGTGGTCATTTCTTTCTTTCTTTCTTTTTTTTAGCTTACACAAAGTGGCCTTCCTGAGGTACTTACAAACATAGCAACAATGAATTATGAAAATCAAATGTGTATTTCTGTCACATATTATGATCAACATGATGATTGTGACTCACCTTGAACAGACAAGTCAAAGGTTGCCAGCTCGTTCTTGATCATCTCCTCGCTGGACTTGACGTTGGCCTGAGCGCTCGCTTTGAGGAAGTCAGACTTGCCAAACTTTGGCTTGTCCCCCTGGAAGGCTCCAAACTCATCAGACGCCTCACTTTGGTTTCCCTCGGAGCCTGCCTCAGTCGTGGCCGCAGGGGAGTCTGACTTTTCAGAAACAGTACTCGCAAAGTCACCAAAGTCGTCCTCGGCATCGACACCGCAGGGGTCGCTGGAGCCAAAATCAGCAAAGGCTTCAAACTTGTCATCTGTCGATGAGCTGTCCTCGGTGGGGAAGGAGGTGGTGATCTTCGCTACGGAGCTGCCTGTGATGTTTTCAGTGCTGCCGAAGGTCAGCTCCTTCCTCTGTGTCGGCACTAAAGATGGAAGGGACGCTGCTTCTGAGCCCTGAAGCTTTCTGACCTCACCGGGCAGACATTCCTCCCGGTCTGACCAGTCATAGCTGGCCAGGGTGCTGAGGGCCGACGTCCCAAAGGGATCAAATTTCATGTCGTCTCCTTCTGTAATGACAACACAGACATACCAGTGGTTCCTAGGAGTAGCACAAATGCTGTCATGACAGACGGTAGATTAACGAGCCTGGATGAGATGTGTGTTGGATTATCACCTTGTCATTTATCTACGGTTTAAGCGATAACTCTTCTGTACTACTCGGAATAAAACTCATGTATTAAATTAATCCTAAAGGGTCTGTTTCCCAACATTAGAAAACATAATATCTCAAATTCCTGTAATGCCCAGGCAGATGGTTTTACTTTTATTTGCCCTGGTTTTGATACATTTTTGTCATTTCTGCCTCCACCCAAGTACAGTGAACCATATACAAGAAATCATGTCGCAATTACTTTGACAGATCTTGCAATCTAGTAGGAAAGGTACATTTTGCATTTCTTTTTTACCAAAGAAAACAACACATCTCTGTGAGTTATCTAGAGTAACCAGAACATTGCTTCTGAAAATATTTTTTTTCAATCATGTTCGCACCACAGATGCTGGGATGGAGGGAAAAACGTACGTGCAGACAGAACCTCAACTATCTTTGATACGGCTACACAACACGACAGGTAAGAGAGAAAACACGGTATTTGGGGGAACTTCAACATCATCCTGTGTAGCATCATCAATGCTGCATAGTCAATAGTGTGCCGCAGGGATGACGTATTTATGAAGGCCAACTCAGAAGTTAGCATTGCCCTGGTTCCCTCGACACGAAGCCTCTGGGACTTTTTATTGGATTTTGAATTACTGCAAAAACATTAGATTGGTGGCATTTCTGATTTTTGAAGCGTACGTGCATTGGCAAGATGTAAAAAGCTATAGACTATATTTCACGCACTTAAACACAGAGTCCAAAAATACTAACTTATTCCCAGGTTTTGGCTCTCATTTCTGCAGAACTCTATACTGCAAGAAAAAGATCGAATATATTTTACACTTTAAAGACGTGAAAACAAATTCTGCAGCACACAGGCAACCCCATACATTGTAATTTGGCACATTTATGATGCAGACTACTTCATATTGTACCAGCACTTGACAGATTCTAGCTGTTGCAACAGCAATAATAACTACTATGTTGGAGTGAAACATACTCTCGCCCACATTTTTGAGAGTTCTGTTTAATAAATTATCGAGTGACGGGTAAACAAACAAGCTGTTCTGATGCCTGAGCTGAATCATGTTTATGAGCAGAAAATTACTGCCATCATTTTACTGAAACACAATGAACACTAACGCTGATTTTTTTTTTTTTTTAATAGTGGACAATTCCTCTCCTCTGGCTATGTGTTGACACGTGCTGTGCTCAGTGGTGACAAACAGCATCAATAAAAGATCTTTCCTGTAACTACGTCGGCTCCGGTTCTTACGCTGTGTTGTGTTGACAGAGCGGGAGTTTGTGATCAGTTTCTTTATGACTAATATGAACTGACAGAGCTACGCAGCTTGCAGTCATTTGTCAACACTTTAGTATTCAGGTCTCCTTCTCACACACTCACAGACACACAAATCAACCTTGTTGAACCCTTCCTATTTTGCAAGACAGAACCCTCAGATACAAAAAGCAATTTGTGAAATTGACAAGGACCTAGTGCTGTTAGCCTCGTGTCATTAGATCACTTTACGGCTTCTCAGGAAAGGAAGGGAGAAAATAAGACGGTACGCATTTCAGCAATACCAACAGTAATATTTATTACGACAACATGAGTAGAGAGAAAGAGAGAAAGGTCACAAAGTACTGTGAAAGAGGTCTATCATTACAAGAGGTTTGTCAAACTAACACTTGTAAAATTAGATTTCAGTCATTTAGAATACAAGGGCATGCAGAGTCAGGAGAAAAGAGAAGAAAACAAACAGCGAGTAGGAAAAACAAAGATAATCCGAGGATATAGAAGCAGAAACCAGAATGAGAAGGCACATTCACAGACTAAAAATCAGTAATTCTGGGGAGATGACACTTTTGTTTTACTATAAGAATGTAAAGAACAGGTGTTTTTTTTTGGAAAAGATATGAATACAGAACATTTGAAAAGCCAGGTTGAAAAGATATTTCAAAGAACAAGCTCGAGGCAGGAAGCATTAACCCTTTGAGGACCTGAGGGGGGGGAAATAGGTTGAGCATCGCAAAAATCAATGCTTGTTTGGAAAGGCTGTGTACAAACTGCACTTTAGGGGCAGCACTTTAAGCGGCTGCCGTCTTTATACATTTACAATTACGAGTTTTAGTCCTGGTGTTTGTTCTAATAGCAAAATAAGAGCATGTGATCACAATATCTGCACGTAAAATAGTGAAGTGATCTTCATTCAAGCACTCAAAGGGTTACAGAAAACAAAGAGGGCCATCCTTACACCTGACATCCCAGAAAGAGCCTTCATTTACATCCAATCACAGAGGCAGAAACAGATTTAAAGAGACAGTATCCTTTTTCTCTTGCTACAGTGATTGTTTGTCAAAGCAGGCTAATTTATGATCCCCTAAATAATCGCACATCATTATTACTCAAGACAACAATGTTTAGTTTGGAATGTAAACCTAAAATATTTTAATTAACATTTTAATCTTACTAAATACTGTTAAGCTACATTTAATTAACATAGCTGGCAAATCACCACAAGATCAAGGAGTTTTTCAGAGCTCATATTCCTGTAATAAAAATACACTATTAAATCTGTATGTATACACTTCTTTTCTTTGATAAAAACAACTTGCAATACTGTTATGCATAAAATGGTATCTTGTTATTATGTTCTTGTCAATTTCACAAATTGAAAAGGCAGGCACACTGCAGCAAAAAGCAAGGCAGGAAGGGTAATACTAACTTCATTATGTTCTCAGAGAGCCAGACCGTAGAGCCACACGTGATTATTCATGCTGCGGTATCACAGATAACGGTTGAAAAGATAAAGAAAGAAAAAAAAAAAAGAAACTCAGATTCCTTTTGCGCTCCAGACTCAAAAGGAACCTGACAAAAGAAATACTGTCTCTTTAAGATACATGTCCAGAAACACAGTGCAAAGCATGGTGAGGTGCTCAAACTGCTCGGCCTGCTACACTTTAACAACAGGTTAGTCCCAGAGCTCTCCGAAAACAAGAACTTTAGATAAGTAAGGGTGGAGGGGACAGGTGGAGCAGCTGTTACAGAGGTGTAAAAGCTTCATAGGAATGTATAGATGTTAAATGGGCTCTGTACTCGCCCGATTAGCAGTGGTGCAAGTGTTTTTGCTGCAGCTCCATGGACTGTTTGAACACATCATCGTACTCTGTCAGTACAGACGGCCTGTTTGGGGTTAAACCAAAGTTCGACCACTGTACAGAAACTGAAATAAGGCAAAAGGGATGTTTACATTTATGATTTCTTCTGATCGGGAAGAAGAATTAACAATTCACGGATGAAACGATATGGTTGTTTATCGCACAATTAACTGATATGTTGAGCTTAGAAACAACTGTCACTGTTGTCAGGTGGAGACTTTGTCAACTTTCTCAAATTGTCTGAGCCTTCAAAACATTTAAAAAAATGAAAAATCACAAAGGCTTTCACCTGACAACAATTACACGTCTCTGGTTACATACAAGAATTAGTTTTGAATGGTTTCTGTGAAACATGAGCCATGACATGGAAGGTGAGATGCTCGATGAATAAATGATGAGCACTGGAGAGGAGGAGGAGGAGGGGGAGGAAGAGAGAGCGTTGGAGTGGACATAAAGACATAATAATGGGTCATTTCCTATTATTAAATGACCCTAAAACAACTAGTCATATATAAGTAAACTTTAACTTTCATGGACGTGAGGTAGGGGAGGAAAAGTCAAATATCTCATTCTTGGAGGACCTAAATAATACTGCATGGCAAGTCTGAAATACTGCTGGGTAATATGAAAGCTGACATACATAAAGACGTCAGCGCACACTCTCACCTTCAGACACTCATAGTGCATCCAGCTATGATGTGCCAAACATTTCAAAATAGCTTGTTTCCGGTTGTTGCGTGCAAAATGCCACATTAACTGAAACATTTCATTTGCAGGCAGCTAATTAAAATTATATCATCTGGTGCGCACTTAGCACAAACCAAAGTGTCAACAGTTAAAAAGGTGATGGCTTACAGATAATGCCTTTGGTAAGCTGCAGCCTATTGTGTGAAACCTGTGATTAGAATAAACAAGAGGATCATCAGCGCAACGCCCTCCTGTACTTGTCTGTATTCAAGTCAACCGCTCACACACACCGACACTCACACACAGACTCACTCACACACAGACACACACACACACACACACACACACACACGCATAGAGATTGGCCTGTGGAGACAAAAGGTACACTGAAGGGAGGCGAGATGTGTGCCGCTGTGGCATGGACACAACAAACAGGGACCTTATCCGAGTCACACAGACAGCAGCCGGAGAGCTCGTCTATGAACTATGACTGCCAACACATCAAAACCAGACTCTCATCATCATTTGTATATAAATAGAGATATGGGCCAGGACCTTTCTGTCAGTACAATAACAATATATGAAGGGAGCGAGGAGGGGAATATGTAAATAAAAAGAGAGGGGAGGAAGAACTAAGGATCTGAATAAATACATAAATAAATAAATAAGATGAAATGAATGATGAAATGTAGAATGAACAATGTGATGCGTCTAATCTGATATGTTTTTTATGTAGCGTCGTCAGTATTTGAGCATATTCAATTCGATTAGGACCCCCGTTACTGCCCTTTGAACCCTGGGCACTGAGGAGGAGAGGCCACTGCTGGCCTTGGAATTAATACTGTGTGTGACTGGACGGGGCCTCACCAGAGCAATCTCACTAGTTCCTCACCTGTAGCGGGGGGCTGGTGGGCCGAGAGACCCGGCAAATCCAGAGAGCTGTCCGACATCACATGTTTCAGGTCTCCGCCCATGTCCGAGAGCTTCATGTCCAGCTGCACTGACAGTGCGTCCTCGGAGTCGTCCTTTCCTACGCTGCTCCCGCCGATGGACGGGAGGTCGAGGGACTTGACTGAGGCCGAGTCCTCTTTGGCCTGTTTGAAAGCGGCCACCTTGTCCACCAGAGTCTTTTCCGAAGCCCCGAGCGCCGTGCAGAACTTCGAGGACTGAAAGTCGGCAAAGTCATCCGTGTCACTCTTGAGAGAAGAGAAGGAGCCGCCGCCACTCTCCTTAGTGTCATCGTAGGCCAGGCCGCCCTCCAGAGACAGCTGCTTGAATACGTCGTACTTGTCTGAGCTCTGCTGAGGCCGCTGCTGAGCGGAGGTCTCCCCTTGGACCCCCACGTTGCTCTCACCTTTAGGCTCCCCACCAGAACTGCCAAACGCCATGAAGTCTGCAAAGTCGTCCTGAGATGCCGCTACAGCTCCTCCTGCTGCTGAAGCCTGAGCAGCTTCAGAGGAGGAGCCGAAAAGGGCAAAGTCACCAAAATCATCTGCACCTCCCCCTGGAGGTTTTGCTCCTCCGGGAAGGAGCACTAAAGAGGGAGGAACGGCCACCGAGGGGAATGTGCTGGGTTTTGTCTCAGTGGGGGCAGGAACAGAGGGAGCTATAGATGAGAAAAGGTCCAGGTCGGCCATGTTGAGAGGATTTTTGGGCTGAGAAAGAGACGCTGCTGGCTGTTGCTGCTGCGGTAGATGCTGTAGAGACTGAGAGTTTGGGAAAGCAGAAGGGAAGGAGGGTTGAAAGATCTTGGCCTGTTCTGAAGGGTCTAGTGGAGAGACGCTGTCGGCGGTTTTAAAGTCTGTGAAGCCATCATCAGCGCTGACAGACTTGAAATCTGCAAATCCTTCCCCTGCAAACCAAAGAGAACAATTTAAGATCATTAAAAGAATATATATCATGGCAGAGACATAATGGGAAACTGACATGAGACGATTAAGCTGCACCGGCGACGATTCTGTGATTTTACAACTCTGCAAGAAAGGAAGTGTGTGGATTAGTTATTGAGCTCTTCAGTGGAGCAAGTTCCAGTCTTCTGACGAACTGTGGGCTTCAAAGAAGAGCACACATCACTGCACAAAAAGCTTTATCATCTAAAGACACACTAACATGCAATGAATTGTTCGAACTGGAACAGGAAATGATAGCAATTCTGAAAGCAATTCTGGCAAAAAATGTCCATCTTAACAAGTTATTCTGTCTGCCTGTGTCTGAAAATCCCTCAACTTTGCAAATTAAAATTTTTCTCAGTGAAGTAATAGAAGCCAACTTGCCGCCAGTGTAATTTCAGCATTTTTGGTTTGGAAGTATATTTGAATTAAGCATAATAAGGAACTGTTGTCTACAACTATCAGATACAAGTGCAAAGTAATACCTAGATGGCTTTAATGTATCTGGAAATGTTGTCTTTCTTCTGGTATAACAGAAAACAGCATTGAGTGAGACGTAATACTGGTTTGTTTTGCCTCTTTCACTTATAAACTCTGGACAATATCCAGAGAATCAGATTGGGACATTGTCCACATTTGCACATTGCAACAGGAGATTGTCCGTGTCAGACGTGTTCACACATGTTGGAAATACTTTGTTTGGTCTGGGCGAGGGCTGTAACGATGACTTTTGCATCAACTCAAGACTACATGTATTTAGACGTATCTGTAATATCAGCAGCTACACTCTGTGCCCGAAGATCCCACCGTAGAAAGAAAGCTGCAGCATTTTGGCAGAACTTTGACGATGAACAGCTTAAATGCCACTTTCATATGTCCCGGTGCACGTTTGTGTTACAGCTGATTCAACCAGCACTAACACGGAGGATTACACGTCATCACCACGCGCTTGCTGTGAACTCACTCTGGACGATTGTCTGCTCTATTCACATATGTGGCTATTTCCGGGGGAAATGATGCAAACATTTGTGTTCACACATACAGCTTTTTAAATTAATTTTTAATAATCCCATGCTGAATAAGACGATGGGATTTTTCTTTCTGAAGAAAGACAACATTTTAAAACTCAACAGAAGCTGCACCGACCAGTTAAGATGGGCATTTTTTGCAATGACAAAACTCCTTATATGCTACAAAAAGAGCAGCAGAAACATTTTTTGGAACAGAATCTTTTTGTCTCAAATCTTTGAAACACGTCGTTTTTATAAACCACACAGAAAGAAGTCAGAATGCATTCTTGGGTTTCAGCGGTTGTGGTATTATATATGCATTGACTAAAACAGAGAATCTGTTCACACTGCCGGTGCACGGTGAAGAAGATATAACTAATGGGCTCATTAAGGAGATGGAGCCTGACAATGCCAAGGAAAGGTCACCGCAAAGCATGACTTACTGGAGTTGTAAGAGCTGTCCCCATCGGAAACTGTTCTAATGAAACAGGGACGGGAAACACACCGGTATCAACACTGCAGGGCTTGCAAAACAGTGTAAACATGGAACAAAGTAGTGACCTGACAGCTTTATACATCTTATGAAACAATGTTGTAGGAGAACACTTAAAAAAACACTACAAACTCCAACCAAAATTACACAAAGATTTGTTCTCTACAGAGGGTGTGACACTATTTTTGAGCGTATGTCCTGTCTTCTAGTCGTGTGCTTGCAGGGACCATCTCAGAGCTTAATATGATCTCTTGTTTGCTGAAGAGTGCAAAAGGATCTGACTCAGGAACGCTTATTAATGTATAAAAAAGATGTTTAGTATCTGTGTTTGGAGACAGAAAGAGAATACAATGTGTAAGAGAGGGTTTTTATTAAGTTTCTTACCGACTGGTTTCTTGTCAGCAGGTTGCTCGAGCTGTCTGAACACACTGTATTTGTCTCCTATATCTGGATCGGAACAAATGAAGAAGAAAGGGGAAAAGTATGAACAGAAAATTCAATCACATTCAAAAGACAGGCGGGTGTTGCCTCAGTGAAGTTTGTTGTGCCAAAAATTGTACACAAAGTATCGTTCAAGGAGAAGTTAAAAGCATTTCCATGAAACTGAAGGTGCCCTCATTTAAGCTGCTTTGGGAACTATTTCCTCTGCATTATGATTTAATTTGACTTACAGTTTCCACATTCAGGGATCAATACTGTGTTAACAAGTAATAAAAATGCTGTGTGAGGAGGACAGGAAAAGGAGGTTGCCCTACTCCTCTGCTGTGTCATGGTGAAATGCGTGGAAGCCCGAATGAGTGAGGAGACATCTGAGGTGAGGAGTGGGAGGTATGTCATTATCTGTGTTGGTTTAAACATCTGAAGATCTTTTTTCCTTCCCTGACCTACTTTATCTCTTCTTTCTGTGGTTTACCCAGGCTGGAGCATTTAATGGAAAGAGAACAATGTTCCTATAGAGGGTACCTGAGGCAGGGGGTGTAGGCTCTGCAGGCTGATCCACAGACAGCTGCTTGAAGGCAGCGTACTTATCGGAGGACGTGACGGAGGCGGAGGAGGAACCAGAGACAGGAGTGAGCATGGCAGGCGTGCTGCAGAGACACAATGGCCATAGTCAGACATCAGGAGGAGTGAGGTTCAATAGTTGAGTTTAATCCCCATAAGCTGCCTGAGCTGATTGAACATTCGCCCAGGGCTCAAAAAGTTTGCAGAGTGAAAGAGGTTTTTTTTTTTTGTTAAAAGCTTTTTCATTCTAAATCGTCCTAACCATTATGGTGACTGGCTGATGCAAGCTGAAGCTACTTTCATCAATATCTTTGGGTTATTCATACTGAATGAAAGACAAAATCACACTTGCAGAGAGCGCTACAGAGGTGGATCATATCTGCCTTAAAAAATGTGACGTTTTGTCCAATTATCTTTGCAGTCTGTCAGTGTTTGGCAGTATGCTGTTATGATTTTAAGAAATATCTCCTTGACATATTCAATATCTTTGCTGTTTCTTAAACCAAAGCTCCTCTAATGTGGACGCAGACGACTGGGCTGCCTTAAAGTTACATTGCTGCCAAAAAGCTTTCAGCCCAATAAAAAACATCTCTATTGCAGTGTTTGCAATTTAGTTTATCAAATTTAAAGTCAGTTTTGTGAACGTTTTTACTTAAATTGCCTCGCACAGTTGAATTTAAAGGAACAGTCTGAAGTTACTGGTCCCTTGTCAAGAAAAGTCTGACACAGAAGCCCTCATAAAACCACACATTATTGATTTTAGACTGGATTTTGTACAAATTAGTAGAGATGATCCAACGCCATTTATCTCTTCCCATTATCGATTCTATGGTGCGTACTGCAACAAAGATTTACTTGGTGTGATCTCCTACCCCTAGTGGAAATCTTTAAGGACCTCTCCCACACAGCTAACAGCCTTTTGAATATTTCCTCTTCTCACAAGACAAAAACAACCAGAGTTTAGAAAAGCACATATC
Source organism: Pagrus pagrus (assembly GCF_965226575.1). NCBI lineage: Eukaryota > Metazoa > Chordata > Actinopteri > Spariformes > Sparidae > Pagrus > Pagrus pagrus. Next base: position 9,541,680 of record NC_140188.1, read on the forward strand.
CCAAAGCCGTCCACCACTTTAACACTCTTAATTTAGCACTGTAGGCTTCTAGCAGATGTTTTTACTATGCACCTGAAGCACTGCCACAGGTTGTTTTTGTTTTGTCTTGTTTCTTTAATGGGCTTGAATTAATTTAATGTGTTAGTGTTTTTTATGTATCATTTTCTTTCCTGTGTTTGGATAAGCTCAGCAAGACAAGTTGCAATCAATCATGTTAACATAAAGCAATGAAGTTTTGTATCTAGAATCTTCTGATACCTGAACTTTGGTATCAGATCGGTACTTTTTATTAGCTGATACACAGAGTGCTAAAAAACATATATAAACATTTTCTCATCAGCTGTCCCTCGCTGTTTATTGATATTGGGTTTTTTAGCAGTAAAGAAATCAGTTAATTGGAAACACATGCACAGGATCTTGTTCGGAAGTAGCACGGTCCCGTTTCAAATAAATTAATCATGTGCGATCAGATCGGTGTACTGGCTGATACTGCTGTCTCACAGAGGCATTTCCGATACTGATACCAGTATCTCAGTATCTGAACGACACTACAAATTAGTCAAAGATGTAATGAAGGAGTTAATTAGAGAGCTTTAGAGGTTCTGGTAGGAAAATTTTGTTACCTTAGGACAGAGTCAGAATCTGTTTCCCTCTTTTTCAGTGTTTGTGTTAAGTTAGGCTAACTGGTTCTTGACGGTTGCTTCATATTAGAAATATAAATGTGAAAATGGCATCAATCCTCTTTTCCAACTCTAGAAAGCAAAGGAGCATACTCCCAAAATGTTCGACTATTCCCTTAAACAAATGTTGTCTCAGTATATATGCATAAAGAGCAAATAAAATGATATAATGACCATTTGTCTTTTATTTGAATGCGCCTGTGAAATGCAAAAAACAAAGCTTGAAATGTATAAAAATCCCACTTTACATCGCGAAAGTAGCTGATCTGATGACTAGAATCAAACATCGAGGGAAATCATTAAGACCACTTTCCAGCGAGTATCAGTTTCTTCAAAGCTCTTTCTCTGCGAGACATCTGACAGTAAGTTATGCCTGCCAACCAACATGGGCTTTTCAGCCTCTCACTGAATCAGACAGCGATCTAAGTCTGCAGGGAATTCTTGTTACATTTCTGAAACAGTCAAGATTGTATGTTTTCAGCGGAGAAATAGGAGGGAATTATAAAACGTCTCTGCCACTTAGATGTGAGATACTTTAGTTCTGCTTTCTCTTTGTCTTTCAACGGATAATTGCCTTTCAGCTTCCTCTCTGTGAAAAGGACGGCCTCTCCATATGGGTTTGGAAAGTAATATAAAGAAATGAGCTTATCTACTGTCCACTGAAATGAATTCATTAATAGATGACCCAAACTCATTGTTATTCTGGGGAGGTTATTACGAGCTACTAAGACAGTGCGTCTGACTGTACGGTTTCCAAGATAGACGATGCAAGCGCAAATATTATGCAGATTCACTCAGTTATAAATAACCAACGAGGGCTTAAAGGGCATATCTGTGAAAACTAATCTGTGAAACTAAAACTTTCAGCTTTTTAAGACATCACTTATTATTTGGCTCGAATTAAAAGTTGAAAAATAATTAATAGTTTATGCCTGCTGAGCATCTGCACTGCACTGTACCTGTTTTGGTGCTGGGGTGCGATGGTGGTGGGGAAACTTCCACCTGAATCCCCCTGGAACTCAGTGAAGGCCTGGTCTCCTGCTCCTGCCTTTGGGGCCTCTTGGAAGTCCTGGAAGTCATCGTCATCGGCTTTAGTCGCCTGAGTTGACGACATGTCGGTTAGTATGATGCGAATTATGATCAAGTAAAGGAGAATGCAGAACTGAAGGCATTGTTACCTGTGCAGGAGGGAAACTGGCGATGAAATTAGAGTTTGTGGGTGGTTGAGCCGGTACTGAGGGTGCCATGGCCATGACTGGTGGTGCTTGTGTGGGCATGGCCATGGAGACAGGGGGCGTGGCCATCATGGTCTGCTGGTGCTGGGGCATGACGGAGGCCATGGCCATAGCCAGGGCCGGCAGGTTGGGCACTGGTGGAGAGGGGAACTGACTGAGGATTTCCACATTCATTGCTGGGAGGCCACTCTGAAACAAAGGATACAAACTGGTTATATTTAATGTTTTTTTTTATTGTTAACAAATCCAGTTAAAAGACAGAAACTATATGGAATACGTGATATAGCTTAAAGAGAGGCAAAGTCCATCCCCTTCCACCTTATGTTGGAAAACATAAGTATGGAGGTTAATGGCAAGAGACAAATATTTTTTTGATCCAGTTTGAATTATGCCACGAAATACACATATGATGTTTGTCAATTTGTACATCTATCGCCATGTACAATTGTGCAGATTTTTTTTTTAATAAGGTCCCATGGTTGTACACTGGAAGGGGAGGGACTGCACCGCTCTATTCCTCTGTGCCATAGAGCTCAATGTCCAAAAGCAATTAAAAACAAAACAAAACAAAAGCTAAAGATTTAATTGAAACCATTTTTTAAAGATTTTTTTTTTGTTGTTGGAAAAAAAAAATGCCAGAGAGCCGGTGAGGAAGTGAGCATGAATTGAGAGGGAGAGATAAACACACTGTTTTTGGTCTTTTCATGGGGGTGTTGAGAAAAAACCTTGAACACCACCAACTTATTCCTGAAGAGGAAGTTTTACTGTTCATTTCGTTGTGTTGCAAGCTGCAAATAAAACACAGTTTTCGATTTCACTCACAGTGTGTCAGGACCCTTTGGCTACTCTGAACCTATTTTATTTGATGCCAACATGTATTCACTGAACTGGGGGAAAAAAGGCCAATGTTTGCATATAAATTATTCAATAAAGTCAAGCTCCTTTTGAACAGATGTCACTGGCAGACTCAGACTTTTCCCCTCACAGTTGTTGTGCTTGTGTTTTAAAGCTCTTGAAGATTTACATCACCGAAGGTGTCTTATTATTCCTCGCATGGAAGCGGTGGCATGCGGTGTTTCGTGAGCTGCCTGCAGATTTGCATCCTCCCAGGGGTGGTGGTGACAGGCCCAGGCTAAGGATGATAAGAAGCCTCCTGCCAAACTCGGCTGATGGGGACTCAGACGTATATGCGGCTTACAATGCTTCACGAGCCCTGGGCTGATTCACAGTGCTGCATCTTTCTCCCTATTTCTAGCTAAGCCTAATTTCAGCGTGGAGTTTGTGGCGAAGCTCTGTGGCAGCCATGGGGGATGATTAGTGAAGTCGTTCTAAGTGGATAATTTGTCTTGACTTCAGTGTTTACCTGCGCCACACCAATTAGTGCAAGTACAGTGTAGAGCTCCTCCTTGGTCAGCATGCCAGGTGTTGTGCGGTTGGCTGATGCCCAGATTTGCCCCAGTGCTTCCCTGGGAAGACCTGATGACATTAGTATTGGGTAAAGTTTGGCTGTGTCGATCCCTGCCGGAGTCATGGTGTATTCAAGAACCTTCTTGAACATTTCTAAGGAAAAAATAGAGAAAGGAAAATATTCAACTATGCAAGAAATTGAGAGATTGACAACTAAATTCGTAATTAAAATGAACATTTTTATAGAGTGTAGGTCAATTTCTTTTTATAAAACACAGTGTAATGTCACATATAAATATCTGAAATACTATACTGGACAAGGGATGTTAACGATTCATCGATAAAACATCGTTAAGAATTGAACTAATTAAAAATGTATTAGTAAACAATTACAGACGGATGCATCAAAGTATCTTGTTACAAATTACAAACACTTGTTTATCAATTTTTTTAAAATAAAATACTGATGTGAGAAAATGTATTTGATTAAAATAAAAGTAACTTGTAATCTAAAAAATACAAAAAACGTTCAATAAAAACTGACATTACATTTTAGTCATTTAGTAGCCTCAATATACTTTTTTTAAAATTTTTGCTAGGCTAGTTATTGAATAGTGACAGACGGGAGCGCTGCAATTAAAACGAGGTCATTATTTTGTGTAAATTTGGATATTATTTACTTTATCTGTTCTTTTGACTATCAATGAAAGAAACTGCTTAAAATTTGCATCCCTGTACCGGACATATCTGTGTATAAATGTTTACCTGGGACGAGGCTGTCATTGTAAACCCAGGCTGGCACCATGGGCTGGATGTGCTCTTGCTGTGGGTACACACCAACACCTGCTGTCACAAGCACACACACACACACACACACACACACACGCACACGCACACAGAGTTAGTTGTTATAGCAAAAAGCCTTGTCCAGGCATACGATCTGCCAAGCCTCTTGGCAGCTGAGCCCTGCTTGTATCGAACTCAACAAAATCATACACCTGATGTCTGGAAGGCTCAGTGCAGATGTAACGCTCCCCTGCACTGAATCACAAGCGTCAGACATCTATAAATCAGTCCGTGAGCCATTTCCAGTCTCAAGGAGAGGGGAGAGAGGAGGCTGCCTTGTAAGAATAAAATAACTAAAAATCCAATTTAACCGCTGGCGTTGACCTAAATAAGCTTTAGTTTTCCTGCAAATATATACTAACAAACATTTTGAAAAAAAAAAGGTATGGCTCGCTTTGAGCCCGTAACACTGCAGGGCATCTGTTTGTTCAGGCAGCCACATAATACTCCCATCAGTCTTCGGCAGTTAAATGAATCTTATTACAAATCTCCCCGGTCTCTGTGATGAGCCTCTATATTTCCCTCGATGACACGGACGCAGACAAACAAATAACAGCACAAAGGAGTAGCCGAACTGCATGCACAATCAGCCTTGGATTATGTTTGGACCCCAGTGGCACCTGCCAATCCATGCGCATCCCTGTTAAACCAAAGCAGTCAGCATGCGCCAGAGGTCGTTCTCTGAGAGGGTGTTACACAGCGAGGGAACAGACGGCAGCTTATTGAGTCAGCATGTATTACACCAGGACCGCGATAAACACAGTCCATTTCCACATTGTGTGCAAAGAGCGCCAACATGAGAAGGACCCTCTAATAAGATTTGGCCTGAAGTGACAGGTATAAAGCGGGCAGAAATAAGAGCAGAGACATGGCTTAGGAGATGTAAAGACACCAGGGAGGGTGCCTGACAGACACCGCCACTCAATAATAATCTCCGAGGTGAAGGAAATGTCAGAGGGATTTCATTTAACAGCACAGAGGCGACAATAGATTGAAGCCCAGTCCAGAATCTGGTATTGTGACCCAAAGAGATAGAAAGGATTAAGCCGTTATAATAGATGAAGAGTGAAAATATTTCCCCGGGACAGACAGAAAACTACCACCTTGATTGTGTGTTAATACTGTAGCAAAGCAAGAGAGAGAAGAAGAAGCTATGAAGTCTAATAAACAGGCACTTCTCTCACCACTGTCACTACCGGTTTGAGGAGACGAGTCAGCAGCTGATGTGGGGACGCTGGGTGCTGACACCGGGGCCTCTGTGACGAAGACAGAACCCAAGTCCTCAGGGGCCGCAGCCCAGTTCCTGGATTTAGTACTGGATTGAAACTGGGCTGCCACTTGAGATCTAGAGCCCATTTTAGCCAAACTCTGCTTGGACTTAAAGCTAACCTGGGCCGTTTTATCAGCAGTGAGGTCACATGAGGAGAATAGCTTCTCTTCCAGGGACGGGCCTAGAGGGGTGAATGAGGAACAGGTTTCTTGATAACACACACTTGCTTTACAGACAGGAACTGAAGTTTCCTATTTCTCAGAAGCTAAACTGACAAATACACCTGTTGCTATACATTCAGGGGGATATTTATATGTGTTTGTAGCCCTTTTTACACACATAACAGTTATTTACTATAGGCTTAAATGAGAAAACAGCATCAATAAAAATTGTGTGTTTGGTCTCATGTAATATGTATTTAGAGGCGTTCCTGTTCAGAGGTGCAAAATATGGGAGGAGGGAATGGAAATTCACAGCTGCTGCACCTGATTTATCACTGCGGCAGAGGAAATTGCATCTAAAATTTAATGTATGAAAAACCTAGGGGTAAAATCTACTGCACTGTTTTATCAGATACTGAGAGAAGAGGAAGATATTAAAGCCAGGTCCAACTAATGAGTGAGAGAGTGACTTTTACTTAATCATAGCAGGTCCAGTACAGTTTGATACAGTTGAAGCTGCCAGTAATAATTACTTAATCAGCTCTGCAATTATTTTTTCTTTATCAGTTTACAGAAATAATCATCAGAGGAGTTTAAAAGTTTTACCAGGCTCATTTGGTATGAATACATGCCAGTGTCTTATCTTCAAACGCTGTTACGTTAAGTTCTGCAGTAGAGCGGCAACAATTCAATCGATTAGTTGATCGAAAGAAAATTACTCATCAACTATTTTGATAGTTTATTAACTTTTAAAACGGCAACATTGGCCGTAGAGTCTGAAGACAACGAAGAGTCTTTGGGTTTTGACTTGTTGGCTGGACAAAAGAAGCAATTTAAAGATGTCCCTGTGGGCTCTGGGAAATTCTGATGAGCATTTTTCAGAATTTTCTACATTATATAGAAATTGTTCTTTTAACCCGTTTCATTACAGCAACCTCTTGCTGCCTGTTCAAACCTCGAAGAAAGTCTCAGACAGAAAGTCTGAGGATGCTTTTTTTTTTTTGTCCTAGTTTGACATTTTAAAGATTAAAAGAATCATTTAATTAATTGTGAAAATAATTGTTAGTTGCAGCCCTATTCAGCGGCAGAGAAAAACTTTCTTTGGTGAGCTTATATCTCTGCACATTAGTTTAAAAACAGCCATGTATGAAAATCAGATGAACTGCAGCAGGACTCATTAACATCCATCTGTAGTAAATACCACTAAAAAGAAAAAAAGCAGTGATTTAAAATGTTATCCCTTAAATATCCCCCTAAGTGTGTTTATATTTGGTTTACTGTCACACAGTTTGTATTTTTTTATTTTTGTATCTTACATTCCTGCCTGCACATCCTGTATCTTGTCAGGGCCAATTAACCATGTCTAATTTCTGCTATTTTGAATCTACAGTATCTGAACAAGATAAATTTAAGCTAAAAAAATGTATTCCTGTGGTCTTTCTTCTCTTTTATCCGAGGCGAGCGATCCCAGGGCCATCTAATCTGCTTATTCCAGATGCTAAACAACTAGGTCAAAAATGTCTCAGAGGATTGGGGGATGACACTCGATGGAGGGCGAGCTGTTGCATTTCTCTGGACAGCAGGTGATCTCTCTGTCCTGTCATTCATAGTCTAGAGGCCAAGAGCTGTCACAGAGCAGCTGCTCATCCCAGAGATTAGACGGCAGATGACACGTGACAGTGACAGTCTTCTATCAGTGCACAGACCATAAACCAATTCAGCATTAGTGGCTGATTCAGCCACTAAATGGTTAAAATCTACTGGTAAACAGTCTTAAATTGGATTTCTTATTATTTTGCATCCTTGTTTGTCTGATAGCTTTAGAGGTGTAGGTAATGAGGCCATCTGCTGTGCTGACTGCATGCTTTAACACTGCAACACAGGCCAAAAACAACCCAAAATCCAGACGTACCAGTAAAAATATTCAGCATCAGCAATAAAAAAAACAGCACCACAAGTCAAAAAAAAATCCTCCAGATTCATTCAAAGTTTAAATGGGTGAGTATAAATTATGAGGACGGGATGGGGAGGTGTCAACAAAGCAGAAGAAGAGTTACCTTGAAATGTAGATTGGGAGCTGGTGTTGACAGCAGAGTGTTGGGTGACAGTGGGGATGGACACAGAGGCAGGGAGGGACTGAGGGAGGGAGGAGGAAGAGGAGGACAGGTCTGCCCTCAGGGGAGGGGGTGAAGGCTGGACTTGGGCCTGAGAGGAGAGGTGGAGGTTGGAGGAAGGGAAAGCGTTTACAGGACCCTGAACAAAGTCACTAAAGTCATCATCGTCCTCAGTGAAACCTGTGTTGGGGGCAGAGGACGAAGGCTGGACGTGGGTGTGAGAGGAGAGGCCAAAGGTGGAGGAAGTGGACGAGGGTGGAGGGAAGGAGGCGGGGGCGTCTAAAGGCCCCTGAAAGTCACTAAACTCGTCATTGTCCTCGGACAAAGCCGGGGGGAGGGAGTGAGTGGTGACAGACGGGTGTGATGGCGATGAGTCTGCAAAAATGAAGAAATAATGATGATGGCACAACACGTGACACACACACTACAATGGAGAATGAATCAAGCGTCTCACATTGCAAGAGTGAGATAAGACCATTTTGTGCAGGACCAGAAATTGTAGAGCTGCTAATTAAACCAAAATCTCTTGACATACAGTGTTTAATTAATATTTTGATTAAATAAAATGTATTTAACTGAACTAATGAAGAAAAACTCTTAAAATTTAAATGAACAACACCAGAATATTGACCTGTGGGTCAGGACTAGAGCTGCAAAGATTATTTGGTTTGTTGATCAAAAGAAAATATTTTGATAATCTATCAATCCGTTCAGCTTCTTAAATGTAAAGATTTGCAGCTTTTCTTTGTTATTTGTGATAGTAAATTAAAATCTTTTGGTTTTGGACTGGTGGATGGGCAAAATAAGCCATTTGAAGGTGTCATGTTGGGCTCTGGGAAATACTGAGGAGCACTTGAGCATTTTTTATACTTTATAGACTAACCAATTATTCATAAAAATAATCAGAAGATTAATCAGTAATGAAAATAATCATTTGTTGCAGCACTAGTAGGGACCCCTTCAATGGATCACAATATCAATCTGAGGGGTCCTGAGATGATTAACACGATAAAAAAGAATAAAAAACATTGTTCTGTGACATGAAGTTTTTTTTTCTGGGGAAATACTAGACAGTTCTTGCTTGTCTAGTTGCTAATAATCATTCAAATTAAACCAGATTTGACAGGTTTAAAGGTAAAAATCAATCTTCATGACTCATAGATGTATAAAAGTTATGCCAAGGAGCTGCTAAGAAGACACTGCTTCATCTTAAGGTCTGACAGAACAAAAAGTCCAGGATGTTTTGTGGTAAAGCGTTACTTCAAGTTGTTTTTACTTATAAAAACTTACTTATATTTACTTATAATTGATTAAGTGATAATGACAATACTGACAGGTGACCAGACGAAGCAACAGATGTGAAAAACGATGTAATAAAAGAAATGTGATTAAGATTGTGTGTTGCATATTATGTACTCAGAAAGATAATCCCAATTTTGGCTCATTTTGCTGCCAGCTGTGCCGTCGTCACGCTGACCTGCCTCTGATCCTCCTATTATTCTCAGCAAGGAGCTACACAAAGCTGATCTGCTGATGGAGAGGCACGACAGTAAAAACCCAGGGATTACATCTAAAGGCGTTGAGGTGAAGGTACCTGGCTTCTTGGTCTGTGATGATGGAGTGGGGTGCATCTTTGCGTCTCTGCTGAAGCCATCCAGGTTGCCTTTGATTGCCTCCAAGGCATCATCGCGGCTCTTTTCTCCTGTCTGAGTACAGAACAATAGAGTATTAAGAGCCCAGAGGGTAACACAGATGAGAGTTGAACATGCCAGAAAAATGATAAAATGAATAGGACGGGCAGAGAAACTCACCTTGGGTTTGACACTGCTGAGCAGCCTCAGCTTTTGTTTCTGCTCCTCAAACTGTCTTCTTTTCCTGTCCTCCTCCAGCATCTTCTGCTGCTGCTCCAGACGTTTTCTAAAAGGGCAGGACGAGTACAGACATTATATGGAGAGCTGAAATCCAGACGTGAAAAGATCAAAACTGAAGAACTGAAGGGTTTCGAGGGCAGACTGCGCATCGGGAAAGTTTCATCATTACATAAATAAACGGAGTAGCAAAATTGTGAAAAGGAGGCTCTTCAAAAACAGTGGGTCCTTCTGGCTCCTATCAATAAAATAATCATAACTCTGGTCTGTTTTATAACAACAAAGACAATGTAGTTTTACTTTGGTCACTGGTTTGTGTGCTATTGTTGTTAACTTTTTCCTTTATGTAAATATTTAAAATTATAAATAAATGTTTGTATAAATAATACAGCAAACAAATAACACAGTAGAAAATAATAACAGCATGCATCATTATAAAAATGTAATATCTGTACTTTATAAAAGTAAGTCTTCTTCTTCTCCTTTGTTTTTGTTCGGCCGGCACTCTGCCGGTTGTGCCAACAAGTCTCTTTATTTGTTTAATTTTCCTCACTACAAAACAATGTAGTGTCATTTTTGAGGGTGAAAACAAAAACACTTTTACACCAAAATTAGTGCAAAAAGTAGGCTTTTGACTTTTTTACATTGCCGTTAGATGAGTTTGCCAGTTTTTTTGTGTTTGTTTTAAAAATCTTAGATCGCAGAGTAATCGTAGACTTACTCAGCTGGTTAAAATGTACAAATGCGGTTGTGAGCATTCAAGCTTACACACAGACTCCACACAAACAAACACAAAGATGAACCGTGATGTCTTACTGGTGCTCCTCTGCCATCTGTTTCTGCATGTCAGCAGTGTACTGGGGTCCAGCTGGTCTCATACCCATAAACTGTGGCTGACCCAAGAACTGCATCCCAGGGGTCTGCATCCCGATAGCCATGCCGCCCTGTCAGACACAAAAAAAACACACAAACAGCAGCTTAGAAACCTTATTAGGATTCTTACTGTCACACTCCTTTTCACTTGATATTAAATGCTCACACCAGGGGACAGCAATGCAATTCAGAAAGATGTTAATGGACTTAAAAATCACCAGGCTGCGATAAATTCCTGTTAATGTGCTGATGTTTAAAACAGTCTGCGAGAAGATTGATTCGAAAGCTAATATAGTTAAGAGGTCCCAGGCTTCCACTTGAATGAAATCTGTTAAATCAATACAGAACTGCTTCAGTATCATGTGTTCGTTAATGGAAGCCCACACAAATACTACAAATGAGGAAAAAGGACAGAAAAAGGACAATTTCACCAAGAAAAACAAACAAACTGATAAACAAAGAATCACGAGGATAAATAAATACAGCACACCCATTGCAGATACACAATCTCACCTGCATTGGCATGGCTCCTGGGGGCATCTGTCCCCCAAAGTTCATTCCCATCATGCCCTGCATGTTCGGCTGCATGACAGGAACCATGGGGAAGCCCTGCTGTTGCTGCTGCTGCTGTTGCTGCATGGGTACCATGCCTGCAGAAACACACACACACACTGTTATGATGTACTGTAGACATGAGAAAGAATAGAGCATTCAATTACTGTTTGAAGCATGAAAAGTAACCCCAATTTAAAGTACACTGAAGAAAACTTAATACAAGTCTGGAGTCTGAAAAAAGCCTCCAGAGTCTGGACATGATTCACTATTGCAAATCAATTTCTTGGACAGCTGGAAAAAGACAGGGGCTCAGCAACAACCAAATCTGTTTTTCTGGTGACTACTGTGACAGCTTGCAGCAAAACAAGAGCAGTGAGGGGAGAAAAAATGGAAAAGTGTCTGTTTGTTTTCACAGATGCTGTGTGAGCTGACAGCCAGAGCTGAGCAGCCAGCTCCTCCTGCAGCCTCCAGATGATTCACCGTGTTCGGGCTCAACAGGGCTGAATAAGTGGCTTGTTTAGGAGGCTGCACACAATCTACTTTGTCTAAAATGGCACGGCTAATGGGAGCATGTAATGACCCCTGAGAGACGCTTATCCCGATGGTCTGCGGATGGTTTATCAGGAGTGTTACTGCAAAGTCAACAGCCTAAATATGACAAACACACACAGCTAAATGAAAGTATATCTGAGGCTTGAAATGCACCATTCTGGGCATGGTTAACAAAAGGTATGAGCTCCAGTGTGCCAGATCCTTGCTGCTATTTACTTCTACCTAATGACTTAAAGTGATCTTAAATGGCAAGCCAATTGTTAACAGGAAACACTAATGAGAAGCAAAGTAGAAACAATCTGGCTGGAGTTTTACAGACATCTATTCTTAATCTTTAATGACAGAACCCAGTACGACAACAGCTGAACATGTTCTGCATTTGTGCCCGATCAGTGAAAGTAACTGTATCTAAATTTATGAAAAGTTAACTATTCACTCGTTTGGAAACCACTTTTTCATTATCTTGTTGCATTAAGTCAATCACATTTAAACATGTTGTTCATGACAAGTTTCACAAGGATTACATCTACACTCCAAACATACTGACATAGTGTGCTAAATGATCAACAGGTCACATTTAAAAGCAAAATCCTCAGGACCTGATAAATTTAAATGATTACATCATCGACATATCGTACATATCTTATGTTACAGTATCTTATTTTATGGACTGCTGATGTTTGTACAGTCTCTTAATCATTTTTTCAGACCTTGATGTTGCCCATCGCTGTTACATGTGTGTTTGTTTACATAAGAATGTCTTTTAGCCAACATGATGCCAAATTAACTAGCTTGAGCACAAGTGTTTTCCCATGTTATATTCACTTTTTTGGTTGCATGGTTATTTTTTATTTGTGAGTATTTTTTTCAATTCAAAAGTTTGTTGTTCTTTGTAGGGTGTATCTACATTATTATGCAATTTTATTACTATTAAATCAGTGGCATATAATGGTCCTAATATGACAATAATAGTCTATCACAATTAAAACTGGTTAAATATATTTCAAGTAAAGAGTTTGGAGGAATAGACTGATAATGTTGATTGTTGACTGACTCACCTTGTGGCGGTCCTAGACCCCCTCCAACAGGATACATAAAACTAGAGAGAAAGAAAAAGAAGAAATGAAGGTTATGACATTCACACAAAGGCTACAGTAAAGAAACATAAAGATAATAGCCTAAAACTTGAGCTTAGCAGCTGTAACTTTATTATGTGAACGCATCCTGGAAGATTTCAATGTCCTGACCAAATGATCTTAGTTTATTGTGCTTAAAAACAATTTACAGAGACAACATCATCGACCCAAAGCATCAGGATTTGACAACCTGGGAATGAAACTCAACAAACTATCTTATACAGGAAATTTGGATCAGACTTCCACAATCACTGCATCCACACTCAACACACATTAAAGAAAAGTGTAAAACAGCTACAGGGAAGATCTAAGACCATAATAATCAAACATCCAGTACAATCAGTTCAAGAACCCTTTGCAATGTGAGAGCTATGACTGCATTAAGCTGAAATAAAATCACTGAATGTCTGAGTAAGTAAATAAATAAAAGCCTTATTTGTTATTCATAGCTGTTGACCCAGTTGAGAACAACTTGTTCAGTTCTTGATGTGTCTTTTTCATCACAGACTGCTTTGAATTCATGCTGTATTTTATTGTGCAATTGACGTCATTTCCCCAAACACCAGGTAAATAAAAGCTGCTTTCACGATAAGCACTAAATCTGGCAGGTAAAAAGGAAACATTGATTCTCAGTTTGCTGTCGGCAGCAGGTACAGAACAAGCCTCGCAATGAGCCTTTTGTTCTGCAAACTTAAAGTAGTTTCAGTTAATCCACAAAGACTAGATTCAAGGTGACTTTTCTGATCATTTATGCCTCAAAGAAGCACACTTAGTGCAGTTTAATTTCCACAGGCGACTTGGACTCACTTTCACTGGGTCTGTCTGTGCTGAGAAACAGGCCTTTAAGAAATAATCAGAGGAAGCCACCACGAGTCGGCCAAGTCTCTCATCACCAGAGCCAACCCAAACAAGCCTTCAGCTATTTGTCGAATAACTTATTACATCTCAGTTTTTCAGGCTGGAACTGATGATGCAGAAACAAACAGAAGAAAGAGCCAGCCGGGTCTCTGCTTCCCCAACTGACTCAGAGCTAAATTTGAGCTTCTAACGAATCCAGTGGGTGAGTGACATTATCATACCGATAACTTCAGTACCAACACAACTGTGCTAACTAAAGGGAGGCAGGGAACTCATTGTAACACAGTTTAAAGCGTTTACCGATGCAATTATCAACTCCCCATGGCAAACATGGAATAATTTTGACTTGAGTTTGACTTCTAAATGCAAATTAACTTTTAGCAGCTTTGATAATTCATCATTATAAAGTGGATGTGTATTTTTGTACAGTGTGAGTTTTGGAAACTGTACACCAGGGCTCAATAATTTAAGATTAACAATGGATCAAATGACTGTGTAATGAGGAAGGAGGCTGTCGAAGTGAATTATTACAAGACTCTGCAGAGTTTCATGGTGTCTTTCAAAGTGTTGTTTTGTTTTCTGGCCAAAAACTTAACTGTTCTGGTTCAGTCTCAACTCCCTCGCCAGTTTTCAGCAGCAACCGGCAGCTGTTTTTTTGGAAGAATCTCTAAAAACTCCTCAAAAACAGACACATATAGCAACTAGCTGGTGAGGCTAAAGAGACAGATATTTCTCTCAGGAGAAAGTGTGGAGAGCAGAGAAGGGAACCACCCTCGCCAAAACTCAAGAAGTAGCCGAGTTCAAAACCTAAACACCATGCACATGTTTACGTCCAGGCTTGTAGTCTGGTGATTATTTTCATTGTTGATAATTTTCTTGATTAATCAATTTGTTTTTTAATATATAAAAAATCGGAAAATGGTCAAAAAAGCCAACCACTGTTTCCCACAACCCAAGGTGACGTCCTAAAATGTCTTGTTTTGACCACAATCCAAACATATTCAGTTTACTGTCAGAGAGGAGCAAAGAAACCAGAAAACATTCATATTAAAAGAAACTGGAATCGGAGAGTTTGTACTTTGATCAAATGATTAATTTAACAGTCAACAACTAATCAATTAATTGATTAATCGTTTCAGCTCTTGTGGTCTCATTAAATTGTTAGAAGTGATCAAAATTTCAAGAATTTGGTTTAAATTTCCAGTTATCGACTCTTCTGCATCAAGACATAATCTTTTTAAGAGAGAATCACAATGCATTCAAGAATCTATTTTTTCCCGCCAGCATCAAGAGCAAAACTGAGCTAAAAGTAGAGTAAATATTAGACTGAGATACAACCAGTGGTCATATTCACGAATCTAAATTAATGCTAATGTTGCTCCGTGTCTGATAGGTGTGTAACAAAGCGACAGTTTTCTGTAGTGATAATAAGTCAGTGTTGTGTTTACAGCTTGTTTCTGATGCCCCCAACTGGAAAAAAAAACAGGTTTAATTGCCTTAATAGCAGGTGTAACAGAAAGAAAGGTGGGCAACATTTCCAAAGAGAGTGCGGTGATGCCCTCACAAAATAAAGCTTTGATCACCAGAGCGACTGTACTCTGTTCTGTGGTTGTTTGTCCTTTTACTGATGCTGTCCTGGATCTGCTGATACAAACTATCATCCTTCTGGTGTCAATTTATGTGTCCTGTTCTGATATCATACAAAGATGATTTGAAAGACTTTGTAGTGTCATCTCTAATGTTTAAATTCAGTTATTTTGTTTTGCTAAGTCATAATTCAAAACCATTTAACCTTAAGAAAATAAGCTGTCCTTCACAGAGTACTGATGTAACACGACTGGCTGTTATCTTCAGTGATGATGCTTGACTTGGAGGGACTCTCACATCTGCTCCCTGTAAGATTTGCAGCTTAAAAAGCTTTTATAGGAGCACCACAGCAGTGCTGCCCACCATCCTGCAGCAAATAACAGGTCATGGCTGGGCAGATTAATATAGAGGGAGATAAGCAGTAATAGCAGCTGTGGACCAGGGCAGACCAGTGCCTTGTAAAAGGCCTGTAATCATCCAACAGCTATCATCAAACTGTTTTGAACGCTGTGAGGCAGACGGCAGGGTCAGGAGTTTCAGTCAATGTCATCATCACCGAGGAGCTAAAACTAAAAATGTTTCAGATAGTCCACAAGCTGCTCTTTTAGTGAATATACAGGAGACATACAATCACTGAGAAATACAGACTGAAGGTTACATATAAAGTTATTGACAGTCACTGAATCTGTTTTCTGCAGTAGCATCAAATAAAACAACTCAATCAGCTGATTAACTGAGTTGAACCATATTCAATTTCCTGCTTGACTATCAAAAATTCTGATCATCTATTCATCTTTAAGTCATCAATCAAGAAAGATATGCAAAAGATTATCTGGTTTCAGCTTCTCAAAGTAAATGTTTTGCTGTTTTTCTCTGTTTATTATCATTGTAAATTGAATATCTTGTATAAAGAAATATAAGGAAGTCACGTAGAGTAGTGAGAAATTTTGATGTGTATTTTTCACTTTTTTCTGACATTTAATATGTTGCTTGATTGATCAGCCGATCAAAACATAGTTAATGAACAACTATTGACTATTTGATAACTGATTAATCCTTCATATTAATATTAATAATTCATATTAATTAATAGTATGCATGGTCCAGTTTTGCTAAATTAAATGAATTGTTGTATTTCTGTGTCATGTATATGTGTAAATAAAATGTCTTTGGGAAAATGTGACTTTTTTGTGTGTGTTATCGACTAAATTGAGAAAATAACCTGCCAAATAATTGATCCCAAAGATTAATAAAATAGTTGTTTGCAGTCCCAACCACCATAAATTATCTGCTTATATTCGTGCTTATCACTTTTTTTTTCCCCGGGATCAATCCAGGGACCAGGTCAAGTTAAGTGACCCTCTCAGTCCACCATGGGCACGAGATCTAAAGGCCCCTTTCCTGCTACTAAACACTAAAACCGCAAAGACAAACTACCCTACCTTGAAACTAGAGCTGCAACTATTACTAGATTAACCGATCAGTCAGTCAAAAGAAAAATTAATTGCCAACTACTTTAATAAACAATAATCTTTTCAGTAATTTTTCAAGTGAAAATTTCAGCTTCTTAAATGTGAAGATTTGCCTTTTTCTTAGTCTTTTATTAAAGTAAATGAAAAGTAGTTGGGTTTCGGACTGTTGGTTAAACAAAAGAAGCAACTTAAACACGCCACTCGTGTCAGTGATCAGCATTTTCCCCTTTTTTGTGACATTTTATACACTAAACGATTAATCGTGAAAACAATTAGCAAACTGATCAATAATGAAGATAATCGATTGTTGCAGTCCCACTATAAATATTGTGACCTGACATAAACTCAATTCTGGCTGCCATACAGTTAATTACATTAAATGCATTACTCACATCCTCCAAACCAGTGAGGGAGAAATTATATTTCCAGCTGGAAATACCAACAGTTACAAAACACACCATCCTGCATGTACACACTTTTGACAGACAGGCAATAGGACGTCCTCTGACACTCATGAAGTCAAATGTCTGACATATGGTGAGATCACATGGCTCGCTGGAGACAAAGAAATTTGCATGGAGCCATTGTACACTAAAAGGATTGATGTTATGCATCTCTGTCACCGTATCCACGGGGGATATACAGCCACTGCAACTTTGACTAAACAGCTTAGCATCATTCTAAACTGTATTCAACACTTACAAAAGCTGTTTCGACTGTCAGGTAGTTTTTTAAGCTGCACTACTGCTCCACCTCCTGGATTTCCACTCTGGCACTCCTGACACATTTTACTTTATTATTGCTGTATAATCATGTCTGGCAGCCTAACACACTGCACTAACACCATCCAAAACGTAGTTCCCTCCATGGAAACAACTGGTATGGTGAAAGTATGGTACAATCAAGTGGACATATCACAAGTAAACAAAACTAAGACATGACAGCACACGTCAATAACTGTCTTTCAGATGTCAGCAGAATGATGAGCGAATAAAAGAGACCTACAATTATCTCCAGGTCGTCACGTTACATCTGCTTTTTCCTACTGCTGTTGCCCACACTCATCTAGAGTCTTGAGGGCTTTGGTTTCACCTGTCAGATCAGTATCACCTGGCTAGTCGAGATGCTTGTACCCGGACCGTATTCATTATTCAAGCTGCTCAAGTTCAGTCAATGAAAGAATCATGAGTCCGGCCTTTTCATCTCCTCTGTAGACCACCATCACACTGCTCTAATAAGATAGCTGAACACCTCCTAAACATGTACAACTGTTTACTGGGTAGAGATGTGGAGTATGCATGTGTGACAGGGTTTACTGTGTGATTCAGTGTATGATTGTGAGTTTAAAATAAAGCAGAGCAGTCTGACACCTGAGGAGGAATTAAAAGAGAGCAAGACCTTCTGCAGCTGAAGAGAAGAAGAGAAAAACTTGACTAATCTGGCAGCTTTTTGTAAGATTTTCTGTTTTCATCTGCTTCATTTTCTTAAATACTCAGCACTGCATCAACACGACATTAAATACCCCCATGGCAGATAATATATTAGCCAGAAAGCCAAAGCTGATAAGTCCAAATATCAACAATATCAACCCTCCAAAGGCCTGTCTGCACAGATGCTAGCTGTTTTCTAACAATGCTAAAACAGAGCCATTTCTTCTCAATAAATATTAGATATTTCTGGCTGTATCCACGAGCTGTAGACACAATAACGAATAACGACGACATGACACGTGAAATTTGCTCGTACATGTACATTGTTCGCATTATTTTGGTCCACTCTGAGCACGAAGAGGCAGCACAAACAGCTAGCTAGCCACCGTTAGCTTCCCCAGTAACCTAACGTTAGCTGTGACACCTGACAACCAGCCATCTCATCTCATCAGCCTGCCTCGACAACAAAACCAGCCTTCACCGCCGTCTCTGAGCTCCTCCTGTGGGATTAATGTGCTGCTAACCGGCGCTCAGAGGCGGATACACCTCAAAATGTTCACAGCCTAGCGACAGAGTTGATTTTAAAAGGCTATAATACCTGCTGCCTCCCCCAGATCCTGGCCGCAGCGCCATCTTGATAACAGCAGTCACTAGTAGGAAGATGACGTCAGCAAGTGACGGAGCATTAGCGGTGGGCTGTTTGGCCCTGAGGCTTGTCTGTCAGGCTCAGCCCACAACCTGCTCCTACCAAGCTCCACCTGATGTTTACTCGAGTACTCCACTCAAGTACAAGTCTGAGGTACTTTTACTTTATTTGAATATGTCCATTTTATGCTACTTTATACTTCTACCCCACTATATTTCAGAGGAAGATGATGCTACTTTTTACTCCA
Source organism: Pagrus pagrus (assembly GCF_965226575.1). NCBI lineage: Eukaryota > Metazoa > Chordata > Actinopteri > Spariformes > Sparidae > Pagrus > Pagrus pagrus. The sequence goes on from NC_140188.1 coordinate 9,560,617, forward strand.
CTACTTTTAGTTACTTGTGACTTTTCATTTTATTTAGAGATATGTGGTTCTCAAAAAACAGTGACAATACAAACATATACTGATAATGCATTTTTAGGGATTAAACTACCCAACAGTATATAAATAAGATCAATCCTCATCATCTACAGCAGTGAAATGCAACATATACATTAATGCAGAAGAAAATAAATCATATTTAATAGTATAACACTGACAGCGATCATTTTACTGCACATTGAGTACTTTTACTTATCGTACTTTAAGTACATTTAGCTCACAAGTGCTTCAATACTTTAACTTGAGGTTAAATGTTCTCTTTCATTTGTCTTTGTTGGCTTTAACTCTGTTCTGTTTTCCTTCCCGCTTTCATTTAAACATTTTAGTAGAGTTTATACCTCATGTAAAGCCTTTGACTCTCAGTTGATTTGCTCTGCATTTTCAACACAAACACAAATAACTACATTTTCAGTTCATATAATACAATACTTGAAAGATTTGCTATAGATTAATTGTTACATATTTGATTTTACACAATACCCAACTACCCAAATGTAGTTGAAATGAACCTAACTTTTACCAGCTACAACATAAATACTACACAGTAATGCATCTGTAAAAGATTATAATCCAATAACATAGTGTGACACTGACAGGGGTCATTCTGCTGGACTGACACTCACTCTGGGTGGGAAGGACGACCTGAGAGGCAGAACACAGGGCAGCACATTCCCATCGTCATGTCATTAGGTGCAGTAGCTGAGGTGATCCAGCAGGTGGAAGTGTTTAGCTTGTTTACATCTTTTGTTCATGTGAAGACACACTAGAGGTTGGCCAGATGAGTGTCTGAGAGACCTGTCTGTTGTTGTTCTGGACATAATTTGTGCTGCACAATTATATCAAACACAAATAATGTGGATACTCTTTAAACCTCCACCGCTTCCTTCCAACATGTTCAGTATCCTTTCAAGCAATATCTTAAGCATATCTGTAACAATATATGTTGCTGTACAACTTTTTAAACTTGTTTTTGTCTACTAGTGAGTCAAAACAATGTTAAATATAGGATCTATGACAACTACAACAGCAGTGGCATTCTTAATCCTGCACTTTTACCGCTTCTGTACATTTTAATTACATTATATTCATGTGGTAATCAACATTTTCTGTGTTTTCACCACTTAAACAGGCAGAAAAAATCACCTGCTGTACGCTAATTTGTTTGAAATGTGTCATTATCTTACTATCTCTGATTTACACCACTAGAAGTCTCTTATATATATATTGATATTTTTATTTAGAGCTGTATTTCACGCCACCTGTACTGTATCTATCCCCTGATGTCTTGTCCAACATTTTTACTGGCTGCTTGAAGTACTGAGGCCATTGTGCGTCCTGACAAAGTGATTCAGTCGGCAATTTCATTGTTACACCAATGACAAGGTGGAGCAACAAGAAAAAGCCTCTGTGGCATTGTCTGAGTGGGTGTTGTTGTGAAAGATTTACAGCTTAATGAGAGCAGTGTAAGGCAGTGCATGACAAGCCCCGCTGTGATCCATCACCTGGTCTGCCCTCAACCTTTGCTATACCTCAGCTCTATTCAGCAGCAATGATTTAGAGTCCATATACATGACAGAGGGACACATGCAACCATTTAACTGCAGGGTGAAGCAAAGGAGGAGAACATTGTTTTTTTTATGCAGGTGATGAAGACAGAGTGTGGACGTCTTTTTCCTCTGGATTTAATCTTTAATCATCTCACCTGATTCACTTGCATATAAATCTTACAGTGGAAAACTTACACATGGTGGACGTGTCACAGTGTTTTGATAGTCATTATACTTGGATTGACTGTTTTTATGTCAACAAAAATTTAATAAATAAAGAACTAGGGTGTATTTTGAGCTCTGCTGTCTATATATATGACCCGCTGTTTCAAATGATTAAAGGCTTTTTACATTTTTGCAAAGTAATGTGCCTCGGTACTTTTTGATTATCATGAGTTATTGATCACAAAGCGCAGGAACCTCTCTCTATCTGTGGTTTCATGATATGTTTTTTAATACAAACTTTTTGATATCTGCACATTCAACAGGTGAAAAACTGAATGTAGGGAAAAGAATAAATGGCTGGTGAAAAATAGATGTGGCTCATGACTTTAAAATCCTGGCTACAGTGCCGCTATACAGGCCGATACCTTACTTTGAGGAATATCAACTGTTTTGTCCTTTTTTATTTACAAAATGCATCAAGCAGCTGAACACGTCAATGTTAAAATGCTATAAAGCTTTGCTAGAATACAATATAACCTAAAATGAGACCAGACAAATATCTCTTCAAAAGAAACAAGAATCTGAACAAATATGAATTAAATATGAATACAAACACATTTTCAGTCAAGAAAAGGTCTTGAAACAGCATTTAGATCTTCAAGTCGGACAATAATTTAACAATTTGATGAAAGAGTAAAATATGATAAAAATGAAGAATGGAGGATGAGGCTGCTTTGTGAAACTTGAACTCGCGACCTCAGCGTTTCTAAAATCCTCACTGCGGCCCTGCAGGACGACGTGTTGGATTCAAAGTCTTGTTCATCTTTTAAACTTTGTTAGAGATTCCCTCCAGACATTTTTTAAGGACCCATGAAATATACTCTACTACAATAATCCTTTGTGTCTGGTATGTTTTTCCCCACGAAAAATCGAATTACCTCATTGAACATTCCCAAAGTTAAATTTGCTCTTTCACTCTCATGTCAGAAAGTCTCCTACTTCACCTAAAAGTCCATTTGCGGTGGATTTTAAGTTTTGTCCCTCTTATGTCAGTTGCACATTAGACAGTTGTATCACAAAATCATGCTTGTCCACACACGTGTTAAAGTTTCCCTCTTCAAGATGAAAACAGACTTCAAGGGTCAAACTCTGCACAGTGAAGGTCGAAATGTTGACTTAAATTATCTCCAGCTCATTTCAACAGTTTGGATTATTTCTGTTTCTCTTTATTGCTTCTATTGAGACTCATTAAAAAGACGATGAGGCCTCGTCAGTCTCCCGTCCCCTCCTCTCCTCCGAGTCCATTCACCGGCCTCTGAGAGCAGAGCTGGGCCTCCTCCCTGCTGTGTGTGCCGGGTTTAGCTGGAGGCCGGCTGAGTCAGTCAGTCACGTCCCCTCGACGGCTGGATCTGGACTGGCCGTGGGCAGCCCCCCAGAGAGGAGGTCCAGCGAGGAGAGGTGAACATTAACCCAGGTCCCATTCTGGGCATCCCACTATTCCCCATAAATCATTAACCCGTCCAGCATCGAGCCGGTGACAGCATCAGCATGACAACATCAATCTGTCAGGATTCCTCCAAACCAGGACTTCTTACAGATTTTCTGCCTCACATGCTAATCGAGTGAATTTAGACTCATTCTGGTGAAAACACACTCGCACTTCTGCCCCGCAGAGACTCATCTGAAACACCTCAGGAGGTCCATATATTCATTTTGATTGTTTGTTTGTGTGATATGATTTCTTTCAAGTCAAATCCCACTTAGAGAACAAGAGAGGAGCCTCATCTCTCAGGTGCTTCATCCTGTCTAATTATTGTTGTTTTCTTGCACGGCGACAAAGTGAATTTCCTCTCAACGTTTAAATATTGAACAAGATGACGGGGACGTGACAGCTCTGTGTAAGACTGGTCACATGTCAAGGTCCTGCAGCAGGTTTCTCACAGCAAATTATAAGAGATGTTCAGTATGGGACTTCACAAATGATTAACCTGCCTGAATAGCTGAGACTCGTTCAATCAGTTCGAGATTCAAGACTCAAATTTAATGTATTTTATCATCTTAGAACAGGATCGTACAATATACAGTATATGCTACTCAAAAAAGCAGAAATTATATTAATAGATTCATAAATAATAACTGATAAAAATACATGTTTAAAATATTGTGTATAATATACAATAAGTGTGGAGGATGGCATCTCACAGCCTGAGGAAGGAAACTGCTCGGTACGGCAGGGGATACTTGCCTTCATTGAGAAATCTCTTCTTAGTTTTCAGCGACAGTCTTTCACATTTTCTTGTGGGCTAACATGTAGAAAATACACTGAAATAATAATTTATGTGCATTTTAAACAAACCCTCAATCACCAGTATGTTGTCACTCTGGTGTGTGAACAGGTTGCGTGAGCTGTTTGATTTGACAGAAGGGGAAAGTGAATCCTGTTTTCCTTTTGCACTGTTTACACTATGATTGATGAATGATTTCAGACTATCAGTTTTTCATGAAGTGGCTGAACAAGACCCTGAAATATTCAGGTGTGCAGATCGCACAGTGCAGTGTCTGTATGTGTGGCATCTGTGCAAAATGTTAGGTGTGTATGGATGTTTATCGATCTGTGTGATGCTGCATGTTAACTGTATTTTGATTGTACTTGTGTGACAAATTTCTCCTCAGGGCAAATCTAATTTATTATCAATGTTTTTTTGTATAAATTTAGCATTATAGTACATTTTCAATGATATACTGAATAAATAAGTCAAATTGCTTTCTTCACTTTTGGACTTTTCGAAGAGATGTTTACATTTTGGATCTGTCTGATATGGATATTACAGCAGTAACTTTTGTTAAGCACCTTGTATGCTTGTTATTAAGAGCGATACACAAAATAATGGCAACAAAATATCAGTAATTCCTCTTATTTACTTAAAAATGCCTAAAATTCTGTATTTCTGCTGCCTTTAACGTTGCTTTTATTTTGTTTTGTCTTTCCACTTTTACATCAGTGTTACCGCTAACACTTTCTTTAATTTAACCTTTGTTTTCACTAAAGCAGTAAATAAGAGCGCCTTGTCTTGCTTAACACTATAAATAAAAATGTTTCACTTTTGCAGTAACGTACTAAAGAAATCCTCTTTATTTACTAAACAGAGTTAATTATTTTCTGATGCTTAATGGACAATAAACAAGAATCTTAAGAATAAAAAAGTGAATGCTAATGAGTCGAATTAAACAACCTGAGATCAAAAGCCACTGGTCTGTTCTCGAGTCCAGCCTAGCTGTCACTGTAGGTGGTGCTGCTGGCGATGTACGGCGAAGGCTACTGACGGATCTCCATGACTGTGCAGGAGCACAACAGAGGCCTCCTTGATCTGAAGCCTTTTGATGGAGGACTCCTGTCACAGCAGCTCCATACATGTGTATGTATTTCTCCACAGAGAGGCTGGCGTTAACTCCGGTCGCAGTGACCAATTAGCCCTGGCAGAGTGGCCTCCTGACCCTTGACCCCTGCTGGGCAGTCTTATCCATTAACCCCTTGGGCCTCAGCTGGAGTTGATGTAGTGTCCTTTCTTCTGGCTCTGCTAAACACACGGCCACATTCAGCCTGCAGCTTCCACTTTCTGTCTCTCTGCCCCTCTCCTCTGTTCCCCGGGTGGCAGCTCGCTCCTCGTGTTGACCTCCGAGTCCTCTGATCCTATTGGTCCGTCGTCACCACGCAGAGTCTTAGAGCATCTTCAGCTTCATAGTGATCATCCTATCACCTGCTTCTTCTTCCCTTCTGGGCTTATGTAATGTCAGCTTTATTTCTGGAATGTGTACAAACTCCCTGAGGGGCAAGTGAGAACATTTTGTGGGGATCCATTTTCTAATCTGAATGGTTTTGACTTAAGAACTGGTGGTGGAAAAAAGTATTGCAAGGATGATCTTTCTAAGTAGTAGTTGTAGTTGTAGTAGTAGGAGGAGTAGTAGTGGTAGTAGTAATGGTAATAGTAGAAGTACAAGTTGTAGTTGTAGCACTAGAAGTAGTAATAGTTGTAGTAGTAGTAGTAGTAGTCTTTGTAGTAGTGATAATAGTTGTAGTGGTAGTAGTAGTAGTAGTAGTAGCAGTAGTAGTAGAAGTGATAGTAGTAGCAGTAGTAGAAGTAGTAGCAGTAGTAGTAGTAGTGATAGTAGCACTAGAAGTGGTAGTAGTAGTAGTAGTACTAGTAGTAGCAGTAGTAGCAGTAGCAGTAGTAGTAGCAGTAGTAGTGATAGCAGCAGCGGTAGTACTGCAGTATAAGAATCATCATGGCCCATGAAAACTCACTTCACAATCAAAGCGCTGTGATCAACATTATTTAAGTCGTTGGACTGATCTGCAGCACAATGCTGCTTTTTATCACATGATGTAACAATGTTATCCAGAGCAGCAGTTGTGGCAGTTACTGAGCTATGACCACATCTACAGCCGGCCTGCTGAGCTGCAGCTCAGGGACATTGTTTTCAGTTGTGGGTTGACCAGAGAGGCTTGTAGATGATAGGACAGCTCAGATAGGCTAATGTCACCTGAGTGCAATGGAACGACCTCAACTGCTTTCCATATCACCTTACAGACGTATCAAAATCTGCATAATAAAAGCAATAGAGCCAATACTACTTGTACAAGTAGCAGCAGTATCAGTGATAGGAGGAACTTATATAGTTTTATTGCTTTAAGTTTTATAGTTGATGTCCAATAGGTCTTAACACTTATTAAGGAGCTTGAACTTGGCCTGAGGTCAAAGGTGTGCATTGCAACTTGGGGTTTAACAATTTATTATATTTCAAGATATAATATGTAATATTTCTGAATTCAAATGTAAAAAAAAAATGACTAGAGCTTCATTATATATTTGTTAAATTGTGTCCTTGTGTAAAGAAATCCTAATTTTATTTAAGGAAAATGTGGATTTCAGTTGGTCGCCCGTGCAAACACCAGAAACATCACATGATACGTCAGAGAGTAAAGATGGAAGTCGGCTAATGTGACGAAACATAACATGAATCACACTTTAACACATTACCGCCTCCGTGAACATTAAACATCAGATTTTCTTTATTCATTTTTTCAATAACTTAATAAAAAAGCTGTTCTCAGAGGAAAATAAAGTCCCCAGAACAATGTTTGATGCTAGACAGGTGGCAGGGTCCGCCAAATATAAACAAAGTTAAACAGTATCCTTTAAGGTCAGTTTGTTTATTCTGTTTAATCAGTCATGAAAACAAAGAGTTTGATTATTCAGTTTGTGAAGATCTCTAAAATGTCTTCCCCAAACCTACACACTGCACCTTTAAAGTTAGCTTCATTAAAGCTTTAAGAAGGATTCAGATCGTCAGGACTCGGCCTGAACTCCCTGTGTTGACCTGCAGCCTCTTGTCATGGAGCCCTGCGGAGGGAAGCCTTGTAATCCACTGATGTTGCTCTATTTGGTTTTGAATGAGGCCTTTGATTTTTAGACCCAGGAAGCCTCTAAAGATCTGACCACGTCCCCTTTGCTCTTTTCTCTGGCAGAAACTGAAATACTGGGAGGCTCATTAGCATCTGTTAGAGTTTGAAACACAACTGTAAGCTCTCTAAACATGAGACATTTAGCTCAGCTGTGAATTAGGGTTTGAATACAAACTCGGTTCACTGTGATCCAAAGAATTTTCTGCTGACCAATTAGAGATAATAGTATTCAGTATTTGTTTACCTTCATCCCTCGTGCTTTATAATGACTGTTCATATTTGGAGGATAAGCTGGTGTGAAGTTTCTGCTGGTCTTAGATGATTTATTTTCTTTGACCTTATATCTCAACCATCTGATGTTTTGACCACTTTATCCAATAAAAATTGCCAGTTTTCTGTCAGTAATCACTTAAAACATGTTATACAAATGACCTAATTCATATCTGATCAACACGCCTACTTGTAAAGAGTCCGCTCAGTGTTCGCTGATCAAACTCACAGAAGACTGAGAGATCACAATAAATCTGCTGAGGGTCCTCCTGGAAGTTGACCTGACGTGAAGAGCTACAGTCTTCGAGACACTTCTGACCAGACGTTCGTCACCTCCTCCGCAGCTGTCTGGTTTGTCCGATCCAAACTTCCTGGGAGCAGAGGATCATGGACTCCCCCTTCAACTCCAGCATGACTCACAGGCAGCAGAGCGTTACAGGGTGAGGTCATGACTGATGACCAGAGCCAAAACTGGACAAATGTTGTCGATCACAACATACAGTGCTGATAACAATTTCTCCAATGACAACATCAGGTGTTGCTTGTGGTGATGAACCAATATTTCTGAGTTTGTATTATTACCTCATTAAGTCTGAGGCAAAACAAGTTAAACATGCGTGTTGTTACTTTTATTTTTGATCCATGAGCCTTATGAGATATTAAAGCCTTGTTTTATGCATTACCCTCTTGAATGCCTCAGACTTCTTCAACATTTCTAAACTAGCAGAAACCCAAACTTGTGTACTGTTTTTAGCCTGATGTCAGTGTTGTGTTTGTATCCCCAAAATAATAATTGATTGCGTGTGAGCATGTGTACATGTGGTACCACTTAATATAAACACGATCTTTATCTTGACCCATTGAAGCTGTGTAACTATATTTTTTACAGTGGGCTATATGTCAGTACCAGATAAAGGCTGAGATGAATGACGCTATCATGCCATGTCGGGTTCATTGAACTTGTTGCTTCAAATGCAGAGTGCACTTTAGATCTATGAACTTCAAAGAGGCTGTTCGCTTATCACACAGCAACACAACATCTTTGTCGAGGCTGTAAACAGGACAAATGCTCTCAGCTGCTCCTGATCGATCAATCAATCAATCAATCAATCTATCTATCTATCTATCTATCTATCTATCTATCTATCTATCTATCTATCATGCAAGAAATAACCAAAGCCACGTATTCATTTTGGAAAAAAAAAACTTTTACTTGAAATGTCAATATTTTCTCAGAAAGTATAAATAATGATTTATGATTGATTTCAATTTTATACAAAAATAATACATTAGGAGGAAAAAAAAACAAATCATGTCCTGTCACACAAGTATGAGTGCCCTCTGATCAGATGGCAGTAGACGTGCCGATAACAGTCACAAACCAACCAAACATAATAATAACAATGTAATGACCTAATATTGAACAGGAGACTGGATCTGCCACACTTACAACATGAAGGGTTTGATGGTCAAACTGGCCTTTTGGGTAGTGACAGTGAAAGGAAAACGTGACTAAACTGTGACTTTGTGTTCAGATGTACAGAAACAAGGTGTAAAAAGGGGAAAAGATTGTGGTGAGTTGAGTCAGAGGCTGAGCTGAACACAAACACACACAGGCATCACGTTAGCTAGCTATCTTACAGCTAACAGCGAACATTTCTGCAAACCAAAGATACTTTCAGTTTGTACAATTCATGTATCATATAGAGATTTCTGCAAAATGTATCATATCATGTTCGGATTACGTGTATATGAGCTGACTTTTATGTCATGAGGAGGAGGGGATGGTGATGAATGTTAGCTTGCCGAGTTTCAGCTTTTGTAAGCGTGAAACCAGTGGACATCGTTAACGATACGTCAGGAACTATTCCAGCCATGTTGGTGACAACAAAACCTGATATTTTTGTCAAGACTTCTGGACAATTTCCAACCGAAAACCAGGTATTTCTAAAGAAGGTATTGGGACAATTTGAAGCTGAAAACTTTGTTTTTTAAAATAATTTGTCGGGATATTTCCAGCCAAAAATCTAATTTCTAACGAGATGTCAGAACAACTCCCAGCCGGAAAAACAGGTATTTTTGACGAGGCTTCTGGATAATTTGCAGCTAAAAACTCAGTCTCTTTAATGAGTTAGTGGCAACAGATGCCAAAACATGATCTTTTGCTAACCCTGATCGAATGTTTTTTGTGCCTTAATAATATAATAATAATAATAATAATAAAATTTCAGCATATCCGTGGTTTGCAAAAAAGTACATTGCCGACACTTCTTCTGACGATTGGCTCGAATAAACAGAAACAGTCGACTTTGCGCTAATGACATGAAAGTTGACAGCTCGCTTCCTTTCCTATCCGAACACACTTCTGTAGTGCTCACGAGCAGCTGCTCCTCTCCCCTACATTTCTCAGTCTGTGTGGATTCCTGTCTGATTAGAGCGGCTGCTGTCACAACATCGCCCTCATTCATGTCTCTCCTCTTCACTAAACACCAGACTAAGACGGCTGTTTTCTTTCTGAATACTTGTCAATATTTTCATTCTTTCGACCTCAGCGGGGGGTCCTGCGCCTTGATTTATGACGAGGAGTTATTGACAATATTTGTCCTGTTTTGGTATCTCCTCACTTTGGAGCAGGAAGTCGGCGAGGGAGGAGGGAGGAGGAGGAGGGAGGAGGGAGGAGGGAGGAGGGAGGGCGAGTCCCATTCCTGAAATTCACCTGAACCTGTGTGCAAACAACATGGAGGGGAAGGGCCACGTTTAAAGAGAGTGAGTCAGTTCCCCTGAAGGCAGACGTGGTTTACAGATACTGCAGGCTCACAGACAAATACAAGCTGTACCTACGCTCGACCACTCTCTTACTCTTTGGCATATTTGTCACACACATCTGCTTTTGCGCCATTTTAACAGGCAGCTCCAGTGTACAATAATCTGTTGGTGACTTCACTGATAGTGCATAATTCATCTCCAGTCTCAAGTGTGTGGAGCTCTGTGCAGAATCCAGTTATACAAAGCACTGCATACACATATAGACGCATTGCATAGTCCTTTCAAGATTGTCAAAGTCTTTTTCAATCACAGTATACACATTGAACAACTCGACATGATGAATCCCCTCGAGCATTCACCGCCTGCACTTGTGCTAGTACAGTAAACTGAGTGTGAAAGAATAACATGGAAGACTCCTTTAAAGCCCGGTAAGAAGATCAATAACAGGTTATTGTGATTGTCGCACAGTTCTGCTCACGCGCTCACGTCATCCACGAACCTCTCGTGAGTTTTTCCAGCCTTCGCAGAGGCTGATTAGTGTCTCTGTCGTGTCCGTGTGTCTTCATATTTCCACCTTAAATCACAGTGTAATATAAGTTGCCTTCATTCAGGTCCGTACCACGCACAGTTTCTGAGCATTTTTCTGGTGCTTTGTTTTTGTTCCTTTTTCAAAAAAAAGGAGGCATAAAAAAAAAACTGAATACTGTTTTCAAAGATTGTGTTAAAATCATCCTTGTTGATCATTTGTGTGCGACCGAGGGGAATCCAGTCTCTGTCCCTATCTCTCATCGTTCGCCGCCTGGCCCACCGTCGTCACTCCTCTCGTTTGTTGACTGACTCATCATCCAGCCGCGCCGTTGCCGGTTATTAAGAGTTGTCATGGTTATCGCGGCGAGAGGGTGGAAAAATGTGCTCCGGTTGCCGGGCACCGAGGAAGTCAGGTGGACGCTCTCACCAGGCCTGAAGAGGACACTGAAAGGAGGAGGAGGAGAGGGAGAGACATGTCAGATAAAGTAGGTCTGTGTTACATAAAACAGTAAATACAACCTGTCCAGTAACACAGGTATATACAGTATAATGTCATCACCAACACGGCTGGAAAACAACTAAGTACAGTAGTCAGGTACGCTGCTGAGGTACAGTTTTGAGGTACTCGTCTATTTTATGCTGCTTTATACTCCGTTACATTAACAGCTGCAGTTGTATTTACAGGATGAGGCTGTAAATTCAAAACATACTAGTTTATTAAATATTGTAATAGGTTAATGTAGAGCCACTACTAACTACAACCTTAAAATTACACTTACATGTTAATCAGTTAAAGACATCGTGTTAAACTATTACCTAAGTGTAAATCACCCATATGTAAAGTACTTTAATAGAAGTCTTAAAGTATCTGATATTAAATGGAGAAAAGTATCAAAAGTACAAGAAAATACATGTATGTATATATTGTATACATGGGGTTGATCTTATATTCTGCATTGTTCTGATGATGATAAAATAAATGAATTAAAAAATGTTCTACTTTGGCTCTAATTAAGTAATCTTCAAAGTAACAAGTAACTAAACTTTTCAAATAAATGTAATGGAGTAAAAAGTACAATATTTGCCTCCAAAATGCAGTTGAGTGGAAGTACAAAGTAGCGGAAAATGTAAGTACAAGTACCTCAAAATTGTACTAAATAACCGTGATACAGTAAATGTACTTAGTTACATTCCATCACTTGGCATATACAGTATAAAAGAAAGAAAATGCGAGCAGCTGTGCTTTGAATGTCACTATTTTATACCACTGGATCCTTCTTACTCCATTACATTTGTCTAACAGCGAGAGTTATTAGTTACTTGTTACAGATTAAGACCGTAAATAAAAACACAAGTTAATAAAAGTATAATTCCTCCACTACAACCTTAAAATACCACTTCATGTACATTTATTTCCTGATATTTATATACTTTTAGAGTATTACTGCTACTTTTACTTAAGTAAATGTTTTGAATTCTTCTCCAAATGCTGGTAAATACATCACTCCTGCACCTTCATGTGCCACACCTGACCAAATACATTCCTCATCCCTCTTCTCCTGACGCTGAAAAGCCTTGTTTCCATTGAAATGCCTCTTTTTTTGGATTGTTTGTGGAATTTATTTTTCTCCAGGGGTGGAGGCGGGCAGGTGACCCGGGCGTGACCCTGCGGCCAGCAAACAGCCTCACCTGATAAAGCTGACCCGCAGCTAAGACTGCAGTCATTAGACGGCGGGCTCTTAGCAGAGGTGAGTTTGAGACAGACTCGGGCATAATGGAGGGTTCACGGTAAACAATGAGTGTTATAAAGCCTGAGCATGTTGGTCATGAGAAGAAGTCTGCCCCGGCCAAATAAAGTCCTGATAAGAAAATACCTGGGAGAGCCTGCGGGCTAATTGCTCTCTAAATAAACTGGTTTGTGAAATGCCACAAAGGTGGAAGGTAACAGCCAGTACATTTACTCAAGTACTGTACTTAAAAACAATATCGAGGTACTTTACTTGAGAATTTCAATTTTATGCTACTTCATACTTTGTATAAATAATAAAAATATAAATTAAACAATTTATCGACTGAGAAAATAAATCTGCAGATTAACAGATACACTGTAAATTTTAGTTGACGTAACTTTAAAAAAGTCAGGAAACCAAAATCTCAGAATTACCAAGTAAAATAGACTATTTCAGATTTAAGATGTACGAGATTAAAAGTTTAAGAACTTAAAATAATTAGTCTACTTTACTTGGCAATTTTGGGGTAATCATCCTCGATTTTACCTCGAAGTAAAATCCCTTTGTCAGATTTAACAGTGTAATAAAAAACTTTACATTTAGATATCTCATATTTAAATGTAGTATTTTGGGTGTTTTGGACTGATTTCATGATGTTTTAAGGATGAACGATTCAATTGACTGATAAAATTAAAAAGTCTGGAGATAAATTGAGAACAATAATAATAGTTAGTTGCAGCTGTGCAATACACTATTAAAATTAAATCACTGGTCCTGACGTTTTTGGCTTTTGTATACTTACAAAAAGTCTAGTTGGAGCTTCTTGTCACGTCAATTTCCATTATTTTAAACTTGCTTAATTTATGGTTCATTAATGAAACCACTTCATCTGTATAAGTCAGTCTTCCTACAGTATTTAGAGTATTAAACCGGTGTTTTTTAACGTTTTTGGCTTTTGGATCCTTACAAAAAGTCTAGTTGGAGCTTCTTGTCATATGAATATTTAGTCACATTTATTTTAGTTGTTTCATTATTTTAATCTTGCTCAGTTAACAGTCCACCAACAAAGCCACTCCACCTGTAGTTAGTTACTCTAAAAACAGTATTTAGAGTATTAACGTATATCATAACTAGATTGTAGTAGTGGATGTTCTGATATATCACTATTTGTCTAGGTATTATTTTGAGTAAAAGTCAGGTTAAGTGTTTTTTCCACCAATGGGTGCAGCTTTTATCACAGCATACACCTGTTAGCTGTTTTGCAAAAGTGTATCAATAAACAGCTGACTGTCTCTGGCTTAGATGCACCTATTTCACGGCATCACAGAGATTAGTTTTCCCTCCTTCCTCCACAGAGGACACACCGCGCTCTGACCTATCATCCCATCAACCCATCAGTCTGTCAGCAGCGGCGCGGCAGTACGAGCCTCAGCGTGGGAAATTGAGCGTGTGAAAGCACCGTGGACGACATTTCAGGCTAGAGCGATCACCGAGAGCAGCGAGAAGTAGGAAAGAGGAAGAGGTGTAATTACCCAAAAAAACTCCACCCCCCCACCATCACCCAGCTCTTCTCATCTCCAGCCCCACTGTAGCATGGAGGAAAGTAGAAGAAGACAAGGGATGAGAACTTTGATTAAGAGCACGGCTCATTTCCTGATCGCAGAGGAAAACTCTCAGCAGGGAGAGGAAAGTGAAAGGAGGCAGCGTTAATCAAGAGGCGTTCAGGTCGAGGGAACAGGTGATTGATTAGGAGGAAATAGGAATTCTGAGGAGTAAAGTATCCATATATCTGCCTTGCCTGTTAGTTTGGAGGCGTATGAAAGCATTTGAACAACAACAGCAGCCCCAAGCAAAAGTTAAATAACTGAAATGATTTGACTTGTGTGCGATTTTGTTGATTTTGAACTGATAAAAATGTATTTACCCAGGAGAGACCCCCGAGTTGCACCATCTTGTTTACAGAAGCGTCCTAATGTGACAGGAATTAAAGAAGTCAGCACACAATCATGACACACACACACACTTTTCCAAATTGTAATCTAGTTCCTGCTGTTAGTGTGTGCTTGGATTGAGTGGTGAGGGGTGATTATAGTATCAATAGCTGATGAGTGAGCTGATCAAAGTGTGTGAGTATTTCTCGAGGGAGATTTGATGACAAGATAGTACTTTCTGTTGCAAAATGCTAACATTACTGCAATAATACCTCAAATGTACCGATGATTCTCATGCAAATACCCCCACATTGTTTCAATCTAAAAACCCACAGACAGACAGAGAGGTGAGAACATGCATCTACAACTGTGTCTCCTCTGGGATGTTACGTGTTGCGGGCTAAAGACTCACCGTCTTGCTCGAGGACATGGAGCTGAGGGTGCTGAGGCTGTTGGCGTCCGTGACCACCATGGCTGAGGGGAAGCGTGACGGGTGGGAGTATTGCGGGGGCTCTTGCTTGTGAGGATACACTGCGAAGGAAATTCAGAGAGATAATTAGACCTCAACACTTACAGATATTGTAGAAAGTAGGATTAACATGTCATATAGCAGGTCTTGGGCTGTATAAATACTATGAAAGTGGCTATAGAAACACTGGCAGAGTGTTAATACAATAAAAATAAATAATTAAGTGATAAAAAAATGAAATGAGCAGAAAATGAGTACAATATGATGAATAAACACAATTTCAAGGTTGATATCGGGTTTGAAGCAGCCGTTTTTCTGCAAGATATCACATTTTAATGCTCACAGGACATGTAGTGTGACATTTAAAGAAACTCTGGATGTTTATCTTAGTAATATCTATTCTAAAATATAGTATTTATGATGGGAACACTTCCTCTTTTTGCTTTAAGTATTGAGAGACAGTTTTAAGATTGTATAGATTTATTTCCCCTGTCAAAGAAGGACAGTTTCATCCTTTCAGACCTCTAAAATGTATCAAATTAAACAATTAAAAAAGTTAAATCACTGTTTTTTTTACTTTTCATAACCTACAATGTAAAATCTGACAGCTACTTTACTTAAAAAAATTCGAGAAAACCAATTATCTTGTAAAGTTATTAAAGCAGAAGCAGAAGTAGTAGTATAGAGTTACTGACTGTGCGAGTGTGTGACGGTGGCCATGAACGGCTGCTGGCTCATGTGGCTGGGGGACTGCTGCATCAGGCTCTGCTGGTGGGGGCTGTGGAGCTGCTGGGAGAACTGGACCGGCTGCAGCGCGGCGAGGCTGCCCGCCACGCTATTGATCACCGGCACCGTCTGAGACTGCGATGTGTTTAAACCTACGTGGAGACACAACCAAGATGTCAGTCAAAACACGTCGTGACAAAATAAACGAGTTTCTGTGTTGTGAAGGGGCGGATGGAGGACTTACTCTGTGCGATGGCCATGACTCCAGATAGAGGCATGATGAGGTTCTGTGTCTGCTGGTGGCTGTGATGGGCGCTGTGGATGTTGGTCAGTGTGCTGACAGGAGGAAGTCCTCCACCTGAACCCGAAATCTGGGGACGAAAACAAAGGAAATACATAAAATTACTGCTTTAATATTTCTTATAATAGACGACAACACTTAAAAGTCATGAGAGCTTGAGCATCTGCTGTGTGCATCCATATAAATGTATATCTCAAAGTGAAACAGATGTTGGCTGCTAAACACACAACAGACATAAATGTTGACTTAGTTCAGATTCTTTTGTACGACACCACACTTGTGTAACTCCACTCACACACAGCACACAAGCAAATACTGATAAGAAAGGAAAGCCGGCGAAAAAAGTCATACTGAAAATGTCAGAGCAGAGAGCTGTGCGTGAGTTTGTGCAGCACGTTGACAGTTTATCAAATCCTTTAAAAAATAACTGCAAAAAAGCACCTTCCACACATGTGCAGTAATGGCTACCGAGCTCTGGATCCTCCCACTCGGAGGGGCTGCGTCGATTTGACTACTGCCAGCTGCCCACAGAGGACAGACACACATCTGCAGATAAGAAACTGTCAGCTCTGACCTGCTGCACACCACACCGCCTGCCCTCCCTGTGGTCATTTCCCATAATGCCGCTCCAAAAAGGCAGAAGTGTTTTGATCTGACAGGGAAGTTCACGAACAGTTTTGAATATTTCAGTTGCAGGACTTGATATTTCACCCTGAACGAGATACTGTACATGCTTTAGATGGTTGGATTTTTGGCAAATATTCTGACAGTAAATTACACATCATATATCAAAAGTATTGTTAACTGGAGAGCTTTGGGTCTGTGTGCTGTTTTCCTTGTCACTGATCAAATATTGGACGAGGGCAGAAGGGAGAAACTCTGAAGTAGACTAAAAACAACAGTGGGTATGATCGAATGTTGGCGTCATTTCTCTGGCAGAGCAAGCGGCGCTCCACCTGCGTCTCCTCTCTGCGAGGCATTTAATCAATACGAACAGAATGTTTCTTTGTCAGGTTTATTGGCTGAGCGGTGGACATGCCTGGCGCGCTCTGGTGAAGGCTGTGTGCTAGGCCAGCCGTGGCCTGCCACCCCGGCTCCACCTTCCAAACACAGCAGCACAATGCGCTATTTGTTGGCCCTTGCTAGCGGGTCCATGGGACAGGAGGTTCAGGAACCTGCTTTGTACGTTTATGCTAAACGTTGGCCGGGTCTTATCTAATCTGAGGCCATGAGGGCCCAGGTGTGTTCACTCACCATCTTGGCATCAGGTGACAGCAGACTGTGGCTGTGGTCCAATCCTCCCGGAGACACCTGCTGGAGCACCGACTGGCTGGACGGCATGGCGTTGCTACTGTGGTGGCTGATGGTCGTGGAGGAGGAGACCTCGCCGGGGCCTTGGCTGTAACGCACTGACAGAGAAACACACAGACGGTCAGATTCACTTGTTTTGGCTCACAGCTGCTGCGTCCCGTAACTATAACAGTTATATAGGGCAGAGAGATAGCGGCGTGGGCCTCAGTCTGAGCTGCAACACCGCTGTCGCTCCGACCAACCGGGCTCACCTGCTCTTTGACTCAGACAGCGGAGGACAGAGCAAACAAACACACTGAGCCGTCCGCTGCTGCTATCTGCGTAGCTCAGCCAAGGCCATGAGCTGTGTACACGCACTCATTACAGCAAAACTCCCATCAGACTCTCTGATCTGCACACAAACGCTGCTGACCATGTCCCCAATTACGTCAGTGTGAAGTTTCATACTCACATGCTTCACAATTTAGGTCAGTTTAGTAAAAAGTACTGAAGTAATATCAAGTAGTAGTATAAAGTAGAAGTACTCATGCTCCTGTATTTCATTATAAAATATCATATTACCAGATTCATAATACTGATAAATTAAAGTGTCAGCAAATTTGACTGTTTTAGTTGGTTGAGGTTGAGCTAGTTTTAACTTTTTAACGTTTTAACTTGTTAATTTGTGACATTTTTATCTATTCTTTGATGTTTTGGGCAAAAAATTGGATAATTGTACCTCTCTCAGCCTAAATAAAACCAAATACGAAACGAAATTTGGAAGGTTATCGTGTTTTCTGATGTAAAATATTTTGAAATTGTAAAACTAACGAAAAACTACTAAAATCTAAAGCTGTCAGAGAAATGTAATGGAGTAAAAAGTCCACCATCTCCCTCTGACATGTAGTGGGAGGTGGTAGAAAAACAGAAAAAATAACTTTTTTCAGATATTCAGAGCAAAGCTGCACTGAAAATGACACTCGTCTTTTAGGGCCATCACTTAATCCCGTGTCTAGACTTCTCTCATCAGAGGCCCAGAGGAATGCTTCACCCCGCCACCACCGACAATCAAATGCCTGTTTGCCGATTCAGGCCCCCTCTGATACCAACAGAGTAAACATTACACAATTACAAACAATGTCAAACACATTCTTATCCTGTGGTCTCAGAGAGCCTCCCTCCCTCAGTGACAGTGTAGAGACAGACTCTGTTTGCACTCAGATCTCCCATCTTTCCCCGAGCCCTCCGGCCCTGACCCGGGTGTGTCAGGCCTCAACGCCCCGCCGAAGTCGGCCAGACATGACAGGAAGCATTGATATACAGCCATTTTTGAGATAAAAAGAGGGAGAGGCGCTGACACTAAATGTGACCAATGAGGGAGGTATTGATTTCCTGTCGCTGCTGGAAACTGGACCAGGGTGTGTTTGCAGATCTGAAAGTTTGCTTCAAGTGTCAAGGAAACAAACTGGCATCGGTGTTCCTGTATCATCTACATATAACATGTCACTTAGTGAGCTTTAGACTTCTGGGTGATGTTGTTTTTGGACAGGGCCAGGTAAACTGCCAGGCTAAGCTAACCGTCTTTAGGCTCCAGCTTCACATTTAACTTACATGTGACTGGTGTCGGTCCTAACAAGAAAGCAAACCATTAATTTTCCATAATGTTGGACTATTACTTCAGCTACAAGTACTTTAAACCCAGATGCCGCTGTGTCTGAAGCGCAGCCACAGAGCCGTATTTCATCCTAACTAAAGTACCTGTCCTCCATTTTGTTCAGCCCACAGACTTCATATTGTCTCCTGCAACATAGTCGCAACCCCACAACACTGCACCGTGCCTTGTAAACACTGCCGCAGAACAATAAAGCAGTCCATTGGACTCATGACCCCCATTGCCACACAATAGAAGAGGACTCATAAAAAGGCAGTTATCTCGGTGCTGGGCGACCTCTTAAAGTGTCTCAGGGAGAAAAGGATGCTATTCAGGCCAGTTTTGTTTCTTTGGGTTCGGTAGTAATTTTAACTGCGGGGAGCCTCGGGGTAAATAAGTAAGACTTCAAGAGACTCTGGGTTTTTAAAAAAGCTATAGAGGGAAGATCAGATTTTCTTGAGATGCACCAAGATTATTTTAAAACTGTCCCAGCTTTGCTCCGGCACGTTGGGAAAATCCATGAAACACTGAGGAGTCCGCTTCAAGAGCTGGGGGAGGGCGAGAACTTCACAAGGGGAGTGGTAGCAAGGATCTTCAGCAGGTTTAAAAGGCTCTAGCTCCCTGTGTGACCCATGTAAAATCAAAGCCGGCCTCCCCAACCCCAGGCAGCGCTCATTGTAGTGGCCCTGCATATGACAGACCTCCTGGGTCTCTGCAGGACGTATCCACGGTCTCTTCTTTGTGGCTCTCGAGGAGACACAGAGCAGTGGAAAGTGCAGAGCTCGGCCGTCCTCTCTGTGTGGGTGTGTGATTCCTGTTTCAAGCTAGCCTGAGGTGGCAGCGGAGGATCCCCCCTGCTGCTGTATCTGATCTGGAACTTCTGAGTCTGCTGGATTTGTAACGTGCAGAACGATTCAGCTGCAAAATTACCAGCGGAGGAAGAAATATTTACTGTTTGCTTGAATAAAAGCACAAACAATCCAGAAATACTCCATTTCAAAAAAGTAATGCATTAAGTATTAGCAAAATGTATCTTAAGTACCAAAATTAAAAACACTTGTCAAGCCAAACTTGTAATGGAAGTATTATATTTCAAGTTTAAACTACTTCACATACATTGAGTTAGTTTAATGCAGCTGTTCTGTTACACATATGATTTTGACAATTTTGTAATCTGTGATTTCCCTGAGTTTCATCTTTGTCGGCCTTTAATCGTTAACAATATATTTGTAATATTACCATAGGTTGTTTTTTTAATGTAAAATCTTAATCTGAACTGGTCTCAGTTGAGTATTTGTATCAGGTTATATCCGATAGAAACACACAAGTTAAGTAGCCACTGAATACCCGCATTATGTATGTTTTGGGGAAGACATTTTAATGAGGGAAAGATCGTCATTGACTGATGTTTATGCCTAAATAAACTGAATAAACAAACTGACCTTTATATTTGGCGGACCCTGCCAGCTTTCTAGCTTCAAACAGTGTTCAGGGACCTTATTTACCTCTGACAACAGCTTGTTTATTCAGTTATAGAAAGAGAAAAATATTCCTGAGTTTGTATTATTACCTCATTAATATGTTAAATATTCAAATTTAAATTTTAAAGTTTAAATTTCTTCTCCAAAATCTACGTAGTGCTCCTTTAAGTACAGTACATGTATTGCGTGTGCTTGGAAATGACCATGTCTTTGAATCATTATTACATAATATCATATAATTTTGTCGACACACAACATATTTATTTAACTAACTTGTTAGCGCAGATCAATGTTTCGGAGTAAAACGCCGTCAATAAGATTACTTGAGCTCAGTAAACGTTATTAGTGGATGAACAGTAGGTAAATATTGCATGTGAAAACACAGGTGTGTGCCTGCTAACACACTTTGTAATCTGCCTGCGATCAGTTTCATTTCAGAAAGTAAAAAAGGGTCACCGCCTAAACGGCACGTCACACTGCTCCACTGTCTATCCAGCTGTGACCGACTGGCCAACGAACTGTAACAAAATCAATAAAAACTCCCAAAGTAAGAGGAGTTTCTTTGATCCGACCCAGCGGTGACCTCTCTCGTATGACTAAAGGTGTGGCGACGCTTTAAGGAGGGGGGTGACTCGCTTTCTCTATAGGCGACGAAGGGGTCATCAGTCCTGTCTGGCCAGAAAAGAGCCAATACCCCGGTGGACAGCTCCTGCTGCTCCAAGTCTGCACCCAGCCTCTGCAACTATGCTACTGCCCATAAAGGTGATGGGGGAGGCTTTAAAATCAGTCCTCCTCTGGGCCCAGCAGAGATAAATGAACCTAGGTTACAGTCACTGCAGTCTTCTAATACACCACAGACAATGGGACCTCCTGCTGAGGGAGAGTATAGAGAGTAGAAGTCAGAGGAGCCCCTTATCAAAGGCCTGGGAGATGTAGTAGCAAAGGATTTTAATTGTCCATTAAGCATGCATAATACAGGCCGTGCCCTAGCAACGCAATGAGATGCCCTGCTGGGATATTATTGTCAGGCCAGGGGCTGACACTGAAAAACAGCTGATGCTGTCGGCAGGATGCCAGCAGGACACCTTGTAAGCAGCCAGCTGAGGGGTTTTTTAGGCGAACAAAGTGCTTTCCGCCGTGCAACCGACCCTTCCCTTCTGCAACCTTATCGCTGACCCCTCTGCCTCTGCAACCTGAGGTCAATGCCTGGTCAGGTGTTCTGGGCGACAACAACAAAAAAAAAAAAAAACCTCAAGCAAACAGACAATCCACAAGTGGGACCAGTTTATCCAAAGGTAAAAGAGCAAGCCAAGGCAAACAGTTTGTTTTCCCTTCAAAGCTCGCCTCGTGTTCGAACACGAGAGGACAACAATGGGCTCTGAGTGAGTCTCTCAAATCACAGTTTTATGGTGGGTGAGTGATGGCGCGGAGGATAATGCTCCGCGAGGCCTATCAGCTTTGTTTTTATGTCGTATACACCAGGTAGACTCGGTCAATACTAATTAGTCCATGCGCAAACATCGGGTCAGGGTTGAAATGGTCACAGCAACAACGCACAGCGTTTCCTTGTTTTGGCAACTGCCTGAGCCGAGTCATTAGCAACCCGCACGGGAGGAGGAAATGTGGAAATGACGGCGTTATGGTGAGGTGATCTGGATGTGTCTGTCCCCCCCTCCCTGACCCTGGCCTGACCCGGGGCCTGTCACAGGATTGCTGCCCTTTGTGTCGTGCTTCTCCATGCTGACTTTGGAGTGGAGATTGCAGGTACAATGTGGATTGTTCTCAGTGTGTTTTCAAAGATCAGAATAACAATGGCATTTGCTCAGCTCACTCACTCACGCTCATTGATCACTTGTCCCCTCTCTCTCTGCCTCTCTGATCACATCATCATGGCCTCTGACCATCTCTGACAGCAGTTTCACACCCGAGAAAACTAAATCATGCAGTATTGGGCGTAAATACCTGAAATTGGATCTTTAAATTGATGTCAGCGTATGATTCTAGTGATTCTCTGTCACAAGTTATAAGCGATGACGTTTAAAGGGGGCTGCACATGTTAAAAGATGTTGCATGAAGCTTTTTTGTGGCTCCAGAGGGAGTTAAGTCAGATCTGATCAACTGCCTAAAGTGATGTTACTTGAGTCAGCATTGCTCGAGGACCAGTGATGGAATGTAACTAAGTACATTTACTTAAGTATTGTACTTTTTGAGGTACTTGAACTATACTTGAGGATGGCCATTTGATACTGACACTGACACTACATATTGTACTTTTACTCAACTACATTCATTTAATAACTTTCCAGAATCTTTGACCAAATTTTCAGTGATTGCGTTGCATTGTGGGTAATGTAGGCGCCATGTTATTTACAATGAAGAAGAATGCGTGGAATAATAAAAAAGACACTATCTGTGGTTCAGTTTTGAGACTTGCAATCATGACACGTAGCAGAGAAACGTCACTTGGCGTCTTACTTGGAGGCGAAGCGCTGCTCTGATGATGTGGCGAGCTGTGAGACAGCAGAGGGTTGATGCTGTGCGGCTGTGAAACGATGGCGTCCATGGCCAGCTTCTGCCTGAAAGCTTCCTCTTTACGCCGGTTGGCGAACCAGTTATAGACTCGCACTTCGGTGACCAGATTAGAGCCGAGGCCCTGAGCTTTGGAGGGGGAGACGCCTCTCTGGAGACACTCAGCTCTGCAGGGGAACAGACAGATGCACAAGGTGAAAAAATGGCTTTGGATACTGTTTGGGTGACATTTTTCTAGGAAGGTGTCACGTTTTTCTACCTGTTGCACTCCTCCACTAAAGTTTCCCGCTCCTCCTTGCTGGGGTTCTTCTGCCGTTCGTAGGCCTGATACAGGATTTGCTGGGACGCGGGCCCCCACTTGAAACGGTTGCGTCTCATTTTCTTGCTGGAGGGTTCGCTGCCGACCTCGTCACCAGGCTGACCCTGACCGGACGGGTTGAACTCTGGGAAAAAAAACACCGGATCCTGATTGCCTTTGTCTGTCATATTGCTGCCAGAACCGTGAGCTGCCTGGTTGAACTCTGAAAAATAAGAAGAGGTACATTCAATAAAACAGAAAAGTTATATACAACTTCAGTAAAGATCCAGAGGCCTGAATCTACAGGTGCATGATGAGGAAATGTCCAATCCAACCTGATATCCCTGCAGGTCTGAAACCCAAATAAAAGCCCCGTGCTGCTGCCAGCTACACATTACAGGCCGGGGCCGAGCTGTGAGAAACTCAAATATTAACTTACGTCGGAGAATTTCCCGCTGTTTCCTGACGTACCAGGTGTAGAGGGCCGCTCGCTTCTGCGTTTTCATGGGCGTGCCTTTGTTGAGGTGCTGGGAGAGGTGAGACTGGTTGAGCCCTGTGATGTCCACCACCTCCCGTTGGGGGATGTTGTGCTGCTGCATGTAACCTTTGATCATGCGGGCAGCGCGCCATGGGTCCTCTCTGGGTTCAGATAAAACACAGGAGCAGAAAACGCACTCATTTCAACACCGAACTACACGCAGCTTTCAGAGGGAAGTAATAAAGGACAGCACAACCTTTACCACTTCAGAGTTTATGGCTGAAAGTTTTTTACGTTTGTGTCGTGCTGTTAAATTCAAAGTGAAGAAATGCTTCGTGTACAGAAGACTTTAGATTTCAGTGGTTTTGTTAATATGAAAAAAAGTCTTTATTAAAATATTCTGCTCAAACACACATGAACTTGCTCCTTTAACTTCACAGTTTGGAGGCCTCAAGTTTAAAGGGACTGTAGCGATAATAAGGCCCCTGACAGACTTCCCGTTTATCACCGCCGCCCGTTCAATAGGCTGTAAATATTTTCAAAGGTTAGTTCAAGTGGATCCAGGCAGGTTGAGAAACTTGGACTTAGTATTCGTCGCTTGAGCACAAAGATTTGCTCAGATCGGTAAAACAACCGTTAATAAAAAAAAATCTACATTTAAAGGACGAAAAACTGTGTCACAAAACTTCTGGTGATCCTCAAGTAAAAAGACATTTTTTTATTTTATAAAATCAAATGTAAAATAAAAGTCACATAAATAAAGTTTGTCTTTTATTTTTAAAGGTCTGACTTGATTGAAATAAAACAAATTGAGAATTAATTGATAATCAGAGGAGAAGCTGATTAAAATTAGCTGCAGATATAAATCACAAAAAAAAAGGGAAAACACATTAAGTTGCATCCAATTAAACTTTGACTGTATTTTGCATTAAAATCCTTCATGTTACCTGTAAAACCAGCCCGTCATTATTCACAAACACCAACGATTTTTATTTGTTTTGCCTGAGCACGAACACATTAACAACATAAATAAAACGCATGTGAAACGCAGTCTTACCCTCGGATGAGAGATTAGCAGCTCCAGACACACAGACATCAGTAATTATAGCAAATCTACACGCGTCTGTTTGTTTTGGAGAATGTGGAGGCCTGCATCTAAGTCTGCGGGTTAAGTGGGAGATGTTAGTTTATAACTTTTGACAATGAATAACCAGATCTCCATTCACTCTAATCACACGCCACTGTGTATCTTTCAGTTGATGATTTATAGAATAAAATTAATAATAACTTAACCACACGTGGGTTAGTTTGGATATTCTTCCGGTTGCTTGTTGGAGCCTCAAATATTAGTTTTACAGTGAATCAGGCGGCTGAAGTGGAGATGATTAGAAATTAAAAACGGATTTAGAGGTTTGATGATGAGTTCATGACACGGGAAAGAAAATGGGGAAAAGGATTATTTTTAAATTCAATTTAATCAGGAGGTAGATAATAAAATAAGTGTTATTATTATTAGAATTATTTCTTTGTGTAATTATTAAAAAATGTTATTATCTGTATCAAACTTGTTGATAATTATTATTTTTTAAAATCCTAAATTCTGATTGGAGCCGGTTCACTTTCTCCTCGTGAGTTGCATCGTCGGGAGGTGGAGTATAGTTAATAATAAATAGATCTTAAGTTCAGCTGATATTTTCCAAAGGTAAAGAAATAATAATCTTTCTGGATAATTAGTAACCAGAACCGAGCCGTGGCGCGTTATTTTAAAACTGTAAACACAGACTGGAAAGTGCCTTTACGCATTAAAAAAAAAAAAAAAAACTTAACTTTTTAAAAAACTTTCTCCTCAACAAGTTTTATCTCGTTTTTAAAAAAAGTCAGACTTGGTGTAAAAACTCACGCCAACATGCGCTCCACCTCCGCCCTCTGCTCGGCGGCCTCCTCCGTGTTCAGCGACTGGAGCTCCTTCAGGATCGGCGGCGTGTCGTAGTCGTCCCCGTCCTCGGAGCCCTCGTCGCCGGACAGCTTGCCCTTGCTGTGTCCGTTGGTGAGCGTGTGGAAGACGGGCTTGGAGTCGACGTCCGCCGCGCTCATCTTGCCGCTCTGCGGCGCGGCGGGCGACATGGGCAGGCTCTCCAGTTTTACTCCAAAGCCCGGCGGGCTGGGGTCCATGTCGTCCAGGGCCTGGATCAGCACATCTCGGGTGACTCCTGAGTCCAGCAGGGCGCTGAGGAGCTCCTGCTGCAGGGATGTCAGCTTGGAAACCATTTTAGAGAACATTAAAAAAACACAACATAGGCCTGCTGGGTGCGCGCTGCAGCAAGAAGAGGGGGGAAGAGAAAGAGGAGGATGGTGATAAAATAAAAAAAAAGTGAGATAAAGTCCCTCTCTGCCTCTCTAGTCCAGTGTTTTTCGGCTCGCTGACACCTGCTCCGAGAGGCTGCTTCACTTCCCTGTCGGAGGGGAGGATGGAGCTACTTTGCCATGATGCTTTGAGAGAGCAGGGGGATATAAAACATGATAATGAGTGGGCCGGCTGATGGGAGCCTTATGTAAATCCACAGAATAAGGCCCGCTCTGGGCCGAGGTGGACATGTGTTTACACTGCTGCACTGCTGCTTTTATTGGCTCCCCTTATCAGCAAAACTTTCATGGACTTTGGACCCTGTTGTATATGCCATAAAGACTTTTAAGAAAAGGCGAGCTGCGCATATTCACATCGCTGGATCTGCTGCTGGGTTGTTGTTTTTTTATTATTGTGGTCTTTATTATGAGGCGTTGTGTGTAGAAGTAGCTCAGAGAGACACTTTTTTATTTATTTCTCTTCTATTTCTTCTACATCTACGTGTTTAAACGCTCTCATTATGACTTAATGGGATTATCGTGGAGGTGTTAATGAGGAGTCCTCATCAGTTCATCTGTTTTAATGAAGCTAGTAATCTCATTAGTTCTCAGGTTACCATGTTTGTGTTCATGCAGGTGTATGTTCGTGTAAATAAAGATTAACCTAGATTTTTTTTTTTAAAAATCCTCTCTGAAAAAGCAGCCAATAATACAACATTTAATTTATTTGTTATTTTAAATATAGTAGCCTCTGAACCTTGGGACAAAATTCCTCAGTTAAATTGCCCCAATTGTCTCTTATCTTGGGCTCAAACACACCACACAATATAAACTATTCAGGTCCCTTAAATTACTAAATGAAATGCCTCACTTTTGTCTTTTTATCTGACTTTGGCAAATTTAGAAAAAACACCAAAACAACTCATAAACCTTCACTTGAGTCAGGAGGTAAATAAACTCGTAATCATTGATGTGAATGAGGTTATTAGGGATCGCTGAGTGTCACCTGTTGACCTCTGTGTACCTGCAGAAATAATCTGTAAATAAAACTGTAATAAAGTTGGATTTCAGCTGTTTATTCTCATTTTAACGCCTCTGGAACAAAGACGGAGGAATAAGGTCAGTGAATCAGGTGCAACGCCGTTTAAAAGTTCAAGCAAACTCATTTAGATTTGATTTTGTAAACTTTATTAAATATTTTTGTACACATGTTAAATCAGGTGTTGGGCTGCATGTAGTTTAAATAAAGTTTGTACTTAAAATAGGAGCATTTAAGGGAAATAAAGCAGCTGAAATAAACCCTGAAACGTGGATTTGCCTCATTTCACTGTTGATGATTATCTGGAGCCGATGGAGGATCCTCAACCTCAAAGATTAAAAACTGCTGGATTTTCTTAAGGTGAGCAGGAATTTTCTTAATTAATTATCAATATAATAATTTTCAGGTTTAAATGACTGTTTATAATCTTTAAGATGAGAACGTGTCAGGGGAAAATGTGATATGTGACACTGGAAGAATGAAAACACAGTAAAATAGCACAAATATAAATAAAAACAAAGTCACTATAGTTGGATATTGTTCATTATTGCTGTGGAGACTGGCGTGTTTCTGATTTAGGTCAGTGTGTGTTTGTGTAAGAAGTGATAAAGATTAAATAAACAATATTAAATGTCTTTAAACAAGGAAACGGTTCACAGTTTCTTTAAGCTAAAACTATGACACTGAGCCTCTGAGGGAAACTGTTCAAACACCCTCCAGACTGAGTTTCTTTAACTTCACTCTGTCTGCACGACATTTAAAATGACACTTAGTGGTGGAAATTATATATTCACAACACAAAAATATCTTTATTACCTTTTTCTGATAAACTGTGACTCATAATGTGAATTTAATTGCAACAATAAATACGGAAAGACATATTCAAGGCAAAAAAAGCATTTCCCCCCCCCAAATCTAGTCAACATTAGAGGACTAATCTACTTTCTGAGGGTTTTACACTCAATATTATATTTATCTTTAATGCTTGTATGATGGTAGACTCACATATTCTCTTGATGTAATAGAAAATATTATTAAACTCTGTTGTAACGCCTGCTGGAGCCTGAAAACTGACCAGGGACCAGGAGTTAAAATCAGCTTGACCTCCCGGTTAGCTTTAGCAGTGATGGAGTGTAACTAAGTACAATTTTGAGGTACTTTACTTGAGTATTTCCACTTTATACTTTATAAAGTAAAGTTCTCACAGGGCAGCGAAGCTTCAGACACATGATGGTTTCACAGATGATGTCAGGCTGTAGATTAAACAAGCCAACAGGATATAAACGAGTGAAAGTGGGTTCGACCTTCAACATCTACAGCAGAAAAAAAGCAACATTAATACAGTAATATTAATCCAAAAACATCAGATATGATAGTAAAGCACTTTCTGCATATAATGAGCACTTTTATTGTTGATATTTTAAATAAAAATAGCTGATAATACTTTTTTTTACTTAAGTTTCAGAATACAGGACAAAGATCTGAATATATCCATCAGCAATGAGCTTTCTTCTCTGTGAGCTCAGAGTTTAAACCAGATAATCCAGGATTTTTCTGAACAAGCATAATCAAAAGCAAATTCTTACTTTGCCTCTCCAATGACGCATTTAAAAAAGACTAAATCAGTTTATTAAAAATCCTTTTCTCAGTGTTGATTCGGCACCACTTCACTGTAAACAGAAGCAGCGTGACCACACAGGAGCCACTGACCTCCTCTGTGAATATGTACGATGGTTTACAACAAGATACTTAGCCAATTATTGGTTAGACGTGTAATCTTTCAGTGTAGTATCAATGTGGTTGATCATTAGTAATACGCAGGATTGCCCTAAACTCATTATTACCAGAGTCAATATGATGCAGGGGGACTTGTTGTCAACACGCTGAGCAGAAAACTGATGATCCTCATGTAACTTTTAAACATTTTTAAAAACTAAAACGCTACAGGAAGAGCGTCAAACTCAACAAGGTCATTAACAATCCACTGCTGAGACTCATTAAAGCCTCTGAAGGAATGTTAATGATTTTATTATAGTCACGTCTTAATAAAGAAACTTTTTGTTCTATTCACAAAAACCCTGAGAGGTGTCTCTGCCTCTGCTTCGAGTGTCTTTACACAGATTACAGCGCTCTCTTATCTGCAGCTACTGTTGTATAAAGTTTCCCTGATGGACGCCTCAGCTGCCCTTCGCTCCGCTGTGTAAAGTGCCAGTCGCTGTGTTATGTGGGTAAAGTTAATAACCCAGTGGAAACGGATAAATTACAGTCTGTCTGCAGCTCCGTCATCTCCGCTGACAGGTTAATGACTCCTGTGTCAGTTTTTAGGGCCTCGGAGAAACTGATTGATTTTCTTAATAACAGGATAAATGGGACGATTTGTCGTGTGACACTAAAGAGTTTCACACAAACTGAGGAGAACAGACGGGTAGATAATGGTTTGAAACTGAAGATATGTTGAGTTAAAGGCACATACTAGATCTGAAATACATTTGACGCAAACATTTTAAAAGAAAATAGTCATGATAATTGACATGAGTGTTAAAAAAAGAGACCAATTTGTTCAAATTTAATAGAAAATGTAAAAAAACCCCCATGTTTTGTGAAAGTCACTTTTCACCAGGTGACATATGACACACTGAAGTGCGCCTCTTGCCACCTCTGGGTGGGTGACAACACATCTTTCTGGCACTTTCACATGTCTCCATTTAAAATCTGTCAACCATTAACGACAAATAATAACAAGCAGCAAAAACAGTTTATCCAGTAAGCAGAGCATCACCTCTGTTGGGAAAGCGGCCCGAGCACTGGAGCGTAACGTGGAACACGCACTGCCCATTAGACGGTTTCACACAGGTTGAGCAACCGGGGAGGACAGGGACCATCCGGGGCCCGGGACACCTGTCCTGTCTATACCTGTCCATAGATCAGACTTTGAGGTATACGCAGGTGAAGGATACAGCTGGACAACAAATCACATGAGAAGATCAAAACCAATCTGTGTCTAGAGCCTGGTATATGTTATGTCTTTGTCGAATAGAGCAACATTGTTTTTAAAAATCTATTAAAAACACATGAATGAATGTTTATTCTGACTAAATCCCACATACAACATCCTCCTGCTGTAACAAACAAAATGTGTATTAGTCCACAGCTGGAAATAGTCCCCAACAAATATACTGTTTAGTGCTATTTCACGAACGTTTAGTAAAAACTACAGCGCCCAGTTGTTTTACTAAATTATTAACAGGTTTTTCAATATGTAAATATAAACGTGTGACCCGTTGTTTTAGATTGATGTAGTCAGTAGGAGCGAGTGTGCTTGGGGCTGAGTGTAACGGACAGAATGGGGAAGTCAGAAAGTATTGTGAGATGGACAAACACACGAATACTTTATACTCTATATGTTGTTTATTGTTTTTGTATTGTTTTTATTCTATATCCTGTGATGTTGTTGTTACCAAACAACTTAATATCCATTGTATGCTGCACTTACAATGACAATAAAGGCATTCTGAACTCTTCAGTCTGTTCATATAACTAGTTGATGATAAGAAATATAAAGAAAGTGGAAAAACGCCGGCTCAATATGCATATTTTTTATAATTTGGTGACGTTAAGTTTCCTCTGATGTCAACAGCCCACTTTGAAGAAGGCCTCAGGGCTGAAACATCATGAAATTAAAAGAAATATGCACATGGAGCCGGAGTGCACGACTTTTCTGGTCTACTTCTAGTGATCAGCAGCTCATTACAGCCTTTGGTTTGCATTATCTTTCTATTAATAAGAAAAATATATTACATGGCAGCCAGCCGTCCTACAAACCCAATGCTTCAGTATTTGAGTTGGGATTGTGACTCAAAAATCAACTTTTCTTAAAAATAGGACCTTTAACAAGACAGAAGAGAAGCAGAAAGAAGCATCGCTGCTCCACAACGATTGTGTTGAGCTCTTCTGGGTTTGCTTTTAGTTATTTTCACACAGGACTCCTCTTCAGACATGTTAAAACTATCGACTAAAGGTTTGGAAAGCAGCATGTATTTGACCTGAGTCACCGCTAAAAAAAGGAGAATCTAGAAGAGGGAACCTACATTGATTGAAAATATGAACTA
This sequence comes from Pagrus pagrus, assembly GCF_965226575.1. NCBI lineage: Eukaryota > Metazoa > Chordata > Actinopteri > Spariformes > Sparidae > Pagrus > Pagrus pagrus. Next base: position 9,591,789 of record NC_140188.1, read on the forward strand.
ATTCTGGGTTCATGTGTTCATTTCTATTATTATTTAACGAACAGTATTTAACCAACACTTTTTTTTTCTCCATTCGGTGCCACAAGTCTCCCCCAAAACCCAAAATAATCTCACCACAGGGTCTGTTGAGTTGCTGTTCAAAAGCTTTCAGTTATCACATGATCATCACCACAGATGGAGTTTGAACAGTTTTGTTTTTAAATAATTTTAAGAGCTTGTTGGCCTAAAAATTGAGAGTGAAAGTTTCATGAACTTACATCACACCTGTGTAAGATCACACCTGCTGCAACACACTGAAGTTACATGCATGATTTTCCTTATTTCGTTGGCGCAGACTTGATCTCTGTGACATTTTCATACTGTCAGGAGAAGCTCCAGCGACACTGTGAGTACTGATGTTGTCTCAAGGTGTGCTTGGCTGCTCTCTGCGTCTTCACTCACCTATGCTGACCTCTGGCTTGTCACCCCGCGGACCGGAACATTTGGAAAGTGACTGAAATACAAAGGGCAAGGGCTACGTGGTGTGTGCGTGCACTTCAGGAACCAGCAGCCATGTACCGTTCCACAGACTGAGCTGGACCTTACCCTCAACCTGAACCACACGACCGCCCTCCTCCTCCTCCTCCTCCTCCTCAGAGACTGCAGACGGCTGTTTGCTGTCATATCTCACTGTCATCTGTCTCTGAATGAAGAGGCAGACATGTAAAAGTCTTTTTTCTGAGCGTTATTCACAGTTTTAAAGTTTTGACTTTAAGCTGTCTTGTCAGGAGTTAGACGATTGATAACAGTCTCATGTCTGAATAGTAAATATGAAGCTTCAGCCAGCAGCCGGTTAGCTTAGCTAAAACATTGAAAACAGCTAGCTCGCCTCCTGTAAAACTCCCTAATCATCACATTGTATCCTGGTTATTCAATCAGTACGAAACAAAGTGTCATAATTATATGTGTATTAGGCTAACTAGCAGTAGCAGTATACTCATTCTTACATTACGACATATAGCGAAATAATAAACTCTTCTGGAGCTGACTTTGTGACAACATTTTCCAGAAAACACTAAAAGAAAATAATAGTGTAGCTAACTGCTGACTAGCACGCTAAAATGCGGAGGTTTCCCATGAAGCTACATGAGTCATGAAAAAAAATCAAGCTACTAAAGTCATCAATAGCTATCGTGTTGTGCTCGAAACATTACAAAATAAACATACATGACGAGGGAAAATGTTTTTAGTAATTAGAGGCCATTGCTAAAATAAATACAGAAAACAATATTTATCAACAACAAACATATTAAGTATTAGCATATAGTAGCCTAGACCAGAAACACTTTACAGACGCTTCTTTCACAATGTTAGCTTATACTTATTTTTGGGCCGCTATGAAAACTGGCTTCAAAAGCCGGGCGCTCTTCCTGCTAGCTAGCTGCTGGCTTTAGCTTTATATAACATGACAGGTAGACTTTTGATCGCCACATCTCAACTATCGATAATAAGGCAAATAGGTATGTTTCCCAAAATGGAGAAATTCGTTGGCCAGCTAGTTGAAGCCACCACAAGGAACTTTCATTTTGATTTTGGCGCCCATCCTCAGCAGTCGGCCATAAAAGTTGTTTTAATTTTTACGACTTATCCAACCTGGATTAGTCAAAATCTGACTCCATGACAGGCATCAAGAACAGTCTAACTAATTTGATTCAACAGAAACAGCCAATCTTCTCGTTCATGATCTCATCTGCAGACAGTTTCATGATAATGATAATAATAATAAGTTGTTTAATGTGTAGTACTACAGGTTCTGTTACCCATAGACAGTGCCAGGCTAGCTGTTGCTAAGCTAACTTAATAGGCTGCTGGTTATATTAATATTAAACATACAAATAAAAGAATGATATTGATCGTCTCAACCCAATTAAGCTTATTTGGCAAAATGTTAATTGATTTCTCCTCAAGAAGAAGTGAGCGATACCAAACTTGATACGAGAGGGCAAACTTCCAGACCTCGCCTGAAAAAAGGAACGACTTGTAATTTCAGTGTGTTTGTTAGTTTTGGCAAAGAGTCTGAACATTATGTGCTGGAATTTACTCAACCAGGAAGTAAAAGTAGCAAGAAAAACAAACAATCCTCTGAAAATAATTCAAGATTATAGAAATAGAAGATAAGGAGCCTCTGTCACAAGACACAAAACCTCATTAATCATGCAAATCCTCCGGCTATTTAATGATAATCACACGTATAAATCCATCAGTGATCAAACTTTTCCATGAGTGCTTTGATTGCGTCACAGCTTGTCTTCATTGGATGAAGCAGCAGCTTTTGATCTCTATCAGCGCGAGTGAGATTTCATCAGACCGGCCATGAATCACAGGGAGATGAAGAGAGATCAGGGGAGAGCATTTCTGTTTGCAGCCGACTGATACAAGCGAGGATAAGGAAGAGGAAAGTGATGGAAGACGTTGGGCATCTCATCCGCTCCTCCCGATTCATAAACATGACCTGTGGATGATCCTGCGCCGGGAGAGCTGGGAAGTTCGTAGCGACCGTCGGTGTGTGTGTCACAGAGACAGTGTTGGCTCTGTCAACACACACACTGCAGCAGGGTGTGTGTCTGTGTGTGTGTGTGTGACAGAGTGTTTCGATTCGAGCCAAAAGACTTGAAAGTCTCTCGAGCGTGTTTGCTCTTCATGCACAAGGTGTGTGTGTAGTCAGGGATTGAGCTTTTCCTCCTCTTTTCTTTTGTTAAATCACGTCAGATCAGAGCTGCTTTGAGGTTTGGCTCTCAGTCAAGTCACGGCAAATTGGTTTTTGTCTCAGAGTTGTTTGATTACGCCTTACCTTCTCGCTCGTGCACCCTTTTCTTTTTTATTATATTTTCGTGCCATGACAAAGCTAGCTGATAAGACACTCCAAACAGACAACGGATTTGGGATTTTCCATCCTGTGAAGTCACGAAAGCTCAGACATGCGAGAAAATACTGTCATGAAGTATTTTGTTCGTCGGGGCAGCACGACCCCGAACATCACCCCCGACGAGCCGATACTCCCACCACACTTTGACTGCATCTGAGCCGAGCTTCCCCCGGATACATCACATGAATCCTGTCCTCTTAGCTGTGATTTCACTTCCTTTATCTGAAGGAACAGGAAGGAGATGTTTGACGGGCAAAGGTCGTGAACCTTCTGCAGGTCAGTTACAGAACCAGTGAGGTCATTGTTACCTGTGGAGCCTCTCAAGGATCTCACCCGACCTCCGGCTCACCCCACCACCCCGACCTCACACATACAGCACAGGTTCACACATTTAGATGCCTTTTGAGGGCAAATTCTGACATTTGACTGGAAATCTGGGTTTGGATTGAGGAATATAGAATAATATAAGGCTTGAAAGTAGCGACCAGTGTTTCCAGATTCACCAGAATTTGGTCCAATCAGAGCCAAGAACAAAATAATTGGTCCTGTTATTCCTGGTTTTCTGCTTTGTCAGTGTCTCAACAGTGTAGCACAACATACACAACCTGGCAGGTTGTCATAAGAGGTGATGTTACACAACATTTAAACACACAGTGAGTCATTTCTGCGGCAGGCGTCTCTCAATCAAAGAAAAGACGTGAAGTGTTGGAAGTTGTTGTCTTCAGTCAACAACCACTGCTGATGAAAGTGTATCTACATGACTCAGGCAGAAATGTTCACAGAGGAGGTGAAGTTTTGATTTTTTTATTCACATATGTTTTTCTGTCTCCCCGCTAATTAATCAGCTGTCAATGGCCGTTTACTTGACTTTTCCTTGCCGTCAAACTTTAAATCTATTCCCCCTCTCTGCTGTTGTCAGCTGTCGTTTCGGTGCAAAATCGTTGCGACCCTCCTCTGCCCCATTCACCTCCACCTCATCACCTCCAGACCTTCAGCCATCCTCTCCATCCCATCACCACCACCAGCGTCTAGGCTCCATCAGGGGGGGTTTCCTATTTCTCATCTGATGTGCACATTAAGATTGTATAAAAGTCTCTCCAGACTGAAATCCTCTGATGTTTGAGCTAAATCAGAATAATGACTGGGACAAGAAAAAGGTTTGAAAAGGGGGATCTATTGGTAAAAATGATCACAACCTTCCCCAAACTACTTTTCTGCATCCAGTTAAATAGAAATAATGACAAACGGGTGGACAGCTGCCCAACCTGGCAACAATAGTGGCAACCACGAAGTGTACACATGCACATTTTTGGTAACTTTCCTGATAATGAAGTTTTCCCGACTCATGACCGTGATTATATTGGCTCACAGTATTCTCACTCCAAACTCAACATCCACAGAGGTGAAATATAAAGAGAGGGCTCTAAAATAACTTGTGTTTCTTGTGCCATGTTTTACCTACTTTGTGTATTAATGCACACAAAAGTTTGCATCGGGTCATGAGGTGCATTTCCTCCCTGACGTGTCAAAGTTGAATTAAAATGAATCTTTTCAATTTATGGTTGAGTCAGCTTTACTAGAAATACTAAAAATTCACACAACTTACATAACTCACATGTTTTTTGACAAAGGTAATGCGTACAAGTGTCTTAAAGTTAAACGTTGTAGTTTTCTTTCTGTAATCTGGTGTCAAATATAAAATGAGATCAATAATATATGAAAATGTCAGGATACCGCAAGAGAGGATAGATAGTCAATAACAACGTGATATTGTACTCATGTTTCTTGTTATGGTTTCATAAGTGTGTGTGTGTGTGTGTGTGTGTGTGTGTGTGTGTGTGTGTGGCTGATGATGATCTCCTCCCAGCTGCTGCTGCTGCTGCTTCGCTCTCCTGCAGGCCGGTGGTCAATATTGACTCAGGGATCGAAGCAACAGCCACTTTATCAGGGTGCACATGTAGGGGGGCAGACCTGCCATCTCTATGGCATCAGGTGGAAAAAAAAAAAACAGAGAAAGGGCTGCTCATCCAGTGTCATACAGTCTGAAAATAATGCAATATGTTGAAATCACAGCAATATTTTGAGGGCATCTTACTTAAAAATGTCCCCACTGCAGATCCTGTTGGAGGCATAAAGTAAGAAAATGGCTCTTTTCGTACCAAAAGGCCTTTTTAAACGCAGGTATTTTGACTTGTTTTAGTAGAAGAGGCTCAGGTGGTCCACCAACTCATGACAGTGTGAGATAAGCAGATTTTTAGACAGAAAATAAAATGCTAAGTATGAACATTTCCTGCTTTTTTCAACGCTGCCACTTTACTGTAACATATCTCACATTTGCTTTTAATTGTAATCATCAGTATCATATTTTGTTGGATTTTAAAGATCCTAAATCATTCAAAAAAAAAAGCTATCAGAAGTGATTTTCTAGAGCTCTAACGCAGGCGGAGGAGGTTGACAGCAGCGTCACCGTCAGACAGATTGACTCTGAGAAAGTAAATGAGCCAAAAAGCACACGCAGGCACATCGAGGCATGAAAAGAAAACCGTTGCCAACAGCAGGACAAACACACCGTTGTGTTCCTGAGGTCAAAGCAGACGCGGTGTCGTTGATATATGCGTGAGATAAATGTCAACAGAAATACAGTTGATTTTAGACATTTATTTGGAGCAACACTCAAAAATGTGTCGAGCAGAGCTGCTGAAAGCTTAATGCCTCAGCGGGTCGCTCACTTCTTTCCTCTGGAAAACAAAACATCTGTTTTTCATCATGAAAGCACAACTGTACCCAAACAGTGGGCAAAGACTGAAGAAGTCCCGTCAGCCTGTGCAGATGTCCCCTAGTTATCTATTGGTGACTGTTAAACTGGTCAGCACTGGACACATTTGCATGACTCGGACACCGGCTCACGGGCCCCATAACGCTCTGACACTGGCACACAGTTCCATACCACTGCTTCATTTTGCATAGTTTTCTGTGGTCGAGGAAAAGACACATAGGGCTGCTTTTGTTTGAGGCCGAAGAGTTAAAGCTGCTGCAGGAGGTTGAAGCTGAACCTCTCGTCGGACTCACTGCTGTCACCTAGTGAACGACGGGACAAACAGCTCCCAGTGCATGCTGAGGTAAGACTTGAGCGTGATGCACCCACTCTCACGCATGCAAAACCGCCGCTGTTCAAATTCAATCGATCAACTTAAATTTGGTTTGTTTTCTTATGCGAGAGTTTTATTGTGCTGGCTGCACAGCGCCCACAGCACACAGCAATAAAAGTTCAAACACACACACATCTACAGTATCACCCATGACCTTATTCTGAGCAGACAAACTGTGCCAGGTCCATGTAAGGTGTGTCAGCGTGCAGTAAATCACCTGAGAAAGGAACACGAGTGAATCAGATCCAGGCCGTTAGCTGCTGTACTCAGCGGGAAGTCAAACACGCCTACAAGGAAGAGTTTGTGACGAACCGGGCCGCGATAAGAAGTCTCTTTATTTGGAAACGAGGTTGGAATGCAGTTATCAGATATTTGCTTTGCTCTCGTTAACATCCAAACGCTGTGTGAACTCTTTGTTGTGCTTTGCAGAGAAGTCCTTTATGCAATAAGGAAATTAACTGAGACAGTGGATCCAAAAGATTGTTTGGGGATTGTGAGGTTACATACAGGATTGAGGAGATATGACAGTCTGCAGCTCCTTGACTGGAGTAAAAGCAGAAAAATAAAAATATAAAAGTACTTAATTACAAGTTAAAGTCCTGCTTTTCTGCAACCAACTCAAGTGAAAGTATGTAAATATTATCAGCACAGTGTTGATGAGTATGTATTTTATTACTGGATTGTTGTTACTGAGTGTAATCAGCCCTCTTGAGTCTGTCTAATCGTCCATGAACACACTGAGCTTGTTTAATTTACAGTGACATAACTTTATTTATATAACATGTAGACAGGGCCGGATTTAATAGAAATATTACAATAGGCAGGCTGAAGTGTTCAGGGCCCCTTACATGCACATTTTAAAAAATAGTTTTTGTAAACAAACAAAATACCTTGACTGCTATTATTATTGTAGCATGAATATTATATGTATCTATTTATCTATATAAATATACACAGCTAACATCTGTGCATGTTTAAGAAATAAATTACTACTGTACATAAACATCAAAATAAAGTTTTTTTTCCCAAGTTTTATGTTTTTAAAATGTTTTAAATATGTGTTAGACGTTACTCGTGTCGGCAGCTGACGTCCTCGCACCTCCGCCTGGGTCCGGCCCAGCGTGTAGAGACAATCTTTCAAACTAGTTCAATATCATTTATGTCTGTAGATCATAAAATATGCTTCTTCAGTTGGATTTGTGTGTAAAAAAAAAGTGGTGAAACAATATTTTCTACAACTTTGAATTGTTCTTTTGAGTAATTTTACTAAAGATTTGTGACATTTTTCATGTATTTGTCGGTTGGACACCTTCGCATGTGGCGTCAGGAGGGTTGCTGCCAAAAATTAACAAAAATCATCCTGGACTCAGGTTAATGTTTCAGCGGTGGATGAAGTATTGAGATGCTTCACTAAAGTAAAAGTAGCAATACCACACTATGAAAATACTCTACTGCAGGTTAAAGTCCTGCATTCAGTATGAGCAGCAATGTGCGTAAAGCTGAGCGAGGAAAAATATTGATCATACTGTTTATTCTTTTCTTACTTTATATCTCCAACAGGATCTCCAGTGTTTCCACTTTTAAGTGAAAATTGCATCACGATATTTTGAAACGTTACTGTGATTCAAGACAATATATCGTCTTACATTTCAGATATCGTAACATCGTGATACGGCCTAAGTGTCGTCTTTTCCTGGTTTTAAATGTTGCATTACAGTAAAGTGATGTAATTATCTGAACTTACCAGACTGTTTGTGAACAGTCGTCACTAAAAGTGAGTGTAACATTATACGTATCATAGTGTTACTAATGATTAGTGTGAAAATTAAATGTGTGAGGCGAAGATAACTCATATTAGTTGGACAAGTATCAACAATGTTTACTATAAGATGGTCGTGTAACTCTTGATCTGCAGATAGCTGAATAATAAATGTAGTGTAGTAAAAGTACAGCATTTGCCTGTGTTAGTGGAGTAGACGTATAAAGTATCATAAAATGTAAATACTCTTCTTTAAGGACTTTAAATCATTTAACCACACTTAGTTATCCTCCAGCACTTCGTGAAGGCAGGACTGTCTGCAGCAGGGCTGATGTGTCAGACTGCGACCGGAGGTATTTTATAAACAGATCTATTTTTCTGGTTTTACATTATAGAAAAGAAAACAGTGTTTTCAGTCACAACCAATGAAAAAGCTCATCATCAGAGTGTCCTGATGGTCTTTAGGCGACATGTGATCCCGCCTCCCTGCTGCTGTTTTTCTTTCTCTCTCTCTCTCTCTCTCTCTCTCTTTTTTTTTTTTCTCCTCGTCTGCGCAATTAGAGATTCAAAAGTAATTACCTGCTCGGCTTCCTCTGCGATTAAACGGCAGGTTCACAGCCCCCTGATTAATGCAGAGGCATGCACAGCTGCCATTAGCAGCCATGAGAGGTGGAACAAACTGAGTGAAAGGCTGCAGAACAAACACACTGCTGTCCAGGCTGCATAACACAGGATTACACAACAGCAGCAGAGATGCACACACAACAGTCGTCTCCTATCATACTCATATCAGGCACTTTTATTCTATTATTGATCATTTTTACGTTATTCTCTTACTCTCCACATGCTGCGTGAGACCAGGTTGCGCTAAATCCTGATTCTCATGCACAGTTTTTAGACTCAAGCGCACACATCCTTCCCCAAAGAAAATCTTAGTTTTCCGGCTAAAAAAATATGCGTTTTCCTCATCATTTTATTATAACTGTGTACAAAATATTGAAAAAGACTTTATGAAAAAGCCAGTTAAAGACGTCTACTTAAAACTGACCTGGGAACAGTCATTTCCTTTTGAGGCTTGGGTGTTGTGTCTAAACCCTGCTTTATATGCACATATTTAAAAGTTGTGACTGATTTAATTAATATTTAACTACATTTGAATAATATCTTTTGCAGAAATTAAACAGACAACTCAAAGTGATGACTTTTGGCTGTTAAAAAGTCCACTTGGCTGCTCTGTGTCCTCTTTTGTAAGGAGATGTTCAACGTCACAAAGACTTTTACTTTTTATACTTAGAGATCCTGCACCCTCTGTAACAGCTCAAAAATTGTACTAGACATTTCTTCATGAAGCAATTTACCCATTTCATGGTAATAATTTTAAACTGATGACATATTTCAGAGGTCTTCTGTACAAAGTTACACACTTTTGAAGCACCTTGGTGTCAACATAACTGCAATAACTTCTTTAATTGCATTGTCACTCTCCCTCGTCTTTCCCCGTTTCCTGGTTCTCCACTTTCAGTCCGTCCAATAAAGCTGTAAATGCCAAAAATATGTTTATATGCTCTATTTACACAGCTGTGACCCTCACAAATACTGCTGCATCGCAGCTGAAGCGGTGCATTTTTAAACACATTTATTTTTATTGCCAATCAGATTAAAAAAAAACAGATTCTGATCATCAGAAAATGCTGAATATCAGATCAGATAATCAGGCTGAGGATCAGTCGACCAATAACTTTTACTTTTGATGCTTAAGTACATTCAATATAAGGTACTTATAGACTTTTACTCGAGTACTATTCATATGAGTGACTTTCACCTTTACCACAGTAATATTTTAACACGATATCACTACTTTTACTTCTTAAAGTGTGACTTTGTGCAACACTGACTATAATGGAAACTCGATTCACAAACATAAAACATCTGAGTTCAACTCCAGCTGTTATGAGGCTCTTTAAATCCATCTCTTTCTCTTCAAAAAGATATTTTAAAGACACTTAAATTTATGAGTTGGACCTCCTCCTCTCTGTCCTGACACTATCCGACACTCATAGATTTTTATTTTGGCCATAAACATGCCAATAACATGAAAATGCTCCGGTAGCAACAATGACCTTTAGTGTGAAGATTATTTTTTCTGTCAGCAATTTATTTGCCTGGTCTGACAGATGCGGTGGCAGGTTATCTGTCCGAGTCTATGAGCTCTTTTTATTTCTTTTTTTTGTTAACAGTTAATGTGTAACCGGGTGTGCGAGAGGAATCAGCACATTTCCTTTTACCTCATACACAGATCAATGCTGGTGTGGCTTAAAGCTAAATGGGATCATTGTGGAGGCAGATACAGTCACACATGTCATCACGCCTGGAGTGTTGGTATCAGGAGAAGATGTAAAACTACTGATGCAGCCATACTGGGTGTACTGGAGGAGAAACAACTCATTAAAAATAACAAGAAAAAGCTGAAAAAACATTTTTATAACAACACCTGTCAGTCACAAGTGACGGAAACATCTCAGGTTCATCTGTGGTCGCAACCGTCAACTCGCTGAGCTCCGATCTTTCCATCAACCTGTTTTTACTGTCAACATGAACTTTGATAGGAAAGGGCTCATGGGAGCTCCTCTGAATCTTATACTTTGCTAATTTAAGTCAGCTTTTGAACATTTAAGATTCTGGCCCGGTGCCACCTAATGTGCAACCAAAGTTATCTATTATTTCATGAGTAAAGAGAAAAGCTTCACACTCAGTCGACCGTGGCGTCTGTCTTGTCCCCCTGCGATCGCTTAAAGCACCTACAGTTACCGTCTTTGTATAGTCATCAGACATGACTCTCTGTTCCTGTAAACCAAAACCCCCGCGGAGCTGCTTTCTACCCTGTTTATGTTATTTTGGTCAGTTTTGATTGAAGTCTGGCTAATTATTCTGCAGGATATTTAATAATCTTCTTCTGATTGTCGACCCCAGCTGAGAAATCACACGCTAATTAAAGGGATGAGAAAGAAACTGAATATTCTGTCACACGAAAGTTAATGTTTCTCTACATTTCAGGTTTATTTCTTGTGAAAGAAGGAAAACTTTCACCTTTTTCAGGCCTTCAAATGTCTTAGAGGACGAGATCAAGACCAGAGTCTGCAATCTACTGACGTATCAATACAGTATTTACTGATTAAACTACTTTTGCTCCTCATAAAAAGTGATCCAGTCGTCTATGTGACAGTGGCACCAACAATAATACCACCTGGAAAGTCCTTTCAACAGTCGTCATTTCAGTCAAGACCACAAACGTCAGCCTTGCGGTGGCTTTAAAAAGTCAAAGATGCATCATCACCATGAATGTTTGGAGTTTTATGCCGATCCGTAAATTAGATGGTCAGATATTTCACAAATAAGTGAAACATGTGACTGCTGGTGATTTTACATGAAAAGTCTGTCGATTTCCAAGGTCATTAAAGGTCCAGTGTGTAGGATTAAGTTGCAGTAGGGGTGAAGTTAAAGATTGCAACCAGCTGAACACCTCTCACTTCACTTCACTTTTCTTTCATGTCAGTATATCACATAAACCACTGATCTGCTTCAAATGAAAACACAGGTGGTTCATTTTCAGAACATGAACTGAAAATTAGATTTTTTTCTTTCCAAAGCCGCCCCCTCCTCCTCGTCCTCCTCCTCCTCGTCCTCCTCCTCCTCCTCGTCCTCCTCCTCCCTCCTCCCCACCAGTGGACTCTGGACCCGTCTCCACGCTCCTCTGCTCATCCCTAAAATTAATTCATCCGCACATCTCTGTCCCTCCAACACCACATTAACCCCGACCACAGGAGGCATCCTGTTGGAAAAAAAATGTCCCTCTCTGGCTTCACGGTGAAACATCACTTTGACCTTTCCACCTCAGACCCTCTCTCTCTGCTCCTTTCCCACCCTCGTCTAGATTTCAACATGGGCTGGAGGCTCGTAGAAACCAGCCAGGTGTTGTAAGCGGGCAGAAAAGATTTAAAGCAAGTATCAGTGTGTTAAAAACATTTGTTTTTACACCTGGGATATGAAAATCAACTTAAAATGAAGTTGAACACGTCAGTTGTAGCCATGCATTCGTGAGGAAGACTCATTCCAGAGGGTCACGCCACACTGGCTGCTTTCTGGAGGACAGAGAAACTGTAATTGGGGGCCATTAGCTGTTGACCAGTCATGCAGGGTCGGTTTGTAGATTGAGACATGGTGACTGCACAGTCCCACCGCCTGCATCAGTGTCCCCTACCTGTGTGACTTCCCCACCCCCCGGCCTCCCTGAGCAAACCCCCTGCATGACCCCCTCAGTCCACACACACACACACACACACACACACACAAACACACAATGTCCTTTGGGTTTTTGCGTTGTCTTCAAACAGAGTCAGGGCCAGAGAGACCCGACAGCAATCAAACAAATAGAAATAAAAGAGACTTTTATAACGGCCTTTAAGGCCAGTCAGGGCTGTTTAAACTCATCCGTTACCTGCCTGACAGCACCTGCGCTGCTTTGTTGTGAGCCAGGATCACCTCCATCTTACCTCTGCTTCAAACCTGAACTGCCATCTGAACATTTCCAATACATGAACAGGTTGTAAGTAAGAAAACGCTGAATACCAAAATACTTTAATTCAATACTGATTCCTAGAGGCCTTTGCATTAAGATAAAGAATAGCATCTATGAGAATTTATCAAAATGATTCATTTATGAGCATTTCTTGACAAATGAACTAGACTACTAATTGAAAAAGGAAGCTAAGCTAAACTTAATGTTAATCCAAAACTAGCCTGAAACCAAAGTAAGTTAAACTAACCTAGAAATGAACTGGACTAAGTTAAGCTAAGCTAATTGTTCAACTAAAGGTAAAGTAACTGAATGAGACTGAATTAAGCTAAACTGGTCTAAAATGAGCTAGCCTAAGCTTAACTAGACTAAACTATGCTGCGATAAACTAAACTAAAAACAAATCTAAAATAGCCTACAACTAAATTAAGCTGAGATAAACTGAGCCAAACTAAAACTTAGCTAAACTAGACTTAAATAAACTAAGCTTAGCTAAAGTAGAAATTAATCTTAACTAGCCTAAAAGTAAACTAAGCTAATTGCCAAACTAAACTCACTGAGGTAAACTAACAGACTAAACTGAGCTATGATGTGATATGATTAGCTAAGATAAACTAGACTAAACTAAACTAAGCTAAACCATGATAAGCTAAGTTATGCTAAGACAAAGTTAACTAAGCTAAACTAGACTTAAATAAACTAAGCTTAGTTAAACTAGAAAAACAAATCTAAACTAGCCTGAACGTAAACTAAGCTTAGATCATTTATTCTAACCTAAAATGAACTGGACTAGGTTCAGCTAAGCTAATTGCTAAACTAAACTCACTGAGGTAAATTAAACATGTTACGATTAGCTAAGACAAACTGGACTTAACCTAACTGAGCTAGACCATGATAAGTTAAGTTAAACTAAGATTAACTAAACTTACCTAAACTAGAAACCAATGTATACATTCATAATAAGCTAAGGTAAGCTAAGCTAACGGCTTAATTAAACTAGCACTAACGTGATGTAGACGTTAGCCAAAGTCATAATCAGCCAACAAAACACGTTTAGCAGACCTAGAAAATAGAAATACTTTCTAGCCTAAGCTACTCATAACTGACATGAATCATTTTTGATTAAATTCAAGGTATCAAGGTACGAAAGGTTTTCCTATCTGCGATCTCAACATTATGCAAAATATTGTTATCTTAAGTAGCCTACTGGAACAAAATGAGCATCAAAGTTAATCAACATTTTGTGTAATATTCTTCATTTAGCTTCATTTGGCCTCAGGTGACGGATATTTTCTCAGATCAAACGACTAAACGGACATTAGTTTCATTGTGACGGGCAGATTATTTCTCTCCCGGGTCAGAAAGTCCCTGTTAAAGATTTTAATCAGGACAAAATGTTATAGCAAACTTCTTTTTTTTTTTGCAGAGGCCCCCTGCAGCCACAGAGCCAAATCAGTGAAGCCAGAGTTTCACAGTCCTTCTCATAAAGAGCTGCCCTGCTTTATGACCCTGTTGCCCAACATCACATGCCTTCAGTGGTGGGATATGATCTGAGATAAGGCAAGAAAGTACCGAAACAAGTCTCACTCTCCTCCTTCCTTCCTTACGCTGCTCACCCAGGTAAACCGACAGGATTGGGAACAGGCTGAAGTTTGGTTTGGGACAATAAAGTCTCCTGAACGAAACGTAAAGTTCTGCGTCTTCTGATTTCTTCTTCTGAAGACGTGACGCATCAAGACCGCTTCTTCAGAAGATATCAAAGTGGGATCTGAATCACTGAGATGCCCTTATTGCATACAAGTTTTATAAATCATGTCTTTATGATAAGCTGATTACCTTATCCTTGACAGCAGCGCACAGCGAGGGCCGTAAAGGTGCAGGATTACGAGGTGATGGTCCATAAAGGGTTTGGCTCAGATAAGGTTGGTTTGTGGGAGTGAAAGAGTGGTGACTTTAGGTCAACAGAAACCAGGTCTTCTCACTGACTTACTTACGTACTTACTGCAAAACACCTGAATATGTGGTCACATCGTGTTGATTTAAGAATCGTGAGCTTCAGTTTCTTCCAGGAGCAAACTCTCCTTTATGTGTTTCCAGTAGTGTCTCTGCAGACAAGGTCATAAAAATATTGCGGCCCATGAAAGGCAGCCACTTCAACCTTTAACCTGCTCCTCACTTAGTCATGCAGGATGTTTGCTAAGACTTTAAAACTGAGCGTTATGTACTTGTTTGCATAAGTATGTTGTTTTTACGTTCGCTCCGTCATCGCGTCGACCGTTTCTCTTCCCACTCCGAGGAGCTTTATGTCTCCGACGCCATGCCAACAATCACAATGAAATGCCTCCCCGCTGAGAGATGAGTGGCTCTATTAATGAGCCTAATGGCGGTACGAGCGATACCTGAGTGAAACTGCACGGGGTGACTGCTTCTGCCACTTCCCGTAGTACGGTGCAAACCTCCATGGCTGCGCTCCATTCGGAGGAAACCATTAGAACAAACTGCTCTCGGGTGCAGCAAAGCAGACCGGACGCCATCATTTATGAACCAAATCACCTCTGGGTGCCCCATGCAAGGACAAAGCAGCAACTCTCACAGAGCAAACATGGAGGAACGAAAATGCTTTTTCATTTTTTCCTCATATTTTGTGTCTTTTGTCACAGTCTAATCTGTAACTATTAATAGCAAGTAGTATTTTCCCTTCAGTCAGGGGAAACTCCAGTTTTTCTGCCAAACTTCCTGTTGCTTCAAACTTTTAATAATAACAATTAATGAAGCCGGTAACTTAAGCAACATAGCATCATCGCTACAGCTTGGTGCCATGTTTTGATGTAGTAGAGAAGAAACAAATCACTTCTTGAAAGTTCACTAACGCAGCATGAATGTTCCTCCTTTCACGAGACAAACAGGACGTTATTTTAATCTGAAAGTCTCTTTTACTTCCTGGACATGTTAAGTTGTGAAAGGCAAACGTTTCTGGTTTGACGGCTGTTGTTGATTTTGAGGTTTGTGGGTGTTTTTTTTTTTAAACTGAGAAATAAGAAAACAAAAGAAAAGACAAAGACAAAAATACAAGACAAAAATACATCTAATCATTGTCTCACCCACATTAAAGGAGCGCTACGTAGTTTTGTAAAAGAAACTCAACATTATTAAGGTCATAATACAAACTCAGAAATATCTATTTGATATATTTCCAGCTGATTAAACCAGCCAAGTAAAACAGTATGAAAGTTTTCCTTCGAGGACAGCTTGTTCACTCAGTTTATTATTAAAATCAATCAGTAAAGATTTTTCTCTTCCCTGACACATCGTGCACATTTAAAAGCTGAAGTAAATCTTGCTCGAGTCTCATTCGTGTTCAATAAAGGTTCTGATTATTGTCACTTGATAACAAGGACTTTCTGGGGCTCTAATTTTAACGTCATTGTCGAGCGTCACAGAGCTGAGCACTGATCCAACAACTGGCTCCTACAGTCACATCAGAAACAAAAAGAGATCTGTCATGAAGAGAAAGGTTTCCCTCTTGTGGTCAAAATGTGGACGTGCATGAAAGCTCAATGACTCATTGAGGACTTCTGAGTCAGGACTAATCAGCCTCAAACAACTAGTACATGTACATGTGGCAGCTCGTAGCCTTTATTGAGAGAGTTTGAGAGGAAACACTGGAGAGAGAGACCTGAGGACTGAGCCTCCTTACAGGGGTCACATGCTCCCCCAGGTGAGCTACAAGGGCCCCGACACAGTTATATTATAATAACTGTCATCATAAGTCAGATTAAATGTACCTCAAAGACTATAACTGTTCTTTGGCTGTGAAGCAAATGAGGGACGAATGAAAGCATTTCACGTGAAAAGCGTTTAATTGGTTGAAACATTTCACAGGGTCGAGATCAGAGCTGCTAAAATGAATTAATATTAAAGAGAGAGCTAATGTACGTCTCATTTATTAAGTGCATCAAAGACATCTGTCTGTCTGTCTATCTGTCTGTCTGTCTGTCTGTCTGTCTCTCAGTACGACTGTGTAGCTGTATAAGGCCAAACTGTTATGTAACACTGTTTAATGGTGATGCAGTAATGTATATTATGTAAGGAGAAGAAAAAAAAGCCCTGTTTGTTTATGGTTTTATACATTTATATGCCCTTAACAAGAACGTCGGTGTCTTTTAAAAATGTGTGTCTGTGGTCGGTTGACTTGGTGTTGAAGCTGCGGATGTCACTCGGTCAATGTTATTGTTTGTTTTATGCTGAATATCTTCACATTATTATAGGAGTTTCTCCTGTTGCCTAAAAATTGCATCTGAAGACCACAGCTGTGCAGCATTCACACCTCAACTGGAAATTAATATTTTCCTGCTTGTTTAATTATCCTTCATTGCATTAGATTATATTTTATTAACTGTTGCTTATACTTTCCTTTAATTGCACATAAACTGCTTTGTTACTCATGTCCTCAGAGAAGGATTTATCTTCTGATGCCCATTTTCTTTCTTCAACCACTGAACACAGCAGTCATGAGCGCGAAGCAACACATTTTCATTTTCGAGGGTTTTCATGCAGTCAAAGTTGATCTCTTGGTGATAAAAACATGTATTTCAGCCTACACACTGTGTCACTCTGTCCCATGCGTCCAGCTATTAACATATTCATGTGGCACTTTTTTTCCCCCCTTGTTGCCGCCATCCCTGATGTTTGAGTCTGAGTCATATGCCTCGGTGTTATGCCAGTGTTAAGTCCGCCCACTGGTCATCTCACAGTCTATGTATGAGGCATCTGCAGAGCACAAACATTCACCGCATCAATGAGAGCTACGCTCCGAACAAAACGCGAGGATATTTTCAGCCTGAGCCACAACAACGGTCTTTTTCTGATGCAGTTCAGGTTATTAAAGCGGCTTTCAGGGCCATCGTGTGAGGAGCTGAATAGAGCTGAATAGAGCCGCATGAGAGCAAATGGATAAAAATATGTGGCACTAAAAGGATCTTTTAAAGATCTGAATTTGAATACCGAATGTCTTTAATTGAGAGCGTGAGATGCAGCTGGAATTGTGCTTTAACACCGTAATTAAGTCAAATCAATCTGACTCATGCATCTGGAAGTTTTAGGGCCACGGTTCAGACACACAAACTGAATTTTTCACCACTTTAATCATCAAACTGAATGTTTAAAACCTGCCTGAGAAGATATAACGTAAAAAAAGAAATATACTGAATCTTTCAGGCAGCAGGGGTTAATTTCTTTGTCCAGTCAATTATCTGAGCGGCCTATATGTGAATGTGCTCTGACCATGAATTACAGCTCTGTGTGGGAAGATGGATGAAGGCAGCCAGAGGCTACAGTATGAAAGAGAAGCAGGCAGGTATGTGGGGGGGAGGAGACGCTGATGGGAAAAACAACAGTGTAAAACATCAGTGAAGGTTCGGTGAAAAGAGCAGACAATAAGCCCGTGACGCACGAGAGAATCTGAATGTACGACCGTTATGCTACATCTTGTTTTTCACATTATTCAGTATATGTGAATCAAAGGACGGAGAATGTGGTGAATACAATCATTCTGCAGAGATGGGAACTGCAAAAAAAAGCGTTTTCTAGTATTTAGGCAAAGTCTTCTAGTTAACTCCACAGGGTGTCTTGTTTCGCCCAGTTTGACCTCAGTCTGTCTCTAGAAATTATTCATTAGTCACTTGTCCTTTAATTTGTCTGCTTTCTCGGCTCTGCTGGCTCTGAGTGCTCCTGTTTCTACAGATTTCCACTGACAGACATCACGTAACTTCCAGCTGAAAACATTACACAAGTAAAACTCAACACTCCTACTGTTTCTGTCAATAAGAAAACAACTGCGACGACACGGACACAGTGCAAAACATCTCCAGTGTTGCTCCTATAACAGGTTGTTCTAACAATTTAAAGTAATGTTTCTATAATGACATCATATTGTAATGTATACCATGACATCAGCCCTGATCCAGATACATAATGTCTGGACTGAAGCTGACGGCAGCCATGTGCACACATGTGCTCGTGCCAACCAAACAGCACAGGCTTCAGGTTCACCGTGACTGAAGGTTTGTTTATCAGTGGGATCAGCTGATGTGGTGTTCAAACATGGCTCTGGATGGCAGATTGTTGGACACCACTAGTGTGTGCAGCACTGATGGTAAAACAAAACAAACTATTGTACAAGGACTGGGACGCTACAACATAGAGGCAAAAACATCTCTGATCAGTCTGAACGTGTTTGATTTGTAATACTTTGGACATAAAGGACGATTAAAAAAGCCTTTTGTGGCTCCAGAGGCAGCTGCATGTACTGTGTCCGAGTTGTTGATGTGATTTAAATGCAGCATCAGTGTGTCACACAGATGAGACGACACTACAGCGACTGACGTCACAGCTACGTGGTTCGTGCTCCTCGTCTCTGAGTGAAGGTCTCACACTTGTTGCCATGGATTGTTTTTCAACACAAGACCACTTCAGCCTCAATAAATCCAACACCGCGAGCACAGAAACCTGCGTAGTGTGTCGTCTTTGTATTATCCGTTTTCCATTTCCATTCCATCCAAACATAAAAGCATCGTGGTCCTATTTTTGTTTTTAATAAACCCCTTAATTACCTGATGCTGGATGTCTCTCATGGTCTTGCAGTTCAAATGAGCGTCTTGCAGAGTTTATGAGCCATCTGCTGATTTGAGGAGCTACTGTAGCTTCAATAATGGATTCATGTATTTGAAGTGTTACTATTAGTAACTATAATTTCAGAAAATAGTTAAGAAGCCCAAGGTGACTTCCTCAAATTGCTTGTTTTGTCTGACAGTCAGTCCAAAACCATAAAATATCTGGTTTAAAATCATATAAAAACAGAGAAAAGAAGCAAATTCTCACCCTGAAGAAGCTGGAATGACTTACTTGGTCTGAAATAACCACTAGCTTTTGGTGGCTAATGTTAGCATTCATTAGATAGATATTGCTGAGTAATTAGCATGACTCAGTTCCCAGACTTAAGCATGCTTGTGTCAGCTAACTGTTACGCTATAAATATGTTAGACAACCGTTAACACTACAAATTAGCATTAGCCACCATACCTTTACTGCATGTGTTGTTAGCTGCTGTTTAGCAAAAGATAGATAGCCTTGCTTTAAATAAATTGTTTGACATTTAGGATTCATTATCTAACAATTAAAGAAGAAGAGTGATAGCCTAGCACTCTCTAAAGTAAATATAAAGCTAGTGCCAACAGCCTGTTAGCCTAGCTGAGCATACGGGGAACAGCTAATATAATATAATTATCATATAATTAGCCTGATTATAGCCAGTTAAGCAAAAGCTAGGTAGCCTTGCTTTAAAGGAATGGTGTGACATTTTAGGAAATACACTTATTTGTTTTCTTGCTAACAGTTAGGGAAGAGGATTGATAGCCTTCCAAACTCGACGGTGAATATTAAGCTAGTGCTAGCAGCTAATTAGCCTAGCTTAGCACACAGGGGATCGCCAAAGATATATAAGCTAGATATAATAGGTTAATAAGTGAGCTTTCAAGGTGCTGGTATGTAGATTTTATTATCGAGCTAGGATAGTCATTTAGCATTTTCTGTCTTCATGCTAAGCTAAGTTAGCCGGTACTTGTGGTAGCTTCATATAATGGATGGTTATGGGAATTATATCCATCTCTTGGTAAGAATACAAATAAGCCTTTTTCTGAAATTATCACACATTTGTTTAAATATGAAGCTAGCAGCTGGCCGCTAGCTTAGCTTAGCAAACATACTGGAAAAAGGAGAAATAAGCTAGCCTGGGTCTGTCCAAAGGTAAAAAAAAAACACTCAATTAATGTTCACAATGACAAAATAAAAGGCCACAGTGTAATAAGTCAACAATTAATTTTTATTTTATCGAGTTTATACGATTTTGGTTCTGTAGCAACCTACTGGATATTTCTAATGAAGTGCAATTGTACTCAAGCCGGTTACAGTTGAGAGCAATGACAGGCACACGTTTTGTGCAAAATTTAACAGCATTGGAACGGCTCCTACATATACACAGCAAAAATACATGCCAGAGGAAAACAATACTAAAATCAGTTTACATCGACAATAGTTAGGAAGACTTCCCGCGAACACAACGTCTATCCAAGCTAACACTTGTGGGAAACACATTTCACCCATTGTTGGATTACGGGAGATAAAAACTGAGCAAACATTCAGTCTTTACGCACGGCGAGAAATGTGTGGTGTTATCCACCTCCACAGACTAAATCCCTCCAACCTGCCCTCCCAAAGCACACGTCTCATCACAATCCAAACATTGTGCGTTGCCATTTCAAACTAATTATATTGACATGACGAAATGAAATCCTAAAATCACTGTGCTAGACAAGAGATACACCTGCTTGCAGTTGCTTTATTAAGTAGTCCCAACTCCCAATGTCTGGCAGTACACTCGCAATGCAAATAATAAAAGGTTAGGGTTAATGCAACTGGAACGTATTACAAGACGACACGACCATCTGAAACACAGGGGTGTTGGTAGCCTTGGTAGAGTTGCCTGCAGATGTTTTTATCAATATCGCCTTCCTAGCTTCATAGCAATTACTGGGACAAGACACACACCGGCTCAGTCCAATATCTACATACTCAAAAGTGAAAGTTAAATAAATTATCTCGCTTCGAAATGAGCTTTTAATTGTGTCTGATGACGGCAGAAGAAACGGTGATTATTGTCCTCCAAACATGCAGAAACACAGGATTAAAAGATATCTAGGTAGGAGTCGGGAGGTTTTGGTAACCAAGTCTGTAGCGTTGTTACTCGGACATTACAGGCGAAGGTCTGTGTGTGTGTGTGTGTGTGTGTGAGCTGTATTCGCTCCATCGTCCCTCACAGTGTAAATCTAAAGATCAAACTAAACATCCCTGGAAATGTTTGCACTGGCTTGTGTTGTGTCAAGTGTGTTGGATGTTGTGACATCTCGTTTTCTGAACACGGCTGCTAAAAAAAAATGTCACAGCTGTTGGGTTGTTTTATTTTCGAATCGAAAACGTTAAAGGTTTTTTGTTTGTTTTTTTTGCATCTACAGACAACAGAATTATTTGAAATAAGTAAAGACAGCAGTAATAAAAGTGAACTCATGCTGCGTGTTCTCGACCGAAGAAGTGACGACTATCCCGCCCCCAGTTAACCGGCTTTTCCTTTTTCGTGTTCGCACGTTAAAATCTTTGATGATGAATTGTTTAACTGGCGCACGCGGTATGATTTTACCATCTAAACCGACAGATGGAGTCTCATAACGGGGTCTGGCAATGCCGCTCGTGAAGGAAAGCAGATGCACCACTACATTCTACAGCTTTCCTTTATTATACAATCAAGGGCCACGTTGAAATCTTTCACAACCTAGAATTTTTAACAGCATCAACAAAAACTACTTCAGTTGCATTCAAATGGCAACTATCGAAAAGTAAACTTACTGTAACATACATATTAAATAGTGTATAGTCCATGCAATTGCGCACGGCCGGTTTTGCATCGTTATGGTATGTCGTTATTAGTGTATGGGAGACATCAGCCACCAGTGCATTTCCGATTTCGGTTTTCAGGGAGAAGGACTCCTCAACACCCATCGGAAACTTCTCAGCCAGACTTGAAGAGCAAGATGGCCACTTGGCCCAAGTAGAAGTAAATGAAATGCTTTGTCTCGTGGGTGACGTAGCTGCCGAAGTTCCTCCCGACGATGCAGTGCCAGGTGGGGTTGTACTTTTTGTCAAATTCCTGAAAAAGGTCAAAGAAGAAGAAGAAGAAGAAGAAGAAGAGAGGATCGGTGAACATTAAATAACAATCAATGAAGAATCAATGGTGGCAATCTGCAAATCAATCCTGTTATCACGACTAAGGCTGAAGCTACCGTGGAGCAAACTGAGGTCACCGTTATCCAATGATCTGCTGATTATTTTCTGTCTCCAACCCAAAAATATATTTCATACTGTTAACTAAAATAAATGTTATTCGAGTTAACTTTGATGGACTGCTATATCACTTACATGTATGACCCAAAAACTGTCACATTTGAGAGCCCCAAAAAACAAACTAAACTACTTTTGGGGCTAATGAATAAATACAGATAAAACTTTATTGATAACAGCAAATAATTGCAAATTAAAATACATAAATTGGTCTTAAAAACAAAAGACAAAATGAAATTAGATCAGGTTGAAAAAACTGGTTTTCAGTGTTTTGGTCATTTAAATTTGATCATTTTTATTTTTTGTTTATTATATATTTATCTATTTTGTGTACCTATTGTGTACCTGTCAATTTTTTGTGTTTTTCTGTTTTGTTTTTCTCTAAATATTCAATGTAACATCTGTACTGTCATATTAGGCAAAGCAAGGCAAATTTATTTGTATAGTATCTTTCGTACGCAAGACAATTCAAAGTGCTTCACATATGCAATAAAAATAATAATAATAAAAAACAAATGATAAAAACAAAAATACTAAAAACAGATGATAATAAAATGTTAGCTTGTTAGTCACCTGTAAAGCACTGTGATTTGCGCTAACGTGTGCGAAGGCTGCAGTTTAGATGTATAGATTAAATGTACAACGACCGGCTCACTTTTACAGATAAATGCAGAAAAAGTCTTTGCATGACTTCAAAATTATTACATTCTCAGTTAAAAATAAAAAAAAAATATGTATATTTTTAAAAAGTGTGTTCATCAGCTGATATATTGATATCCCTAATATTTACATGTGCACCAGCTCCAAAAATCAAGTATCGGATTATCTAGTATAAATAAAAAATGACTGATTAAACCCTAATCAGTGCGTATAAAACAAACAAACACTGGAGGCTGTTTCTGGCTGACATGTTCACTAACACTATACACGGGGTGGGGGTGGGGGTGGGGGGGACTTGTGGACTCCTGACCTCAGCACTAATAAAATCCTGGCTGCGGCCCTGATCACAAGAGCCTCGTCTCCACACTGACCAAAAATAGATCAGAGAATAAAAAAGGGCTGTGATTTTTTTTTTTTTTTGCAGATCATGTGCCAATGATGTAAGCTCACACACATCAGAGCTCCACTTTGGATCCATCCGTTGTCTCACCTTCTTGATGTAGGCTGCGATGTCCTTCTCTATGTTGTACTTCTCCATGGCCTGCGTGGCACAGTCCACCGCGTCCTGCTGCATGTCCTCGGACATGTCCGCGTTCTTGATCACAGCTTTCCTGTCAGTCATGGTTGAGGATGATGATGGTCGCCTGCTGAGGTGGAGGAAGGAAAAGGGAAAAGGGAAAAGGAGCACGTTCACTCACGCAAGCACCGCACTGAAAATTAATACCGCACGTGGTGGTGATGGGGATGGTGTTAGGCCAGCCAGGATCAACGCACACATCCCGATTTTTTTTACGCAGACGATTGAGCCGCTTGGCACCGCGTTTTTTTTTTCTCTCTCTCTCTCATCCGCACTGATTCATAATCATAACTCACAGCTGTGTTTTATTTGTGTTCACAACTACACGATGACTTTAAGCTTTTTTTCTGCATAGAAACTTGATACAGGTGGAGTTAAATTACTTGGCAAAATCACTTTCGGATAATCTGCATCAGGAGAGCAAGAAAAAAAAAAAAAAAAAGTACCCAGAAATGTAGGAATAATCACGTGCACAGGACAAAATATGCATCCTGTTGTCGATATATAAAGGTGTGAGGAGTCAAATGCTTTATGACATACTGTAAATAAAAGCTCAACACGATGAGAGGAACTAGGAATCAGAAATATGTCAAGACATGCAAGTCAATCTCACATTACAACAAAAAAAATCTGCAACTCACCTTTTCTGGAGCCGCCCGGAAACACTTCTCTCCAACAAACAAAAATATGTGTCAGACCAAACCAGAGGAGGGGAAAGGTTTCTTTAGATGATGCTGCGGCTAATTGCTTTTTAAAGATTTACACAATAAGCATGTAGGTAGGTTGTCTCCCTGGCTGTGCTGCTCGTCCACAGCTTCCCCGCCCCTCTGCTGCATGCTGCGCCCTGCCATTGGCTGAGCCGCAGCCTCCCCGCGTGTTGCAAGCGTTTTTCTCCAGCTCCTGTCTGCCGGCATCTTATTTCATCCCACAATGCATCATTCACAGTATACACCACTGGCTGTGGGCTAAAGGGAAACGAGACCTTGGCTGCAGGTAGTGTATCATTTGGCTTTTTTTTTTCTCTTCATCAGCCACAAGCTGAGAGACACTGGAGCTATATGACCACTGAACGCATCATCTGTGTTGCGTTTAAAGGGATTAAAGCAAGCCACATACCTCCCAGTTGCTTTTATCTTTATAAACACATGATTTCTTATATCTATTGTTTTAATTTCATGATGCACAAAAAGCTTTAAAGTGAGTCACATGAGGTGGTTTGTGTTTCAAATGACGACAAACTCAAAGTGTCCTGGTTTGAAAATGTTTTATTGAAAATGCTAAGAGAAAAAAAAAGAAAGATTAAGCAAAGTAAAAACATACAAACTACTATCCCAAATCAAACCCTCATCCCAACCGCCCCAATTTATTATAATTCCTTCATACCAGGCATCTACGACTCCATCCTTTGATCCAACTTCCTGGTCCTCTGTTTTCGTTTTCTTGTAAAATAAAGCCATTACCACTGAAAAACTTTAAAATAGGCATGGGGGGGCCTAAAAAGAAGTTGCTCTGGGACTCCCGTTAATTAGTTCTGAATTCAACTCTCATTTGAATCCTGGAAAACTGCTCCCGTTTCCGAGCATCCATCCTTTGCCTATCCCTTCCCTAATCGATCCACTCATCCAGCTCCAAGGATTGGGATCCACTGAGCCACTCCTCCAATCAAAACCTTGAAATACCAGGAAGAAAATCAGAGGCAGACTGTTAGAATAAAATGTCAAGATTTTTGGGCCTAATTATGTTTTTTTGTTCAGTTTTGAGCACTCATGTCAGATCAAAGAAAGAAAAAAAACGCCACTGAGCACAAAAACTCCCTGAAGTTAAAACATTTTAACCAATGAGGACATTTAAAGTTAAAAGTGGGACGCTTTAGCAACAAAGCAGTGATTCAGATTTCTTTTTTTTTTACATTTGACAGCAAAGATGTTACACTTACATCACAACACTTGATCTAGGACTGCTTATTCTGTCACAAGTCAGAGTAGCATGTTAAAAATTGTATATATATAGATATATATATATATATAACAAAGTACAGCACATATGGCTCTGTTAAATGACATGCATGATATGGAAACCTATCAAAAAAAACGTTCAATTTATGGAATATGAAGCGTACCATTGCCTCGACCTGATTGCTCCTCAATTAGATGTCCTATCCTGACCATACAAATGAAATGTGCTCCACAATGGTTTTATTCCAAATCACTTTAATCCTTCTCTTCAGATGTCTAAAGGAAGACACAAGGGTAAAATACAGTTAAGCATCGGGCTCCCCGTTCAAAACAGCCCACCCCCACATTATCCAATGAGAAGCTATTTCTTTTTAAAAAAATTAAACAAAGACAAAACTCATTTCAATACTTGCAAAAACATTGAGTGCATGTAATAAAACAACTCAAGGTTTTTGAAGTTCAACACGGCACAATTTCTATTGCAAAAGTTGAGAGGACAGAAAGAAGGGGGGAGAGAGAGAGAGAGAGAGAGAGAAGGGAGAGAGGGAGAAAACAAAAGGACAAAGCAGCTGGAGAGGGTGAGGGGAGAGGGTGAAAGAGGGGGGGAGTACATCTACATACCAAGATCATCCACAAGGACATCGGGACATGAAATGCAAAAATCAAAAATCAATTGCTGACATCTGGAGGAACTCATAAGAGGTAAAAACAGGAGGAAGTACATCAAAAGGGCAAAACATCGGTGGTAGAAAGGTTTAGGAACGGGAGCGAGAGCGGCTGTGACGAGGCGAGTAGCGGGGTGATCCTCTGCCACGGCCACGGGAATTGCTCCGGCTGCGGCTGGCGCTGCGACTGCGGCTCCTGCTCCGGCTGCCACGGCTTCGGGAGCGTGATCTTCCGTAACTTGGGCTGCGGGGACCGTCTAATTTCACACGAATGTAAGCAGTCTCTCCCTGGCAGACACAAGAGAACTTGACATTGAAAAGACAACATTCCTTCCTATGGTGGAAATACCATAGATGGACATGAGGGCCAGGTGTTGCTTCAAACATGTCAGCATTTCCTCAAGTACTCACCTCGACAACAGCAAAGAAACATTATCCATGACAATCAAATCAGTACACATACCTCATGTGAGCGGAATTTGGTGTTGTCCAGCTTTCGAACGGCATAGGTCATGTCTTCTTTGCGCACAAACTCTACAACTCCGGTTCCATCTCTGAAAACGTCGGCGTAGCACACGTCGCCTGCTTCACGCATGTGATCTTTCAGGTCCTGCCAGCTGCCACTCTGAGGGAGTCCTGAAACACATAAACAAAGTTTTGTCAGCTGTCATGCGGTGAATTTTACAGCTTTGCTTATGGGCGAAAACTTGAAATGTTTGTGGGAACGAAAAGACTCATTTGTTTATTCAAAATCGGAGCTGCAGGATTACACAACACGGGAGAGTTCTCACAATGCGGGAACAGGTTTAGCTTGAAAACAAGAAATAGTTTAACACTGATCGTGCTTGGGCCGTTTATTATAAACATTAGTATGAACTGTAGCAAAGTAACACGTTATACTGTATTATTTAGTACACATTATGTGTCACGTTCAGGGTGTTTAATGACATTTTTATGGTTTCTTCTATACATCACAACATTGTTCCTGACTACAAATAAAATGTTTTAAATAAAATTCATTAAAGTTTGGAAATATAGAAATCATAACCTCAGACTTGCAGCCACAACAGAATTTAGTGACACATTGGTTTGTATATTCATCAGTAACATTACTGTTAAATATCTTATTTACTTGCATTGTTTACATTTGATCCTATTTACTATCACTTTACATTTTATCAGCATCTCCCTGCATTAACTAGCAGCCAAATCCACACTTCATGCATCAAATTAAGGGAGAATTACACTACGCAACATTAGTTAGGGATATTGGGGTATGGGTGCATATATGCACATGCCTGGATATGCAATAAAATACAAATGACATGTCGCAATATTATTCACAAAACAAAAATTCAGATATGTCTCAAAATAAACAATCAAGTGAAACACTAAATTATCTCAGTATCACTAAGTAATTTTGAGTCGTGTAAACTGGCTCAGTCAAATGTTTAAAAATATCCATATTTAAAGTCTATTTTGCACGTCAAACAAAAACAACAATGGGATGGGACAATAAAAGGTTTTATCACGTATTAGAAAACACAATCAGTTGATCACACTGAGTTTTCATTATTGGGATAATTATGAATATAGATTAATGAGAAAAATCCTCCCATCATAACTTTAAAAAAGCTGTTTAACTCATAGCTTACATATTTCATTTGACTTTTATTGCATATCCATGCACATGTATATATGCACCCATATCCCAATATTCCCAACTCATTTTAAGTAGTGTATATTTATTATGCAGCAAGACCTTATGACTTATTGTTAAGTATTGCTACAGATTCTCTTTTTGAGATAAAAAGTGTCCTGTGATGCCATAAAAATATTTGTTTTCTTACAATATGCCAGACTGAAGTGATGTCAGTATGTTTGCAATTTTAGTTTTTATTTTAAAAAGTTTTAAAAAGGTGCATTACGCAGTTTGGGGGAAGAAAATTTAATCAGAAGAGAAATATCTTCATTGACTGATTGTTTTATGCCTCAACAAACTACATAAACAAACTCTGTTTTCATGGCTGAAAAAACTGAATAAAGAAACTGCCCCGACTGAAAAGAGAAACACAATTTCATGCTGTTTTACTTTGTTTATATTTGGCGGACCCTGCCAACTTTCTAGCTTCAAACAGTGTTCTGGGGACTTTATTTTCTTCTGAGAGCAGCTTGTTTATACAGTTAAAGAAAATATACATATTTCTGAGTTTGTATTATTACCTTATTAATACTGTAAATTGAGTTGAATTTCTTCTCCAAAACTACATAG
The DNA here is from genome assembly GCF_965226575.1 of Pagrus pagrus. Lineage (NCBI taxonomy): Eukaryota > Metazoa > Chordata > Actinopteri > Spariformes > Sparidae > Pagrus > Pagrus pagrus. The sequence continues at coordinate 9,620,252 of NC_140188.1, forward strand.
TGCCCTTTTTTATTTAGGAGGATGTCAACTAATTAAAGCAGCACTATGTAGTTTTGGAGAACAAACTTGCAATATTAATGTGCTAATAATACAAACTGAGAAATATTTATCTTTTCTAAGACTGAATAAACGAGCTGTTGTCAGCGGAAAAAAACACTGTTTGAAGCTAGAACGATGGCAGGGTACGCCAAAGCAAAGTACACCAGCATGAAGTTGTGTCGTCCTTTAAGGTTAGTTTGTTTATTCAGTCATGAAAACAAGATGAGAGTTTGTTTAGGCAAATCAGTCAGTGAAGAGCGGTCTTTGTTATACAGATGATTATCAGGATAATAATCTGGATCACGTTATTGGTAAGGGATATGGGTGCAGATATGCATGTGCATGGATATGCAATTAAAGCCAAGTCAAGGAAATGTGTGCAAATCCCAATATCCCTAACTAACTTTGAGTAGTGCATGCTGTCCGGGATGATCCTGACATGAACTTGTCATATCGCCCCATGCTGAGTTTGTTTTGAACTGATCGCTCAACTACACTGCCTCTTAAAGTTGCACTAAGCAAAACAATCCTTCAGACAGCAGTCCGAGGCATAGCACTCCTACATTAACAACAGTCTGATGTAATAGCCAAATAAGTGAGCGAGTAGTTGTTTGAATGCTTACCCGACACAATGACCCTGTACTCCGAGCGTCTGGATGGAGGGCCGTATCTGCCTCTTGGAGCTCCACCGATCCCTCCAAACCCGCCTCTTGAGCCCCTGCCGCTCCGGGGAAACTCCACACGCAGTCTGTAGCCGTCGTAGTCATAACCATCGCGTCCATAGACTGCATCGTCGGCGTCCCTGTTGACAAAACAGTTTACACCTCAGCACACGGAGGGCTGCGCGCACTAGACATTCACATGCAGAGGGAATGCTGTCAGACGCTGTCAGACACTGTCAGCCATGTTAGCAGCTAGCTTGATCTGGTTTGCTAATCCGCCTTGCAGACGTGCTCACAACTATAGAAATTTGGCTTCAATATCTTCATATTTTACAGTTTGTTTTTCATTAGCTGCAAAGAATGCACGCTGAAATGAATGTTGCACATCCAAGCGTAATGTTGTGAGCGCGTTAACTTATCTACAAGCTGCACACAAGACATGGGGTGTCAAATACATGGGTATACCATTAAGGACAAACATAAGCACAGAAGCGTTGTGTGCAAAAGGTAGAGTTTATGAAGGAACTAGTTGAAATGCAAAATCGAAAGCAAAAGCACACAAGTGACGTTTCCTTACTAGAGCTGTCTGTATGGGTGACCAGGGAATAGTCTGTGCCCGCCAGTAGTGTGTAAGCACATGAGTTGGTTAGCCACACAATAGGGCTGCCTCGGCCTGACAAGCTAGCTGTTAGCCTAGCCTAGCTCCTCACCTGGGGTCTTCGAATTCAATGAAGGCGAAAGGCGGGCCCCCTCTCCGGTTCTTCAGGTCGATATCTCGGATTGTTCCGTATTTGTAAAACACGTCTTCCACATCTTTCGTGCGGATATCGGGAGGAAGGTTGCCCACGTAGATCCGACAGTCGTTGTTTCCAGCGGGGCCTCGTACAACACCCGACATGTCCGCTAACGGTTAGCTGGCTTTCTTAAAATAACGGTAACGGTTCTCTTCTTCTTCGAGGTCCCTCAACAAGATGGCGGAGCAACACCGAGCTCACGCTCCAGTCGTCTGCAGGTCGGCCGGCCGGAGAGGACAAAGCGCTCAAATTGGCGCCGTTTCGCGGCTGCAGTGTGCAGAGTATTTACTGGATCAGCGATACTCTCAACGAGGCGCCCTCCACTCCTGGTTTTTCTTCAGGAGCCGCACTCCTTTACCGAGGCATTCACGAGGACCGGAAACACCGCAGCCTCAGCGGACACATCCGCCTTACGAAATAGTCCGCGAGTTCACAAGGTGCAGCGCTAACGCTTATTTCTTTAAAGCAGCATTATGTAGTTTTAATCAGAGGAGGAACTGATTTTATTTTACCTGACATAAACAAACTAAATAAGCAAACTCTCTTCATTTCACGACTGAATAAACAAACTGACCTTAAAGGACAATTTCATCCTGTCTCACTTTGTTTATATGTGGCGGACCCTGCCACCTTTAATAATTTGAATAATTGGGTAATTTGCAACCGTAATCCGTTTGAGTACTCGAAGTACTTTTTTGTTGTAACGAGTATCGTTTTAGTTCTGCAATTCGAGTAATCCATTATTTAGTTACTTTTTTATAAAAGTAATCTATTACTGGAAAAAAAGCTGTCTTTCTTTTTTCTTTAATATGGCCCTCAAACTCTGTTGTTGCTTTTAAAGGCCATATGCACTGTAATCGTTTGTATGGTATGTGTTTGAAAAAAAAAAAGTCTACGCGCTTTTGTCGTAATTTTGCTTTTATTGGTTCATACGTATTGTTCCTTAGATGCATTTTTAAACATCATATACTTTCTGCCTCTGCCCACTTCGCTGTCAGATTGTTAATAGAATAAAGAGCTGTAAATGATATATTGTGTCTGTCATTCCTATTATCACGCTGTGGAGATATCGATTGTGGGCAGTAAAGAAGGCAGTAATGAGTCAACACGTTCAAAGGTACATGTACAGTTGGATACACGCTGTCTGGACAACATGCACAATGAGTTGCAAAGGGGTTTTACTGTAATATTTGGTATCTCCAAAGTACTATAAGGCGTTACTTTTCTCAGCAACACTGGTTCTGGAGGTCTTATTTTCCTCTGAGAACAGCTTGTGTATTCAGTTATGGAAGTTTGTGTTATTACCTCATTAATATTGTAAATATTAAAGTTCTGAGTTTGAATTTATTCTCCAAAATCACATAGTGCCACTATGTGTGAATTAGTGGATTTTCTTCACAAAAATGTGAAGAAGTGCCCCTTCCTTTTAAATAAACAATAAAATAAAATGTCCAAAAAATTATATGTACCAACATCTCCAATAACCTTAATTATAGAGCCGGACCAATAAGCAGTTTTAGGGGCCGATACCCATATTAGGGAGTAAAAGAAAATCCCGTTATTGCTATATCGGCCCATATACACACATTTTACAGTGTAACAATAAACTTTACCGTCTAAAATGACTTAATTGAACTGAAACAGTAAACTCTCCAAGTTTCGTTACCTGCACTGTGTTCTTTAAAACCAAAAAGTTTACATATTTTGGCTGATATCAACAACATAGATGCCAATCGAAATATATCTGACAGCCCAATATCAGCCGATAATATCGACCTACCAATATTTCAGTCGGGCTCCACTTGATTGACCTTGAATCCAAGCTGAAATAGGGTTACACATAAAAATGTAGATCTGTTGTTCTGAATATGTAGCTCACACAATACACAACATAAATGACATATTTCATTATTCACTCTGTTGTTCTGTGAATAAATGCAATAACTCAACAAATTTTCAAATGTGGTGAAGTAAGAACTACATTTTATTGTCCTCAAATAAACTGTTATTCCTTTTAAACATACTTTTTATTATGGGTGATAAGACCAGTCAGAATAAGATATAAACTAGAAAACTCCCTCTTGGTCACAACAAAGATAATACAAAAACATACCAGCCTATATGTAGAAGTGTTGCATTGATAATTAGGATCCTTTTCTATGTGACAGAACAGTTTAGGTGTTAAGTTTAAGTTTATAGACCCCTTTATCACAGCGGGTCACTTTTTTTCTTAAGAAACATTTTTTCAGTGTCCTCTGGAAACAGTTTCCATTGTGTTTTATCTTTTTGAGCTCTCAGGGCCACCGTCTCCACTCACAATGAGACTGAAACACCAGAAGTGTCTGACAATAGGCCGCCTGAAATTCAAGTTTTCAGGTGAAACAAGACTCCACACCAGACTCAACCTGAACACTGTTTTATTGTTTGAATGCTTACACTTGAACTATCAGATTATTACACACTGGCACTATAAGAGAAGACTATTCACAATGACAACACGCAGAAATCACATTGTGCTGTAAGTTACTGTCATGCTGATTGTACTTTCCTCCTCCTGCAATTTAGCTTGAAGGTAATTCTGATGCAATATTTCTAACTGTGCACGGCCACTAACGAAACTAAACCGCACGCTCATACAGAGAAGCTTCAAAGAGATACTTCCACGAAGTTGTACGTCAGAGATACACTATTTTTAATCACCTTTGCTCTGATCTCTATCTAACATCATTGCTCTGCAGTTAAAATTCAGTTCACGCACAGCACAGCACAGCACAGCACATGGCGAGTTAGCATTTGTGATACGAAGCAGCAGATGCAGGGTTTTAAAGCTTTAATTGTGGCGCTGTCACAAGAGCGAACGGCTCGTCCATAGCAAAAGTAAAGCAAACATCTCTCATTTCGATTCATGCATTAGAAATACCCAAGGCCATGTTCTGATTGTCCTCATTTGTCAAGGCAAGAAAACACGCTGTTTCATGTAACATCAACACGGGTGTCAGAACGCTGAAATAGCTAAACGTCTACATTAACGCGTCCTCCTTGTTATGTTAATGGGACAACACAATGCCGATGGACATGTGGCATCTCATCTACTCAGTATGCGTGACAGGAACCATAGTTGCGCTGGCAGGTGTCGCTGTAGTTGTCACCACCGGGGTACTTCCCCTGACATGCCAGACTGTTCGCCTGTGGACAGAGAGGACAGGAAACACTGGTTAGTGGAGGAGTAAAGGATTTATCTGCTGACAGTAACAGGTGGACATGCAGCACCTCTGCTCTCTTGATGAACTGCTCAGTGGCGACTTTCTCGTTCTCCTTGTGTCCTCTCCAGGCTCTGAGCGCAGACGCCTGCAGGGCTCGACCAAAGGAGAACGTCAGGATCCAGGGTTTGGCCAGAGGGCAGTTGTTGATGGCGTTGAGGTGGATGGAGGCCTCCTCCTCGCTCTGACCGCCTGAGAGGAAAGCCACTCCTGCAGGGAAGAGAAAGAAACATTTTGTTCTTATTTTGTCTCTGCAAACTTCAAACATACCTGTAAAAATCCTCTCCAGGCTCACCTGTGACCGCCGGGGGAACTGTGCGGCGCAAGGCGGTGATGGTTGCCATAGCAACCTCCTCTGGGCTGTACTTGGTGGAGCAGCTGTGTCCGCCAGTGACCATGTTGGGTTTGAGGAGAGTGCCCTCCAGGTACACGTGGTGGTCCGACATGGCTTTGTACACAGCAGTCAGGACCTGCAGAGACAGCTGAAGATTATTCATCCCTTCCTCTTCTTTTCACTGTAATATCAATTTCACACACCCATGCACAAAGACAAACAGAAACCCGCCTTCTCAGTGATGTACTGGCTGCGTTTCAGGTCATGATCTCCATCAGGCAGAATCTCCGGCTCTATGACGGGCACGATGCCATGCTGGCCGAGAAAGGAGAGATCATCAGAACGAGACAAAGATGTGCAGGGAAGCTTTTACACCATGTAACACTGGGTCCTGACCTGCTGGCAGATGCTGGAGTAGCGTGCAAGAACGTTTGCATTCTCTGCGATGGCCAGTTTAGATGGATTGGTGTCACTGACTTTGAGCACACAGCGCCACTTTGCGAAGACGGCTCCATCCTTTTTGTACTGTGCACAGCGCTCTGACAGTCCATCGAGGCCTACGGGAAGAGGTTTGAAAAACACATCCATGAGTTGTCTTGTAACATATGAGCAGGTGACTAAAGCAAAACTGACAGGTCTGACCTTGTGTGGTGGTTTCTCCAGAAGTTCCTGCCAGGGGGACGACACCCTTGTCCACCTGAGGAATGAGAAGCAGAGGATCATCTCACATATTTGATCAGAAACCTTAAGATTAAAAGGGTTGGTGTGATTTGATACTCCACCTTGACGCCGACCATGATGCCCCTGTCCCTGATTATCTTGACAAAGGACACGCCGTTATCAGTGTGCTGATAGAGAGTCTCGTGGAAGAAGATGACCCCTCCAATGCAGCCGTTGATGCGATCGTCCGCACTGAAGAGAATCTGCCTGAACTGTCTGCGGTTCTCCTCCGTGTTTTCCACGCCGACCTGGGCCAGACGCTTGGCCATGCTGCCTGTGATGAACACATGTTGCGCAGGACGTTAGTGTGCACTCTTTGGACTGCTCTCGATGGCATACATATGTGCTCCAAAGTTAGAAAGAGAGAGTGCTACCGACCCACAGACTCGTCTGCAGCCAGGATGCCCTTCCCTGGAGAAACTATGCGTAGAGCAGTCTCATGCAGCTCCCTCTTCTGAGACTCGGAGAGCGTGGGGATCTGGTGCGTCATCCTGAGTGAGTGATTGTCCTTCAGCCTGCAGCCTCTGGTAGAAGATGTGACCTCATGATTGTATTATTCACACATTAACAACCACATAAAGACAGATATTATCCATCCATGAAGCTTGATGAGACAGAAAATGTCTTAAGTCTTTAGTCTCTCATATCAGCTTCTGTAGACACAGTTCTCAAAACATATAACCCAATCAAATGTCTGTCCATAAACCTTTGAGTGCATGACTGTTTGATAAAGGAAATAAAATACTGATTACTTCAATGTCCTTCAAAGCCACCAAAAACCCTCCAACAGTATTAAAATAATATAAAATCTTATTATTAGTCTTTTTGAGGTCTGCTGTGGTGAAATTCACGTATATACACAAACAAAACTTGCCTAAAACAGTGACTTTAAGTATTGTAATGACATCTAATTCTTTTATACAGGTTAAATGTAAAGGGTCATACTTAATGCAATGTTTTTCTTCCATGTTGAGTCAATCTGTATAAATGAAATAATAATATAACAGAATAGACAATTTGAAATGCATTAATTTTATGTATAATACTTGACTAATAATCACATTTTGTTTATTAAGTTACATATAGTCACATTAAGGCAACATGACAGAAATATTTTTGCATTAAATATAACACTTTACATTGCACTCATCCAATAAAATTAGGTAGAAAATGTACAGTTACAAATCTGAAGTCAGTGTTTAGTTAAAATTGTTTTTTTTAGTGTAGAGTCGCACAAGAAACAGACTAAAGAGGTGGAGAACAGATGCACAGAGGCCAAAAGTAAAATGAACGCAACTATTTTTTATCGTGTAAAAGATAAAGAGTGACAGCAGGGAAAACATGTCAGATTGGACATCTCTGTTGCAAACTTAAGACAAAGCAAGTTTATTTATATCACACCAATCAGACACAAGGTGATTCAAAGTGCTTTGCAGGGACGTAGAAAAATAAGACAGTCAAAAATTATGAAATGCAAAAAATTGCATTTAAAAGACGATAAAAAACAAAATCAAGCAAATAAAAAGTTACAGATTTAAAAGAAGTTATGACTTAAATTAGCTCGAATATAAAGTCGACTTTAAATACTCAGTTGTCTCCAGTGCAGTTCTGTTTACATCAACTTGATGCAGGTGCAGTGAAGTCAGTGAACAAAACCTGAAGTCTGAAAGTATTTTTAAAAAGTAATTAAAGAGGTAAGAATGGATACGAGTGGTAAAAGTTCTCACCTGACAGAAGGTGAAATGTGTCCTGTCCTCTGATGAGATGAACACTGACGGAGACTCCCCGTCAGCTCTAGTTTGTATCCAGCTCAAGTGTGTCACACCTCATAAGCCTCCACCCCTGGGCGGCGCTTGCACACCCACCTTCGCCCCACATAAATTAGAAGATTTCTGATGAATCACTGTTCTATTTAAATAAAGAACGTTTTATTTTTGTCACGCAGATGCTTGTTTTTACAGCTGATACGTCCTTTTAGCATTAATTCAGTCACTTTGTGTTTAATAACTCAAACTAGTGCTTCTAAACTTGCAGTGTTGTTGTTAATAAGATGTTCATATCTGTTTTTCAAACATACTACAGTGTTTTTAGCTCTAGCTCCATATTCAGGCTGATTGTGAAATAATAGATGTATTCTGTCAGCACCCTCCTACGCCTATAGCAACCCAATTTAAGCGTTCAACCATCCCCCGTGGCGTGCTATTTTTATTTTAATTAGTAAAAATGGGCCCTGAGGAAAGTTTCAAGTCTCCTGGTGATTCGGTCGGCCTTCACCCTCCAATTCACTGGAGTGTTTCAGTCTCAGAGCAATTCATGCACTCGGTCTCGGTCTTCCTTTAAATTGTAAAAGAAACGTGTCAGAAATAGAAAATCATTTCCAGGTTCCACTCAATGTAAATGAACAGGCCCAAATTAGACCCAAAAAATTAGGTCAGCTAAATCATTTCCCGTTTTGAAGAAGGGATTTTCAACCTTTTTTCTCCCTCTGTGAGTCGCTGGCTTCTGTTTGAGAGCTCAAAAATATAGAAGTTAGTTTGTTTTAAAACGCTTAAAAATGAAATTAAATGATGCTTTTCTGCAACATAACCAGGATCATTCCCATCTTTCATGTCAAATCCTGATAAGTTTAAGTCCTGCTAAGTTAAAGGTGTTGAATTATGTTCCTCTGCATCGTTTCAGTTCAAGCTGCGTTCAGGAAACTGCATGTTTTCTGTTGTGTGTCCCGTTATATAATGTCACTGTTTGGTTGGACTCAGTGGGACGACTCTGCGGCATTTCAGGGGACTCCTTTCTTCACTATTGTGGGTCAGTGTGCCTCTGAAACTAGATATGGGTCAATGGACTGCCTGCCACTATACAGCCACAACACAGACATGGTGGACCTGCCTAAGACAAGGGCCTGAGAGGGAATTCAATGTCAGGAGGCAGCGGGGAGGAGGAGTCGGTGCTCTCCCATTCAGCAGATACAGATCTAAATAGATACGTGGCTGCCTCCGCCGAGACAATCCTCTTTTTTTCCTCTGTTACCTAATTAAAAAGCATTTAATGATGATACTTTATCTGGTCCTCAATTTTCTGTCCTATTAAGGTTGTCCTCGATGGGTTTGTGAGCGCTCCTCTAAATAGGTCGACCCACAACTGAAAGTTGGCCTTAATATATCCAGGTACAACGTTCATATGATAACTGATTTAGATTAAGACGTTTGGTCTGTTAAATACAACAGTAGAACTGATTTACTTATCTCACAGGACCATTTATAGACACATTCAGATAAGTTTAATCTGTAGAGGCTGTTTTCTCGTTGAGTTTGATTCATGATGCTTAAGGAGGATTTTAAAGGCCTTTATTCATCTTAAAGTATATTTTTGTCAGCTTAAAAGTTGACATTTAAAGTTCATTCTTCACTTGCTGGTCAGATCGTTTTGTTTACTGTCATTTTCGAGGTTCAGGATGAACTTTATCGTCTCAGTTGTCAGCCATCGCATAGCCTTCTGTCTTATGTTGATAGGTAGTTACATAAGTCTTCTGGTCTTGTATGAATACCGAATCTGCTGGAAGACTGTGAGATGCAACTGAAAGCTCTGGAAAAAGCGAGAAAGTGGAGCTTGAGTCAAGATTTTCTTACTGTCAAACCAGTCCTCCGTGATCATCAGTGGAGTTAAGAGCTCTACATTTACAACAGGCAGCAGTATTTAGATCCTTTACTTAAGTAAAAGTACTTATACCACAGTATAAAAATACTCTGTTACAAGGAAAGGTCCTGCTTACTTAAGTAGAAGAACATCAGTACAATCATCAAATTATAGATAAAGTGCCAAAAATAAAAGTGCTCATTATACAGAATGTTCCATTTAATTATATTTTTGGATTATAATTACTGATGTATTCATATGTAAGCATCACTAATGCTGAAACTGAAGGTGGAGCTATAATTACTTTATATACTGCCGGGCAGCTTAATAGAACTAATGTTGTCAAATAAATGTATGTGAGGAGTAAAAAGTACACTATGGCTTCAAAAATGTATTGAAGTATAAGTACAGCACTTGAGTACATGTACTGTGTGTATAAGAAAACTCACATTTGTAAATGTGGACCCTGATTAATGAGTTTATTCTGGCACTCGATTGTTTTTAAATGACAATTGCTGTACTCAAAAAGCACATAGTAAAGACAAATCTCTATTTCTATATATATACAGCCATGTCAGTTTGCGTACTGTAAAACACAATCCAGAATTTAATGACAACACTTAATAAAGATGCACAGAAATGAAACACTTCTCCCCCATTAACCGACTTTCTTTGGTAATAAATAATATCTAATAATAAATACAAGTACAGGTGAGAGCGAGGAGATCGAAGATAGACGTTAAGGAGTATGAAATGTTTGCTGACACAATCGAAGCTTGAGGATAAGATACTTTACTGTAAATTAACAAAAAGTAGTAATAATAATATATGGGTATCTCAAATACTGGCTCATGATTTACTGACGGCAATACAAAATGTGGCAGAGCACTGGCTGCAGGACAACAGTAGTTAACAAATCTCTTAATAAACGATCAACAAAGGGAAACCGATCCTTCAAACACTGAAAAAATAGAGTTTCTCATTCCCAGTCAGCTTCTGTATTCAGTCCAGTCTTATGCTTCACATGTCTGCTCTGTGGCTGGGCTCAGGTCTACAGGAGGAGACAGTTCAGTGGGAGCAGTAGGAGAATGAAGGATCTGATCACAGTCAAAGTTATCAAAGCAGTCCAGTGAAAGACCTCTCCTCGCTTTGGCTGCCCAGTCGGGATGAGCCCTGAGCTCGAGGATGACGTCGACGGGCGTCTTCTGAAGCATGAGAGAGTCGAACGAAGAGCCGCGAAAGAAGGCCTGCATCTTGAAAGAGTCCAGGTTACGAAGCCGGTTCGCTGGATTCTTGCACAAAAGCTGCATCGATGAAGAGAAATTAGAGCAGATAAGTGTGACACATCAGGAGGATCACAGAGTGTAAGTTAGGGAGAAGAGGATGACATTTACAAACCTCAGTGAGCAGTAACGTCAGCGCAGAGCTGAAGGTGTCGGGTAGGACGTAAGGAAAGTCTATGACTTTGTTCAACATGGTGCTGTGGTCCGGCTCTGCGGGGAGAGGAAACTGCAGCGGGAGAAACACAAACCTCAGTGACCAAGTATAAAGAGAGACATACACCGCTCAGCCAAAACATCAATACCACTGACAGACAAACTGAATATCACTGATCATCTCTTTACAAGCAATGTGGGAAACTTTGGGTCCTTTGACACAGAACACCCGTCTAGACAGAACAAGCAGAACTCCTCATAGCTACGGCGCTACCTGATGGAGGAACATGATAAAGAGCTCAAGCCGTCAACCTCCAAAACGTCCTGGATCCCAATACAATCGAGCACCCATGGAGCAGATCAAGTCCGGTCAGGGATATGTCAGCATCCTTTTCTTTCTCGTGCACTGATCCGCTTACTTGAACAGCCAATCAGACTGATTTCTCTCACCGACAAGCCGCCGCCAATACCGCACGCTCACTTGGCCCCGTTTGTTCCAGAGCTGTTTAGATGGCCGATAAGACCCTGACACACCAGGCCGACGTCAGTGGCACTAGTCGATGCGGTGTGTCCCGCACCGTTGGCTGCATCTTTTTGGCGGCTTTTTGGCCGATCGACCGTGCAGAATTGGCAGCAGTTCGTCAGTGAGAGAAATCGCTGTGATTGGCTGTTCAGGTAAAAGCAAATCAGTGCATGAAAAGAGAGACGGAAAAAGAAAGAGAAAGCCCCTTGAGCCTGACGCTGTACTATCCAAGATTTCAGCCATTTAGCACGTTTTCTCCTTATTTTCCTTCCTCTGCCTCTTCACACAGTTTGTATATCAGCAGAGAGGTATTTCCTTTCAGGCAGGTGTAAAACGAACAAGCCTGTTGGCCGCCAGCTGCAGTCTTTGTGTGTCTTTGCATGAGCCGGGGACGCAACAGTCAGCCTTCAACGTCCTTTGAAGACATTTTGGTGTGACAGGGCCTTTATGTTTCAAAGAACATCCACATGAATACCAGGACCCAAGGATAACGCTGCATTGTTAAGAGATGATGGATGATATTCAGTATAACTGTCAGTGGTTTTAATGGTTTGGCTGATCGATGTGGATATAAATAGATACTTTATTGATCCAGAGGGCAAATAAGCTTCCAGAAGCGTATACGACATAAACAAAACACCAGTAAACAATGTAAGAATAGAAACAAGAATATAGATTTAAAAGCACGGCAGTGAAATGACAGGGTAGCCGCCAGAACGACTGCAGAGAGCTGTCATTTATAGAGTACGGCAAACAGAGGTAGTTCAACTGTAAGGTGAGGGTATTAAAAGTAAGAATAAATTAAATATCTTATCAAATACAAAAGCAGAAAACAGAGCCAATAAACACAGAGTTGATGTGACCTCACCTCTCCTTTCACCAGTGAGAACAACATAATGCCAAGGGACCACCAGTCAGCAGCATGGTTGTACGGACCCCCGGTTAAAACTTCAGGAGCTGTTCACACAAAAACAGGAAAAAAAACAACTCAAAAAGATTAACATCAATCAGAAAATGAAAAGGGGGAAGCACGAAAACATGTAAATTGCATCACAGGTGCATCGAATCCACAACTGGGTCAACTGGGTCCAATGGGAGCAAAACGCAGGTGGGGCTCTGATGTTGCTGTGATGCAGCGAACCAACACGCTGAAGCTCAAGCAGCCACACATGACACTCTGCCGTGAAAAATATTTTATTCACGACGAAATTACACCCAAATCTCACCCATGTACTGGATGGTCCCACATATCGTGAACGCTCGTCCTCCTCGCTTGAGCCGCCGCGAGAGTCCGAAATCAGAGAGACGAAGGTGACCTGAATCAAAACACACGACCGATGTGCTTCTATTTACAGAGTGAAGCAGGAAATGTTTCTGCAAGAGTCTTCAATTCAAATGTATTGTTTTATGGCTTATACTCATTTTTATTATTGACGGATCTTAGTTTGTGTGTTGTCCTTCATATGTTGTCTGCTGTGACCTATCTGACTTGTGCCTCTTCTTTAATTTGTCACTGAGCATTTGCAGAAGTATTATTTAATCAAATGATCGCTGACTAAAATGCTTGTACAGACCAGAAGTAAAACATATAGACAGTAAACAGTTACCTTGATCGCTTAAAAGTATGTTCTCCATCTGAAAGAAAAACAGTTCAATTATTTTCCTAAAAAGTCACAAATAGAGAATAAATATGTTAAATATCTAATAAAAATCATACCTTTATATCTCTATGCATGATCCCTAAGTCATGAAGGAATCCTAGATGTAACAAACAAAAGACAGGAAGTGAGAATATGTGACATAAATACAAAATAAGGAGCTGTCTATGTGTTTGTCTGCGCCCAAACAGACAAAAACAAATAAAAAAAAGTTCAATGTGATGAGCTCTTTATGCTTGATGAAAACCCACCCAGCGCGCCGCCCAGCTCTGCAGCAAAGAGCCGAACCTCATCCTCCCCGAACTGGCCCTTCAGTAACCAGGAAGTGTACAAGTCTCCAACGCTGCAGTAGTCGCACACTGCAGAGAGGACGAGACACAAACACAGAGAGATACTTATTATGTCTTTGAAAGCAGCAACTGAGCTGACACGAGGCAGCGTGTTCTGAAATAAAATGTCAGAAAATTAGGGGGCAACAATACATTTTCTCATCATGTTGCTGGGGAAAGAAGGGAGGAAGAAATCAAGTCACAAACACACACATGCCTCTGACTTGTTCAACCTGGATACACTCATATCTGATCACAGTTGATAAGAGCTGGAGCTCATGCAGGAAGCTTTACCCATCGCTCTCATTAGATGGCAGTGTACCTCTTCAGTATCCAGCACTGAGATTTCTGTTTTTAAAGGATGCAGCAGTCGGACTGCGTGTTTGACCACAGGAGAACAACTGAAAGAAGGGGAAGGAGAGGAGGAGGGAAGAGGGTTGAACTGTGCCATCGTTTCTATACTTATTAACTCACTAATGAAGAGATGGCGCTGCGTCTGCCAGCAGTCCTGCAGATTGTGGATAAATGGGTGTTTGAGCTGCCGCTGCAATGCAACAGTCAACACACACAGAGTGAATATAACAGTAAGAGATGGACAGGGAACTTCCTATAATCCATACAGTGTATATATAAAAGAGTGATGACCATCATATATTCAAATGTTACTGATTAATAACTGGAAATTTTATCCTAGCCCGAAAAACTCATGCACTGGATCTACAGATTCAGAGCAGAGTTGGTTAAAATGTAATTAAATGAAGAAGAGGAGCTTTTTAATTCTTTCATTTTAAAGGTAAGATATTACAGAAAGTGAGATTTTCATGTTTTTGAGGTCTAGTTGCTGTATAAATACTGTGAAAGTATCAAAACACTAAATCCTAGGGGAAATACACACAGCCTGTATTCAGAAACTGTCTTTAAACGAGCTGTCAGGATGATCATGATTATGTCATAACTACAGTCCGCACTCGGCTACACCTTGACTGTGGCTGTGGTTACAATACCATCAGTAAAGCTGATGCAGAAACACGAGTGGTGCTGCCTGCTCAGGCCTGTGTGAGCTGACCAATCAGAGCAGACTGGGCTGTTAGTTACTTAAAGGGATATATGTTTTAGGTGTGCTTCGCGCTGCTTCTCCACACAGGGGAGAGCTGATGGTCATGTACTGCAGGTCACCTCAGTTTAGATTATCGGCTTTTAAGCACAATAATAAGGCATTTAGTTACCTTGTCCCCACAGCTGATAACTTTACACTATGATACCTGAATGATGACTTCTTCTTTGGACTGCTCCACCGCTCCATACTTCAAGATCTCGGACTTTGGTAGAATCTATGCAACAACAAAGATTATTACACAAAAACATGTTTTAAGTAATTTAAAATGCTGTTATAATACTGATTATTACAAACCTTAACAGCATATGTCTTGTCTTTGAGAACGTCCTTCACTTTCAGGATGGGTCCATAAGAGCCTTTGGCTATGAAGCCCAGGATCTGTGAGCACAGAAGTACAGTTCACTCAATGTTTCCACTGCTTTGCTTTCTAATTCAGGTGGACAGTTTTGTGTACCTGGAACTGGTCTTGTCCAGGAAATGTACGCATTGGGAACTCAGGCAGAAACACAGAGATCATAGTCCTCTCTGTGACTGACGTCTCGGCTCTGTCCTCTGGAGGCAGCGGGAGTTTGGGGACGGCCGGTCTGACGTCCGGTCCCACTGGCCGAGAAAATACAGCCGAGTGTCCGAGTCTGTGAGTGATGGAGACCCCGATGTTGGACAGGAAGCCATGACTGAATCGACGCTGAGCAGCTGGTCCCTCTCTCTAGATGAAAAAAAATAATAAGAACAATGCTTGAATGATGCTTTATGATCAGGAGTCGGATGCAGTTAGGTAAAATGACCCAAATACTGCACTTAGTAGGGATGTAACTGATAATAACTCACTTCTCATGGCTGATAGTCATAAGATAACAGGTAATTTCACATTCTTGTATTTTAAAGTTTATAACCTGTAGTTTCTGCACTACTGAGGGTGAGAAAGGTTGGCTTGTTGACTCGACTAAAACAATTTGCATTAAAGTTTTGTATCATTGGCTCCATTTATCTGCTAAGATTTCACCAATAACATAAAACTCCCAACATCGGGCCAATTATTTATCTGTCTGATTTATATTGTGCATCACTTGTGCTTAGTTACACTTTTGTGGTATTTTACACGAAGGCAGTTTTTTTTTTTTTTTTTAGTAAAAGTCTTCAAGTATCTATTAAATGCACTTAAATATCAAAAGTAAATCGCACATGTAAATGCTGCTGACATGTTAGTGCATGAGTAACAACAGTAATGTAACTTATTATATGATAATAAAATAATCTGAAAAGAGCAGGTCTGCAGTTTGCTGATTAAACTTCTGCACTTGAACTTGAGAAATCTTTTCAATGCAGAACTTCATTTACATTTCTACAAATTTTTTTTTTACTTATGTGAAAGATCTGAATACATCTTTCATCACCGCTTATCACAATATTATAGCCAACAAATGCCATGTTGCATAATCAATTTACTCTATAGCTACTGATTATGACTTATCTGCATTTTAAAAGAGATCTAATAATAACATTTGTATTGAAATTAAACGCACAAAATGTTAAAACATCCCATCTACAAATGAGACACATTTTCTATTGCTCAGCTGCATTAGTGCTACAAGTCAAACCAAACATCTATTGACCCTGATGCTGCTTGTTGGAGGGAAGGTCACTGATCACTTAACAGCTGATCAATAGCTCTATTTTCGACAACAGGACCAACCCAGACATCTTGAAGCACGGACTGAATCCACTTAAAACACGGATTTATTCACACTTAACGACCTTTATTTTGAAGAATCACGACACAGTAACTTAATTGTGAGCCATTTTACCATCAGCTCTCCAGAAACATGGCATCTGATATTTTCTTAATAATAATTATTATCATAAGCCGTCACTCACCTGACTGTGTCTGCTGATGTCGCTGCCCATAAATAATCCGGAACATTTCACATAAAGATGCGTTAAAAGGCGTCGGATCGTCCTCGCGCGTCCTGCTGCAGCCGCGCTCCGTCCATTACAGCATCTTTGCTCCACGTGTTTGTGTGCGAGGATGGAGAGATGTTTGCAGACAGTCATCCAGAGAGGGACGAGCTCCATTCCGCTCCAGTTAAAGCTGTCACATTAATGATCAATCATCCCTCCTGCTCCCAAACTTCCTGACTCACAGACCTGCCTGCCTGACCCCTCTTTACATTTTATTCTTTAAACAGCACCAAACACACAAACACCACTGAGAGACTATAACACTTTTATTGACAGAGAAACAATAAGCCAACAGAGCTGATAGAAATGTGAATGCATCTGCTTTTGCAACACGATCTGCTTTTAATTGAAACGTTCAGGGCATTTTCTTCTTCTTCTTCTTAAAGGAAAAGTTCACCCAAAAAAATAAAATTCAGTCTTTGTCTTTTCACCTGCAGGTCAATGGAGAGTCGAGTGAAGGATTCCTGGAGCTCCGCAGCAAAACTGTGTTGCAAAATGTTTCCTAAACAACTTAAGTAGATGGAGACTTGTTTTAAAGTATACAAAAAGCAACCAAAACAAACAAAACAAACACAAAATGGCTCCATTCTCCACTGACATAATGTAGTGTGACATATTGCCGCTTTACCAACTGCACGATCGAAGTTATCTCACTGCTTTTTCATCAGTAACTTTGTGTATATATTATTAATAGTTTACCATTCTTATTCCTTTAGATAAATAACCGTTAACATGAGAGTGTGACAAGCTATCGTCATTAGGTCGCCGTGACCCTTTCTTACGCTCGGTGCTTGGAAAGAGCTGCCAAAAATGAAAGTGACTGATGTACGCGTCTTGTGAAAGCGAGCGGTAAAGCTCCGATCTCATCGCTAGATGCGGGATTGGTCAGTGTCCAGAAGCTATATCTTAATCTATCGATCTTAAAACACTGTGTACAAGAAGGTAAACTATCATGTGCAAAGAGAACTGTGAAAAGTTAAGTATTTTAACACACTTCAGCTGAAAAAGCACTGAGGGAACTACAGACATGTAATACACAGACCTGAAGAGTTAACAGCAGAAGCAAAAGGCTGTGCAGTTTGTAAAATCGATGTACGTCACACGACATTGTGGAGAAGACAGCTCGGCCAGCGAAACCAAAGTCTCCAGATGCCCCGAAATCCCACATTGATTTGTAAAGACGTTATTCACACCCTTGTAAAAAACCCCACTTCAGACGGGGTGTGCATTAATGCTTTTAGCTTAGCGGCTACTGAAGATTTCAGCTTGAAAAAGGTTGTAAATACCATCTTTTAAAATCAGTTTGGGATCTCTGTGCTTCTGTAGATGTACAGAGCCATTTTATATATTATTTTTAGTGTTTTATTTACGCTTTAAAACAAGTCCCCATCTACTTCAGCTGTTTAGCAGAATGCCTCAACACCGTTTTGCTGTGAAGCTCCAGAAATGTTTTGTGGACTACGAAACTTCACCCGACTTTTCCATCAGCATGACGGTGAGCAGATAATGACTGAATGTTCATTTTTGGGTGAACCGTTCCTTTAATAGAAATGTGACTGAGATAACAGGCTTAGCAGCACAGTTATACAAGTAATTCAACAGAAATGGTTACAAAAATATCAAAATACTTTGCATAAAAAAGTGCTTTAGTAATAAAATTACAAAACATACACTCAGCGATTAGCTGCAACACATTTGTTTCTTTTTTCTGCCACAATACCATCAAACCAAGTGCCACATGATACAACACGTTGAAATGTTTTCGCTGCTCTGTTCTTGATATATTGCACTGGGGTGAGGTACAGCTAGCCGACAGGTGCAGGTAAAATATAAAATAGCTTTTGTGGTCATTCGTGGGAAACGGCCTTCCTGTCAGGGCGACAGTCATACAGCCACACGTCTTCAAGCTTTAATCGATAAAACACATCTGATATATTTATTTATGGCATTTCAAAATCTAAGTTTTTACAGCTCGCAGCATTGAAGGTGCTTTCCGTTGAGTCTTATTTATTCTAGCAGACTTTGACGTACAGTGTTCCCGAGCCAGCAGGAAAAGGTGCTCTCACTCTCGCTTTTACAGAAGCAGAGGGAAGGAAACAGTGACAGTGAAGTGCGAGCTACATACTGTTAATCTTCCTCGCTACATTCAACGCAACACAAGTGGTCATTGTTTTGAAAGTGTTTGAAATGCAGAGTGATATTTTAGATGGCACACACATAAACATGGTAATATATTTGGTCAAAAATGGCACCCTGGTAATCCTGGAGCTGTTTGAGTTCCCTCAAATCTGAGACACACAGGAGTGTTTTAAAAACTTTAAGTTCAGCAGGCTTGTATGATACAGTAAGATATGCCCTAAAACTATTTGAAATGCTCCACCATCTCCCTTTTTCATTGAGATTCACAAAGCCAGGCTGATATTCTGACCCCTAAGAGGCAGTTTCCCTGATCCACACACTGAGGGAGCGTGGCAGCTGCTGCTGTGGATCATCCAGTCAAGCCCTGACGTGGTGTGAATGTGCGAGTGTTTGCTGCTTCACTTGCGTCGGCTGAAGATGCTCTTCTTGCTGGAGCTCTTGTCTGCGGAGCTGAGGCCGATGAGGAGCCGAGCCTTCTCATCTTCCTCCTGCTGCTGCAGGCTGTTGTCAGACTTCCCTTCAGACGCTTTCCCCCGCAGGTCTGAGCCTGATGCTGGCTTCAGACGCAGCTTCTCCTTTATCATCTGAGCGGCGAGGAGCAGAAAGAACAAGTTCATATATACACTTTACTTTTAAAATCACACAGAAGAGCACATTTTGTGTGGATTTAAAGTCCTAAATGTTGTGTACCTGTGCCACAAGTGCTTTCCGGCTGTCCCTCTTCACAGCCATGGCGAAGTCGAGCCACGTCCAGGTGTTGTTGTGGTACTCCAGACAGGGAAGAACCAGGTTCAGGTCCTTCCAGTCCACACTACTCTTCTCTCCCTAAAGACCGGAGCGTTTATAGAAGCAAGACATAAGTTCAAAAGCTAAAAAAGAACATTTGACTCGGGAAATAAAAAAGTGTGAACCTAACTAAAAATACAGTAACCTCTCTTTTTTATTTTTGGGGGTGGGGGTGGGGGGCACTTCTTTATTTACAAATCCAGCAATTATGGAGCTGCAATATAATTAATTTGCTAAACATTCACTTTGTTTTTAACCGTTTTTGGTTTCCACGAACTCCTGACGGAAATATCTGGCTCATTAGCTGCTAAATGTTCCACTAAGATCACCATCTGGTTGCTAAGTGTGATTTTTTTTAAGTCTGGTGCTGAGCAGGTAGTGTACAGTGGAGGTCGGCTATATTTAATTTTCCAACTCTTTGTTTTACTATTTATTCTCTTTTATTTGTATTGTTCTGTTTTGTTACAACTGAAACCTTTCAATCTTGAATCTAGAAACATATTGTACTCTTTATTGTAGAGTTTTAATTACCAAGAAGTACCAAGAAGCCAACATGCTATTTTTTTTCTACAATTAGAGATAGTTCTGCATGAAAGACCTAAGCTACGACAGAATAATCCTCTCCAGTCTCATTCTGTCAGAAATAACAGCCAGTGTATCTGTTATGCACAGAAAACTCACCTTATAGCTGACACAGAGGGGCACCTGGGGAATCTTGATGTAGATGAAGGAGTTGTTCATAGCAGCTCGCTCCTTCATCTTATCGATGTCATCAACAGGATGCTTGCAGGGAGGAAATTATAAATGCAATTATGTTTCTTTATTCAATTTTGTTCTATACATCCGAGCACAGTCGATCAAAATGCATTAGTACCTCTGGAGCTTTCCTGAACGACCTCCTGACCCCAGCAGTGCGGTTCAGTCCCTGGGCGGCACCTTTGCTGGGGCCCATCGCGCCCATGGTGTCCTCTGACGACTGCCGGGGTTTGACAGGGATACCTGTGACACAGACCACATCAGAATCAGCACTGTGGCCTCTGCGTGACTCTGCACCCTACACCTTATACTCCCACTGAGTCTCTCACACATATCTCAAGGTCATATCCAAAGTGACACAGCCGTTTAATAGCTCAGAGGGATTACATAACACGGTAATGGATTATTCAATACCACACACAGACACAGACACACACAGACACACACACACACACACACATCTGGCAGAGAACATGGAAACCATTATTGATCTGGTAGCTGGTATCGATTACAGGCTGGTGATCTCACACAGAGACTAAGAGCAACTCATCTTACTGCCGTCAAATCGCAAACATACCCGTGGTAACCAATCTGAACTTGTCTTCCTCATCTGTGACCTCCTCCTCCTCGACATTTCTTCCTGGGAAGAAGAATCCCATCATCCTCTTGAAGAACTGGTACATCAGCTGGATGGTGAGAGGCACCACGTTCACCTGGCGATGGACACAATAAATCTTCAATAAAACACGATGCAAATGTTTCTGTGAATGTGGCTGCACGTGATGTGATGTTCTTCACCTCAAAGTGCTCCTTAACAGAGATTCCTCCCACAGGGGGGCGCACTTTACTGAAGATACGCAAAGCGAACTGGCGTCCGGACTGGCAGTTACTTTGAGGACGAAGGACCACCTTTAAGAGAGGAGGGAGTTTATTTTATCCTCGTCACAAAATAAAGCCTGAGTGAGATTTTGATGTCACTTTAAAAACAGAATACTTTGACATTGTTGATGATATGAACACGAGTACGGACAACAACATAAAAGGTTAAGTAAACGTAATGAGTCCTTGGGCAGACATGCATCAATGAATCCTTCAAATGTGTGCATGCAACACCGAATATGAAACTCTGAAGAGCCACTGGGTGATCCCATCTGAACAGACAAGATGGAGTCAACACAGACATCAAGTCTTGTCACTGTACATACCCTCACACGCTGCACGGAGTAGACCAGGAAGAGAGTCATAAATATTGCATACTGTCATGGATGACATTGCATTTTATATACTTAAACCTACAGTTTACATTCAAGCCCTTTCCAAACAAGCTCACACAGTGCTGATTAAACGCATCACCGCCAGATTAAGCTCTCTTTAACAGGATACCAAAGTTTAAATCTGGAGTCCGTGGCAACTTTCCCGCACTGGCGACAATGCATTTTATGTTAACCAGCAATGTCTGGTTTGCCAGAGCTGAAGGAAGGAGCCACCATCGCAGCAGAGCAGGCTACTATGAATACGAGTATGGTGTCATAAGCATGTTGACAGTGTTTGTGTAATTACTCTTACTGCCAGAAGGGGGAGACAAAAGTTCCACACAGCAGGTTTATAACTGAACTAAAGTCAAATAAATGTGGATTTCATTAAGTTAACTCCAACAAATACCTAAATACTGTCATATCTGAATAATGAATGGTAAATGTACCTTGTATGCGGCATTGGGCAGCAGGTTGTTCATCGTGAACCACCCTAACTCCAGAAGATGCTCTGCTGTGTCATCAGACTTGTTGAGCTGTGAGAAGAAAGTATTCAGAGTCAAAGCGTTCATCATCCAGCAGCGATGAAACAAACTACAAAGGGTTTTTACTGGTAATGAAATAGGCTGAATTTATTTAATACTGAATCTTCTGTATGATCCACATAAGGAAACAGGACCATCAGGAAGAGGTGATATTTATCATAATTATTCTTAATGCCTGTCACTGGGTTGTCTGTCTTATTTGGACTGGATAAGTGAGAAGGATGTATCTGATTTATCTCACCTTACTGTACATGAACCTCTGCAGCTCCAACTCAGCGATGCCGAGCTGTCCGTCCTCTTCGGTCAAACACCAGCGGGCCTGGGCGAAATAGATCTCCGTCCTCCTCACCACACTCACATCCTCTGGAGGCTTACGCAGCTCCAGCTTGTTTGCCCGTTGCAGCTGGAAGTCCTTAAAGCACCTGAAGGAAAGAAGGAGATTTAATTTGGCCTGCGTTCCACATCTTCCTCAGTGCTGGATGTGAATGAGTGCTGATGTGAGACCTGATGAGGATGTTGAGCTCTTCACTCTTCATCTGCATGTCGTTCTTCTCCTGGTTTAGCTGGTTCTGCAGTCTGGTGTTGATCTCCATCAGTTCATCCCCGCTCAGCTCCTCAGGTTGTGCCTGATGGATGATAGAGAGTTAATGTTTCATTCAAGATCAACAGCTTTTTTCTTACTTGATTCATGTTTACATATTGTTTTGTTGAGATAATCTCAGTTTTAAATTACATTGATCATTTAAGGAGTAAAATATTTGGTATAACAGCTGGTTGTGACTCACTCTGATGTTGGAGTAAATCTGTTTCTCGAGGCGTCTGATCTGGGCCAGGTGCTGCCTGACGGCCTCCTGGAGGTGAAGGATGCTGCTGCGCTGCTCCTCAGGGTTGCTAGAAATCTCCAGCTGGAAACGCACTCGCTGCTTCTTCTCACTGTGCTCCTACATGTCCACAAGGTTAAAAAAAACACTTAATAAGCAAAGATGAATCATTGGTAAGGACATGGAAATCATTTGTAAACTGGGTCTGTTAGCCTACCTTGCGTCTGGGCTCCACGTGTAACAACAGGTTGTTGACGATGTCCAGGATCATAGCGTACTGGACCGGGTTAGTGGATATCTCCAGATCATGATGAATGAGGGTGAAGGTGTCCACAGCCCCTGTTAAATAAACAGAAGAAAGCTCTTTAAAGGCAAAGAGAGGCACATACTGTATATTCTTGCATATTCAGTATGCTGGTGAGCAGACATACCAGCCTGTTTTTTAAGCAGATCCTCTTTCTCGTGATTATTCCTCAGCTCGGGTGGTTTGATCTGTGTGGCCACCTCTGGGTTGATGTCGTGACTGTAGCTGATGTAGTGCATCCGGCAGCTACAACGTGAGATGATACGCTGAACCTGCTGAGCCTCGTTCACCTGCGCTGGTTGGTTCCAGTCTACAGACGCAGAAAGGACAACTTCAATATCCTTAAAATAGTTAATCAGAGTCCCTCTACAGCAGTACTGTTTGCGTACTTAGGAAAGTATTTCTTACAGTGCAGAAGCAGTGTGGTCATTTACCTGCAGTGGTGCTGACCATTCCTCCCACAGCCTGGCCGCTCTCCATCAGCTCCAGCACTGAGTCCAGGTTACGCTGCCTGTGCTCCTCTATGTTTTTCACCTACACACATTAAACAATAAGAAGCAAATCAGGAACAAGAAAGGACACTATGAAGGTAGATTCACTTTATAAATTACCTTCACCTAAGGACCAGTCTACATGGAACAAGTGCAGAAATTCGTACATTACATTTTTCTTTATCCCTAGTTTAATATGAGTTTAATATGAATATGAGTAAAATCATGAAACTTGTACTTGTTAAAAAAACATTTGAACAGAACAGCCTAACTTAAGTACAGAGCTGTTCTTACCTCCAGCCACAACTGTCTGTCCTCTTGCTCAGATGGATTTGGCTCCATGGTGGCAAAGTACTGCATGCCATCCAGCAGACAGGTCCAGGTGGTCTTCTGCTTCAGGGTGTCGCTGTACCAGGCCGGGTGGTGTTCACACTGAAGCAGCTGAGCCTTTGCTGCCGACACCAGCACGCAGCCGGCAGTTTCTGTGCCACGCAGCATCATCTGGTAAAATAAAAAAAAAAGCACAAGGAGATGAGATTATCGACCTGCATTCATTCATAAAAAATTGCTAGATAACAGATGGAAGCTACAAACAAATAAAACAAAATTAAAAATCCATTATGAAGGCACCTGACAGTTGACCAGCTCGATAAACCAGTTGCGGTTGTAGACATCGTCGGTCTGACAGGCTGCGATACCACACAGCTGGTCGCTGACACCTGAGTCCTCCTCTGAAAACACCACAAACTTGTCTGTTTCCTCAATCAGTTTCTGGAGCATCGATGTTCCTGAAACAAAAACAAAGAGGTCAGTGCATCCTTAGAGACTCAGCTGTTGTCTTTGTCTGAGTCAAGCTATTTCCTCACCTTCATTTTGACTTTTTTCTGCTCGGCTGACTGTGGGCATGACTGGTGTGGTCGGGGCTGTGGTGGGAGAGTAGTTTGAAGGGGAGCGTTTGAGCTTCTTGGCCTGCAGCTGCGTGTCGATCCTCAGACCCTTCAACGCTTCAGTGGAGAGGTTTCTCTTCAGCACAGATGCCTTTTTATAACCGTCGTACAGCCCAAAGGCGATGTTCCTGTTAGTGGTGGTCCAGGAAGCACGCAGGTCCACCAGGCGCAGTTTGTGAGTGTAAGAGGCATTCGTCTCATCCTTCTGGTTCACCTCCTGTCAGACATATTTCAAAAAGGTCTCAATCATGAGTGCAGCCAGAAGGAAAAGCAGGATTAAAGTCCAGCCATCTGTGGGGTTTTACCTCCTCCATGCGGTTGCTCTGCCGCTGGTAGCTCAGGGAGGACAGGCTGAGCAGGTGAGTCTTCTTCACCTGGGCGTTGATCTGGTGGTCAGCCGTCTCGTCCCAGGTGGAGGCCATCAGGTGAACCGTCACCTGAGAGAGCTCACTCACCATCTGAGTCACATTCCACTCAGAGATCAGCCTCCTCATCACAGTGCCAGCTGAGGACAACACACACACATGAATCCACATTAAAAAAACATACAACCACTTTAATCATTAGTTTTTTCTTGAATGGTTATGATGCTTACGCCCATACCTTGTGGAATAAGTCTCTGTGCCCCTCGAGTGAAGACGTGGCCTTTGTTGCACTCCACTTGGATACCTCTCTGCTGGGCAAAGGAGGCCCAGTAATGCACCTGAAAGACACACAATATGCAAAAATGTACACATAGTAGTGTGAAGAAATAAAGTGGAAGAACTAAATCATCTGTTATGAATCAAGGTACTTACTGAACTGTGTAAGTGAATGCAAACGCAAACATAAAGCAGACTTTTACTTGACTGTTGCTGGAGCACAGCCTAGAAAAACACTTACTTGTAGTTGTGGGAAGGCAGCTGTGTAGGACATCTGTTTGTAGTGCTGACCCAGCTTCTTGCGGACTGGCCTCAGGCTGTGGAAGAGCTTGCCTCTGCAGATTGGACGAGATACACCCGTCCAGGTCGCCCAAAAGTTCTGCATCCAACGCAGGGTGCTGCTGTACAGCAGGATTCTGGGCTGGGAGGCTTCTGTAAAATAAAAAAAATATATGACTGTCTACAGCAAAAGTTTCGGATGACATTTTGAATTTTTGGTATTACAGGAACATGTTTTGTTCTGATAGGAAGGCTTAGCTCAACTAGATAAAATGTCTAACGGAGTCGCTCGTACCTGTGCCACAGTGCTGGTTAAGGTCCATGGTGATGGAGAGGTTGAGGTTCTCAGAGCGAAAGGCTCTGTAGGAGTCATGAGGTTGTCCTGAGGTCACATCTGCAACGTTCTCCGCACAGCAGAGCATTACAGCATGGTGGTCATGGGGGTTGCCATGGCAAAGCCATTGGAGGTCGAGGGTCATACACAGGTTGGGCAGGTGTAGAAAACAGATATCATCATACCTAGTGTGGAAAAAAGACATTTGTATCACTGATTCTTTACAAATACAGTTAAAAGTTGCACTATATTCACCTCTGATGGCTTCACTTACTTTGATGCTGTCCTCACATTTACATCCAAATCTCCTTTAAAAACAAATTGCCCCGGGTTCCAGTCGTAGTTCAGCTTATTCCACTCCCAGTGCAGGTTTTCAGTGGTGTTGTAAGGGTCCTGTAAGAAAGCAAGATCCATCTTAGATTAGGTGATTTACTATCACAACTGTTGTGAGATCCACTTCAGTTGAGTTTTGTGATTTTACCTCTGTTGCCAGCTGATGGAGATTGGCCTGATCGATGTCCATCACCCAGCGCCCGTGCATAAGGAGACGACTTTTGTCCCACCAGGCTAGAGGAGGTGAGGGGTCAACTGTGGGTTTGGTCAGCAGGTCAACGGACTGGCCAATCAGAGTCCAGGCAGGGTCCCAACACGGCCCCCAAACAATAGTGTAGAGATTTATGTTAGCTGTAAGAAAAATAGAGAATATTGAGTGAGAGACAAAAACATTGAGAATTTTAGAGAGTAAACCTCAAATTACCCAACAGGAGGATTGATGTTCATGACTGGCTTGCAACATACTGATTATGATTCACCAGCTGATGCATCAACTCTCTGCCTCGACTTCAGGAAACAAAATAATTTTACTTCCCTTCTGAACAAGAAAGAGTGACAGCTGCTACAAACCTTTATTTCCACTACTATTATCGGTGACTTTCTGGTTATTTACTTAACCTTTCCTCTCTAATAACGAGTCTATGCATTTTACAACATTTATCACTATGTAATGCAGGATTTCTGCTTTTTAACTTTGGTTTTGCAAATTCAAAAGCAAATATGATGGGACCGCATAATAAAAAACCAAACAGACAAAGCATAACATGGTGACAGCATGACTTGCATAACTCACATTTGAAATCATAGTAGAACTTGAGTGGTGGCATGTTCCTGTGGACTGTCACGTCTCCCCACGGTGGACCAAGTGGGACAACGGCTTTGCGATGAGCTCTGACCTGTCCGTCCTGCTCGGTCCCGATCAGACGCCCTGACAGCTTCCAGTCCCGGATCTCAAACAGGTAACGAGGATAATCCCGAATTCTCACTGGCACATCGGAGAGAGAGAGGGAAAACATCAATTACTTTTGTATGTGTGGAAATAACCTCAAAACATTGGGGCTTTAATCACGCAAATACTACATTTCATATCTGGAAGTAAATTTTTGGCAACTTACCCAAAAATGCAGTCAGTTTAAACTTGATGGCACGGCACCACTGGACCACCAGAGGGAGTCCGTCTCTGGGGAAGGGACTGATCCCGTCGATGTCCCTCAGCTGCTCTCTCACCCTGTCTGGTCCATGAAGGGACTGATCAGCCAGGACCACCAGCTCCAAGTCTGACACTGTCCAGGTCAGCAGGGACTTCCTCATAGGTGTGTTGGCGTAGAGGCGGCGCGAGCGCTGGATGTAGATCTCAATGTGCTTCTTCTCCAGAGAGCTATACAGCTCTTCGATCTTTCTGGCAGGGAGAAGTTCTCCGTGCTGCTTGCGCAGATCTGCCACCTTCTTATCCAGAAGCTGAAGACGCTTTGCGCTTTCCTTACTCTCGTCCTTCATGAGCTCGTAGTTGTCTCGCAGCTTGATTTCAAAGATGTCGTCCAAGAAGACAAACGAGAACTGGCTGATCTTGAACACGAGATCCGGAGGCAGACGTTGGATGGTAGTGTCTGTGCTTTGGGAGTGATGCAGAGTCTTCAGCCACTTCTGCACACTGATGGCCATGTCAAAGGTGTTTGAGAAATTGTACTGGTAAGGAAACTCAACCGCCATAGAGGGGCAAGTGAGGACCCAGACACGGTTGTGAGGAGTGATGAGGAAGGGGAAGGTGTCTCTGTGCAGCTGCATCTCAGTCAGCTCTTCGTACATTTCAACATCTAGATCTTTAAAAGTGACGATGTTGTGGCCGTCAAAGTTGAAGATCAAGGAGGGAGAACGCATGCGAAGGGAACCAGCGTGCGTGGATACTGAGACGGACTCAGTGTGCAGGAGGATATAGTTCTCTTTGCTAACATGGGCTGTCAGACGAGTGCAGCCCAGTTCAACACGCACACACAGCACTCTGCTCTGGCCTGAACTGATGTCACTCTCTGGAGGTTGGACCGGACTGTCCTCGCCTTTCTCTCCACAAAGCATGAGCCAACAAGCCTGAGCTTCAGTCAGGTGCTGATATAACACCATGTGGTCCGGTGGCGTCCATTCAACTGTGAACTCCTCTTCACATTGAACCTGATTGAGATGGAAAATATGATTGTTGACACAGAGATTCATTCAATCCAGAAAAAAACAACTGATCGCGATGTGATTACCTGTAAGGTGTGGGTGGTGATGTGGTAGGTCAAGGCTATCGTGGTGAGTTTGAGCACAGGGTTGGGGGTTTGGGAGGCGGGGCAACATGACTCCATGTTCTCCGTGAGTGTTTTGATCGCTGACAAGCTGACACCTTGAAGAGAGACTGTGGAGCTCTCTGCGGAGCCCAGGACACTGACGGTGTCCATCCGCAAAGACACGGCTCCTAAAGAGAACACAGGCAAGTAAAGATGATGATTAAAGTAGCAGTAGAGAGGCAAAGCAGAAATGTTTGTGTATCCTGTGGTCATTGATCGCACAAGATGCAACATGTATACACAATAACATGGATGCAAAGGGGCATTTGTAAGAGGAGGGACTATTTACCAACTCTAAACTGGTTTTATGTGATTAAACAATAGCGATCCTTTAATTGACACGTTTGAGCTTCCCATATAATTGAGCATTGTAGTCCCTGTAGACAACAAGAGCGGTTTCTTGACAAAAAAAGTGTAAAAGCAGCAGAATTAGGACCTGACTTTTCATAAAACTACTATAAGGCACAGTTAATGTCCCATGCAGTGAATGCCCGAACAAAGCCAGCAGAGCAGCGAACACCACTTCGTTACCGCGCTACATTCTTAAATACTCTGAAATAACTCACCTGCCAGATTCGACAGTGTGAACACATTAACATCCTCCAGACAACAGTCCAGTTTAAACAGCAGGTGTAGCTGTGAGGAGTGGGTGGGCTGGACAGCATCGTCACTGGAGGGAGACACCGAGGCCACGTCTGACAGCTGTGGGCCCGTGTCACGAGGAACACAGATGAGGGACAGCAGGCGAGACAGACACAGTGCACATGTTTCTGAAAGCTCCACTTGGAGTCCTTTCAGATTGGACTCCACGCTCAGACTCGGAGCATGGCTGCTCGTCTCCATGTGGGGTCGGTTGAAACTGCCCTGGAGGGATGAGATTAAAAACAATCAACCAATCAGTCAATCAGATATGACAACAAACCCTTTGACTAACTAAGTTACTGATCAAGAATTACTTTAAATTTGAACAGCTTGTTCTGATTGAACAGCTTTGATCTAATTTGTGGTTGGAAAACCTGGTGGATTCAGACAATCTGTTTAAAACTATCATGCAAAGAATTACAGAAACAAGAAAAGAGAAGCATGCTTAGGACTTGAAAATCAAAAAATGTGAATTATTTTATATAAGATGAGTATAAGACGATGTGTGTTGTCTGAAAAAGTTTTTCAAATTGATTTCTATCTTTTGAACTCTTTTATTCAAACAATAAAAACAAGTTTGTTCTGTGTCTCCTACCTGAAGACTGAGCGAGTCTAAAATTAGCGCCTCTCCCCACACGTGTTTGCCAGGAGGGTGGGGTGCTTGTTGGATATGAGAGCCCTGACCCACTCTCCACCAGAAGTTGTCCAGGGACAGTGAGGCACGCTGGTGCACGTTCTGGGACTCTGGGCTCTCTGTGTCATCTTTAATGTCAAGGAGATGCAGCAGTTCTGCAGACACAGGAAACATAAGTCAGCATAAAATATATTTTTAAGGACACACAGTCAAAGGCCCCGTTCACAGCTTGTTGTATCAACAAGCGTCCCAAAAGCTGTTTGAAGCAGTTTTAACTGATTTCTCCATTTTTCAACCATTTTCAACATTTTATTGGTTAACATCAAATTTTACAAACACAGTAAACAGTAGCTAGTAAAGGCTACTTCTTTGTCTTGTCACATATATATATATATATATAGTTTTATCTTCTTATCTGTAAATATGTCTTATCGTTTGTATAAAGTAACTCTCCTGTTACTTATATACTTTATTACCTTCCACCCTTTGCTTCTTTTGTTTAAGAATTCTTTGTCAATACACACTTGATTTCTTTTTGTCTGTTCTTGTCTTTATTTACTTTGGTTTAGGTTTCAATATACATTTCTGTGAAGGAAACAATAAAAAGCACGATTGGTTGATTATTGGGTTTGAGGCAGTTGCACTAAACAAAAGACTTTTGGACATATAAGGTTGCAGACGTATTGCGATTTAAGTTGTTAGGAATACAAACATAAGCTGCTAAAAGCTAAGAAAGGAGTGCAAGTTAATGTGTAACGTTTAAAGGGCACTCTAAGAAAAGATCTTATCTAATCTAGTTTGGCATGTTTGAAAAAGGCTGACCCAAATGTCACCTTTTGAATAAAAACCGTGAAGAGTGAGTGAAAGAAATTGTGTTGCAACATAGTACAGGATTTACACATGATGTTAAGTCATAACATGAAGTGCTACTGCTGAGGTTATTCTTTAACACAACAATGCCCTCATTTTGCAAAGCAGCAATAACATCATATGACGTTCACGTGCTTCTCTCTGCATGTGTGCAGCGTGTGAAACACCTGCAGTACCTGCACTGGCAGACAGGAAACCAAGAGCAAAAGGCGTCGTGTCTCCCAGCTGAACGCTCACGTTGACGTTGGACACAGAGGAGGTGATCTTCACGGGAGCATCCAGGTGAGGGAGGCGCCTGAGGAAAAGGAGGGTGGGCAAGTAATCTAATGGACTACACAACACAATAACATCATGGACCAACACAATACAGAATGAGTGATGCGCAAACACAAACATGGGTAAGAGGGAGAAGATGATAAAAAAAGGTGTTAGATGATTATTTTCACTGCAGCGGGAGATTTTTAGTCAAGCGGTTTTCTTTTGCAACTCGCCTTTTTCTATGAGCTGCCTTCCGGTGGATTAGCTGTTCCCATGGAAATAGATTTAGCCAATGAGAGAACTCCTGATGACGGTAGTGGATGATGCAAGTGTTGACCGTGAATGACCCCGCGATGTCCATCGATGTTACCTTAAAGCAGAAAAATGTCAAAATAATGTCAAATATGAGTCATAGTCTTGTGCTGCGACCACCGAGCAGCTTGCTCACCTGCAGGGTCGTCTTCAGAGCGTTCACACAAAGGATCCTTTGCCGACTTTGTGAGAGGAGAAGTCCATCTGCCAATAATAAAAAAGAAGTGTTACTCAAAAGTGTTCTTCCTTCATCCAACTATCTGCATTGCGTCTGGCACCCAGCTGTCCACTCACCCTCCAGAAGGAGCTCCAGGCTGCTCTGGGGAAAGCTCAGCTCAGGAGTGAAGCTTTTAAGAGGAAGCTGCTCGTTGTCACGTCCATAGCACACTTTTAAAGACTTCAGGGTCCAGTTCAGGTGTCTGCGCAGGAAGTCATAAAAGGTTTCAAATCGATAAGTCGTTAAATAGGGAATCAAATTGTGCACAACAACAATAACTTTATGCAGCTGATGGTAAAACGTTGACTCACCTTTTCTGGCTGTGCATGGAGAGGGTTACATTTGTGTTATCAAATTCCACATTGACCTTGTGAGGAATCAGCTGATGGAGCCGCTCCACAGTCTCAGTCTGGATGAACTCAGTGTTTTCACACTCTGAAAGGAAACAGTATTAAAACTATTAAAACATGTTATGTATGGTGTAATCAAAAATGTCAAGAAAGCCATTGAAATTCTTAAAATGTGTTGGAAATAGGTTATGTTACATGGAAATACCTATAAATACCTAACAAAGCTTATGTGTCATTTCCTCTTTTGTCCGTTGACAGTCTGTATTTATAGAGGCAAAACTGCCAACCTGAACCATGTCTGTGCTACTGATGTTTAAGTGTAAACAAAACATTTCTTAAACATCTTTCAGTGAATAATGACCTAAAAGACCTGCAGATGTATAGACAATAATGAAAAAACAGCAAAAAACACACTCTACTTCAAATATGTGACATGATTTAAATAACTTTTTCTTACTTTTCAAATTAATTGGGGTTTGCTTTCTTTGATTTGGGAGGTTAAACTGTATCTATTTCAAGCATGTGGACATTTCAAGCACCTACAGAGGTCAATAAAGCTCTATGAAATGATCTTGTCCTCATTTCCTTGCCCACTAGCAGAACAGCTAAGAATATCAAAGACAACGGTACACATTAAGGTATTTTAGAAGAAGCAGAAGATCACTGATGTGAAGCCAGTGGAAAAACAGCTATTATGGTTGTAATTCAGGGTTACAAATACACAAGTAGAGAGAATTGGAGAATACAGGAATATACTCATACAAACAAACCAGCAACATCTTCAGAGTAAACAGTGCTGCTTTTTGATGATCTTGTACATTTACAACAAAACTGCAGGGTGGACACTTTGTTAGGGCTATAAGGACACTTGCCCTGGATTATGGCATGAAGGACTGTCATAACATGTCAAGTGTTCAACTGTGACACAACAAAAAATGGACAAACTGATATGAAAATGGCACCAAAAATAAAAGAATCAGCCATCGAAAAACATTAAGTTAAAAGTGGGAATCTGGGTTTTAATTAGGGGCAAAGGGAAACTGGTAAAATGTTGGAAATTTAAATCAGTTGTTAAATTATTCTTATAATCACTTTGCATTTGCTCACCTGAGGCATTGTGAATGCTCTTTTCGGGAGATTGAGGCACCAGGAGTTGGCTGAGAAACAGTCCCTCATGCAGCTCTGCTATAAGCGTCCTCACATTCAGGGACAAACAGCCCGGCTTCATCTCTGGCAGGCTCACATCTCCAGACAGCAGCAGGCTCAGGGCCACTTCAGCCAAACATATATCCTACAACAGAGAGCGTCAGAGAGTTAGTCGCACACACTTTCAAATCACAAGTTCCTGTTCCAGTGAAAACAGCAGAACTTACCAACTGGCTGCTTTTAAGCACTTTACTGCTGAGCTGCCCGACTGAGAAGTCCCACGCCAGCCTGTAATACAAGTAAATACGCTGAAGCTCGATCCTTGATCAGGATGTTCAATCAATCTTTATTAGTATAGTGCTAATGACACTTTCCAAATTGAGCAGGTCCAGACCATACACCTTGATTAATTATTGACATTCTAACAGGCAGACACTTCGAAGCAGAACCGGACTCAATGGTGGACGGCCATCTACTTAATTTATTAATTAAATCAGATCAATGGCCGACAGAAATGACAGAGTGTGGACTGCGTAGTTACCTTTTACTCTGGTGGTCAAGTAACAAGGTGATGCCTGTAATAGTCATGTGCCACAGAGACTCTGACAGCGCGATGTTCAGCACCATCACATTGATCGAGCTGATGTGGAACGACAGCAGCTGAAACCGCGAGATAGGAAGTTAAGATATTGCCACATAAATATCAGTTTTGCAAAAGATTGACCAACAGCGAGGCTCCATACTTGTGACAGAAAGCGCAGCGTTGTGGGGCTGACTGTAATCTTCCCAGACTTTTCCCCAGGGCTCTTCTTCACCAGAGGTCTGAGCGGTGCTTGCAAGTCAAACCTAACTCTGGTTTCGCCGACACACAACGCCAGGTATCTCCTAAAAACACAACCATGAAGTACCGTCTCAAATAACAGAATTATATGCTTTTATAGACGAGGGTTAAGCACCTAGAACTGATTTGTTAAAAGATTTGTAACTCAAACTATGAATCTAACAAAGAAATGCGAGAACTTACGGCAAATCCTGGTTCAGAAGCTTGCTTGAAATCCATATTCTGTCAATTTCCTGCCAAAAGAGAGTCACAGTTATGGGATCGTTACGGGCTACATCGCGATACACAGTATACAATCTCGGTATTTTGAAATCTCCTCAAAAACACTTCATAAATTCTAAGACTGGACAACAAACAGCTATTATTCTGTCAGCGTCCACCTGTAACCTGAACGTTTCTCTTGAGTTGAGGAGAAAAAGAAAACAGTAACTCGATTACAGGCTCCTCTCCAGCTTAACTAACTCAGGGAAAAACAAGGTGCTGCCTGGTGATGTTGCTCCCCTCCTAACAAAGCAACCCAGTATGTCTTAAAGGTACATTTCACAATTTCAACTGCTACAGGAGGCAGGATATTTTACAGTTTGACAATTAACTTGAGTGTCTAAAACACATTAGTAAACTGAAACAGTAAAATTCACTGGGAATTTAATAATTATGAATCATGTCAAGCATCTTTTTTCTGCATTATAACCTCTAAAAATAAAGTTTTCATATAAAGTGCATGACAGGAAAAATATACGCCGATCCCATTATCTGTAATAGGCTGATGATATCTCCTGGTACGTTCAGATAAACGCATCACTTTACTGTCATGCAGCCTTTCAAACCAGGAAATGACAACACTTTCGCCATATCACGATATAACGACATCAAGAACAAGTCCAAACAGCTACCTTTGATATATTTTGTGACAGTAGACAAACAACATATGATGTGTTCTGAGTCAGCCGTCTTCCCCTGACATGCTAAATGAGCTCACAACATAAATGTCATGTAAACACAGTGTGTCTTACCAGAGTGTGCTGGGGCTGAAACTGGATACTAACTCCCTGGACAGAAAACAGCCCTACTGATTTGATCTTTAGATCAGCATTCAGTGCTGTATGGAAGAATCGCACAGCCAGGGTAGATATGAGCCACCTAGAGAGGAGACGACAAGAGCAGAAATATTTGATTTTGTTCTTGAATTTATGTAGAAAATCTGGGTTCAATTTCACCAGCAGTGTTGTCAGTGTTTCAATGGCAGTCATAGTAGAAACTGACACATTTCTTACCTGAAAATGACCCATAGCACCACAGTCCCAAGCAGAAGAATTGCAAGGAAGGAAACCAACAAGAGAGACATTGTGTCCCAAGTTGTTCACACCCAGATCTTGGACATGGGTCTGGCTGCTCCTCTATCAGCTATCAGCTGCTGTCAGAGAGAGAGAAGTGCACTTCAGCTTCAACACACCTCACAGCCAGGTGTGTGTAGCTACGTGGCTGCTACAAAACAACGATCAATAACTTGTCTATCAAGTGTCTGACTGAGGCTTTGCATATTCATACACGTTAGAGGGTGTTTTCTTCAGCTAACGGTAACAGCTGGCCTCTCAGTGCTAACATTGCTAATTAACTACAGTGTTGTTACAAACCGAACATGAAACAGCACCTAGCTAAACTTCACCACTCAGCCGTGTGTAAAACCTTTTACCTCAACTTGCTCCTTGTTCACGACCCACCGGTGGCAAAACTGTGACTCATTGCTAAGAGGCAGCAGCGTTAGCTCAAAGTACCCAAACACGAAACAGTTAAAGATATCTGCCGCCGCGTCATCCACAAAATCAGTAGCAAATCTGTGCTAGCATGCTAACGCTACGGGTAACCTAGCATAGCCGCGACAACTTAAGCACTCTTTTTTTTGTCGCTGCCGGCTTCCGTAAAGTCAAGTTAAGCATCGAGCGCACTCACCCTGACATGTTCAAAGTGTTGTTGTTGTTGTTTCACAGCATAGTGCTGCACAGAGCAGCTTCACCTGACAGCCAGCTAGCTCTCAGATCACACAGTAAACACTCACAGCTCAGCTCAGCTCAGCTCGGCTCAGGTCCGCCCTGCTCTGCTCAGCTGGCTGCTCCTTTCACCTGCAGCCGGGAGAGGAGCTGGAGCTGCTCAGGCTAATATCAACCTCTACCCAGGCGTTCAAACTTATTATCATTTATAAACACCAGTCATGTGGCTCAAGTCAGGTAGTACAAGTCTTAACAACTTTCTTTTTAAACTTATCTATTCAGTCTGGCTTTTATGTAGTGTCTTATACTTTTTATTAAAGCCCTATATTCTTTTTATTATAATTTAAATTTGTTTTTATTTACATTTTCCTGCTGTTTTCATTCTTACAACAGATTTTATGAACTTTAAATCAAATTTTACATGCAGTATTACATTTTATTTCCTTGGCTTGCTATTAATTTTATTGCAATTTGTTCGCATTAGTCTCCTAACCTGTTTTTGTATCATGTTCTTTTTTCAATCACTTTGAATTGCATTTTGATTTGTTTAAAAGGTGCTGTATAAATAAAGTTTGATTGATTGACTGATTGATTGTCACTTTTCCCCACAGGAAACCTTACCTGCAGTATCCAGCCTTTATAAAGAGAAAACACAAGGTGTCACTGCCTGTCAAATAATCTTTATCCTACCTGTTCAAGAAGTATGACAAAGAAATTAATTTGTTTATTGCCACTCAGGGAAATAAATGTTTATAATAACTTTCTTATTGTCTTCTCAATTATATAAAAAAAAAATCACCCACCCAAAACTTTTTAAGAGCCAAGAGACCAACAGCCAGACAAAAAAAAAGTTAAGTCAAGTTTCAAGTTGTTTATTTTCTGTCGAGTCGATTGCCACATCTCTGATATACACCCACTAAAAACCATTCATACAAAGGTAAAACTGAAAAAACAGACAGTAGTAATCAAACTATTTGAAATGTTAAAGAAAGATTTTATTTCAACCAAGATGTTATTTTACAAATGCTACATTATACTGAATGCATTTATCTGTAGTCAGCTTGCTCCTACAACAGACTTGAATTGCCAAGCAGCAGTACAAGAGTCCCAAACCCCTAAAAACTTCAGGTTCACTGCACGTCATTGGGTTTTGGTAATTTGATGAGTTGCAAATGTATGGGACTATACAACATCAACAACAGGGCAGGTCCTGCATTGTTACATCATGTTGTGGTGCCGTTTCCTCAATCAAATTACTGCATTTTACACATTTAAGTGTCTTTATAAAGCTCTAAGGGAGTGCAACTGGGAGTGTGAAAAAGTAGTATAAAGCCTTTTGTGGCTCCAGAGGAAGCTGCATCTAATCTGATAAATTTCCTCCAGTGATGTCACTCGGTGGCTAAATTGCATTTTGGGAATTGAAGGTGTCAGGTTTTGAAATATGATCAAAACTGACACATCAGAACCAGAGATGTCGCCTTTTTAAAACCTGGTGCCTCCGTTATCTGCAATGTAACTCAGCCACTGAGTGACATTACTGGAGTTAATTTATCAGATTACATGCAGCTTCTTCTGAAGCTACAAAAGGCTTTATGCCAGTTTTTTTCATATATGCAGTAGTACTCCCCAAAACCTGTAAACACCCTTTAATGTGTAAAATTGGAGGAATTACCCTTTAAGAGCACTAACAGGGACATGCACGATGCACATAAGGTGAACTGAGGGAGGGTCAACAAGTCAGGGCTCATAATTCTTTACAAATAAGTCGCATGAAATTGATTTTTTGCCCACGTGTCTGCTGTATTGACAGGAACAGTGTTTATTGGAAAAAATGTCCAACAAACTGAACAAGTGGTCCTTTTACAAAGTGCTGTCGATGCGACTGTGCCTCAAGGCATGCTTTCAGGGAACGATTAATCTCACACTGCCAGCCTAAGGATAATTGAGTTGTCATTACTGTAAGATTTATACTACAGGTGCCTCGTACAGCAACTCATCATCAAATGAACTGGTGAGAAATTGATTGCGCACAATCTTCCAGGCGAGCCTCTTCATCTCACGCAGCAGCTTTCTGTCTGTTGTGTTTGGCAAACCACTCGTCGCTTTTATCTTCAGCCATGGCCTGAAATCATAAAAGCATGACGACAGCACAGTGAATATCCAGCACATGTTGCATATTTAATGTGGAGGGGGGAAATACTGGAGCAGCACCAACCTTATCAAGCAAGTCATTTCCTTCGGGGTCCACCATGGACAGCTGCCTGAAAGCCTCGTCTCCCACAAAGCAGATTTCATGACCATCCTGAAACAAAAACATGGTCCAGTTAACATTTTTAACAGAGATTCATTTCACTTGATTACAGCATCATATTGGTTCAGCACTCACCGGGTCAGCCAAGATAACCACTTCCACTGTGGCTTTTCCAGGAGTGTCCAGGCTGACTAATGGGGTGAGAATTTTCTGATTTTCCTTTTTCATCAAGGCTTCGAGGTCAGGCAGCTGTGGAATGAATTATAATATTGATGAAAATGATGATTATGACGATGCTTTTCCTGTAATATTCACACACACAAGGACGTGTCCATGAAATAATGTCTTACTTGCTCCCGTGGGCATGAAAACGCAATTCTCCCAAATGCTGTCCCATGATCTACCATCCCACTGATATCCTGAAGCTCCAGTTTACACTGAAGATAAAAAAAAATATAATGAAAACACTTAGATTACAGAAGACAAAATACAAAACACGGCTATTCATTTCGCAGTTGACTCACTTGAGTGTCTGCAAATCCCATCAGCACTGTTTTCTTTTCCTCATTCTTTTCCATCACCTTCATTCCCAAGAGAGCCGTCCAGTACTGGGTCGATTTCTGGAGGTCTGATACCCCGAGACAGACCTTCTGCACTGGGTCTGAGAACAGATGATCAAAGGTTGCAGGTGGTTGGTAACAGAGGTAAAAACAGTATGGCACACTGAAACACCTACAATGATCATACTGCACTTATTTTCAATGCCCTCTGCTCAGTGCTGTATGAAGGATATAGTCGCATACACATTTACATTAAGGAAATAATGACAATAAGCCCTACTTCAAGAAACTAAACCATACTGCGCAGTCATGACATGGTTATTTTACTATATTTTTTTTGTTCAAGTATATTTAAAAGTCTTAATAGCAGCAGATCAGAATGATTCTTCAGTAGATATTATTATTTAAGGATTAATCAATGAGTAAAATACAAGATAGTGACACATGTTTACTGAGTCTGACGACAGAATAACATTAAATTACTTTCACAATAAAATACTATGAAACAAAGCAACTCTTTGCATTTTTGAAGCTGCTGCAACCAACTACTATTTGATAATGTTGCTGTGTGTGTGATAATATGACTGTTATTATTAAATAATTTTAAAAACTGAACTCTCCTGAGAGAAGAGACAGAAGTCATTCCCGTGACACTGACCACTGGGAGGCTGCTCTTTGTCCACAAGGTAGAAAGGATACCCTCCTGGAGCCTGGGTCCGATACAGAGCCTCTCCGACCTCAGTCAGAGGCCACCCCAGACGTTTAGCATTACTTACAGCTTGGCTGGACTGCAGAGTGAGCCCCTGTAATGAAAACATATATGACAATATCTCTTTACAAGGCTGTAAAGTCTCCAAATGAACTCTCACCTACCAAGAAGTCATTGCCAAGTTGATACTCTCCAACCCCATAATTGTATGTCAGTTCAGCGACAAAATGGTCATCTTCTGGACCAAAGCCAACCATCGTCTTGCTCCACTTTCCATCGTATGGGCTGCGTGGATAAAGGTTGAAGGCATCGGTCAGTATTAGGATATTAACAGCTTTTAACTCTGATGAGCTGAGGACAAAGTTCAGTTAGCTAAAGATGCCTCATATCTACCCGTTACAAGTTGCTTTGCAGCCTTCCTCAAACTCTTCATGACGTAAAATCTAAAATGGGTGAGAAGAAATAAGATAATAAACATGAAGTATTAGAACATATTTAGCAAAACACTCGAGTTTCGCTCATATGACATAAGAATAATTAGCTTAAACTAACAGCTAGCAAAGTAACGTTGTGCAACACTTTGCCTGAGATTAGCTTATCACCAACTGAAGTCCATCATTGGATTCAGTCCCTTTAAATGAAGCCCAGAAGCAGTACCTTCATGCCCAGCACATCTCGGTAAAACGTGGCTGTTTTGGTCCTGTCACCAACTTTGAAAACAAAATGCAGCGCTCGTCTCAAAGCCATGTTTCTTGACAGATGTTGTGATGTGTGTATTGTAGATCGGCGTGCAGGCAGCGACTGAGCGTCCTTGGTGGTGGATGATTCTGTCGTCGATTGGGGGAAGCTAAATACAAATGAGCAAACAGCCGGTATTTACAACTGTAAATACAAATCCTAGCTATTATTTCAGTTTTTATTAACTGTTCGACATTAATATACTATCACGGACGAGCGAAACAATTTTACGAAACATACAAAGCAAAATAAAAAGTAATAAAACAATGTACGCCACCCCTACTCACTCAGAATAATGGTATCACCCACTATCCCGCATTCTCTCGCGAGGTTACAGTTGGGCAGCTACTTTAGCTAAATAAGTAAAGAAAAATCATTAAAAAGGATTAAAAGAAAACGTAGTTATCTAGTTTGGTAATATTTTAGGGCAAAACATCAACGCGCAGGGAATTATTAACATTAACAAATATACTAGATTTATTTTAGACGCGTAAATGTAGTTTATGTACGCGACAGTTGGTGGCGCTAAGTAAGTGAGCTTGTGTTTGTACTCTGAGAACAAGCGAAGAAGAAACGGGGCAAACATGGCGGCGTACATGAGAGGCGTGATATGTCTCCTTTCCACGGAGAAAAATGCCTTTCTGACCAGGGGAAGCGGTATTATTGTGGAATCTAAACGGTATGTACGCGGACTGAGGAGGAAACCTGTCAGAGTCTTGTTCCCTGAAGATGGGACGGATAACGTTAACGTTAAGCAGACGTCTCAGCCTCAGCCAGCCGGGCTAAACGTCAAGAGGGAGAGGGAGGTAAAAGTCACCGCTACAACAACAAGGCATCGGGAGGAAAGTGACTTTGTGAAGACGAGGAGTAATGTGCAGTCAGCTGTAAAGGATGCTCATGTGTCAGTGACAAAGGATCAAGTTGATGGACTGCGCTTCGAGAGGGCTTTTCCTGGAGATAAAAGACTGGCGTAAGTAGACAGCAGTGGATTATTGCAGTGATTGTCACAGGTCACAATACTGGCATTCAAACAAAGAGGGCTATTGTTAATCATTAGATGTTATAACCCTTGTTTCACTTTGATCAGGTGGCAAATAGGATATAAAAAAAGGGTTAGCAGTGTCTAACATAATTGAATTAGCTTCACATCGACCAACTACAGCATTAATATGTGTAAATGTTTGGTCAGATTCATAATTGTGCTCACTGAGTCCTCAATAAGATCATTACATACATAAAGAGAAACATTTAATGTTTGAGTAGTTTGGCATTATCCTTTGAATGAAAAAAACATAAATAGTGTAAATATGTTAATATTCCTTAAAGCAAGGTATAAAAACAATTCTCATGTTCACACTGCCTGTGATCGATCATGGTTTCTCAATTTCTCCGTCCTTCAGGAGGTTAGTCAGTGTTGCCCGTTCGAGGACTTTCCGGGAGCACCAGGGTAAAGTCCTCCTAGAGGGCCGCCGCTTGATCTGTGACGCCCTGGATGCTGGAGCCAACCCGCAGATGGTGTTCTTCAGTACAGTGGATCGGCTCCGGGAGCTGCCTTTAGACAAGCTGAAAAGAGCCACGCTCGTCAAAGTCAAGTTTGAGGACATCAAGATCTGGTCTGATCTCGTGGCCCCACAAGGGGTGATGGGTGAGGGTCATTTGTTTTGTTTTGGTTCATCATGAAGCACAGATGCTCTTGAGTTGTTGTTGACTTTGACTTCTTCTTCTGCAGCCATATTTTCTCGGCCTGACCCCTCACGGTTGAACTTCGCAAACAGTGGTCATTCAGTGCCGTTGTCCCTGATATGCGACAACATCCGAGACCCTGGAAACCTCGGGACTATGTTGCGATGTGCTGCTGCTGCTGGCTGCCATAATGTCCTGCTCACTAAAGGTATGCTCAGGTTATTAATTAAATATGTGAACAAGAAAAGTCCCTTGAGATGAGCTTTGCTTCTTTGCTTGTAGTGTTTCAAATCTGTTTACTTTTTTCCACTGACAGGTTGTGTTGATGCTTGGGAGCCTAAAGTTCTGCGGGCAGCAATGGGCGCCCATTTCCGCCTTCCCATCTACCCTAGCTTGGGCTGGGGTGATGTTGAAAATCACCTCCCTAAACCTGTGATTAT
This sequence comes from Pagrus pagrus, assembly GCF_965226575.1. Classification (NCBI taxonomy): domain Eukaryota; kingdom Metazoa; phylum Chordata; class Actinopteri; order Spariformes; family Sparidae; genus Pagrus; species Pagrus pagrus. The sequence continues at coordinate 9,662,308 of NC_140188.1, forward strand.
CCACGTGGCTGACAGCAGCTGTGACACCAGCAGAGAAACAAATGATTCACAAGTTTCTCACAAACTGTCCAAAGCAGGAGATTATGGCTGGGTCAGCACGAGGCCTAATAACAAAAAGATGCGCTACGAGGAGCACGGTTCTGATTCTGACTCGGATAATGAATTTGAGGGACTCTCACTTCCGAGAGTGGACACGAAGCTGTACCACGAGAGCTGGGCTCAGAGCCCCGCTGCTCTTGTGGTTGGTGGAGAGACACACGGTCTGAGTGTAGAAGCGGTCCAGTTGGCTGAGAAAACGGCCGGCCACAGGCTCTTTATTCCTGTCGTGCCCAATGTGGACAGCTTGAATTCAGCCATGGCCGCCAGTATCCTTCTGTTTGAGGGCAGGAAGCAACTTTTAAAGCTAATGCAGACATCTGGGAGGAAATGGAAATCTAAAGCTGAGCAGCAGATTTCGTGATGTTTGTTCTAAATATCAGTACGTGACTTCTGGTGTACATGTGTGCAAATAATAAAACACTGAATTTTCTGTGATATAATCGTCTGGATTCATGCCCAGCAAATTTATGTCTTGTTTCCCTTTCATGTTTCTTCTTTTCAGGGCTGCAGATAAATTAAATTTTCATCATCAGTCAATCTGATTTTAATAATTTAATATTTTTTGTCTATAGCAGACAGTCAGTCAGACTCACCACAGCTAACGCTCTTTATAAGTCTTCTCTTTCATCATACAAATGTCAAACATGTTTGAAATTAAATTTGTGTCCTCACTGAGCTCTTTATCAGTGTAAAGTGGAGTGGAAGTATGAAGTAGCAGAAAATAGAAATACTCAAGTACAAGTACCTCAAAATCAAGCAAATGTACATAGTTACATTCTCTAAGAGCTTTAAATAGACGACTGAACCTGAGGCACATCTGTTCTGGAGGGGACCAGACTTCCCATCCTTTCCACATTGTCGATGCAAATATGCAGAACTCGCTTCCCACCTGGACTTAGCACATGAACAAACACTCAGTTCATCTGCATATCGTCTCCTTTAATAACTGGAATATTTGCATTGAGTTTCTTTATTTAAACACTTCTAACAGAGGAACCTGCGAGTCGTTGCATTGTGTGAATTTTTTTACATATCCGAGAGCTAACTTTATCGATGGGACTTAAAGAGGAACCAAACTTTGTGCTTGCCAGTGAATTTTTAATGGGTGTGAGAAGTCATGACTGAAGTAACAGAATACAGGGATTTATACATTCAACACTTTCCCAACGCCGTTTTTTTTTGTGCCTTCAGAAATAACCCGGCCTTTTCATTAGGGGACCTTCACAGAAAATCCTCGTAATGACTTTGAGATGAGAACCACCATTAACAACTGGCAAGAGATGACTTTCACTCACAGCGTAACACACACAACAAGACACAGGGGGTTTAAAACATCAGTCATTGGTCTGTTACAAGCAAGTATAATGTGATCTCTACTGTATGTGCACCTGTCATACTGGTTTGTTTTCTTTAAATAGGGCCATAAAGGCTTACGGCTACATCCAACTGAGATTTAGCACATCTGCACTACATGTGAATTACAAAATGCATTTTATTCTTTCTCAACATCATTCAGAAACCAAAAGTAACAACAAGGATCTTGCAGACAAAACACAAAGCAAAGAATCAGCTGAATAAGTAGGTCCATCGGGTAATTCTCTGGTTTTTCTCTAGAGTTCAGAAAAGCTATCGAGTGAAAAAAAACCAACACTTTTCTTGAGGCCAAAACAAACAAAAAAAGAACCAACAGAATCTCCGTATATATTACTGTAGGGACTATCATCAATGCAAGGCACCACAGGAGAAAGAGGACTCCATGAAAAGAGGAACATGTCTAAAAAAATGTTAAAATGTCAGTAAAAAGTGAGACATCTCTCTAACAGTCTGACAGAGTCAGGGGGGAGGTGGGAGAGAGAGAGGGTGAGGGGCGTAGCGAGAGGTCAGGGTTTGGATGATGGAGTGAGTCCCATATAGTGTGTCCAATTTATATTTGGACTTCCTCTTTAGATGGGCTCCGGTTTGAGCTTTTCAGCCAGGAAGTCGCCCACAAACTGCTCCACTACGGTCGGCGTGATCTCCTCGACGTCGCGGACGTACTTGGCCCGGGCCGACATGTCCAGGATCGTGAGCAGAGGCGCCGCTTCCGGGAGGTTCGTGTAGTCCCGCAGGGAGTCGGTCATGTCATCCTGAAGCGGAAGAGAAAAAAGAAACGCAGTGATTAATGTGATGTTGCATGATGTTACAGCGTGTTCCTTACATGTGGGGATGAATCATTTCCTACTGGGAACAGGCCCAAACCAGAGCCTCTGTTTGAAGAGTCTAATTTACAGGTTTTATTGGGAAGTGGAGAAAGCTCAGTGGAAAGAAGGAATGACTTGATCACATTTCAAAGCCAATTCAAAAATGTTTGGGTACAAAATGGCTCTGCTCTGAAAATATAACCTTTACCATCAGTTTCTTGTTATCAAGATAAATCTTGAGGAAAGCATAAACACTTTTGCAGGAAAAAATTAAGTGCAGATTTGCAGCACACTGTGAGGTCCAAGTCTAATGAAAAATCACTGAGTCATTGCAGATCACTTACATATATTTTGAAAATGCCATAAAATTGTGCAAAAAGATACCAGATATCACATCCCTATGAGCGACAGGATACTTTTTTGTGTTATTTTGATTATAATGAAGAGAATGTACAAACAAGAGGACAAGTATTTTCTTTATTCAGCACTCAAAACAATGACGAAGACTATGGAAAGGACGGCTGATTCAGTTGATCAAACCGAGAGTGGAACAACAACTTTTTCCTTTTCTTCTGTTCTACTTTCTTTATTAGGTTTGTTTATTTACATGTTCCATCATCTCACAATTCATCACGCTGCTGAATCAATGCCCTGTTTTAAAACACTCCTCAAAGCACACTTATATAAAGCTGCTTTTAACTCTGATTTAGATGATTATCTTTGTTTTATTCTGCTTTTACTTATTTTTCTCTCCCAGTTTTAGTCATCCTGCTGTCTTTATATCTGCCCTTCTAATACTCGCGTCTCCTTTCAACTCTTTCATTGTGTTTTATGTTTTAGTGCAACTCTACTTGGTAACTCTGTTTTTTAAAGTGCTATTTAAATAAAGTTTTTAAAGTTATTGTTCTTATCTGTTCGTCCTGTATGTTTATAAATATTGAATCATCAATAAAAACCAAAGTGCAAAAAAAAGAAGAAAGAAGAACATGGAAACTTTATGGAAAGTGCAACATCTCATTGCCGGCAGTGTGCAGGAAATCAGTTTCTTTTGCATGATTTCATTTTCTTACACATTTGCTGATGAGGTGTGCGCTGGACAGCTTTTAAGTCGCGGAGGGAGGAGCTCAGTGCATTTCCACCGCTAGAACCAGGGTCAAATTAATCTCCGGGGACATTATTTTACCTCAGGAAAGTTCCTGCTCAGGGGCGAGGAACCTAAAAAAGAAGGAAGGGTCATTACGTCACTGAATCTTGCTTTGGTCACAGCTGTTTTGAAGTCTATGGGAGATACATGGAGAAACACACTAAAAGCCAACATATATTTCTTCATCAGAACTCATACGACCTAGATAAGCTCGGTTTTAGTGTGTTTCACCATGCATCTCCCACTGATTTCAATAAAGCTGGCACCAAGCGAGATCCGGGTACTTTGGGCGTAAACATAGCTTTAGTTTTTTTACTTTTGGGACAATCTGACTTCTTCAGGAGTCTTTAAAACCTGTTGACCTTTAAGTCTTTAAGACCCGTTGTCTTATGCAAACTGAGAAGTTGTCCCAAGTAGAAGTAGCTTGCTCAAAAAAGAAGCACTGATTCAGACATCACATCTTCATCTACAGTAAAAACAAACTAATAATCTTCAGGTGCAGCGACGTCACCTGAAAAACACGCAACAGGATTACGAGTGACGCAGTTTCAGTGACTGATAAACTTGCAAATCAAACACTGGACACGTTCCAGGAGAGAAGTTACTCATCTCTGTGCCGCTCATCAGTTCAGACTTGCTCGTTGCGAAGGAAACTAGGACAGCGCCCATTACTTGAACTGTGCTACATTGAGATTACCCCGTAAAATTCAGAACTGCCTGGCACAATCTTTATTAATTCACACTTCTTGAAAGAGAATATGAAACTCTGTGCCGTCTTCCTGCAGGCAGCCAGCCCAGAGAGACCAGAGAGCTGCTGCTTAGTCACGCAACCTGCTGTGTGGAGAGACGGGAAGGAGCCAGGTGGGGGTCCAACAACATCTCTCCTTTAAGAAAGCTCGCTCACATCTGATACGTCTCATCGCTGACTATCTGAACAACATGTGGGCAGGAGGGAGGGAGGGAGAGCGAGCAGCGCAGAGCTGTGAAGGAATGTGTTTCAAATAGATTTGATTCCAGTTTCTATTTCTTTGCCGTGGTTTTGTTCTGCCTGAGGCTCGATGTCACCTCTCACCCTTTAACGCGTCGGGATCACAAACCCTTGAATCGCGAGCACGAAGGCAGGCAGCACCTTTTAAGCAAGCTTGAAAGAGTCATTAATTATTGAGGCTGAATGAGAAATCACAGCCTTTTGTAATTCAGCTTCAGTTCCAGGCGAGACCGCTTGTGGAAATTGGCATTCCTGCCTCGACAGAGATCCTCATCGAGTGTTCTCGGAGTCAAATAGATTTCATGGGTTTACGCTTTGTAAGGTCACACAGTTGACTTATTAAAGACAGTACAGCTAATATCATTTGAGGCATTCTCCTTTCCTCATGACAGCATGACCTGATTTCCCCTCAGCTTAGCTCACTGGCTCAGAGGGAGAGTCGCAGAGATTAAAGATCACTTTCATATGGAAAAGATTATGTTGAAAATGCAGAACTAACAAGAAAGGGCCAGAGGGTGGCACTGCAACAAAGAGTTGGACTCCTCACAGAGGCAGCTCCTCTGATGTTAATACTGTTACTGATTTATGCTCCAGTGTGAGTTCTGTCAAAACAAAGTCGAAGATGAAGCGACTCTGGATGGATTTCCTGCTACATATATAACGCACCCTCTCCGCTGCGTCCTCCCCGTTATCAGAAAATCCAACGCTATTCTTGCTAAATGGATCAAACCGCACAATCAGCTCTGAGGCTTCTCATTGAATAGCTTTGGCGGCGCTGCTACCTAAAAAGGATAAGTATGCCAAGATGAAGCCTGTGACCTCTACTTTGCAGAACTGCTAACAGATGGAACAGATGAGCTGCAGTGTGCCGCTTTGTTGAAGGCAGCTCACTTCCTCGTTTTATTACGCTGCAAATCACCATACATTAACCACTTAATACACGCAGATGTAGGCTGTCACTAAGCACAACGTTGTTACGAGTGAAATAGCGCCCGACTCTCCTGCAACATGCCCTCACGCAGCCGCAGATTACAGATCATCTGGGTGTAAAGAAACCACAAAGGGTGAAATTCCTCAATCTGTCACCGTGGCCTTTCCAGCCCCTCCGATACGAGGAGATGTAATCTCAGCGTCAGTCTTCGCCCCCGTAGGAAGTCATGCATCTTCTTTTGTTTGGCTTCTCGGCTTGTGTAAACTGCTTCTAGTGAGGTGCAGCTATTCCACAGGCCCCCCGCCCTCTGCAGCTCAGCCCAGAACAAAAAAGACAAAGGGCCTCTCTGCTGCAGCCTGCGCTCACAGCTGTGATAAGGCTCAGCGTGTGTTTACCGTGTGGAACCTGCTGGGCCGTGTCAGGCTTATTCTGATTATGGATGCACTGTGGCATTTCACAGACGATGACCATCTGATAAGGCCTGAGCTGAGGCTGATAACAGCCCTCCCCCGCTGGCCTCTGAGTCCATCTCACTGGCCGGCTTTGATGTCTTGAGATAAAACACAACTATTTTTTTGTGAGACCATACATTAAATGGAGGGATGACCTCATCCTGACCTACATTCACACTATGTAAAGTGGAAAATGGATTTATTGAGCTTCAATGCAACTTTTATAACTTCTGACACGAGAAACTTTGTGTGTGTGTATATTTAATAAATACTAGAAGGCTACATGTCATGCTAGCTCCTCTGTGACATGAGAATGCTAACGTGCTCACAATGACAGTGCTAACAGGTGTGGAGTGGCTGTAATGTGTACCTCGTTCACCATCTCAGTTCAGGGCGTTAGCATGCTAACATTTACTTATCAGCAGCAAACACATCATCAGTTTGCAGGAATTTGCTCATAAACATAATGTAGAAGATATAATTGTGACCTGATGATGGCGCTAGATAACGTGTCACTGGATCACAGAGTTATTGCAGTTTATCTCGAAGGAGACATTGATGTCATGGCTGCTGACTCACAGGCACAAATGTGAATATAGCTGCAACTAACTTATCATCATTGATAAACTGATTCATCGTTTGGTCGATGAAACTTCAGAAAACAACGAAAAATGCTCATGAATATCCTCGATCAATAGTCTCAATCCCAAGAATACTTAAAGTTTTGTTTCTTATTTATATTGTTTATGCTACTCTTATTGCTTTTTTACTCATTACTTATTACTGTTTTAACTGATGCTCTATAAAAGGCCCAACAAAGGATTATCTTATTTCATCTTATCTTAAAAAGCTGGATATTTCAATATTTGAGAGCGAGGAACTATCAAGGATCATTTTTGGGGTATTTCTGCTTGAAACAACCGACAAGTAATCAAATATCAAAATGATTGCAGATTTATTTTAAGTCATTTTGTTTGTTTTTGTTATTTCAAGTGATGCTGCTTGTGTTTTGTTTTTCACCTGTGTTTTGTGTAATATAATTCAAATGTGCTCTACAAATAAACTTGACTCGATTTGAGTCATTAGGATAAATTCAGTGGGCACGATGAATGTGTTGCAGTCCGTCCAACTGTTGTTGAGACGTGTCCCACAAAACAACAAATGTGAAAGTAGCTGCAGCGAAAAGCTATTTTCATTATCAAATAATCTACTGATTATTTCCTTAAATAACTGATCAGTTGTTTGGTTTATAAAAAAGTAGCATAGCCAGACCTCCAAGCACCGTGTCAGCGCTGGAGAGGAGCCTGGCTGCACCCAGTCTCATTCTGGGATAGTTGAAAAACCTGCTGGCTTGTTTGCGGCGTGTCTTTAAACTGATCACAGTCGCCTTGGACGGCACTTTACCCCAGATGCAGTGAAGGGGCCCGTGCAAAATAGTGTAGGGTGCCATTAATGAACAGGTTAGTGAATAACTTTCCATTTTCAGTGTGTAGGTTGTTGCAGGGGAATAGGCGATTAATGACAGGCTTTTTTCCGAATAGTCTACATCCAACAGACACAACAGAGACAACTGCCCATCAAAACATCCTCGAGGCTGAGGTGGCATCATCAAACATCTCACAAATGTCTTGTTTTTGTCTGACCAACAGTCCAAAACCCCAAAATGTACAACATGACAGTAATGTAAGACCAAGGAAAACAGCAGATGTTCACATCGGAGAGCCAGGAACCATTTTTGCTTGTAAAAAAAAAGGCATTTAATCGAATATCAAGATTAAATTTTAAGTCAGTTGACTAAAGTCATTTGGATTCTTTCACGGGGCACCGTGAACATCTGAACATCTGTGTCTTTGCAATCCATCCTCAACTCAGAACCACAAATTTGAACCTCATGGTGGCATAACGAGAAAAGTCAGGGGACCAACAAAGACGGTGGTTGTCGTCCTGTGTGGGAGAGACTGTCTACCAAGTGTCACAGCGATCCATCTAATAGCTGTTGAGATGTTTCAGTCTGAACCAAAGTGTTGGACCGATCGACGAGGAAGAGACAGAAGACTGTGGCTGCTGACGTGGCTAAAAATATCGTTTTCATTAAGTTTTACACACAAAATCGAGCACGGGAAAATAAAGCGTTGGAGAGCAGAATCACAGGAAACAGTCGCTGCCGCTCGCCACAAAAATCAATTAAGTTCTTATGTGACTGGATAAAACCACCAGAGTTCATTTCGCATGCAGCAGCCAGTTCACAGCAGAACTGAAAGAACAAAAGATCTTTCATTCGGCGTTTATAAATCACTATACGGCTCTGTGGCGTAACAAGATCCTGTGTCATTCTGCTCAGCCTCCCCCTGAGAGACTGCCAACATACTGCTGTCTCATGGACACAGAAAACCCAGCAGCTGGTCTGGCAAGAAGCGTGCGACTACCAGGGCTAACCCGGGCCAAGGTGCAGGAGTCTGAGCCCAGAGCCTGAAACGGGAAGTGATATCTGACCGTGAACCCGATCTGGAAATGAAAGCTGGTGATTTCATAGCCGGTTGAACCAGAGCCAGGAAATTATACCTGTGCTACGCGGACATAAAAATATCTGCCTTAGCATGTGTGCCACAGGGGAAACAAAGCAGACTATAACACAAGACGCTTCTGGATCACCACGAGCTCCAGGGCAACAATGTCTCTTTGTGTTAGGTCACATAAATATTGGCGCACCGACAGTGAATACAAAACACCAGACTTAAGCTTTTCTCCTTCTGTGTTTCGTGTGTCGGGAACATTTCGAGGCTGACACCAAGACGGAGGCATCGGACAGACGCAGGGTCGGACAGTTAGCACATGTGCGAGCCCCACGGCCCGAAACCCGAGCCCGCCCTTGGTGTGTGTGACACGAGAAACCGGCGCGGTCGTCCCAACTGGGCGGAAGGGGAGCTGGAGGGCAGAGAGCAGGCGCACTGGGGAGAGGTAGCTAATCTGGTAATTATGTCTGCTGCTGCTAACTCCACCAGCTCTGGAAAGGTCGAGACAGAACAACATGAGATAACGAGAGTTATGAAAACTCCAGGGTCCGTCCCACACAGCGAAGACGTGGGAGGAGATAAACAAGGAGCCGATGGAGGGATTACTTGGACGCAGGCTGAGGGAGGAGGGAGAGTCTGCTGGCACGCTCTGCGTCTACCCATCATGATAAGGGCAACCCAGCTGAATTCTGGGTAGTGGATAAGAGTGAGTGTGACTCTTGCAGGTTCAAGAGGCAACAATGGGGGCTTCTAGTGCTGCATTTTCAACACAGACAAGGTGTCGGGTGCAGACATTGGTGATTAGAGCCAAATATTGATCAAACATTGATCGATATCAGCTCACTGAAGATATATCAGTATCAGTGGACCACTACAGACAGTAAATAAGTGGATGGAGCCTCCGGGTGTGAAAAGTGAAGCCAAGGCTGCACACCTTCTAATGTCCAGCAGGGGCCGACTGCGCTGGTTTCAAAAAGATGAAGATTCTATATGAGCTTATGAGAAAATGACCCTTCTTCTTACTCGATTTATTACCTCAGTCAACAGTTTCCCAAAGAGTTTAAGGCCTCAGTTGCTAGTTTCAAGTCTTCTTCAACACAGCATGACGGACATTTTGTGAATTATAGTTTAATGTAGAGTAAAATATACAATATGGCAGCAGGGTATAAGGCTTAAAGGCGTGGCTACCTTGCGATTGACAAGTCAGGCTGCATACTGTATGTGATGACTGAAGCACGGCACCACAGGCAGATGAGTTACTGTACGTCAGACAAGAACACACGCAGCCATAGGCTCGACTTCAGCCATGCAGAGTCTATGTGAAATGGCATTTCACTCCGTCTTGAGTGGCTTATCTCACCTCTCCAGCCACAAAGAACAGCAGCGGCGTCTCCTCCTCCTTGGCTTTGTACTTTGCCATAAGCTTCTCCGCTATTGGCTGAATGAGCTCCTTGGCTGGCTCCAGTTCACCTTCCTCCTCGGCGTCTGAAGGGAGCAGGAAAAAGACACAGAAAGATGTTTAAAAGTATGGAAAAGAGACACTTCGGGGAGGAACAATGCACAGATGAGTGAAGTGAGGGACAAGAAAGGAAATAACAGACACATGAGCACATGAAAGGAGCTGTACAGATGTTGTCCGTCTTGTTTTTTAATCTAGTTTGACCTGAAAAGACATCAGGATGGTCTCAAATCTTGAGGGTCACCTCTATTTTTTGATGCCATTTTATGATCATGTCCCAGTAGCATAAGGTCCTGTATTAATGTCCAAGACATTTTCTATGCTAATTCACAAACCTCCAGCATTGCACCTCCTCTATTAGCATATAAATAGAGAGATAAGCACTCGAACGCAGCCCACAGACCTTTGGACCTTTTAGCACTGGAAGAATTTTCCACAGACTCTGACATTCAATACGCTTCACGTAAATGCCACTTGATTCACACACAAGGAGCTCCAGGCAGAGGCCCCACGTGGAGCCGAGACCTCGGTCTACTCACCCACAAACAGGACGAGGCAGGGCCCCTCGTGGAGCTGCACGGCGTTGGACTCGCTGAGCTCCAGCACGGGCCGAGGGTGCCAGGGAAAGAGCCGGCACTCCGGGTCGTTCAGCACCTCCACGCGGCCCTGTCGCGTGATCATGTGACCTTCTGCGTCCAGCAGAATCAGCGTGGGAATACCTGGCGAGGGAGAGAGGGGAGGTCAGGGAGGTTATGTTTCCCCCGCGTTTGTTTGTCAGGAGGGTCACATAAAAACTAATGAAAAGATTTTAACAAGGCTTGGATGGAGGATGGGTCTCGGCCCAGAATAGACCCCATTAACTTTTGGTGTGGCTCTGGATCAAGCTACGGACCCAGGATTTTTTTCCACTCTCTTTAACATTGTGAAACGGGACGTATCTTGACATTTTTGTTAATTTCTCAGGGAATGCTGCATGGATCCTGATAAAAAAAAAAAAAAAATTGAGCGTATTTAGGCGGCTGGTATCTATGAACGATCGATGCTTCACACTTCAGAGGAAAGGATGTCTTATTACTCTGAACACATTTCCTCTTTTTCTCCTTTTTTGCATCGTCTCCTTGCATCTCGCCTAGCATCCTTGTTGGGAGGGAATAAGACAAAATGAGCCTTAGTTTTCAATTACTCTTCACCCTCGCCTACTCGAGGAGGTTAGAAGAAAAACAATAACAGCACTGAAGCAACTCAAGCTGTTGTTGTAACGTATACTTCTGCCATCTCGTGACTCTTCTGTTGTTTGCTTTTGTTTGTTACGATTCGACTGGTTAAATATTGTTTTTACATTTTAAAGTGGCGACAGAAAACTCCCCCCCCAGCCCCCCCCACCCCCCCCGCGGCGTTTCCAAGTGGTATTGTTTTCGCCGCTGAGAAAGAAAACTGGATCCTTTCCTTTTTCCTCAGTCACAAATAATAACACAGGACAAAACAAGAGTTTACTCAGTCATTTAGTCCGTAATACAAATGGACCGTCAGTTATCCTTTCTTTTCCCTGGTGACAGCGTGCTCGACTGCATAAAGCCCATGATCTGTTGATCTTTACAAATCAAGACTAGACAGTCTGACAGTGGCATAGCTGTCAGTGCTGACAACTGAATTTAATCTTGAGCTTAAAATCAAATAGTGGATTCAGAGAGTTGTGAAACCCTCAGACAAGATGCAAGAGAGGGAAACGTGGATGCAATTTCAGAGCCTTGGGATGAACCGAAAGAGAAGAGGGCAGGAAATGGGCAAAAGCGTGGGAGGTAATTCGGGTCATTTCCGTTAATTATCGCCTCATGACGCAGCCTGCTCCGTCTCCCACTGAGATTTTCTTTGTTGTGAGGATGATTTAGGCTGTTTTTGACCTCTTTTTGTGTTGTTGGTGGCTTTCACCTCTCTCCTCCTCCGTCTGCTCTCACTCCTGACGTTCCCTTCTTCTTTTCCTCTTTCTCACGTCATTGGATCTCACCGTCCCTCTGATTACAATCTCCCTCCCTCATTAGCAGCCTTATCATAAACAGACACCAATGTGAGTGAGCGTGTTCCTGTCTGCGCATGTGGAGCGAAGTCAACAGAGGTGGGGGCTCAACATGACGTGCAGCGTCGACTCGTTGCTCCATGCATTCCTCACATTGTTTGCATGAGAGGCCGGAGAGAGCCGGCTCTCGGCTAACTTCATCCACAGTCGTCTGCAGAGGAGGGAATGAGGAAAAGTGGGAAGGGAGGAGAGGGAGAGGCAGCACTTCCTTGGTGAAGAAGACTGTAAACTTGATAACCGGCCCACATTCTTCAGGCTGCAGGGCAATCTGTGTTGCTGTTTGCCTGCCCGGCACAGAGAGCTGTCAGCCATCGCGCCAGCCCTTCAGAGTGTGACATAACCAAACTCGACAGCAAGAAAACACTCTTCTCAGCCTAAAGGCCCGAAGGAGGAAGTGGCTGTGAAATACCTTGTATTCCATAGAGTCTGTTGAGTCGTGATCGCCGAGCCTCGTCTGGATACGGCACCGCCAACCACGGCATCTCGCTGAAGTACTGCTTGAAGGACTCCTCCGACCTGGAGGTGACACAACAGATGGTGATTCAGGGTTCTCGATTAACAGCTGAGCAAGGAAGGCTTATGATTATTTACGGCCTTGACAGATGTGCGTGTCGATCGTACCTGTCAGCGCTGACGAACACGATCTCAAACTTCTTTCCCGACTCTTTGACGGTTCGATACGATTCCACCAAAACCCGGGTCAAACTGCGGCACGGCGGGCACTGACAGAGAGGAAAAAAAGGGGATAAAGGGACATGAATGCCTGAACAAACTGTACACAACGCTTCGGGTATTTCCAAACTCTCCTCCACGTCACCAAACATCTTTCTACAAACTAGTAATTCTCTCTTGTTTTGTATCCAGCTTCTTTCCAGTGTAGCCCCAAACTCTTAAACACTAATCCTGCTGTAATACTCAAGCTTGAGAGAGTGTTTGTTGCTCTGTGAGTGTGTGTGCGTGAGTGTGTGTGTGTGTGTGTTTGTGTGTGTGTGTGTGTGTTTGGAGAGCCCACACTCTCTCCAGGCAGGGGGAGCGGTGGTATGGCTGGCATTAAGATGACATCAGCGTGCCATGGCAGCAGGAAGGAAAACAGACCAGTCTCGACTTCCAACTTCTCTCTCTCCCTTATGCTATCTTTATTCTGTCTGTCAGCTTTCCCACCGTAGAGATAGACCGTCGCATATCAACACTGAACACTCACAGTAACCTCCGTGACTCTGCTAAGAGCAAAGTCAGGAAAAGTATCTCAGTACTTGGTTTCAGAGACATTAGAGTAGATTTTCTTTGAGGTTTTCTGTATTTCTGTATCATAAATTAGCTTAAATATTGTTATTTTCTGGTTTGGAAGGCTAAATTACAGTTACATGGTACAATTCTCTGAAATTGGTGAAATTAACAATGACTGCCATAACCTATTTGGTGATGATATTTTTAATTTTCTTTGTTGCAAAATATCTTATAGATGCACCTCAGTATGCAGTGATTAACCGATTTCACGATCAACTTTGGTTTGAAATGTCTCCGTTTTGTAACAGTAAACAAGTGGTTTTGTTTTTACTCTCAAAAAAGTGACATTACGGTTCGTTAATTTCTATTAGTAAGTTAAAAAAATAAATAAATACAGACTATTAACCGGCACAAGCAGCAGACTGCAGGCGGAAACAACAAATCCTGAGAAGCAACAGAAATCATTGCTAGAATATTGGCAGATTATCAATCGATGTAACTGACGAAACATTTATCTTCATAAAGCTTTACAATGGTGAGAAGCAATGCATTCGTATATCGACAAGTTTTTATGTAGGTACTTTTAACCTTCTTTATCTTCTACTTAATATCGGTTTTCAGTCTCCTTGATTTCTAATGATCTGTATCGGCCCTGCTAAAGCCACATTGGTCGACTCCTACTTTATAGACTGGTTTCAGACACCTGGATACGATTTTATCCTGGTTTTGAGACAATCTACCTGGAGTACTCTGATAGAAATCAGGATACTGAGGCATATAAACACTTTATCCTGGTTTCTAAACATTTGGAGGAGATGTTGATGGAACAAGACGAAATCAAGATTTATCATATTGTATGTAAACAGATCTAGGTGCAGTTGTGTCTGTATATTAACATGTAGAAGTATTTAACATAAGTTGTATTTTTAATGTGAAAACAAATAAATAAAATAAGTTCTCATTAATAATATCTGACATGTCGTACCCTATCCATCCTACTTTATTGACTAGACTCAGACAGTACTTCATTACCATTCAAGCTGATTGAAGCGGATACAGTATGTCAAGCACGTTTATTGATCCGGTCATAAATACTCATCATACTGACACAAAGAGGACGGTGGGAGGGAGAGTGAAGCAGCACAAAGCCTCGATCGACTCACTGCTCATTAATTGTCTTCTTCCTCGGTTGCTCACAGAAGTAAACACTGTGCGTTTGTGCTTCATGCTCATTATAGTTCGCACGATGCGGCGTCGACTTATTTGGGCTTTTGTTTGTGATTGAACTAGTTTTTAGCTGCAGTTTAACTGTAATAAGTTAAAAGAAACATCCTCTGATGCTGCAGGGGAAACGGTAAATGCACAGTAAAATATAGGTCATGCTTCTCTGCCACGGGCCATTTCAGGTCCCCGAACATCAAGGAGGACAAAAAACTTAACGTGCACTGCTGTGTCGACGGATGCCGAGGCCAGGTGTTGGCATTTCACGTTTGTAAAATTACTTTAATAGCGGGATAGATTTACACGAGTAACCAGGGGGAAAAAAATGCAGCACATAAACTCCCGTAATGGCTTTTGTGACTTGTCCTTTTCAATTTTGTATGGGTCTGGGGTGCGAGCCAGCCTTCAGGCGTCACTGTTCTGACGGGCCAGTCTCTGAGGCTGCCGCTCTGGCAGCTGCTGTGCTGACTGAGCCCGCGCCGCATCTCATCAGGAGCAGTCCGCCGATGATTTAATGCCTTTCATGCATCACCGAGTCGTGACCTTTACTGGATATCAGCAGGTCCAGCAGAGAAGGAGACAATAGTGATGATGTCAGAGGGGCGTGGTCGCCAGTGACGGCTTTAAAAAAGGTCCATAGGTGGCGGTGAAAGGACTGACAGGGATAGTTAACCACTGTTAATGTAAACACGCACACACAATGGAGTCGCCTCCGCCCTCCTGCTCCTCTCTCTTATCTGTCTCCACTAACTGCTCCGTCGCTTCCTGCTCCGCTCCGCTCCGCCGCCGCCGCCCTTTCTTCTCACCGAGAAACAGAAGTTAGGAAGCAAAGTAAAGTAAAAAATCTCTGCCCTTCTTCTGTCTTTTCTCTACTCACCCAGTGTGCTGAGAAATAAACTCCCACATAGTGTCCCTCCAGAGAGCTGCTGTCTGTTGTCTGCCTGTTGTTCCTGAGCAGAGGCCCTGCCACCACCTCTGCAAATGGCTTCGGTCCCCAGGGGAACTCCAGGCCTGGGAGAGGGGAGGAAAGTGGAGCAGGGCGAAGGAAAGGGATGGAAAAGGAAAAAAAATCACAAAAGATAAGAAAACAAGAGAAGGAGTCTACAGCCATCCTAGCAGCTCTGCAAGGCTACATGAGTTACAACAGCTAAAGGCTATCATCAGCATGCTAATGTTTACTGTTTTAACCAGCGTAGTTTAGCATGGTGATGCTGGGGAAAGGTCAGGGGATCTCCAAAGTCATTAAGATTCAAGGTTTATTTTGTTGAGTTGTGCACTATTCAAACCCAGAGAAATCTGTAATTGTATTCAAGGTATCGATGCATCACATTTGGTCGCCTGGGAGAGAGACGGAGAGTAAAACTTTAAGTCGTGTCAGATAGATTTTCATCAGCAGTGATGGCTGCTTAACAATGAAGACGACAGCTCCCATGATCCCACGTTACTTCACGACGTAATCAAACTGGAGATTTTGTTTTTCATTGTTTTGATTAGGATATTAATATATCCTCTGTGGACCGTGAACATCTGCAGGAAATTTCACGGAAATTTTAAGTATCGTTTTGTCCGGAGGCCAAATACTTTCGGTTTAGAGTCATAGATGACTCAGGAAACTATTATCATAATAACACCAGATTCATTTTTTGTCTGACAATTGATTGGGGCCTGACCGATACTGGATTTTTTGGGGGAAAGCCGATACCAATATTAGTGAGCATAAAATAAATCCAGATATCGATATAACGGCCAAAGCGGTGCATATCGGACAACACATTTGTGGAAATATATCTGAGATAATCTGTGCTCCAAAACCAAAGACTGTCATGGCTGTTCAGTATCAAACACTGATGTTTCCTTGTCTTGTCTAAGTTACTTACAGGCTTTTTTTGTGACATCTGTTCTCAGAAATAGACACCAGATTCAAAATATGGTTTTAATGACGACTGAAAGCGTCGCCTCTCAAGCAAATGAAGGTTGCCAGAAATTCTTCCCTCCTGCTCTCTTCTGCACTCTCTCATTTCCTTTTCAATCTGTCTTCATTGTTGCCGTCGAGCTCTGGAGATGCATTTGGCGCGGCAGGCGAATTAAAAAGGAGGTAATCATAAATAAAACCTTCTATGGCTGGTTCATAATGGCCTCTTTATGCGAGCGTGGTTGTCTAGGGCTTCATTAGGCAGGAACGACACGTCTGCACCGCGCTGCAGCGGCCTTTTATTGTTGTCCTGATTGTAAAAGTGCACTCCATCTTTGCGCTGCGGGCTAGTCTGCCGCCACTCAAGTCAGGCCTTTCATCGAGAGTGAAAGGCAGAGGGTCCTGAATCGTTCACCCGCACCTCCCAGTCTCGATGTATGGCAAACTTTTAGTGCCCTTTTCCTCTCCTAACCGTAGCTGCTGGGGCTGAATTGATTTGTCACGTCAGGAGCTGCTCTCAGTCTGCCCTCAACATATCAAAATGTGCTATAAAACAAAGAAGCAGGCCTGTTTTTTTCTTTGAAAGCACGCAGCATAGTTAGAAACTTAAGGAATAATCAAGAGCCTGGGCCTGCTTAGCTACCGAGGCCAGAGATTAATCTCTTCTGCAGCCACGTCTAGTTTGGAGGAACAGTTAATGAATCGTGGATAATACTGCAGGCTTGGACTGGCTTTCATTAAGCAGGCTGCAGAATCTGTCACAATCATGTGAAATCCATTCTGTGCAGCCATAGTGCTGCTATTCTCCCTCCTCACATGACCAGTGGCACTTTTTTTTCACGCTGACCTGACAGCGATGTTTAAAAATATTGAGATCTTCGCAGCCACAGAGGACGTCCTCTGTGCAGCCAAGGAATGCAAGCCCGCTCTTGTTAATTCTCTGCCTCCACTTCAAAGTGCAGAAATTATAGGGTTTGCAGATGAGGGAGTGAGACACGGACACGCTATAATATTCATGCAGCACCATAATTATGGCAGCATCAACACAAACGAGGGGAGGAAAAAGTTATTGCAAAATGTTTGAGCCAAACGTGGAATGATGTGGCGCTGCAGGATCTCCACATGGAGCTCTGATGGAGTATTTGGTAAACATCATTACAGAGGATGACTGTAGTGTCTGTGTATGCAGGTGTGACTGTACACTTTGGTTTACTTAAATTCCTGGAGTTCGTCTCACTCGTTTAAACTGTACAATACACTTTGGTTAAGTAGAGTCAGAATACCACGCTACATTATTTGGAGTTGCTGCACAGTAAAGTTTTATTATCGTTACTCCACTTGTTTGAATTTTATTAGCACTCACAGCACTTTAGCATTAAGTGTCTTTCCAGTCACCTGTTTTATGCACATGTTCAAATTGCATAGGAATAAAAAAGAAGAGGAGTGGAAGTGCTGGGGACAAAACAAAACAAAAAAAACGTTGAAATATGGGCGTAAAACGGCGGGCGGGTGGGGAAAAGTTGGTGTATCAATAAAAACAAAATTAACCATTGACTAGTCGCTTAGCACACATATCAGTTGGATAATGGCTCTTTATTAGTCATTACAGAGCACTTATTTAAACAATTTTAAGACTTTTTCCTCAATAACATCCTAATTACTGCTTATTGATAGTAAGTACGGAAGTTGTTGAACTGATGGTGTGATCGGAAAAAAACGACCTCAGTCTTTAACTCAAAACTTCAACTCATAAGAGAAGTCTGGCTCATAACTAATTTACTAGTAGAACCAATTAGTTATGAGCTGATAAACTAATAAAGAGCCTATATGCTAATAATATACAGGCTAAGAAGCAACTAGTCAGTGGTTAATATCTGTACCTTGATATAAAGTGTTAGACTGAGGAAATAAATCATGATGTGACTTAAAAGTTTCCATCGAGGAGATGAAAAATGGCGGCAGACAAAAACATCAGATCTTGGATGTATTAAGAAAGATGGAAATAGTGACGCCCCTCAGCCCTGGTGAACACTTAGTCCCAGTGGACATTCTTGGTACCTTTGACAGGACACCTGCGACTGTTTACACGATTAATCAGTACTCTTTGTACCAGCACCGATGAGACGACCATGTTATTGTCAGACTTGCATCTGGATTTATAAAAGACCAACGTAACTGTTTTTCGCCTGTCATCTGTCTGTCATCTACATTTTCCATATTCTTCCTTAAAAAGATGAGGGTATTTTATCGCAGCAGCTTGACTTTATCCTCGTCATTACAATCGATTTTTCAATGTAGGATCGATCCGTGACACCCCCTGATGATGGACGGTGTCCTAGAGCCCAGAAATTATAAAGTGTGTGATAAGAAAAGGAGGAAACAGAAATGCATATGTGCAACAACATGATGGCAAACTTTTTTTTAAGCTCATGTGCTCGGCAAGTACACTCAAGTGAGTGGGCTCCATCTTTGAGTCTGGTACCCGGCTCTTCTAATAAGCCCATTTCCCATATTATTCTCCATTATTTCAGCTTTGACTGTCACTCACAAATTGGCTTAATGGCAGCTGAGTGGTGAATTAATGCTACCAACTCTGGATGCGACCAGCTGGTACTATTCAGATAAAAAGCACTAATGCACATTTTTGGGGCACCTTGCCTCCGGGGGATTCAGTTCCTACCTGCTGCTGTTTTATGAGGGACAGGTGGAGGAGATACGCTGATGTGAACCCAGACTGAGTGAGTTTGGGTGCATTGCTGTCTTTTTGCCATCGGTTAAAGAGACCGTATTCAAGGAGAAGCGGTTTTCTATCCATTGCCCACAGCCCAGAGAGACTACCACCAAGAATTCATGGTTACACAGGTTTGACAAAATGTAGAGAAACCAATGTTTTTCTGTCCTGTTGACTCTCAGATGTCTTCCTATTACCTCTTTAAACTGCTGTATTTTTATGGTTGAATGGTTGGTGGTTGGGGTTGAGGTTAACCATTCAGGAAAAGAGGATTAAGGTCAGAGCTTGAGGTCAGGGACTAAAAATAAATCATCGTCATGTCTTCACTAATAATAAACCACGAGCTGTATGAGCGCGTGCGGCTGCCGATCTCACCTTTAGGGTCATCTCTGACCACCAGCAGACCGTTTCGACACACCACTTTCCCCGTAGTTGCGTCCACAAACACCAGAGATGGGATACTGGTTACCTTGTACTTGTTCCACAGCTTCATCTGTAAAAAAAGAGAAAAAACATGAGAGGAGATGTTAGGAAAGAAATGTGGATGGAAAGAGCGAGTCTTAAATTATGTCTTCGGTGCAGCTACGATACGCTCTCCTGAAACACGACAGCGTAAACGAAACAAACGTCGACTGAACCTCATATATATTTTACAGGACAAACACCCTCTCTGTTGTTTAAAAGACACTCGGGAGACGAGAAGGTAGAATAAAATATACAGCAGTGCAGTCAGCCCTGAGGTGAATTAGCAGAGGGTGAGGAGCACACTGCTGCACTTTAAAGAGGCTGAACTGGAGCAAACTCCTGCTGTCCCTGCTGTGTCATGAATAAGAGCAAAAAGTGGGAATGCAGCTGAAAAAAGGAACATTTTCACTGCAGTAAAGACGAAACTTGAGCCTTGTGAATTATTGCAGCTTCTGGGACAGACGGTTCATACTTTCATAGACATTTATGAGCGCCCACTGGCCTCGAGCGCAATCATAATACCTCCAATATGAAGCGCCGAAACGAATACGACCTCATAAAGTCAAGAGAAGAGGCTTTACGGTCTGAAATTTGTGCATGAAACCGACGCTATTTATAGAGTTCAGCGATCAGTGGAGTCCTTAACATCAAAGGGCAGATCAAGCATTTCACATATCTGAGACTCGCTTTCCATATCAGAGGGAAGAGTCCGACGCCGTGAATAGAAAATAGCCGTGTCTTGTTAAGAGCGGCGTTCGGCACTGTGCAGTGTTGCTGCTTCAGCAAGTACAGAAGAAGAAGAAGAAGAGGAAGAAGAGGAAGAGGAAGAAGAAGAAGAAGAAGAAGGGGATCCCTCGCATGAAATCCCAGAGCAGCTTAGGAAATCCAGACGGGGAAATGAGAAACACCGTCTCTAGAGAGCTACAGTGTAAGAGCGTGTTTCAGCCTCTTGTATTTAACCTATATCCTTCCTGACCCGTACGAGTAGTGCCAAGAAGCAAGAATAAATACTGGATGAATATGCACACGTTACTTATTCTTTATTTCTTTGCACTGCTTGTAGCCTTTAAAACATACAGAACAGACTTCCAAGTGTATTTTTATGGCGTTGGCTGTTGATTTAACCACATTCATCAGTGTCTGTCTGAGCGTTCCTCGCTGGATGTCCATTTCGGTGTATTACAGAGAGAGCAATGTAAACTGAAATTCTCTCTAGGTGTCCACAAACTCGACCAATAAGGTTTAAGTCTGGTTGTCCACAAAACATTTAAGGAGCTTTGCAGAAAAACAGTGTGGCAAAACTGAAAACAAACTTAAATCAGCTTCATACAGCCCTTCTGGCGTAATCAATCAATCTTTCTTGAAGCTCCAAGATCCCAAATTGTTCTGAAAAAGACGTAACTTTTAGTTTAGCGGCTCCAGTGAAGATTTTGGCTTCAAAAAGGGTGTAAATAACATCTTCACAAATCAATTTTATGATCTTGGAGCTTCTGGAGACTTGGATTACAGAGGATGAGCTGACTCTCCATCAGCATGGGGGCGAGTAGACACCGACTGAATATTCATTTCTTTATGTGGACTTATCCTTTACACGGCTTTGCAGGGAATTACATTAAAACAGAAACAGATCGCAAAATAGTCAAGAGGAGAAGAAGTAAAAATAAACACATTTAATACAGTACTATCCAATTTACTACCTGCTGCACCCTGCCAAGCGCTTAAGCACCCATTTAATATAATGATTTGTGCTGTCTGGATGCTGCGGTAGTTGTTCTAACAGCTTGTGTGCCAAATGAAGTGAGCGCTGCTTTTCTCGGGGCTCGGTGCAATAAGCTTGGAGTTGGGTTACTGAAGGTTGATGAAAACCTTTCGCTGCTCTTATTGTGAAAACAGTGACTTCACCGCGGCGGCCGAGCTCACGGATCCTCTGAATGAGAGAGAAGAAAGCTCGCACTGTGTGTGTTTTACGCACACTGTCACCGCGCGTCTCTTCTTTCCACGAGCTGCACACACGTTGCACTCGCCAGAGGTCGACCGCAGGCCCTCTCGGACAGCGGAGGGCAGACGGTCTGTCCCGGGGACAAGACGACCCGGAGCCTCCCGACAATGTTGGTCTGGAAGTTCGTCAAAAGCAAAACTTTCAGCGTCTGCCACAGTCAACAGTTTTACCACACGTTCCATGCTGCTCTGGAAACTCAATCTCGGCTCACAAATTGACGGGGTCAGGGGCATTAACTGTGACTGTCTCCGAGAGCTAACGCGCCTGACACCGTTTCAATCGGCTGCCTGCTGTCGCCCCGGCTGATGATGTGAGATTGAGAGCGGGATTTAGGTGAGAGGGTGTGTGAGAGGGACACGAGGGAACCAGAGAAAAAAGCAGAGCGATAGGGTGATTGGTTCTGCACTAGCTCTGAAGTGTCGAGAAATGTATTGCGTGTCGAGGCTCCACACTGAGGTACGTGACAGCGTAATGTGATTTAGAACAGTCAGGCGCTCAGAGAGACAAATAACATGTGAAACTTAAAACATCTGCTTTCCCACTAGGTCCCTGTTTGAAGCCAACGCTCTCTTAAAAAGGTGCGATATGTAAGAATTTTAGCTTAAAGCATAAAAAAATAATTTAAATTATCAACAGAGTGTGAAGAAATAACAGTTCTGACTTTATGACGTCTATATATCGTCTTAGAAAGATATCCACTGAAGTTAGCATGCTATCCAGCTAGCACTGACCAGTCCCAAGCTCCTGTGGTGGACTCTCTCCCCCCCAACTGCTATGGTCGGCATGCTAACATGCTCATTATGACAATGCTTGCAGGGTGAACAGGGCTGCAACTATCAATAGATTCCTTATCAGTTAATCTGTTGATCATTTTGTCCAAAATCTCAATTATTTTCATCATTATTTCAATTGATTTTATCCAAAGAAACAACTTAAAATAGCTTCTTTTGTCCAGACAACAGCCCGAAACCAAAGAATCCTCATTTATCATCATAAATGACAAATAAATCTTTAAATCTAAGAGACTAGACGTAGCATATGTTTGAAATTTTGCTTGAACATGACTGAAATGATTCATCGATTATCAAAATAGCTGGCAATCGACTAATCAATCAGTCAACCAATCGTTGCAGCTGTAACAGTGATCAAATGTGTGCCGTGTTTGTCACTCAGCTTAGCATTTTTGCACGCTAACATTCGCTTATTAGCACACAAAACACAGCTGAGGCTGATGGTAATACATTGTGCAGGCTGTTGGTCATAAAAAGTATTGAAACATGACGATAGCGTGGCTAAAAATACAACCCACCCAGACTATTACCACACTAATGCACATCCTCTAAGATCACGTGAAGGGATACTTATTTTAAGAGTAGTGGAAGGTGGCTGTGAACCAGATCGTCGTTTCACTGCTCTCATGCTGCAGCATCAAGAGAGCAGCTGAGAGATTTGTGTAGCAACCTAAGAGGCAGAACCAATTCCTCCTCTTTGTCTTGCCACTAATTTACTGCATCCTTGAATCATGTCTGCCTGGTGATTTGGCTGCAGATCAGAGTAGCTCAGTATGCTAAATCCTCCGAGGGGTTCAGATCTGCCTTTAGAATGAAAGGGCTGTTATGATTTCGGGGGGGACGACTGACCTTGTAACTACAAAAGCAACATGTCCTGGAGTCTGTCGCGCACAAACACAAAACAAATTCAACACCTTGAAAAGACGAGAATTCATCGAGCAGGGGAGGAGTGGAAACGCTGAGTTTTCATTGTCATCCACTTCTGAATCCTAAATCTTCCTTCGAGACAACAGCTCAACACTCGTCCCTCTGCTGTCCTCCTCCTGAATACAAGACATGAGGATCGCTGCCTCATCCACTACCCCCCCAAAAACACTGTTTCACTGTCGAGAGCCACAGGCTGTCGATACTATCTGAGGCAATAAATACAGCGTGTGACATGATATGTTGTACCAGAAAACACGCATAAATCATCCTGTCAGATCTGCCCTCTTCATCTGGCTTTGTGGAAGAGGTGTTGAGGATATTTTTGTCAGTTTTATGAGTCCGAACATGACTCATTTTATTAAAGTGTTTCTTACGTGCTGCTGGATGTAAGCTGAGAATATTAAAAGGAAGAGTCTGGGGAAATATTTGCTTTCATGCGGAGAGTTACATGAGAATTGATACCACTAACAGCTAGCAGCTGGTTAGCTTAGCCTACAGCTAGCAAAACCCAAACAGGAAATATTCAGGCACAGTCAACCCAGCAGAACCACAACGTGTTATTGTTACACTTTGGTTTTTGTACGATTTATACAAACAAGATACAACGCTGGTACACCAGTTACCTTTGGACAAAGCCAGGTTAGCTTAGCTTAGCTGTTCCCAGTCTTTATGCTAAGCTAACCTAAACCAACTCCCTGCCTGCAGTAGCTTCATATTCATTATAGAGAGGTATTTCCCAAAATTTTCTGCAGATTAACCACCAATCACCAAACAGTCATTAGTTGCAGCCACAACTGCTCTCTGTGCTGATTTGTGTTGAAGAAAATACAAAAAAAGCCTCCCCGGCAGAGCAGTCGGGTGCTAATTAGCATGCAAACTGCTTGCAGACTGTATTCACTGCATCTAGATTGCATGTGGCCGGTCCCAGCTTCCTCCAAGGGCGCCTCTATTCATTACCGATATCAACAGAGTGTGTAACCATATAGCCGGGCAGTATGCTCGGATATATAGTTACACACCGCTTTAAAGGATGCTGCTAACCCCCCGTAGAGAGCTCGCCAACTGTTAAGGCTCGAGGGAGAGCTGGAAATCCATACTAACAATCCATTTACTCTCTTGGACATGCAGACATTATCCTCACACTGCGCCCGGTGCTCATCATGCTAATTGGATCACGCATGGCTGCGGATCCATAATCCAGAAGACGAGCAAATCAGCCCGCTGTGGGTCCAGAGCAGATCAGTGTGCAACGGACATACCGGGGCTGAGCATCTTATCGCCACACTGATGAAAGAAAACGCAGATTATTTCTAGATGTGGCTAAATTTGTATGACAGGGATCAATGCTGGGGTTTATTTCCTACCCACTCTAAACTGCAGGGGAGCCAAAAAAAAAAAAAAAAAAAAGGAAGGGGGACAAACCTCCTCCAGAGAAATCCACATTTCCATGTTAACTGTCATGCATGGCGTTTCACTTTCATGCCTCTTTGCTCTGTTGCACTTTATGGCAACACTCTGCTCTTTAAGAGGAGGCTAGTTTACGCTGAGAACCCCCAAAAGATTTGAGGGCTTAGCGTTACACATCTGTACACATCTGCTTCAGTTTCGACCCGGTCCAACCCCCCTTTGCAGTTAAACTCGGCCTCTGTCGCTAACCGTCGGGCCTCTGCAGCGGCTCTGCTGCGTTGAGAGAACTGGAGTGGAAGAAATTTCATCACTCAACGTGCCCAATTCACCTCATCATTGTTCCAGCTCCCATCTCCTCACAGATCTGCTTTCACTGGGCCGGTCAGGCCCGAGGCATCTGCCAAAACGCTCCCATCGCTGCTTCATTACAACAGCGCCACTACAAAGGAAAGTCAGCCCTTTACAACAGAGGAGATGAGAGGTATCCTGCTGTGATGCTGATAGCAGCACAGCCCTTTATCTTTGAGCACTATATCAGGGACAAATGGTGATAATCCAGCAGATATCTTGAAAACAAAAGGGCTGAAATGTTCATGTTATTCATCCCAACAACTTGCTGTATTCATTATTTATAACTGCACATAGTAGATTTGTGGAATTTAATTTAACCTACTCAGGAATTCATGAACTCATTTATTATCAGGCAGTAACGCTCCTCATATAATCTTTTTTTATTCATGTCAAGGGGAATTTTTCAGCAGTTTTACAGCACAAGCTGGGGAATTGTGCTCCACTTCATCCAGAGAGGACAGAGAGGAAACTATGTCCCAGCTTGATTTGATTTAAATCTTGATATGCGGGGGAGTTTTCCAAAATAAAATGAAAAAAAAAAAAAGGTTTTCGACATTGCTCTCCAGCACAGATCGATGGTTTTGTGTGAAAGCCATTTGTTAGAAGATGGGAGGTTGTCAGTCTGATGGACTGACCGGCCCCCCTGAAGACATGTTCAACAAAGGCATTTGTCTTTTATTAGGACTTTTTTATTGAGAGTGCCTCCAGGCGGTGTGATCTCTGACCGTAAAGATTTACTGTAGTGGCGTCAGGGAGAGCAGGCTGGACTGGAGACCTGGTTTGCCTCTTGGCAGGCTCCAACACAAGCCGGGGTCACCTGTGCAACACGGATTCAAACTAACATGCCAGCCCATTCACCAGGATATTAAGTTTCTGCAAACCACGGATACGTCCGAGGTCGACATCTGTACCAAACGTTGCATATTACGTACACATTACATGCTTATTAGCCGTTCGAGCCACACCACTGGAGATTTTTGAGGACACCTGGGGACATTTGCTGCCGTTTCTGTCGTTTCTAAATCGGGTGTTGTCTTCACGAGACCTGCAGACATTTCCAGTCGTTTTCATGGCGACCAGAACTGGCTATTTTTCACAGGAAGTTGGACACAAAACAGGTATTTTAAGCCAAACCACAATGCTTCCTCACCCTAACCAAAGGGTTTTTTGTGTATAAACCTTATCAGAGCAGAGTAAAACAATGACAAACAAAGTTGCAACATCAGGAAATCTCCAGGTTTAGCTCATCTGTGGTTTTTGCCTCAGCTGACGTTTATTCAGGCGATTGTGTTGAACGTGCCGGTGCACAGCAGCATCGACAGTTCGTTCGTCATGTGTCGGGCAGCTTTCAGGTTAAAATGAAAAAAAACCAAAAACATTCTGCATTTTCTTCTCAGTCTTGGGTCGAAGACAGATGAGAAACAAAACTTCTCCTGAACACGCTGCTGTAACTCCCTTCTGGCAGGGCCCCTGCAGCCAGTTTAGACTTACATTCCTCCACGCTGCACCCCACCTCTGCTCAATCTGCTCCCGAGGCTCTCAGCAACTGCCTGTATCCACTTCAAAACCCTGTTGCTGCTCTTCATGGCTACAAAGGGAGCCCACACCCACCCACCCACCTACCTCTTACCCATACTTCAGCCAACACCACGCAGGCTAGTGTGTGTGCGTTACTTAGCGCTTCCATCTGTGCCGCTCTGACCCGACTATCGCTTTACCCCGGTCAAGAGTCTTCACCGCCTCGGCTCCCCCGGTGGTGAAATACACATCTCAAAGACTGTGACAGCTGCAGAGTCGCTGCCCTTTCTCTGCACTAGACTGATGACCTATCTCTTAATACGCTTCATTTCCATCTCGTTTTTTTGCACGTGCAAGACGTTTTGCCACCTCAGAACTACGCTTTCATCTTCAGGTGCTTTACCGTCACCTGATTTTTTTCCCTCGAGTGTTGTCTATATTCCCAAAATACAAAAAAGTACAGGCCCTTCACTCCAAACCTCCCAGCTCCACACTGTGCTTATTACAGGAGGCTCATCTTGCACTAGCGCGTCCATTGTGATGTGGCAAATGCACTTTCCCACCGAAAAATCGTCGAGCCGAGAGGGAACACAGCGGGCTTCGCGCCATCCCGAGCCTCCTCGATGCAAAAACGTCGCCGCTATCTCCTGTATTTTTTATTAATCCTAAAAACATTCTCCATCCGAGCCCATTTTTTCGGTGGTGGATGCTCCAGAACGCAGGCGAAGGCGGGGAAGGGGGGGGGAGAGAGACGCCGGCTAAATTGCTTTTTCGATAAAGGCCCCCCGTTGCCGCGGCAACCGCACCCCTCCCACACACACACACACACACACACACAAAGTCAGGACATGTCACAGAGTGCCAGACACATTGTGGGCTCTTAGTTAATAATTCAGTGATAAATTAACGGTTTTGTGAGGAAAACAGGTGCCAGAATGTCAGAGGGCTTAGGGTAAATAACCCAGAGGAAGAGAAAAAACGGGGGAGAAAGAGAGGAAGAGGGAGGTGGGTGGGTGTTTCCCCCTCTGCTAGCCTTGTGTGGAGGCACAAAAGCGACCCCCTGAATACAGCCTCTAAATCCAAACTTGGACCCTGTATGGCGAGAACTTTTTATGTAGTGAAGACCGCGGTATAAAAAAAAAAAGCAGGGAGGGGGATTGTAAAGGAGTAAAAAAGCCAGGGCTCAATAGGTATCTGCAGCATTGTCTCTCCACAGGCGTGGGCTGCCCTTGAGGCCTACATTCGGCAGAGGCCAAAAGGTCAGGACGGCAGGGGGTTGCATTCTTCACTCCCAGCGGTGTTTGGACCGGTCCGCCTGCCTCCCTAACCCCCTGATGGCCTTTACTGTTCCTCCATTTCTCTCTCCGGCGATCCCTCTTCCTTTATGATACATTACAAAAGAGCAAAGTGTAAACCTATTTCACACACACAGACACACACACACACACAAGAGGCCATACCCACACTAGCGTGGAAAAAATGTAAATTGCATCCTTTTCTCTCCGCTTCAGCCTCCCGTCCACGCTAACACTGACATTTTCAACCACACGAATGCATCTTTTTGAAAAACACCCTCCGTCCGAGGAGAATAAAATTAAAAACAGCAGCGCTCTAGACGTTGATGTCTGGTTATCATGTGATTTGAGGCATCTGCTTGTCCTGTGATGCATTTTTTAAGAAGGCTGATTTGCTGCCACGCTCCCTTCACATGCTATATTTTTGTAAATAATGGTGGAGATGGGATGAAACTGCAGGCTTGTGCCAAATAATCACCAGACAATGTTTTTAATTAACCTTTAAAACCTGAAATAAAATGAAGCCTAAAAAAAAACCACTGCTTTGTTCTTGTATTGCAGTGTAGAGGCAGAGCTAATTAGTAAAAGCATCACATGAATGATGGGGAACAGTGAAAGATAAGATACTTTACAATAACAACACCAAAGATAAGCTAATACAGTGTGATTACCGTTGATTTTGTTACCACTAGGCTATTACTGAAAACAGTATACTGCTGCAATGGGCATTTTGTTTTGTGTGTTTTCTTTTATACATAACTTGTAAACTAGCTGACACTAGTTGGCTAATGTAATACTAGCTAATCCTTAATGCTAGGCTAACTCTGTCGGGCGGGGTTAGATACTATAACCAGTTAGTCAGACATGCTAACGTTTACGCATACATACGCAGTGGAGTGGCCTTGTGTAGTTACCCTAGCGCTGGGTTAGCCGGGTTAGCCTAGTTAGCTGGCTTCTTAGTCAACTAGCAAGACATGCTAAAGCTTTACGCATACATAGTGGTGGATGGACTTTAGATAACGTCTAACCCACACATTTCAGTTAGCTAATAAAATACTGACTGTAACACAGTTAGCTGGGTCAGGATTAGGCTACAATAGTTCACCAATTAGCCAGACACGCTAACATTTGCTCATACATACTAAACAGTGGACGGTTTTTGTTTTCACACAACTTCTAAGCTAACAAAATCCAGTTAGCTGATAGCTGCAGTGAATAGCTAGGTTACCTGGGCTATTACATTAAGCTAGTTAGCCATACAAGCTAACATTTACACACCCAGAATTAGTCTTTCTGATAGCGACTTTCAGAAAAGAGTGAAATGAAATGTAAAGTAGATCTCTTACACAAACAGTCACTTGTTATGTTTGTCATGATGACCTTATTCAGGTGAGTCTCTGCAGGTAAATCATTAAAATCTGCTGCATGTACAAGTCAAAGTCAGCAGTAATGATTTACCCCAACGCTTTTCCCAGGACGACATTGTGTCATGATTTCTCAGTTATGTTGTAACTCACACCTTCAACCATCAGCCTGCATTTCATCAAGTCGAGGCCTGCAGGATCTGACAGATAGAGACGATATCTGGGCCGGTTCTGGCTCTGGACCAGCTGGACCGGCTCTATCAGTTACCTCCGCGTGACCCTCGGAGACTGGCATCGTACTCTCACCGGTGATCGGCCAACTCATGACCTGGAAAGCCCGGTGCATTTTTTTGCAAGTTATTTTTCACAATGTAGCGCCAAAAGTTAATACAACACACACACTCTCTCTCAACTATAATCTAATACAATACGGGATGATTGTGGTCAGAAAACCACTTTGTACAGCCTCATTAAGTCTGTGCACTTGGGGGAGAAATCTCAGGCCATTACGTATTAATATCGAGACAAAACACACATTAGAATAAGCCTTTCAGCGCAACGGGATTTTTTACGCACATGCCTTTTACACTTACTGCTCAATTAGCGCCACTCTGCAAACAGACCCGCAGCACCCTGCGCATTAATTCTTCCCATAAGCCTACACGTTACTCTTTCTCTGGTTCCCCTCCCTGGTTTCCTGGAGCGCCGGCGGACGAGGGAGGGGGAGGTTGGTTGGGTGTCAGGTTTAGACAGCTTCCCTGGTGCGACCTCTGTTTGACCTCACATTCAACTCCCACCGCTCCTCCTCCTCCTCGTGCTGGAGCCCTGGGAAGTCTTCACGGAGCCGCAGCTCAATCCCTGATCCCCATCACAACACAACACATTAATATTTATGGAAATTTGAAGGGAACATGTCAGACACATTATCAGCGTTTTGTGGATAATCAGGGCAGCGCTGGATTCTACGTACGACGATCAAGCCGACAGATCTCTAACATTTAGGTGGCTCCATTATGGGCCGATCTCTTCGTGAGAAAATAAACCGCACGCATGCAATTTCCAGTATGAAACTGATTTATAATGGCATTCAAATGGTGACTGTATCACTGCATCCTGGCATCGCTTAAGAAGAAGCGAACCAGACGACTGCCGACGCACACAAAACACAGACTACATGTCAAACAAAGGCGCCTTTAGACTGTCACACTGTGCGAGACTGATCTAATAAAGTCTCGGGGCTCATGCTTTGAATATGAAGCAATTCAATGAATGAGATTTGACTGTAGTGCTGGCATCATCTTCGCTTTTCAAAACCCTCAAGACAGTGAGAGGAGCAGATTGAGAAAGTGGCTGCAGGAAAACAAAAAGACAAAAAGAGGGATGTATTTGTATTAGAGCTCGCCTAGGATGTCGTTTGGTCGATATTAGCCTGCCATAGATCGACGTACATGTTGTCGATATCAACTGATATGCAAACTTTACTGTTTCAGTTCACTGATGTCATTAAAAAAGGTGCATATGTAAGAATTGGTCACCTGTCAAGTTTATTGGCTACTCAAACCAAATAGGGAGGCCGCATATCACAAAGGGTAACCGCTAACTGCTGCTAACTGCGGCTGCAATTAGTAAGTTTACATTTTAGACGCCTTTGTCCAAAGTGACTTACAGTAATTCATACATTCATACACTGATGGCGGTGGCTGCCATGCAAGGTGCCGACCAACACATCAAGAGCAGTTCGGGGTTCAGTATCGAGCCCAAGGACACTTCGACATGCAGACCAGGGGAATCGAACCAGCAGCCTTCCAATAACAAGATGCTGGCTCTTCCCCTGAGCCACAGCCGCCTTTTTACTCCCCTGTATCTGTCGGATTCATAGAAAATGAAAATAATAATGAGTTGCAGCTCTGCGGGGGTTTAATGTTGATTGTTTGGTTTGTAACTGAGAGTCGTTGCAGCAGTTTAAAGTAGGATTTTGGTCCTAAATCACACAGTCGCATTTCTGACGCAGCCTCTCTGAGGTTCAGACTTCAGTGGAAGTGTCTCACAGTAACGATCTAAGAGCGTCATCCGAGGATTTCATCATGTTTCTCTCATAACGCCACTGAGGGATTTTACTGTCAACCTAAAAAAAAATCTGGATAGTCCATTTAGATCTGGAATTATAGTTCTGAACACATCCAATAAAGCAACAATATACACAATAAGTGCCTTGATGTTGAAACACTGTGTGCTTGGCAGCGCGAGTGTATATTTTCAGTCCAATCTTACCCTCCACAGGCAGCGAGGAGCCTCGTAAATCACAATGACACCCTGCGTCTGGTCTGCCTCGTAAAACAACAGACTTCTGACAGAGGTAGCACTCAGCATGTGAACAGACACACAAACAAACACGTATAGATGCTATATATAGACGTGAGCCTCACAACATCCTGGAAAACAGAGTCCAACTTCTCACAAATCTACCTTCTGCTCCACAACGTTCTCCATTCTTACTCTCTCTGTCCATTACCTGAGCTACAGTGACATTTGGATATGTGGTGACACTTTATATCCGTCCATTAGCCCGTTTCCTCCTCTAGTCTTACGCTCATTAAAAGTCACATCTGTTCGGCTGGCCCCCGTGCATTTTATAGCCGAGCTGTACATCTGGACCCCTCTCGTATCTCCTCTCCCCTTACACTCCACGCACGCCTTTTTCCTCGGCTTATCCCACCCCCCCGCCGCCCTATCCGCTCCCTCTCCAACTGAATCAGCCCATATCGGCCAGTTGAAGATGCTCTTGGGTGCAGATTTAATTTCATCCAGATTAAAATGTGGCAGAAAAACATCATACAAATCAAATATCCGCCAAGTCTGGGCCGCATGTCTGGGAAAAACCTTGAACGCAGGCACACACAGTAAAACATACCCGTTTATGTTGCGTTATCAATGAAATACCACTTAATTATGGTCTGTAATTAATGCAGGTGAACGTTTAAAAAAGGTCCTTATGTTTTATCTCGACTCCTACAATTTAATTGGGACATGGGGGATAGTGTTTCACTGCGTTTACATCAACGACAGAGTGTCTTACAAAGCAGGATGAAGAAAAAAAACAGTAGATATAAAGGAAACAAAGACGGTGGAAATAAAAATTCAACTGCAAGGAGACAGACAGCAATAAAACACAGAACATAAAAAGGACATTGTAAAAAATGCTTCCCTGTACAGCTGAGACGCTACTGATCTGGCCTCAGACCTCCAGAGCCTCGACAGCAAAAGACCAGGTCACCTTTTGTTACGAGTCCTCGGTACAACCTGTAGCGCTCTGCCAGAAGACCCGAGGCTACGCTCCCCCCCTCGTAAGTAGTTTAAAAACAGGTCTGATGTGTAGCTGGGAGCCAAACCCCTGCTGAGCCTCAAAATAAACATCCATCAATTTTCTAGATACTTAAGGGGTCAGGATCTGTGGTGGCAGCACAGCAAGTGAAGTGTTTTTTTTTCTTCTCCTTCTTACAACTTCCTCCAGTTTCTCTTGGGAGATCTCCAACAGCTCCCAGTACTGATGAGAGGCTGGAGGGACGGGGGGCGTCTGAACCACCTCGGCTGGCAGCGTCATGTCTCCTCCCTGATGCAAGTTTCAGGCATGAGTGTGACATCAAAAGGTATCAATAAGCTCGGAGGCATATTGTACGATTCCCGTGGATTGGTCCTCAACGATTCTGGTTCTCAAATATCATCCCTATTTGTCCCCTGAGCTCCAGGTACCGGTCGGAGCATCAAAACCCAGCTCTCTCTTTTGGCTTTAAAAAGGTTCTGTCGCTGGTTTAACCTCTAAACTACAAACTGTAGAGCTGCAACTCATTATTATTCTCATTTTCTATTAATCTGCTGATTATTTTCTCAATCAATTCATCGTTTAGTCTATAAATTGTCAGAAAATGGTGAAAAACTAAAACCAGATCTACAGATTTCATGTTTTCTCGACCAACTGTCTTAAATCCAAAGACAATCTTTTCCGATATGAATTTCTCTCAATGGACTCGATCAACAGCTGCACTGACACTGTCAATTTCAAAAAGTAAACCAGATGCGCAATATTTAGGTTTGTTCCTGTCTTTCCAGAAGCCATTTTCCAAAGTCTACTTTGTCGGGGCCGTCAAAGACTCAAACCTGAGCCGAAAAACTGTGTTCAATCTCCCCTCTGGGTCCATTAAATGGTTCCTCTTCTAGATCTTCTCCAGCTGATCGGCCTGTAGATTATATGTGACATGATCACAAACTCCAGATCAGCTCCCAAATTTTCTTGTTGTGTTTTATCAACTACTGCGTCCAACAGCAAGAAACTGGGTCGAAGGTTCAACAACGTAAAAAACCCCAGATTGTCTCTGAACAGAAGGTTTTCCAAACAGTCTCTAGCCACAGCTAAATTACTATAAACAACATACGTAATGTGAGAAAACGAAGATGATGAAGTGTTTATCTTGATGGATTACGTATCTCAAACAAGTGTCATGTCTCTACGGGCCCATTTTCAGTGAAATCTCACGGTGTGCTGATTTGGAGAACGGTTAGCGGGAAAGTAAAACATTACATTTGTAGCTAATTGGCTAAAACCACCAGTGTAGCTTTGAATTTCAATCACGGCATCAGAATAACGAGTAACAAATCGTATAATGGCTCACAAAACAACATATGCATCGTGCTGCCTGTCCTACATGATTAATCTGAAACCTCACACGAGCACCGCTGAGTCCTCGACTGTTGGACGCTGCTGAACTGTGACGTGAGGGTTTTATAAACGTAAACAAACATCGGAGAGGCAGAACGAGCAGCAAGAGACCCGATGAAAGACGGCTTGAACAGACGGGCGGACAGAGGAGGGCGAGAGACATGAGTGTCAATTTTCAGGGTCACATCCCCCCTCAGAGAGCTGATCTTCAAGGCAAAGCTGAGGTTCAAAGGTCAAGCCTTTAATAGCCCCGCTGAAACAGCAACGGCCTTCAAGTCATCCGTTCGCACCTAACCTCCGTGCAACCCCTGATCCTCCCTGACACCGACGTCTCAGCTTTTAAACTAAAAAAGAAAAAAAAACCCTCCCTCTGCTTTTGCTGGGATTTGTCTCGTACACACCTGTGAAGACTCTCAGAAGGAAACGCAGCCAAGAATGAAAGCTACAGCTTTCCCCCCCCCCCCTCCTTGATTCGCTGAGATAAAGCGAGCCGTCCAGCGTCTGCACTTGAAGCTTCCCCCCGCATCAAAAACACCGAGCGGCATTAGAGGAGAGAGTGTGGGCTCGGCGGTGTGTTTGTAATTCAGCTCCACAAGCCTGACAGACGAATCTGAGGCCTCCCACGGATGCAGGCAGAGGTCACCGGCACTCGCTAAGCCTCGGTTTCCTACAGATTCTTCTGATATCTTATTTCAGCAGTTCAGGGGCGACGTTATGTAATCCTCAACACATCTCCTTTATTCATTTTTACAGTTTAAGTCTGGAAAATGCTTGAACCACCGGCAATTAAAATCCTGTATCAGCGTGATGCCGTTTGCTCGAAAGCAAAAGGACAACGAGAAGGAAGTAATAACCCCGACGTGGATTTAATTCAGCAAACGGTCGGGAAGCGTCTTCGACTGACGAGCCGACAGGACTGTTTCTGATTCCTCGTTTAAAATCATTTGAAATCCAGCAGCTTGTTGCACCAGAGTTCAGAAACCTGGCCGAGTCTGAACACAGTGTGGGAGTCAAGTTATAAATCACTCACAGCAGCAGACAAGGTCGTTCTTCATGAAGCGTTGTCATGGAGGAGATGGTGAGAAACAAAGTAATGATCAAGCTGGAGGACATGTTTTGTAAAAGGCTGCATGATATACTGCGCTGTACAGTGATAATTCATGCTGCATTCACTTGTAATGGGAATTGCTGATGGTGCCACTTTGGAAAACCGATAGTCCGACATTCACACCGACTTCACGCCGTGTTTAGTCAGCTGTGTGGAGACGGGAGAGGAGTGTTTGAACTTCTCTCCCCACGTTCTCTTATTTCATTATTATTTGTAGACATTTTCATGTGAACAACATTATTAATGTCTTCCAGATGAGACGGCCTGTAAATCTGCTCCTTCATCTCCACATGTCCCGTCAGCCCCGTCTCTCTGTGACGGACAGATTTTCCCTCTGCTGTCCAGCGTGGCTGCTCGGAGCAGCTATTAACACTTCATTGTAGTATCAGTTGGTTTTTGAGTCTCAAATACTGACGCTGCAGATTGTAGGCAGGGGAACGAGACTCAAAAATCAACCATCTTACAAAAAGGAGCTCGAATCTGCAGATTAACAGAGTCATCGTTTACGCTATAAAATGTCTAAAAAGAGCCCAAAGTGACGTCCAACCAACATTCACTTACTATCATAACATTTAAGAAGGTGGAACCAGTAAATATTTGACATTTTTGCTTGAAACTTCCTTCGACCAACAATCAAATATGTGACGATACTTCGCAATTTATTCAAATATCCTGAAACGTGTCTTCTCTCGTGTCTATGCAGTTGAAAATTAGCCAGGATGGCTAAACTAGCACATGTACAGGAATGTTAACAATGTGCAACGTCCCTGTAACTCTGAACTGTGTAATTAAAAAAGAAAAAATGATGATCAATGTTCAGCTCTAAACGCAGCCTCTCACGAGCCAGTCGTAGCTCTCTCTGCAATCAACACCGGAGCTTCTGATCACACGTTTGTCAGCTGCTGCCAAAAGCAGCTGTTTTAAATATATATCAGGTTCTAATTAAAACTGATTTCTGAGCAGTTCATAGATATTATCAATGACTGCAGCTCTGCGAAGACATGATTACCTTTGGTTGAGATGTCGAGACCTTCTTTTTTATAATTACCGTCCATCTCCAGTGTTTTAAACATTTGTGAAGCAGATCTTGGGATCTGTAAATCAGGTTTAACATTTAGAAAAGAGGGTAAAACATGGTGCAGCTTTGTGTTTTCAAGATCAGTTCATTCCTTTATAGAAAGAGCGACAAAGGGGCGGCAAACTTGAGCTGGAACGACGGATCTTTATCTGTGTGTTCGTGGTTAAAAGCTCTTTGGAAAGCACGCAAATAAATCCAGGACTGAAAATTAATAACAGGACTCTGCTTCCATACTATATGTTTCAGACCATTAGCTCGGGGGACCTTTGTGAGTAGAAAATGGGAGTCTGGTTCAAAGTGTGGGGAAGGGATGTCCTTTAGTGCCTGGACTTCCTCCAACAGTTCACTGGACTCAGCTACAGGAAACCTGCACATAACTGGAGCCAGAACAAACTGTAAGAGGTGGAAGAAGAGGATGAACCACGAATGACTCTCCTGAGCCGCTTGTATAAGAAACAAAAACTGCTTTTTAAACAATTCAGTAAGCGCCTTACGTCAGGAAACACGATTAAACCACATTTCCTAAGAGCATAAAAAGAAAGATAAAGCAACAATGACGTCCTCCTAACGAGAAGACCCTGAATGCATCATTGCCACATACTGGTTTTGAAAAGCCGTCCAGGGAAATGTGATTAATGTTTTCCACAAACTCAGGAGGAGGGAGTCCCGGGAGATTTTAGACACAGAGACAGAAAGAGAGTTGCACTTTTCAAAGTATTCGAGTTCAGTAATAGGCTAGCATTAAACTGACGAGTCCATTGCCAAAGAAAGGGAGGCCCTCCCATTAATATGAGTCATGGAAGACCACAAGCAGTGGTCATAAAAACGCAACAGCCAAGGGCAAATTAAACGGCAACACAAGAAAAAAAAAAAAAAAGGAATTAAACGGTTTTCCGTGCAATCAGGGGAAAAAAGACAATCACCAGCTTATTTTATCGTCTTCATTAGACCAGATGTTCCAACGTCATCCCCGATCCTGACAGCTCGTGTTGACCTCCGAGTGCAGACAAAGAGGACACACATGGGTGAGGTGCAGCTCTGCCTGCGTCTGTGGCAGCCAGGAATGTGCTGTGGGTTTACTGGGTTTATAAATAACCGTCAGAAACAGGCAGACACAAAAGGCGCTGCTGTTCTGAGCCGGACCACTCTCACATAGCACCCTCTCCACCCTCCAGGTTACTACCAGCGTCTCA
Organism: Pagrus pagrus; assembly: GCF_965226575.1. Classification (NCBI taxonomy): domain Eukaryota; kingdom Metazoa; phylum Chordata; class Actinopteri; order Spariformes; family Sparidae; genus Pagrus; species Pagrus pagrus. The sequence goes on from NC_140188.1 coordinate 9,699,449, forward strand.
CCGGAGCAGTTAGCACCAGTGCACGACCCACCCAGCCTGCCTGCCTGCCTGCCTGCTGCCTGCCTGCATGTGTGTATCCCTGCAGCTCCTGCATCACCAGACAAGAATAGTGAAAGCAGCCTTTAAGGGCAGACAAGGTGGTAGTGTGTGTGTGTGTGTGTGGGTTAACCTGGGTGTTATTTCACACAATTTATTATTTAAAAGTTGATGTTGTATTTGCATCTTATAATTTTATGAACTGTGATTGTTTAAGTGAGTTTAGTCAAGTTTGTATTTTGTACCGGGTGGCAGGCGCAACCATTTATCCAATACTTTAGGAGATTTTTAACCCTTTATCTATTAGCTTATTTTAGCTAACTTCAATTGTCAAGGCAATGCTTTAAGCTAACTAAGGACGTTAGCCTACTTTCATCCATCTTTTTTTCATCATTTTCAATACTTTAAGATAACTATTTGAATTATTCCTAACTCATCTATCATCATATCTACACTAATTTAGTTATTCTGATGCATTAAGCTAACTAAAGGACATTAAGGACGTAAACCATTTATTTATTAGCTTATTTTAGCTAACTTCAATTGTCAAGCCGATGCTTTAAGCTAACTAAGGACGTTAGTCTTTAGCCATTAATCCATTGATTTATGCTAACTTGGTCTATAAGATTATTCCTTTGTTCCTTTTACAACCATTTTCAATACTTAAGCTAACTATTTCAACTGTATTATCCCTAGCTATCGAGGCCCATTTTAACCATTAATCTATAATCTTGCTGCTTTTAGCTTGCTACGGTTAGCTAAACTATAGTCAGGTCAGTGTGAGCGGGGAGGTTTAGTTTATTGCATTCATTTTGTCAAGGACCAAGCAACAAAAATATTAATTTCATATTAACATGAAAAAATATATATTGTAGCTTAACATTACAAAATTTAAGTACAAGCCAATTTCCATCTGCAGTGACAGTCTCTCAGCAGGTAAAAGCTTGCTAACTTTTTCATGCACTTTCAATTGCAACATGTTGTGTGCAGGTCTGAGTGTTTTTTCTTATGTAATTGTAATTTATACATATTTTTTCAGTTTTGTTGAGTTCCTCCACCATCTTTCCATGCACCTGCAGAAACACCCCCTGGGGGTAACAGAGCGATACAGCCCACCTGACTGGGACCAAACTGACAACAGACAACACATCGGCTCAAACAGCAATAAGGTAGCTTCAGAAATAATGAGACAATGTGGCTGTAAGGATGAGGCTGCGTAGCATAATGGCATGAAAAGTGGCAGGCAGTCTTTTTTTGAAAAGCAGTGAGTGTTTCTGTGCAAAAAAAAACTATTGGCTGTGCCAGAGCTGATAGGAACAGATTATGACGAGAATCAATCCGTGCTGCCACATTACAGCCTTCATCCCTTTTTCTCCCGGTTGCTGGGGAGCAGGAGCCTGCTGCTGTCTGCGCCTGGAGCTCGACCAAGATAGAAATCAGCCTGGTTTTTATCTCTCAGTCCTCTCGTCACCTTTCCAGTCCTCCCCTCTCTCCATCCTCCACCCTTTTCTCTCTTTTTTTTTTTTAAAATGAAGGACAGTAATGGTATGCATTGAGGTCGTCTGAGAGGCGGGGAATGAGGGAGGAGGGGGTGAAAAGGTGATAGGCTGCACAATAGCCAGTCACACCGCATTTTAAATGCTTTTCTCCGACACACAGTAGAAATGGAAAGTGAGGAGTGCTTGGACAATATGTCCTTATGTATGTCCTGTTCTACGCGCTGTGGAAAATTGGATTGTGATGCCGATTTCTACTCTCCCCAGTGTTATTTGTCAGTGACACATTTTTCTCTCAAAAAACACCACAAAGAAAATACATCATCCGAACCAGCTCTATTTTCCCTGGCCAGGAAGCAAGGTTCCTCTCCTTATAGGGCGCTTACCACAGAGATGAGGGAAAACAACGGGAGACTGAAATTAAATGTGTCTGCGTCAAATTTATCATGTCTGTTAACACCTCCATCCAACTCGGTCGCTCCGAAACACTCAAACTATCCATTTCAGTCACAGACATTGAGAGAGAATACAGATTGTTTTAGAAATACACCTTTAAATGCTGACTTTCTCAACATTTAGCCGTTTTTGAAAAGGACAACATAATGTTTTCTGCACTGGCTGGAAGACACAGTGTTTTGTAAGGCAATGTGTTTTTTGAGGGGAACATTTCCTGGCAGCGATTTCCATTTTTCCCCTGTGGGTGTGATGTGATTGACAGAGAGCACGGTGCAGTTGTGTTGCACGCACTGATGTGAAAAATACTCAACTATGGGAAAGTGAAATAACACAATACAACGGGAGGGGAACTCTCGAAAGCCAAACCTCGTTGTTTGATTTGATGGATTACGTACCTCTGGCAATTTTCACATTTGTCATTTCTCTTTTTTTATACAACGTAGAAAAATCAATAAGAGGCGACTGCTTCCTCTGAGAGGACGAGAATATAAAGGCTTTATATTGTCTTCTATGCATCTGGAGGTTATGTTTCGCTCGTGTCCGTTTGTTGGCTGGTTGGCAACAAGAATTTTCTATTTCTCTCTTGTTACACTGCTCTGCTTTATGCTTTATGCTCTGCTTAGGTTTAGACACAAAATCCACTTAGTTAGGGTTTGGAAAGAAATACCTAATTTTGTTTGCCATGGATGGAGATGAAAAATAGGCAAATTTTTAGCCACAAAAGCGGCTGGAAACGTCCCCAGGTGTCCTCAAAAATATCCAGTCTGTGACTGCGGTCGGCTGTTTGGCAGCCTTGTGGGTTTGTAATAACGCCACCACCGTCCCCTCCACCTCCTGATGTGAAAGGTGGCTAATAAGCATTTAATGTGAACGTGATATGCCACGTTTGGTACAAATGTCAAGCTTGGAAGTAGCTGTGGTTTGCAGAAAAGTGCTAACATTATATCTTGGCGACTGGGCTGCGGTTGGTTGGTTGGTTTCGGCCCAGGATGGGTTCTGCCCAGAATAGATCCGAGGATGGGTTGAGGAAGTTTTCCTAACTTTCTTTAACGTTGCAAGGTGGGGATGTGGATCTAACGGATTTAATCATATCTTATTTAATATTGGATTAGGTTTGATTGTATTTAAGGAGGCTGTTGGGCATTGGCGGAGGTATACACTCTACTGATTGCCAGTCTAGTTGTTAGAGGGACTCGGTGAGAAAATGTTCAATTAATTGTTCCTTCCAGTTTATCAGGATTGTTAAGAATGATTCACGTCGTCACACAGCAAATAAAGTTGTCCTTAAACGCTCTCCTTCACTCTCACAGCCACCGTGCGGTTGTGTGCAGCCCGGTCTTCAACTTTTACAGGCCCATTCAAAGCATTAACGTCAGTGTTTAGCGACATGCGGAGCGTCTACAGCTGCTCGATGTAGAGCGGATCTAATTAAATGCTGTTCCACATTAACAGGATTGAGCGAACCTACAGATTTCTGCCTGCTCCCTCCGGCCTGTGAGTGGCACTCGGTGTAATGCATACGAGCAGGAACCGGATGAAGCGCTTCCTGGAATATACACACATCCTGCCAGACACAAGCGAAACCGACATCCGTACACGCCGATGACCGGCGCGCATTGTGCCGTGGGGTGGTGGAACATGGCGGCGGCGCTACAGACGCACAATGGGGCAAAGTGGATGGATCGTCACAGTGAAGCTGCTTTTCAAGGCTTAGGGTTTTGTTTTTTTTTTTTTTATGTAGCTCCGGGCGATATCTAGAGGTGTAACCTGCAATGTCACCCTCAATCTAAGTCTCAGCCTAATTACAGGTTTAGCTCCACCTCACTCATCTGGATTGAAGTTAATATATTCTGTCTTTGCCTGCAGTCATTTTGTTGTCACTGGGCTTTAGGGCTTTGGATGAAAACCCATGTAGCTCATGTTTTGCTCTGATTGCTGCCAAATACCAACCAGGAAACTGTGGTCTGTCAAACCCCATAGTACATGTGGTGGCCTACAGAGATCACTGTTTGTATGTGGCTGCATTTCCCCAACGCAAACCAGCTGAATCTGAGTGCTGAATGGTGGTTTGTTCATATCGGACGAGGCACGTCTCGATGAGAGCAGGACGATGATGCTACATGCTAATTAATTGGCATCATGCATGACAACGAACCCTGTAGACTCCCGACTCCACATCTTCTACTTGTATCCAGCTGGAGAACGCGACAGTCTGACTGGACAAAATAAAAAAGGCACAACGATATCCGAGCTGAGAGCTTTCATATATAAACAACAGGCCGGTGTCCTTACAAATATGCGAGATCCGCAGCACGATCCGCTCTCCCTGCTCTCTGTTTATGTGCTCACTCACATTTGTTGAGACAACAGAACAACTGGTTGAGATCTCGGCGGCCGCTGCTTCAGATGACTGACTGCAATGACCGCGCAAGACACGAGTTTGTTCAAATAATATTTATAATTTCTGGCAGATAACCTACCACGAGCAGACCGCACAGCCTGCTCGCTGCTGCTGCACGTCACTCCCGCTCACCTCAAAATTTATAGACCTGAAACATTTCCTTGCCATTTCATTTACCCCTATATCATAACAGCCCACTTAAAAACAGCTTGAATTCACTCTCATAGGGTGAGCAGAACAAGATGCGTCGAGGAAACGGCCACCGAGGTCCTGACATTAACAATCTTCACATTATTTTTATTGCATCATGACAGTGATAACTGCAATGTGCAGCCTGAGGCATGCCTGAAGTACACAACAATGAATGTACTCCGTAAGAATAAACCAAACCCATGCTGTTACCACGCTACCATTAAAAATAAATAAATAAAACTGTGGTTTGTTGGCTTCTGCAGAGACTAAAAATCCAACAAGGCCCAGCAGTGGTAGAGAGACTCCCACAACATACAGTGTGTGCTGTGTGACACAAATATTTTTACTTATCAGCATGAAACCACAATCTGTAGCTGCTGTTAGCTACTTAGCTCGGTTAGCCGTGCATCTAGTGGTCTGGACTTGGACACAGGAGCTTTGAATCGGGACAGGCCAAAGCTAGCTGGTTAGCATGCTAACTTCAATAGTCATTTCTGCAACACACTTCATAGACTTCCTAACATCAAATCTGTAAATTGTTCACATTATGTTGATAAATTGTTTGATTTTTCAACTTGCATTCTTACATTTTCCACCTTTAAGCCTAAAGAAGACGAACAAAACATCACCGCCGCCACTTTTTCAGCATCTGTATTCTTGGAGGCAGAGGATGAAGAGAAGAGGGCTCCCAGAAGCTACAACGATAATCTTGTCAAGGCTAATTTTGCAAAGTGTTGATCACAGGGAAAGTTTGACCTCACAGTGGAGCCAGACAAAAGAGCAAGTGGGGAATCATCATCCAGACACCAAGTATACCTACACTTTCAGGCAAATCCGACCAGAAGTTGCTGAGACGTATAGCTTTGGATCATTTTACATGTTAACGCTGTATGCAGCTTTTTGTTGATGAGTCCTTTTGTCTCTGGCAAGAAATGAATCTGGGAAGCAGTTCTGCGACATGATCGCGTTCCCAGAGGAATACAATGTTCACTTGTTGTAGCCAGATCAGTCTGGGTGGTCCAGCCAAGTGAGCAGCAAATGGACCAGGCTGGACTGGTTCAGCCCAGATTGGACTTTTGTATAGGACACTTTTTTTTTTTTCCCTCCAACGCATTTCCCTCCTGTGAAATGACAGACCTGACAATGCTGCCATTTTTCATTTTTAATGAGCTCACAAGCATCTTGAATCGCCTTTCTGTTTCCACGGGGAGATTCAGTCAGCAGTTTTCATACATCATACGACAAAAACAAACGAAAAAAAAAAAAGACACTCTCTGGCCTACATGGAATCACCGTGGACTATGAAGACAAAAAGGGACATGATGCAATGCTGCTTTTATAATTGATTTGGTTCCACAGTCCAGTCGATAATGGTCTACAGAAATCCAATAACCGCTAATTGCTCCTCCAAACATGAGCGCTTGGCTCGTAATGACTCCGCGTCTTTCACACACTGTCAATTTTTTTCCTATGTCTCTATAACTACAGCTCATCTTGTGCTTCAACCCTGTAATGAATTCACAGCGCGGCGGTCCTCCCTTCTTTAGATCTTAATCATTAAGTGAAGTAATTGCCCAAGATTGCTCAGGGTCCACTCGGCCATTTGAAGCCCACCAGTCTGGTCCCTTAGCAACAGAGATCTGCAGCCCGAAGATGATTTCCTGTGTCAGTCAAATTGCAATCAGAGCTTTTAGCCGTTATGAGAGCATCTATTCTCGGCAGCTGCTTACATCCTGGTTTTAGGGATAAAATTCTTACTTTTATACTTATCGTAACCATTAATCCTGTGAACAGTATGTCCAACACAAACCTCTTAGCACAGCAGAAGAGAAAGAAAGTGTTGCAGGAGTAGATCGGTTTAAAAATCACAACATACTTTCCTAATTGGGGGAAGCTAAAAAGCACTCCGGACAGCAAAACGTCTGTGTCGCCTTTCTTTCCATTCTCTGGGAAATCCTAACGTCAAAAAAAAAAGGCATCGGGAGGTTTATTCGATTAATCCAAACAGCTGCTTAATTGCTGCAGCGCTGTGTACCATTAGGCCGTGATGAGCAGCACAGAGCCGGGCTTTAGAGAAGTGAAAAATAAAGCACACATCCTGGTCAAAGATCCCTTTCATTGTGCTAATGATATCTCAGGCTAAAGGCGGATGCCTGGTAGAAAGAAAAAGATACTTTGAAGAGATCGGTGGAAGAAGAAGACAAACAGCAGGGTGCGACTAAAAATGTCCACTGCGACTTAACGTCGGTGGCACCGGTGCGCTTAAAATTCAGAAGTTTAGTTTTTTAAAACAGCCGGCGGTTCAATCACCGTTTCTTGTTGCCTGTGCTGTGATTTAAATGAAGATTTCTGTTTACAGCCATTTACATAATGTGCTACGAAGGAGCGCACCACAAAAACTGTTTTGTGTATTATGTATGATGCTATGCTTAAATAATCAATGCTGTATTCTTTATATGACTTTAAAAAAACAACATTACATGGTAAAATGAACAAAACATTATTCCTGTCTAGACTTTTAAATGAGCTCACATCTACATTATATTACATTAACTAACCATGACCATTTAGTTGCCTTTTTGGAGGCAGTGTGACGAAATTCTATCACTAAGAGCACCTGTGCGACTTGCAAATATAACTTATATCCCAGTAAGAAAGGTGAAAACACTATTTATGCACAGTTTAAACTAGTTGTTTACAATTTATGTTTCTTATATTATCTGGTTTTAGGAGCTGCAATCTCCTTTTAAAATAATCATGGAAAATGACCTCCTCGAGCACTACTTTACTTTGTGCTCTTTAACTTTGTGCTGGTGCTCCTAGAAATGTTGCGTAAGGAGCACTGGTGCTGCTAGTGGAAGAAGTAAGTCTGGAGCCCTGTTATATTATATCTGCAGCCAAATATGGAAACTAAACTCCACATATTTTGGAAAGTTGATCATTTTCCAGTTCATTTTTCTCCAAAACAAAAGATAGTAATGAAGATAAATATGACTGTCTTGGGTTAATGTGCGTTTTATTACCGTTTATTCTCTTTTACAAATACATCCATGTGTTCGCGTCAGCTGAATGATGAAACAAGACCTTCCAGCCCCTCTTCGTGCAACACTGTGGTTGAATGTTTAAAATGATGTCATCTCCATCATCCCACCGCGGTTCGTGGACTGATCCTAATCGTGACAATGCTGCTGGATTGTTTAGTCGTATAGAGAAATGGGGAAAGTCATCCACCCCTGCAGCTGGAGGACGTGGCTGCTTTAAGGACAACTGAAGTCACAAAGGGAGCGAGCAGTCTTGTTTGAGCGGGGGACTTTATCAACGGTAATGGCCCATATTGAAATAAATCTCTGGAGCAGGAGTGTAGTATTGATGCTTAACAAGCCCTGTCAAGAGACGGCTTTGCATATATTGAGCAGCATTGTGGGAGCTGATGAGGCGCCGCTCCAGTACTCAGGAAGAACAGGGCTCACATTCTTCCACTATATCCAAACACACATATTCACAGACAGACACTAGTTCTTGTGAATCACCTGAAAAACCCTGCTAATAATTAATACCATCTCAACAGCAATGCTGCCCTTAAGTACACCCGTAAAAGCCTATTAGCCCCATGTATCAGCATGCTCTAATTGTTTGTTTGAAGTGGATTTCTGGAGTGTCACTGCCTTTCAGGCCCTCCTCTAGCGCTCCCTCTCACTCAAACTGAGTGACAACAACGCTGGTCGCGGCCCGGGGGCAGAGGGCAGGAATCACTCAGTGAGGGCTGAAATGAAAAGAGCAGCCCTCGTACGGTTGGCACGGGCCAAACCGCCGGAGAAGCTGCGAGCAGCGACGTTTTAAGTCCCCGTTACTAGCAGCACATCCTCGGGCTGCCGGCCGCCAAAGCCCGAGACCGAGCGCCAGCCCCTCCACCCCTCAGCCGTCCGGCTCCCCAGCGCCTGGCCTTGATCTACAATTACCACCCGTCACTTGCGTTTCCCTTGAAGAAAAGAGGCCGTTTGTTGCATGAAGGGATAAATGGGTGAATGATTACATTTTTAATCAAGCTGAAAGAATCTCTTCAGCGATAAAACGAGTGGTGGAGAGATCTACAGAACCCCCGCTGTGATTACAAGCTTCACTGAGATGTTTGACCTTAACTACAAGAAATGGATCTACATGTGGAAGGAATACTGTGCAAAAAAAAAAAAAACTGTACTGATTTTGAGAAGGCAAACAGACTCTTAAGGCGACAATGAAGGAATGTGACAGAATATTTCTTGAAAGGGGGAAACAACAAAGCGTTTCCTTCCTCTCTGCATCCTTCTGGTCTCTGTGGTCTCTGTGTGGAGAGGTTGAACAGAGAGCGATATCAAAGCACATTATAAACAATGCATGACAAACACACTGCATCCTGAAGCGGAGCCTACAGTGATGTCCATCTTGCTGACTTAGGATATAAAAAAAACATACAGACAACCACCGAAAGCATAGCTATGGTCTTGATCACCTGTCGGAGGTGCCAGATGCAATCGAGGCGCACAAACAAAACAATAATGCGAGCAAAAAATGGCAGCCGCACTCCGGCAGGCAGCTTATATCTATAATTCAGCATCTCTGGCGTTCATGTACAAGTTTGAGTCAAGGTTTCAAAGCCAAAGTAACTTCCGTGTAAGCAGCTCTGCAGTATTTCCAAACATTTAAATTTGCAGCAGCTCTCAGCATGATTGGTTGATGTTGACAACACAGCGGGGTGCCTGGCCTATTGAGGGAGCTTGTTGCAGAGAGAGGAAAAGGCTGGAGGAGGAGGAGAGTGGGGGGGCGGTAAAGAGGATTACGAGGGGCCAGCGACGAGGGGGCTATTGTTAGAGCCTGAGAAAGTGTGCGGGAAGGGTAGCACACACTCTGGAAACCAACTCGAAACTCTGGCCGTCCAGATGAATAACAGGAAGCTGTGAGATACAGGTCTGCACAATAATGCACACTTCTAGCACATAATCACTGTAATTACTTTAATGTTCACATCTCCATCACTGCACGAGAAAGATTTATGAAGACGGACGATCGGCAAAATGTGTCCAGCGTGAAAAATGTACATATCATGGGAGCAATGCAGTGTTCGAGTGAACTGCCCAGCATAATTTTGACCAAAGCAATTGGCTGTTGGAGCGTTTCCATTTTTCGGCGGCTGCGTTTTTGGCAGGCTGAGATGACAGAGTGCTGCTCATCAGGGAAATGGCTGGGCAGGAGGATGTTGCTGAGAGGCAAAACCCACCATGTCTGTAAATGCAATTATCAAAAAGACCTTGAGCCGGGGCCATGAACGACGAATATGTGCCGGTATTAAAGCTCGACAAATTCGCGACAAAAGAAAATCCAATACAATTCAGTTGCTGTTGCACATTAAAAGGCCCTGAAAACATATTTCCTCAATCAGCTTCCTACAATGAGCAACGGGGTCTTTCATGAACACACACTTTCCTGCCAAAGGTATGAAAAGGTTCTGATCATTTCCCACGAGAGGTTTCTATCTGTGCTCATTTTCCGAGCTCTTCTCGCTGATTTGAAGTGGGCTCGGCTCAGGTGGACATCACATACTCCCATGCACTGATTTGCATGGAAACGTGACGACAGTAGTGCCGATTGATAAATTGTGTTTTCATTCTCACCTCGAAATGAACACGAGCAGTAAAAACCTCGCAAAACCTCACTGGAGGCAATTTATCAGATTACATGCAGCTTCCTCTGGAGCCACAAAAGGCTTTATACTACTTTTTTTACATATGTAGTAGCGCTCACCAAGACCTGTAAACACCATTTAATGTTTAATTTGGTGGAGTTGTCCTTTAACTTTGTTTTCTTTAGGGGCTTGATGATAATCTGGATTCATCTCTGCACCCCCAAAACATCCAAATCTTTAACGACCACCGACCAGTGTATCATCAGGAAGAAGAAAACACATACACGACTTAAATAGAAAGAAACCTGACCCAGTTTGCTCGTCCTGCTCTCTTTTGTGTTGGAGGGAAGGGGACACTGCTGCGGGGGGGGTGGAGTCTATAAAAAACAACATAGCGAAATGGTGTGAGCGCACAAGTGTGAGTCCAAGCCCCTCAGGTTGATAATAAATCTTCCGAGTTGTCCTGCCCACACTTAAGTGTCAGTTCCCACTCCGAGTCTCAGCCTCTGACCATTAAACTTTCAATTCTATTTACTTTCCAAAAAGGGCACCACAGTCCAGTAAATCCCTGCGAGCCAGTTACGAAAAAAAAAAAATTCTTGAAGCTACATTACATCCTTTGAAATTCTTTCAACAGCGAAGGAAACAGCTGCAGTTGCACTATGTTGACCAAGCTAGCACACTGCAGTAATTATTTCAGTCCTCATGCTGGCATCCTGCTACAGCTGCTCACACTTCACCACTGGCAAACACAAAACCAGGCCCAGGATCGCGGTTGCAGCCTCGCTCTTGTTTCTTGTCTCTCAATCTGTTAATTTAGTGCCAAGTACACAAACCGTATTAAACGTTGCCCGCGCCACTAAACCCCCAAACCACCAGCATATTTCCCTCTGGCGTCTATATAAACAGACTGTGACTGGAACAGATTTCCATCACTCAGATAAAGAAGTGCTATCTGCGTGTTTGCATAATGAGGAGCAGTGCTAAGTCTCGCTGTATGGCATAAATGCTGCACAAAATCAGAAGTTACATTCACAATTACGGCATGTCGATATAAAAGCCGCGTCTGAATGGAGATCAAAAGCGTGGTAGTCTGAGGAATTTTACATGGAATATTATGACGTGTAATGGCAGCAATTTGAAGATCAAAGATGGTGCAGATCAGTGAAAATGCACCATTTCCTTCCGCCTTCACCGCCCAAAAAAAAGGAAAGAGAGGTTGCAGGGTTGCCTCCGACTCTTCTGGCTTATTCTGATGTCCTGTGGGCGATACCGTCAAACACGAATCATCAAGGATGAAGAGGCGGCCTAATTAAAAGATGATTCTCAGACCGGCAGGTTTGGCTTTCAAGGCCAGAATAACTCAAGGGTCTCACAACGGAAGAGGGAGCCTGAGTGTTTAAAAGGAACAGAGAAAAAAAAAGACCACCCTCAACAGGAGGCTGTAAAGCAAGAAATAATAGACCAAGCACCTGCAGGAACTCGTGTTGTTTCACAGAGCGATCGTGTTTTTTCTGTTTCAGACAAAAGAACTTGAAATATTTAGCGTACACCTTCAGCAGTACAGCTCCTGCTCCATTTCCTCAAGATTCACGGCCCTGTTCTGATGCCAGAAGACTGAAATTCAAAATGGTCACACATGAGAAACCCCAGTGTATTATTACCTAATAATCCAGGGCAGCGTGTGGTACACCCATTTCTCAAAACTGGCAACTAGCCGGGCCACAAAAGACATGCAATCTGTTATCTCTATCCATGAACTTATATAAACCGCTGTGCTTTCTGCGGAAATATTCGGAGCTTTGAAGCCAGGCCAGATATTTAACTTGGCTCCGTTTTCACTTTCTGGGATTGGATAAAGGAAGCGCATGTTAAAGGAGGCCTGGAAAAGCAGGAGAATGTACAGCCAGCTACATTTCCCTTCAGCATTATACGTTGTTCTGTACATCAAACTGTCAAATCCTTCAGTTCTACCTTGTGGGAACGGCCGCAGCTTCAAGAAAGACAACCAATAAAAGTCTTTCTGCAAATACTGCCTTGATATTTAGTGATTATGCTCTGATGCCAGTAATTAGAGGGTAATTACAGTATACATTATGAACATATCTCCACCCAACTGGCAAGTCCCTACCCAGATTTTGTTCTCTCACCACAACACATTTAAGGAGGATTCCCTTCACTCCCTCGGCCTCTCAAGCTTAAAGTAGTCAAAGTGAGGAAAAGCAGAGTGTCATAAAGCACCTGTGAGTTTTTCAGCCTTGCAGAAAGTTCTGGTTAATATTTTTCTGCAGATTTCCTTCCTTTTTTTTTTTTTTAACAGATCTCTGGACAAGGTTTCTATCTGCAGTTCATCTCAAACCACTCGGACGGCGAGCACCTGGAGCAACAAAGCATTGAGGGGAAGCGCTGAAGAGATGATGAAGATGCCTTTGTTTCTCAAGGGGGGCTCGGCCACACAGCGAACTCTGCGCCAGAAATGATCCCACATGTAGAGTTTTCAGCTACAATCAGCTACTCTTTGTACAGCGCAGATCAAAACTTCCTTTCTCTTTGAGCCTGGTTATCGTATTTTCATTTGCAGCAATAAGTCTTTAGTTCCACCCTCGCTCTCTGTTTCTTTAAAAAGCATAGCACATACCTCTGGCTCTTGCTGCACACCATAATTATATGATAGATGAAAAGAGGGGAGGGGGGATAGGTATATGACTTGGCAGAAACTCTAACATTCCTCACATGAAACCTTCATCTGGCTTCAGTTCATCAGCTTTATATGTTTCTATGGGGGATTGTGTGCACACAAACAGTTGGCCATTGATGCGGCTCCTCTGACAGCACTTAATGATCCCACTATAGTCTATATTTCACCTTTAGAAAAAGGCAGGCTCGCTGACCACAACACAGGCCGCGGTTGTCAGAGCGGAACCTGCTACCACTGGACTTAAAGAGCACACCTGCTGCGTCCAAAACCAGCAGCGGCGCTGCGAAATGAGCAGGTGGCGAGTGACATACTGGTGAGCTGTGGAGCAGAGGGAGGGTTAAGTATTTTGTCCGTGTTTATCCACTCCCTTCGCTCGCACGGTCTCCTGACTCAATTTAACACCTCGCAGGCTGCAAGTCCTATCAACAGGAATGGTCTCGCTTTAAGCTTCTGTGGGTTCATTTCCTTCAGAGAAAGACACCGTAAAAGACATGAGCCTCAAGTCCTGTTCCCGTCGAGGATCAGGAAAAACATTGAGTGAGTGAGTGCTTGAGCAACAATGGAGCATTATATTTGGCCATCTTAAAGGATGTTTCTTAACCTTTCACCTCTAACTGAACACTGCAGGTCACTGCACCTCCTCTGTCTCTTGACATGCTATTTTAAAAAGACTGGAAGTCATAAAATTGTTAGTCACAGACATTTTGGTATGACGGTCTGTAATGAGATTTTTCGGATTTTGGATTATTGCAGAAAATGAAGCTTTGTGACAAACAAAAGTTTATGATGCACGTTTTTCAGCAAGATAATCTGAAAGAACTAAATTAAGAATCAACATCACCCCCACTAAGCTTCCTACCAAACACTTTACTATGAATCGATAAATCTCCAAGTTGTAAAGTCAGAGTTTGAATAGTTTGCAAGCAACTCAACCCAGTCTCACTCAGCCACATGTAAGCAACCGTTGTTTTAAGAAGCCTAAAAGCTTCAAAATGAACAAGTAGAGTATTTACTGACATTTTATTTTGTAAAACAAAATGTGAAACCTTGACTTTTAGACAAAGGAACTGTAAGTGGTTTTAAGACTCCTTCCTGCAGCCCTATATCCTGGTGCCAGATACAAGTTAATGCATTTTATTTGAAGTCATATACTGTATGTGGGTGTTAAACTGAAATGCATAAAGATTTCCTTTCACTGTTGGATGAAATTCAGACATCAAACGATGATTTATAGCTAAAATAAATGTTGTGAGGGTGGAATCATGATCCTTGTGCAACATTTTGGATGATGTATATCTTCTTGACAAAGCTAAACCCTGAAGTAGAAGAATTTGTGAAACTTTATATGACTCAATGTAGCATACCAATAAAGGAAATCAACAGAAAAACTGTTTATGACTTAAGAAACCACATGGGAATGTCTTTTTGGCCAAATCAGCAAATCAAATACCTCACAAATTAAATTATTTCAGTTCTGCAGTCATCCTCACTGATGCGCAACTTTGTCTATGAGGTCCAATGCAAACCAAACGGAAACATTAAAGGGAGAGCCACAACGGTAAATGTATGTACAGACATGTCAAGGAACCCTCGGCAACTGATTTCTAATGTCTGTAATCACAACTGTTACTAATGCCAAAACACCAACCTTCAATATCTGTAGCTCAACCAAATTCCTGCCATTCTGCAGCCAAAACAGACGAGACATTATCATGATTTGCATTTCTCTTTAGCTCGTGGTCCATGGACACCAACCCAGGCAGAACCAATGTGGCTGCCACAGCGGCAGCCTGGAAAACAGGGCGAATAAGTGAATCCAGAAAGGACCCCGAAAGAGCTTTAATCAATAGATATTCAACAGTGTCTTATTGATTTCAGGCACAACAGTCAGGCTGGGTGGCCCAGGCACCCCGAGGCTCACTGAGACTGGTTACCGTCTTCCAGACTGCCAATTAGCATGCTAACTGCTTTATAACGCCATGTTGATTAATGGCTGTATAGTTAGGGCATGATGGAGGTTTAATTAACAAAATATTCACACCAGAATATGCTCACGTTTCACTAGCAAAGATTGTGTGTTAAGAGTCCAAAAAAAGAGAAAAAATGCATCATAGCACCTCTGAAAAAGTGGCTAATGCTGCTACATCAGGATGTAAAACTGACTGCTGCCATCACTCTGCAGGAAATCAATTTAATGACCAACAATCTGAGATAAGAGTCCTGTGTGTCCTCCTCCACAGCACCAATCGTCATGTGTCTCAACACGGAGTGAAAAGAAAGAAGCCGGCCACCATCACCACGACTCCAGTGTGCCAGTAATCTCTCTTTGAGGCCCCCGGCGTCTCTAATTGCCTGGACACTTGTGTCCGAGGGCTGCACTCGTTCCTCAGAGAAAAGATGAGACCCCTCGTGCTCCTTACAACAGGCTTAAGCTGATAAACCCTTTCATTCAACATGGCCGTGGGATCGGTGCTCCGTGCAAACAGATTGGGTAAAAAAAGACTAATCAAAACAGCGATTAGCCCCCAACACAGAGGCAGAGCTAAGCCACAGCGCAGCCTCAGCAGGGGGTCTCAATCTCTCAACCACTAAAAGTGTCTGGTGATTTGTGTGCGAGGCTTTTTTCTGACAAACACATTCCTCGGAGCGAATACACGAGCTGGAAAATGTGTGGAATGTGTGCGGTGGGGTTTTTTTATTGAACAGAGACGTAGCAGAGTTGATTTCAAAATGGGTTGTGACAGCTGAAGAAATGTACAAAGGCAGAAAATACTCCAGGCCTGCAGCATGAATCTTCTCTCTGAGGGGGTTCAATGAGAATCCCTTTTCCTCTTTCAGATCAGCACCTCCCATGACACACTTTCTTCCCCGTCATGCTCCATGTTACACCAGCCATCATGAGCCTTCCTCGTAATTTTTCCGCTCGCTACAAGCCAGCAACATTGCCAGTGCCTCCATATGGGCTGCCATCAGTGCATCATCTGGCCTATTGCTCTTGTATATTATACAGACTCTGTGCGTTTCTCAGCAGCAAGGTCAAGTTGTGTGCTTGTTTACTTGACTCGCAGCCGAAGTGAACAAACAAGCCGGACTTCAACATTCACTTCATTCTGTGCAACTACTGTAAACAAAGGCTATATAAAAAGGCTGTTTTTGTCTGGAGTAGGAGGTTTTATAGGCGGAGGGACATTTTGCATTCAGGTACATCAGCATTCAGGTAAAACATGCATTTTAATTTAATAATATTTTTCCTTATTTTAAAATCACAGCACAAGCAACAGTTGCACTTTTAGTTGCAGATTTTTGGGTGCATGTGCAACCAAAATAGTCACATATTGGTGCCCCGTATGAGGAACAAAATTACATTTTTAGGTTCAAGCATCAAAGCTACTTGGTGTGATTAAGGTGAAAACATAAAGGTCTGGGTTAAAATAGACCCTTTCACAGCATTAACCACATGTTACGAAGGCAACAAATACAAGCCAATTCAGCACAGTAGTCGCAGGACTAGGCAAACTGTCTTGGAAAGACACAAAAAACTAATTAAACTAATTTCACTCCAAGATGGCCAAGGTTTTTCTCAAAAACCACAGGCTTTCAGCGCCTTTATCCAGTGCATCCAGCTGAAAAATAAGCCCTGCTTCATCCTGGTAGTGTAATGTTACTGATAATACAACGGTATGAATCAATTTATAGGCAACACTGCACCATTATTTGTTTTCCACATTAGCTTGCCCACCAGTGACCTTGAGTAATAGCTCACAAATGTATTCTACAGAATCACGTGACTCGGGGCGTGCTACGACAGATACCAACTGGGAATATCAACATACGTTTGTCCAAGTAGATATAATGTGCAATTATGCGGGCAGGGTGTCAAATAACACGGGTAAACTCAGTGAACCTGGCTGCAGATGATTCAGGATGTTTAGATTAATCAATATAAAGACACATTAAATGATCTAAATTGAGGAATGTTTGTGTGCAGTCTCCTGGAGGAGCAGGAGCTGGGCGTTGCCTGGAAAATGATTCCAAGTGACTGATTATTATAAAAATAATGAGCTAACTACAGGCCGTGAGATCCGCTTCAGCTAGACTTCCCTCAATTTCTCTTCACTTTTACTACACGCAACGTGCCAACCTAGCAAGGACAGCATTTAAATTAGCTACACAATACTCGTGTCTCGTTGAGATGCTGAGCGCCGACAGAAAAAAAAGTACATTTGAAGATGCTGACTTGTAATTCTTCGTTCTGTCAGCAACTGTTAAAACTCTTAACTTGCTACCAGGATTCTTCTGGGAGGCCGTCTGTGGTGGCATCTGACCTTATTAGACACATGATATATCCTCAGCTGGCTCATTATCCTGTCTGAGATTAACAGCTCGCTGTAACTGAAGCCTAGGAGCGAAGTAAGGATCAACCAACAGTTAGAAGCAACTAATCTGAATTATGTGAGGTCGGCAAAGTTGAAACATCACCTAATTTTTATTTTTTTTAAAACAGTGAGCTAGAAAATGAAAAAGAAAGATTGTGCCACTTGTCCTGATCTCCCGGTGGAAATAGGGCGCTGGAGTGCAAGCTTCTCTGCGACTGTCAAAAAGACTGTGACAAAGTGCTATTTCTGGATTTTAATATTGTTCGGATTCCTCTGGTGCTCTCTGCGAACATCCTCAGTCTGTCCGTTGCTGAGAGACTGTGAGGTTGGCGGGTTCGTGAGCACACGCTGACACGTTGTCACAGGATATCACTGTCGAGATGTGGCACATGGAGAATACTTATCCAGTTAAACTTACATTTCATGTGAGGAGTAGCTTCATATTTTAGGGGAATGAACGCCAGAAGATCTTCATCCGTATAAAAGGATGTCATGATAAATGTTGAGCTTGGAAAATCACATAAAGTTGTCATAATTTGATTGACAATATTAAAATCCCTCGCTGTAATTACAGTGACGGACAATAAACAAGATTCACTGCGTTGCCCTGGAGTCTAACAGCATCTTTCTGATTCCAAGAGAAGATGTGGGCTGGATGCTGCTCTGTCCGTCAGCATTCAGAGACCCACAAAGCCCACAGGAGCAGAGTGGAGCATTTTCTCCATCCACATACAGAAGTCTCCTCGCCTGAAGGAGTGACTGCCATTCTCTTTCCTCTCTGGCCTTAAAAAAACACGACTGGTCCGACATTTCCCACATCCCCAGTACCCGCTCTGCAGCGTCACCCGTCATGTTCCCAATCAGTCACTTTCAATTGACTTCAAAATGGATGCACAGTACCAGTACAGGAACGTGAAACAATAATGCATGAAATATTGCAATACTACAGTAAAACTACATGAATAGGCCCATTGTTTATAGCTGTTTATTTTTAACTGTTTATCAATTACTTTAAGCTAACCATTTTTTTTAATCTTATTAGCCTACTTTAAGCTAACCATTTCAACTGTTTTTAATCCATTACCTTTACGTAAGTACTTAAAATGCTTCTTTTAGCTAACTATTTCAAATGTGTACCCATTACTTTTAGCTAACTTTTATCCTTTTATCTATAAGGCTACTTTAAGCTAACTATTTCAACTGTTTCTGCTTTGAACTATTTGGAATATTTCTTTTAGCTAATTATTTTGGACTGTTTATCCATTAGCCTACTTTAAGCTAGTTCTATTCATTAGCTTACTTTTAGCTAAATATATCCAGTAGCCTACTTTGAGCTAACTATATCCATTAGCCTACTTTTAGCTAACTATATCCAGTAGCCTACTTTCAGTTAACTATATCCATTAGCCTACTTTTTGCTAACTATATGCATTAGCCTACTTTTAGCTAACTATTTCAACCTATCCATTACTTTTAGCATCACAAAGATATATCATCCAACCATAAAGCTTATTTTCCTTCAAAGCACAACTATGTGGATATGTTTTTTAATTAAATCCTTTTTAAAAAAAAACAATTTGATAGAGCTTCTCCACAATCTTTTCATGCACCACCTGGCAACGGCAGAAATACCCCCTGGTAAGTCATTGAGAATCACCATTGGACACAGTCCTCCTGTAATCAGTACAAAATGGGATGGGATTATTGTGATTATTTTTGGCAACATAACAGAAAACAGCCTCACAAAAGTGAGGAAAAAGGTAGCCTGATTTCTCAGACTGCATGCTTGTCGGCCGCTCGATAAAAATCCATTCGCCACATGCAACAGCTAATACAGTGGGGCTGGTGCCAGTGTGCCATGCTGCACGCTGAGACAGTGGGTCTCTTTGTATGGCCGTCTTCTTTTCAGACAGGAGCAGGAGCTGCAGGAGCACTTACACTTGGATGAAAACGCCACAGTGAGGGGGGGTTTGCAGCTTGCATATGCACGACAGTGCAGCCATCCTGGGCAGCCGAGTGGTGGTCACATGGAAGGGAAAGGGTTATCGTCCAAGGGGAAACTTGTCACGCCAGAAATTTTCACACTATGAATAAATTTACATCAAATCAATGCTGCCACTCACTGATAGAGCAGATATCCTGAAGGAGATAGGATTTCGTCGAGACAGTCCAAAAGCACGTATCCCATCATTGTGTCTTTTTCATTTAAGCCTAAGAAATATGATCAGTGGTGATTATGAGGGGGAAACTGGGCAATCACAAAGAGCCAACATTCAATCTATGAGGAGATAACAAAAGGAAGACGAAAGACAGCTCTGGATGGCAGGATGCCCCTGGGGCGGTTATGCTGTTATTATGTTGGAAAGGGCTGCTGAGCTGCGGTGTGGGGCAATTAGAGACCGGAGGATTGAGTGGGGGGAGGGTCCAGGCACAACAACCCGTCCATGAAGTGTTCTCAGCTCGGAGGAACAAACCTCCCGTATACGACAGCAGTAGCCTTTTTAAAAAAAAAATACACATAACAGATGATGGTGGATTTATGAATTGGAATAACAACCATCTGCTTATTTCCATGGAAAGAAGCTCGGTCTAAGCTGCTTTCCTGTCAACAGTAAAATCCAAAAGTCATGTCATGCTGAACTTTATGCTGCCCTGGACTGAATGATTTGAATGGTAAGTATGTGACAATTGGGGCTGGTTTGAGGGATAATGCATGCAAGCAGGATGAATCATCTGTTGTTCTCATCGAGAGCTCCTGCAGACACTGCGGTGAACACATTAGCCATGTCTATTATCTTTAACGTCACTCCGCTTTGGAAAGTCCTGACTACAAAACCACACGGAGTCCAGGAGCAGTCCAGCTGGAGAACACAGGGACAAAGAGGAAAAAGTCAATCCCAGAGTATCGTTTCATTGGTTCATGAGCTGCAGACAGAGGTCGCAGCCTTACAGCTTTTGTGTGTTGTCTAGATAACGGAAGTAGAAACAGATTGAGTTGCGAGAAGGAATGGTTTTTTACGAGACACACAGTGCGACTGTTCCCTAAACTCTCACTTGGGTAACTTCAGCCTCTGAACTTCACCTCTGATTAGATCTCTATTGTCGCCTCTCATAATATTACAGATCTCCCAGTAAAGAGGACACAATGGGCAGTGAAAGGAGACAGTAACACAAGCTTGGTGGTGTGAGATGTAGCAGTTGGTATTGCCAAGTATCCTGAGCCTCCACAAACACACTCGGCGTCCATGCCCTCTGGTCCTGAACGGCTTCAGCGGAGCAGGTGTCTGCCCACATTCTTTACATAAGCTCTTGTCAAACATGGCGCACAGCAACAAGGCCTCACAGCTGCAGGACAATGGAGTCACATTAAACTACAGCACGGCAGCCAGGCATGCACACTTCAAGCCAGAGTCAAGGTAACGGACTCCACAAGGTCAGCTTACAAAATGTACAAAGTGAGCGTGAGACAAAAAAACCTACTGGTGTGAACTGGAATGTATGAATAGTTAACACCTCTCTTCTTGTTAGTTCATTAATAGGAAACAAATGATAAAACTGTTGTTGACGTGATCCATATTCACAACCGAGCTGACACAAAACAAACATGGCAAACATCCAATCGTCATTAAAAAAACCCACAGGACTCTACCAGAGGCGCAAAAATGCAGAGATTGTAATCACATACATGCCTCATGAATGCCTGAAGCACTTCCTGTAGTTTATTGTGTGTAATAAAGAAGTCATAATATGTAATTTAAACAAGATTACTATCCAGTTACAGGTATTTTGCCAACACACACAGCTGCCTTTACGTAAATCGAAGGCAGGCCTTAAAGTATTTTAGGGCTGAGCCACATTGTGGGAATCGAAAGTGCCTGAATTTACATGAAGCCAGAAAACTCAGAGCATCACAGATGAGTTGGGCAATTAGAAACTTGGAAAAAGAAAGTCCCATCGCAGTCCGGAGATATATGGACCCAAGGGTGAGTAAGCAAAAGTGTGAATACATGTCATTTGTTAAACTAGGAGTAGAGGAAAAGTCTGCTAGATGCTAGGCTAATTTATGCAACGTAACATAAAGATAAAGGAGCTTTTTCTGGAACCGATTGTGTTAAATCAGAATATGATATTGTTTCATATGAATCATAGCCTCCTGAATTTAACGTGGCAGTAGGGCTGGGCTCATCAGACTTCGATACTTTAAGGCATCGACCAAATTTCCTTGACACTATCAGGTATCAAAACATTTCTTGTAATTCAATACCAAATTTCAATACGTGAGGAGTTAATCTCATCAGCGTCAGCGTGCCAATAAGCATGCAGCATGACTGTTAAAAGAGGTTATTAACCTCCTTATTTAACAATACAAAGAACAATAACGCTCCGTCTCAGTCACTCACTGTCACTTCCTTTAGTATTCAAACGTGAAACCGGAGTTCAACAGTGGTTTCAGGGTTTCACTAGTCATTTAATCTGCTGGGGTCAAATGCCTTCAAGTAAGGATCAGCTTATTTTCCCATTTAGTCCCTGAGCCAACTTCATAATAGGCTACTTACTTTCTACTAAACCCTCTGTGCTTTGATCAGAGTCAGGAATCTAAACGCGACTGCCACCGTTTCAGGTTCACAGCTTTATATGGTGGAGTGGTAGCCGTGTTAGACCACTCCTGCTGACTTCAGATCAGTTCAGTTGGGGCTACTGCATTGAGGGATTTAGTTTTCATTCCACATACACCATCCTTAAATGATCTTCCTGAGAGAAAGTCATTTACTTCCAATTGTCTCTGAATTAAGATCAGACCTGCTGTTAAGAAGCAGTCAGAAATGTCATCCTGGTGATCTTAAGGACCTCAGTCTGATCTCCTGTTCAGACCATACATGAAGTTTGTTCCCATGAGCTGGAGCATGTGACGCATACATCCTCCCTGAATCCTACAATTAACTCTTGAAAGCCTCTCGATTACACATGTCCCACATCACAGAAGCCTCAAAAATGTCACGTTCTTGTTGATGTTATTAGCCCACACTGCGCGAGCGAACACAACAAAGGAGGCAACATCTGACGAAACAGGCCCACAAAACCTGAACTCAACACTGACAGATCAAGAAGAGAGAATTACCGACTGCAGATAAAACAGCTCAGGCCCCTTTTCAAGTTATTTCTCCTGTCACAGGGCGAAGGAGCTACGATGGGCAGGGTGCACCGCAAGTTTGCAGCAGATCTGTGACATACTGATGAAAGGCGTCCATTCTGAAGCCCCCTCGCACCCTTAGCTGCTGGCCGTGAGCCGAGCGAGCGGGCGTCCTGCCTCTGGGGGCCGGCTAAAGAGCAGAACCGCCGACCAGGAGGACTTGAACAAGAGGCCTTTCTCTCCCTGCGATGTGATCCTCCCCCCCCCTCTCTCAGACTCCTGCAGCAACAGCTCTGGCAGCATCTCGGCTTGTGTTCCCCCTCTTTGGTCAAGTCGGGTTTTTCACATCGCGTCGGCCAAAAGGCTTTAATTGATTTACACGGGACTCTCTCACTCCTGCTGCACAAGTCCATGTAAGGCAGTGCCAGCAAGGCAGCCAGAAGACAGCTGGCCGTCCCCTGTGCAACAAGCAGACGTCCACTCGCTGGGCTCGTGCTATTTGAAGGTCCCACAAGACAAACATTGTGGATATCCTCTACACTGCTCAGAAACAGTGTTCTGACCTCTGAGCCTGTCTGGCTTTAAGAGTGACACAGCATGAGGAGTGGAAAATGTCAAGTAAGAGCGACTACTGACATTTTCCACTCCATTAACGTATAAATGACCCATGTGCAACCTTTCTAAAAACAAAGTCAGTCAGACATGGACAGAAGAGGACGAGGGCCGGTGTAAAAAATATACACACAGTATAAATAAGTATAAATAAATAGATTTCAAATTTTTAGCTCAGAAGTCTGACTTTTTTTCCTCATAATTAACTTTTCTTCCCTCATAATTAACTTTTTTTGCCTGAATTCAGACTTTTTTTTGTCTGATTTCAGACTTTAATCGCCTGAGACTTTTTCCTCTGACTTTAATTGAAGAGATTGAGAGATTAAAGTGAAGAATTGTGAGAAAAAAAGTCAGAATTGTGGAAAAAAAAGAAGAAGAAAAATCAGAACCCCCCCAAAAAATGTCAGTGGCACTTATCCTCTTCCTTAGACATGCATGTGAGGAAACAACAGAATTAAATCCACTGGCACCAAGATGTAAAAAGGGCCAATTCCACCTTTCAGTCTATTTATGTTGGTTATAAAACCACTGGACAGCGACAAGAGACTTTCCACCGGCCTCACCGAGGATGGATTAAATGAAGTTTGGCCTCGACTTTAACTTAAGAACACCAGACTTTTCTTTTCTCTCTGTATTTAATCAAGAATATTATCCCTGCTTGATCTAATAACAAACATTTCCTGCAACGGGAAGGCCTGGATAACCCCTGAGTATAAAAAGAAAAGAGGACAGCCTCCAGTGAGTGGTGGATAGCCAAGTGAGTGCAGGGCAGGAGGAGGGAGGAGCAGCAGAGAGGAGGAGGAGGAGGAGGAGGTGCAGTCAGATTCTTAGGTGGGCGGTGAGGCTCTGAAAGACGCGATTGAAGAGAAATTGCATCCTTCAGGAGATGAGCTCAGCCTGGAGTCACAAGTCGAAAAGAGCCTGAGAGGAGAGGTGAGAGGGCCACTTAAGTCTCTGCGGACCCACAACATCAACACGGGCCGCCACTGGGTCAACATCGCTCCGCAATTAGGTCAGTGTGCAGCACATATACTGTGCAGGAGCCTCTTCAGTGACTGTAATGTTCAAGGACGTCTGCAGCAGCATCCTCCTCTGTTACTCAGACTTTGTCCATTTCTGTCGGCAGCCATCTTCACTCTTCACGATTTGCGAATTACGAGTCTCGTGGTTGAATTAGACGCTAATAATTATACCATAAAAAAATCAATTTTGTGCATGACACATAAATCCCCACACAACAGGCAACTAATTAGGAATGCAACCAACATTCATTTTCACTATCAGTTAATCTGCCGATTACACGCAGAATACTTTTTTATGACTCGTTTTGTATGAATAAATGTCATAATACAGCAAAAAATATCAATTATAAATTCCCACAATCGGCATTTTTGCTCAAAGAAAATGATTGAAACAAATAATCAATTATCAAAATCATGGCTGATTAATTTTCTGCTCATTGCAGCTAATTAATTCAACAAAACCCTGAAGGAAAAAAGGAAATAAACAGCTTGAATTATGAATAGTAACATTACATAAAAAATGTCCACTGTGATAAATGTATCAGGCTGCAGCGTGAATGAATGCACAGACTCCAGCCTACGCAGCTGCAGCGTTATAATAAAATTTAAATGCCAGCATGCATAAATCATGAATTAACTAATGGATGATGAGCGGTGACGACACGCTCTGCACGCCTCTGGAGATGTCACATTTATAAAGCACTGTAACTGTACTAAAGCTGCTGACTCAAACAGGAATTTTACACTGCTGCTGTGGCGTAATGGTGACAGAGAACAGGCCGAAGGTTGGACGAAGCCCAAACAGGACCAGGCCTTGGCAAACCAGACACACGCTCTGCATTCATACAGCCGATAGAGCCACCGACAATGCTCGTGTTGATGCCACAGACATTTTCCTCGAGCCGTTAGAACACAATAACGCTGCACTGTGACGACGGATGGATGTGCTCCGCCCCAGACAACAACAGGACAACCCCCCACACTCCCCTGTCATCCCCCCCCAGCCTCATTCACGCCTGGACTTCATTATGAGGTGTAACGGAAATCATCACCGGCAATCTGAAAGAATTTACAAGACAATGATGCAGCCCGAGTCATGGCTCAGCCACACAAAGACCAGCCAGGGGTGAAGTGACTCAGTGTGGAAAAAACAATGACGAGATGCAGGCGACCAAACATTTTAGGCCACCGTGGTTTTATACACATATTAAAAATTACATGACTAAGGTTATAAAATATCTTTACTTGCTGTAGGTTGAGAGAAAATATTTCCTCTGAGAGTATAATCAGACCGAATCTTCACGAGCAGGGGGTCAAAATCCTCTTCAGCATTATTCGGACCGTTTTACTGTTCAAACAAAATCAGCATTCACTGACATGCATGACTGATACAACGCAAACACAGCTGACTGACCACAGTGTCTTTGTGTTGCCTCATCTGCAATTACATTTATATTGTTTTTAAAAAGAAAGAGAGACCTGTGCTGCAAACAGGACAGCGAGGTGACCCACTGACATCCTGCAGCACCCACACACACACACACACACACAATGCAGAAGGAGACTTTGCTTCATGTTTGTGCAGCTGCAAATTTCACTAACTGGGAAATGAAACCTCCACCAGATGTATTCTTTTATTTTGCAGGGAAGAAGTTATTTACCCGCAAGATGTTTGGGAGTGATTTCTGAATTAGAAGCAGAAACGGTCCTACTCAGGAAAGATGGAAACGATGGGGTTGAATATGGATATAAAACTGCTGATTGTTGATGCATGCAAGAATGATTAATATATGGATTTAGATCTTGTAGATGCAGGTATACATCTGTTTCTGCTTATTTTTACCTGTATTGCAGGTAATATTATATATATGTCTAATTTACCAGGAATCAATTTAAGTTTAATTATTGAAAAACTATATCTGTATATGTTTACATGTCAACATGAATAAATAAAAACAAATTCACAAATTAAAAGAGACCGTCTTAAAAATTAAACGTCCTTCAAAAACCAATTCATCAAAATATTACAGTTAAAAATCTGTGAGGTGGTAAAAATGTTGCAATTTAATAATATAATAACATCCTAAAATAAAAATATATGTTTTTGTTGTCTATTGTTTGATGAAGAGCAGATGTTTACACTAAATTTTAAATTCATCCAAGTTTTCTCATGTTTTAAATTAGACAAATATAAAAAAAAAAAGGACTTAAATCAAAAGTAGTGAACTGGATATCATACAAGCATCGTTGACAGTATCAGGAAGCCTGTAGTATTATAGGGGAGATGATGGCAAAATAAAAGGCCACACACTGGCTACACATGCAGCAACATGGATGATATGATGGAAGATACAATAACAGCTCTGAGATAATAAAAAAATAACATGAGCAGAAATGAGAAGACAAAAGGAAATTAAGTCTCTTTATGTCTGCTGTGCTGTTAATAAGTGAGGGGTGTCTGGCCTGAAACATTTAGATTATCTTGTTAATGATAAATGGCTGCTTCACTATAATCAAAAACTGTGAAACATGATTAGAGAATTAAATCCTCAGGAAATCTATATTTTTTTTTATTAACATGCTTTTTTTAAACTCTGTCTTAATTAAATGTATTTTTTCTGTACATGTACAGAAAAAAAAGCGTATTTGCTTGTTTTATAGGCAGATAATGTGCAGATGACAGAAGTCCGGTCAGTGAATCTGATTAAAAAAGGAGGTTAAGAAACTAATTTACTGACCCACATTAAAACACATACACCTGAGTGTGACAGGAGGAGCAGACATGGCCTACAGGGAGCTTCTCCCGTGGTCAACACACCCAGAGAGAGCCTCCAGAGAGAGGCAGCAGCGTCCCCTCTTCATCACCACGACCCATCTTACCTTTTTGTGCCTGTCTTTGAAAGGTAACGCAGGCCATGGCATCTCCTGCAAAAAGTCCTGCCAGTGTTTCTGGTCCTGATCCGACGAGATGAAGACGATTTCCAATTTGTCCTTGTGTTCCGACGTCTTTTTGAACCTGCTGTAAAACTCGCACAGGCTGCCGTTGAACTGCTTGCACGGGGCGTTCAGGCTGCATCCGAAGAAGAGCCCGACCAGGGAGAGCTTGGCGCCCAGCGACTGCACGTCCACCTCGGCTTTCTCGCTGTTGACGAGCCGCTCCCCGAGTAGACCCACCAGAAACTCCGACATCGCGGCGTACAGTCCCCCCCTCGAAACACACAACCGTGACCCTCAGCCGAGGCTGCTGCGCATGTAAACCGCTGCGTTCAGGCGACAGCCAGCACTTCCTCCACCTCCGCTGTGAGGGTTTGTTAGGTGAGCTCCCGGCCCCTGCGAGGCGTTGCGGTGTGTGTCTCACCGCGGCTCGTGCTCCGGTGTGTGAGCGCTGTGCAGGAATGCGCTCCGCTTAAAAGCCCCGACTGCACCAGCGGCAGCGCTGCTCTCCCGCCCCACTGCCTCCACTCCACTCTCAGCATGACATCTGCTCATTGTGATCGCACGGATCACACCTCGTCACTGTAGGATGTGGATTTTGGACGTGTTTTAGAAGATTTATTAACAAATGTGTGAGGTGACGTGTGTGTTTGTCTCCAAAACTTCAGATTAAAAGCAGCTTGGTTCCAAGTCTGACCTCGAAATGCATTTTATTTTGTTAAATACTTCGGATTTCTTATTTTAAGTAGCTTCACTTGACAAAACTAAATAAAAATCTGCAAATTTTTAAAAAAGATAAGGTCGCACTACTTTTCTGTGGATGTGCTGCCACCTAGTGTTCATAAGAGGGAACGGCCTGTTAAATAATAATACACTAAAACATAGTGAGGGATATTTAACTGTTTCACTTGATTGTTTAAACTCTGACATATCTGAGTTTGTGAAACATTTGTGACACATATCATTTGACTTTTATGGCTTAACCATGCAAACACATATATGCACACATATCCTAATATCCCTAACTAATCTTGAGTATAGTAATCATGAATCATAAACTTTACTAATAGAGCACCAATCAGACTAAAGTACAAAGTGCCTTACATAAATAAAATGAAGTAAAATACCAAAATGATTAAACTGATAAAATATGGCCTGCAGGAAGGGCAGATTTAAAATCTAAATTAATGAACTATAAACATCAAGTTTATTCCTATAAAATAAGAAAGCAAGTCAGATAAAATCAGGGGTATGTTCTCTAATAAGAGCATTAAAAGAAGACACTGACTCAAACAGCCTTATTTCCTCGGACATGTCATCAGAGTCATCAGAGTAAAGTGGAGCCAGGCCGTGAAGAGCTTCAAAAATAATCATAAGGATTTTAAAATCCATCTAAATGTGAAAGAAAGTAGTCTTGAGTGGTGAAAAACACTTCTAGTATCAACAACAACTTTGTTCAGATGTTCTAGTCAGGGCTGCAACTGATGATTATTTTCATTATAAATTAATCGGACGATTCATTTCTACAATAATCCTTTAGTCTATAAAATGTGGAAAGAAATCACAAAAGCCCAAAAAAACAGTCCAAAAACCAAACACTCTTCATTTACTGTCATAAATAACACAGAGAAACAGAAAATCCTTACATTTAAAGGACCTTTTTGTAAGAAAAGTTGATTTTTGAGTCTCATTCCCAACTCATTAAATAATTACGCTCTCATCGATCCAAACTCATCGAAAACTGACGCTTTGGGATGGTAGGACTGGTCGGCTGCCATCCCAAAGCCTCAGTTTTTGATGAATTGGGAGTGAGACTCAAAAATCAATCTTCCTACAAATAGGACTTTTAAGAAGCTTTAAAAAGCAAACATTTTTGCATCAAACCATTAATAATTATGACTCCTTATGCCTGTTCCCCCAAAATTCATCCAACATGTTGTGAGACAGGGCTGCAGGATATGGTTTAAACAAATCATTTTGCAATTATTGTGATAGATATTATGATTTCAGTATGATTCAAATTGAGTTTTTTCATTTTCTGGTACGTCACATACTTCCGAGGTGCACGGGGAAGGAAAAGTCTTAAACGGTGAAAAACATTCCTAGTATCAATCACTACTTTGCTCAAAGGTTCGCTCATCAGGGTCATCATACAACACAAAGAACGATTTCTTCTGCCACAAATGTTCATCATCAAGTGCCACTTTATTTGAGTCCTACTGTAAGGCAACAAAAATCACACACAATGGTCACAATAAACAAAACATCCTAAGATATTTTTATAGTCAACTAGTGTTTGAGAATTACATTACATTTGAGGAAATGTATCAAACTCAGACAAAACAAGATTAAGAGATTGCACATTAGGTAGAAATGAAAAAGTTACATCCACTCAGGCATTGTTTGTCTACTGCAGATATCCAGCAATGGTTTCATTGAATAGCTGAATATAACAGAGGATGCTGGATATTTTGGTTGTAAACTTGCACAGTTGCTGATTTGAATTACAGTAGGAGATTGACCTTGATTATCGGAGGAGCAAAAACTGAATGGTGGTAAACTTCACAGTTTTACGGTGAAGAAATGCTGAATGTTTACGACTGATGCGAGCAGCGACGTTTCCTTCAGTCCTCGGTGAACATCATCTTCACCAGGTTCGCTTTCATGCATTCCTCCTCCACCAACTTCTGAGGCTGAAACAGGTTTACAGAAGGGCGACTTTTAACATTTGCACAGATCTTATTATCACATTTATATACATTTACCTGAGAAACATTTATAGTAGACTGAATGTAAGCTAATCCATGTCAAGTGAAGTCATTCTTACCGTGCCGTATCGCAGCAGAGTGGGAACTCCGGTCAGCTTCAGTGTCTTCTTGAAGTCGTTATTTGGATTCTTCCAGCTGAAGCATGAAAAAACATTATTAGACACATTTGAAAGAGCAGACTTGGAAAGGCTGAGGAGGATTTTTCAGCTTTTCAACATGAAAAAAATCTGAAAAATAAAATAAGAAAATTAACCGATAAATGGAATGTGAAAGACATTTTTGGGGGACTAAATGATGAATGGATTAACGTAAAGTCTGGTAAATAATCATTACTTGGTGCTCTAATCAAATCCATTATCTGCATTATTTAGCTGATCATTCTGGTGGGACTTTCTGGTTTTCTAGAAATGTCATAATTTAATATTGACAATTGACAATGTGTCCACAATGACTGGCTCTTTAGTTTATCAGCTGTCTAACATGTATGTTTAAAATAATATCCACCTTTTTATCTTAATTCTGAAACAATCAGCTGATAAAACTGACCAACAGAAAATGTGTCAATTTTTGGTGATCACTTACTATTTTAAGTAATTTACCAAGTATCCATACTTGTTACTAGTTAGTGTCTTAACGATAGAAAGAATTACTTGTCTTTCCATTTCATATCATTTTAAGTATTTGGATTTTTGTTACACTGTAAGTTTGATGTTAAAGGCATTACATTGTAGAGTTGAAACTATTCATCAATTAGTTGTCAACTTTCAAATTCATCAACAATTACAACTGCTTGATTAGTTTGAGTAATAATTTAAAAGGAAAGAATTTCTCTGATTTCATCTTTAATCTGAATATTCTCCGGTTTCTTTACTCGTCTATGGCAGTGAACTGAATATCTAGGTTGTGGATAAAACCTTTTTATTTATTTATTTTTTTTATTTCACTATTTTCTGACATTTTATAGACAAAACAACTAACTAATTAATCGAGAGATCAATGAAAATAATCACTTGCAGCCCTTTTACACTGGATTCTGATTGCCTGTGATTGCCATAACAAATATTGAGCTGATAAATGTGATTGTTAGCTGCAGCTGTAACATGTGCTCTCTTGTTTCGTGACCACACATGTCATCCTGGTGACTCGAGGTGTTGACATGACGAACAGTTACACCATAAAACATTGAAATTAACCAGATTAAAACACTGACTAGGCTCTTTCTCCAACTTGACAGTAGATGAAGACCGAGCCCTCAGGAAGATGAGTCATCTCTTGTCTCACAAATGGCTCGGCTGAGAGTGAAGAAGAGACACTTGACTGAGAAACAGTGCACCACGTTTGAGATAAACAAGCATCATGATCCTTGACAGTAAAACAGTTTACATCCATGCCACTACCACACAGATGAAAAGTTTGCTAACATGAGGTCACATGACCAAAAATCTCAATCAGGTCAGCTCAAAATGAAAGTACGAGCATCTAACGGTTTTGTTATCTATGTAGAACATAAATGAAGTTACCCGTCTCGCAGTCTGGACACCAGCTCTTTCCCTGGGCGTCTTTATCACCAGAGAAATAGGCGAAAATATCCTTTCCTTTCCTGTCAGACACAGCCTTGCAGAATTCCTCATACCCATGCACGTTTACTTCTTCGTAATGGGCCATCGTTTAGACACAGCGAATGTCAAAATAGACAAATGAACTGATGAACATTAATTATTCAGCTATAGCTGTTAAATCTGTGAGGCACAAACAAGTGATGAAAGAAATACTGCTGCTCTGAGCACCGAACCTGGTAGAAATACTCCAAACTTCACGGTACTACTTCCGGTTTGTGCAAAGGTTCTTAAAGTGACCGTGTACCTTGATGATTTTATTATGAATTTATAACATCTCTTTTTCCACGAGAAATACAATTATTCGATAACATAATGACACATTTTTTATAATCTTCATATATTATTACAGAAGCAACTTATTTCAAATATTCATAGCATTTAATTAAAAATGCGTTTGAGTTCATGTTTGGCTCCTTTGCCGACCCGTAGTTGGTAAAAGCTACTTCCGCCTAACGGCGTTCTGTTGTTGTCATGGCGGCGGTTCAAAATGTTGACAAGCTTGCATTAAATTTTAAAATGTTAAACATGCGCTTTGTTTTAATTAGCCTCCAGTTTACGACGTTGTGTGCATAGCTGACGTATAATTCATATATATAAGTTAACAAGTAGTTATAAGCGAAGTCGAAATGGTCGAATGGACGACGTTGGGATTAACTTGATGTTGGCAAACTGCAATTCAAAAGCGTAGTTAGCAAGCTAATGCTAACCGTCATTAGCATTAGTTAGAAATCGAGAACTGAGTGCTACTTTGGCAGGACCTGGCTGCTGTTTTGGCTGAAAATGACTACGCAGTTCTTGCAGAGTGTGATTTCCGTAGGACAGCAAAGTCAAGCGAGAGACTGGGTGGTCTCAGGTACAACCCGAAACGGTCACAGCAGCAGTCTAACTCATGGGACGTCTCAAACAAAGGTAAACAACAGTGGCAGATGTATATGAAGCCTGTGAATGTTAAATTGCAGCTTTATTTACGATAGCGCATGCTATGTACACTCATCTGCCAGTTTATTTGGCACTAACTGTTGTTAGCTATACTCAAATTAGCCCTGAAATAAATCATAACTTTATCAAGGTTATATTGTTCATTGTTTGTCCAAATTGTTGTAGAGAGGTGTTGGTGATCGAGAAGACTGTGGTGTGTGGTGTTGTTAAAGTTGATGCATTGCACTAAAAGTCATTTATTATGTTTTGACCACCTACATTTTTGAGGGAAGACTAAATATTATATAGCACAGTGTACAAACTGTACAGCCCGTACATGACCTTAAATGTGAATTAATACCTCTTAACAGTTCAAATAAAAGATGTTGGGTTGTGTTTTAAAGGGGCACTATGTAGTTTTTGGAGAAACTCAGACTTTTTATATTTACAATATTAATGAGGTAATAATACAAACTCAGAAATATTTATTTTTCCATAACTGAATAAACAAGCTGTTCTCAGAGGAAAATTCAAGACTGATTATTTTTTCACCACAGCTATTGTTCAATGAAGCCATCCCTGCAAGTACAAGCAACCGTGCCACCCATGTTCGCCTGCCAGCCCCCATTGTGATAGAGAGGCTGCTGCCGCTGCAGGAGGAGCGTGAGAACGCGAACAGCGCCCGCAGCTCCATTAGCTTCACTGCTCTCTCTGAGGAGAGACTACACGCTGCGGTTCAGCTGGCCCAGCGAGATCTGAGACGAAGGCGCCTTGAGTCACTGACCAAATCCCCTGTCAAACCCTCTCAGGAGGCCTCCCTCCTCGAAACGAGTGATGTGGAGCTGCTTCAGGTAAATTATTTAGCTTAATGGCGCAAAGTTTATAAGTAATAGCTTATTGATTTATGTCCCACCCAAGGAATGATTGCCACTTTGTTCAGTCGGTGACTGAAGGGAGTCTTTTTCTCTCTTTACAGGAGCTTGGAGCCACCCCGAGTAAGACAAAGTTAAAGGCCTCTAGTCCCAAAGATAAAGCGTCCCGACCTGGAGCCAAACTGTTGGACTTCACATCCCAGAAGTCCTCCATGCCTCGAACCAGCCTGTCACCCCCAACCAGAGACACTGGCCTAAGACAACTAGAAGGAGGCAAACAGGCTCCTTTAAGCCAGGAGATCCACAAGCTGCAATATGAGCTGGAAGTCTATATTCAGAAAGTAGAAGAGCTAGCCAACAGAGGTGACTCACAAAAACAGCTTGTTACACTATGCCCTTGTCTTACTGTTGATTATATGTTTTGTGGTACTACTTAGCTTGAAAAGGTTATCACAGTTATTACACATATGATTATGAGTAATAATGAATAATGGGATCTAAACAACAGGAGAGAAAATAGAGGAGCCGCTGGAGCCTGAGGAGCAAAACAAGTTGGACATACGCAGACAGAAGCAGGCAGCCCGCTCAGCACGCATCATCTATGTTCTCCAACAACAGGTAGTTAAATCCCTACCACATGTAATAGAAAATAAACCTTCACTGACGTCTTAATTTCCCTTGTATGTATAAACACTGTCCTACTAAATTGTTACTTAAAAGGTGAAAGAGATACAAGAAGATATAGAGAAACTACGAAGCCAGAACATGTGGAAGACCAAAAAGGTACATCTTCACAGAGACCATTCATCAACTTGTTTACAACAATACAACAATGAAAGCAATAAGGACAATTACTGTGTGGGCCTCCTGTTAATATTAATGTTAATATTAATTTGCTTAGAGGTGATTCTGTAAGGTTTTACCAGCTCCACCGCTCAGTAAAAATCATAGAATTATCTGTTACACAATCATGTTAAACTGATTTACTTTCTGTTCCCCTTTCAGTCCATGGCAATAAACAGGCTGGCAGCTGCCCACCGTGGGACACTCAGGGCCTTACAGGTTGTTATACACCAGCTTTCAGATCTATCTCATGGGAAGGTCCCCCCTTATTACAAAGAGCTGGGCCAGCTGATCCGCCAGCTCTCTTTGTGCTCAGCCAAGGTGGAAGTGGAACAGGGTTCGGCTGTGCCGGAGACGGCCCTGGACATCCTACAGAAACTAGAGGTGAGGAGCAGAACGTGTTTGGATGAAGCGCTTTTGTTGCATGTCATACCCTCATCTCTCTCCTCACTTTTCCTGTCTGTTTATTCACTGATTCAACCCTAAAAAAAATAAAATTAAAAATTAAAGATAGTGTACAAAGTACAAATTTAGAATAATACAACATGACAATAATACCAAACAGCAACAACAGACAGAAAACCTGAATATTTTTTTATAGCCGAACAGTGTAATGTTTTTACAGAACATATCAGTGACCTGGCCTCAATGACCCCAATTACCAGTCACCCCAACTGATCATGTTTTTTACCTACCGAAGACAAAACTGAAGGCTAAAATATCCGAAACATACATCAAGTAAAGAAAACTGCAGCACAGGTCTGTTTGTGGGTTAAAGATGACTTACTTTAATTGACCAACTTTAGCAATAAGATGACTTTATTTAAGCCTAAATTAACTTTCCCAGTGACTTTCGGTCCTCCAAACTTGTGATATTATGTATAGAACATTTTACAGTTCTTGGAGCATTAATCTGATGATACAAATACCCTCAAATTTAAGCTAAGTCAACACTTAACTTGTAGTCATTTGTTTCATATCATCCTCATACTTCATGTTTATTGTTTGTCTATATATGCAGCTTGTCTGCTTAGCTTTTAAAGTGAATCATGCAAAATATAAATTTCTTGTCCCTCTACTCCTCCTAGACTTTGGATTCTGCCCTCAGTAAACAAGAGATGCTCGAAAAGATGCAGGCCCGAGCACGCCCTCCACACAGGAAGTCTCCTCATCGCAGCACGTCACCAATGAGTGCACCCAAGGGTCCCAGTACCTCATCTGTACTGGGACCTCGCAAACCTACAAAACCCAAAAGAGGTGTCCATGGTGAGTGTTTATTTTTCCTCGAGTACTTTAAAACCCCTTTATGTGTCTTTAGTAAGGTGTTTGTGCATGTGTAACTTTAAGTTTAATTTTCTACCCTCAGCAACCGTATTTATTAACATAATTTCAACCCTTATGAATGTAATATAATTGCATAATCGTCAACTTAAGTGGTAAATGTGCTGAAAAATCCTCTTAAAACTGCATAGAGATGTTAACCTTTTGATGAAGGCCAAACTGTTTAGTCTCCCGTGTATGTGGAAGTCACCTAAGGGCTTTTGTGCGTTTTGTGTTTGGGCCTCCCTCTGTGCTTAAATGCAGCTGAAAATTGATAGAGAGCCATGGAGAAGTGAAAGAAAAACAGGAAGTGACAAGCAGAACCCTGGACTTCGGTCCCCTGCTGCTTAGTGTTATGAGCAGTTATTACCTGCTGGTTCTTATTGCGCTAAGAGGCATCCTGGAGAAAAGAGGACACAAACCCCTCCAGTGAGCTTTAGCAGCATCTAGAGCTCCCTGGAAACCAACTTAAGTCCGTCTACCAATTATGAAGCAGTCAGGAGGGATCCAGCTGCTTGTCAAGAATGATGGCTAATTGTGTAATTGGTGGTGTGGTGTTCGCTCATAATGCCTTCACTCCCCAGGTACCAAACCGATTTACTTGAGGTTGATATTGATGAGGATGACTGTTGTTTGCTGTTACCGTAGCTTTTCCTTGATTTTTAATTAAATAGCATGAATTTAAAAAAAGGGTTTCGTCTTTAATTTGTGTCAGCAGGTAGGAGAATGAACTCACAGAAGCCCAAAACCACTTCTCACCAGCCCTTGAGCAGAAGAGAGGTGCTCAGGGCCGGCTTGGAGAGCCTTGCCCAACAGAGGGAGCTGAGAGAGCTGCAGAGACGAGCTCAGACAAACACCACCTGCAGAAAAGGAGGGGCTCCACACTCGGGGAGAAATAAGGCTGACGTTATAATGAAGGTGTTGGACTGACACTTTATATTATTATACATTGTATAAGAAGCAATACGATTTTTTTTAAATTTTAAATCCATTGTGAAAAGATGTATAAAAGTGTGCCGGATGAGATTTAAACAACGTGACAATCATGTAAATAATCTGAGCATGTATTTAATCTTTTTTGCCATAATGTCATCAGATCAAAGACGCAGGTTTCCAGCAGCCTACAGTCTCCTCTCAGCTCCGAGTGAACCAGCTCCCTCAAAAAGAGCCCTCTGTGCCCTGGATTCCTACATCCCCTCACTCTCCTCCTCCACAACGGTGAACCTTTTATCTCTCTGCAAACATGATGACACATGAGATTTTTTAAATCAAAACCCATTATTGTTCACCAGTGTCTTTGCTCTTAGTCACTCTCGGCACACAGTGGGTGATTTGCACCATTGCATAACTAAGGTTTTACTGCTGTAATGTTTGCAATTCTTATCTCAAGGTAACACTTTGCATCCAGTAGGGATCTGCTCATTAATGCACTGTGAACTAATGTGCTGTTAACACAAAGACATGTGAAAATAGAAAGAAAAACAAAACCAGTCTGTGCAAGCAGTGCCAGGAGAGACTTGTTGAGTAAGTTGTTCATTTTTCAGCCAGAAGGTGGACGTGAGCAGAAAAATAGCCTAAAAGCTGCCGGACTAATAGCTTCCACTCACTGTATGATTGTAGGCTTTGCCAAATTGGTATCCCCTCAATATAAATGTAACATATGATGGTAAAAGACAGCAGATAATCAATCATACTAAGTTAATGGGTTAAGAAACACCAAAAATATAGCTCAAAGAAAATCACTAGTTTGTCTGTTCCCTCAGGAATGGTGACTGCTACAAAAATGTGACATGAAAGAAAAGCACTCTGATGCTGCAAGTTCTTTGTGTAAAATGGCTCTTTTTCTTCAGATTTCCATGATTCTTAACTTGCTTATTCCTTTTTTCTAACTCATTATTCTTTCTCTCCTCTGCTTTCTTCTCAGTAGATCCCCTCAAAGGAGAAGACCAGAGCCGCGTTGTCTCTTCTCCCCCGTGAAGCGCTCACCCAGCCCTTCAAAGCAGAAGGTGGCCGGTGGTTTGGCAGCAGAGCAGCCGGCCTTGAGCTCAGAAAATAAGAGACAAGCTCAGAATGAAGCATTAAGGTGAAGCCAGTCTCCTACATAATTCAGACAGATTTTAATCTCTTCAGTTTATTAGATAGAAAACACATTTTGGAAATCATACATCAGATGGTCTGTCCTAGAAAAAAATAGAGGAAAAAGCAAAATGGATGGATTCTATAAAAAAAGATTGTTAATGTATTCAGTGAGTTATTTCTAACCTCTGTGGCAGACCCCACTCGCCGAGAGCCACAGGCAATACTTTGAGTCTAATTCAAATATAATTCTTTCCAATTTAATATAGGTGCCTGCTAGATTGAGGCCATTTCTCTTTATGAGTGATTAATTGCTCTCCTCTTTTCAGTGCTTATAAGCACCTCATTGATTGAGTGCTGCAAATATGTTTCTGTTTAATCAAACCTTAATTACTACAATTTTGCTTTGCCATTAATCAGGGGCAACAGCCTGATTGTAGCGATGAGGATTATATATTATAAACAGTGTGTGCAATGCTTAATCGAGCTTGCATTTTGCTTCATGTGATGATTACTGGCTTGGTACAGGAAAGCCTGGCTGGATAAGATGACGATGCAGAGACTAAAGGAGCTCAACCAGCTGAGTAAAGAAGAGGCTGAACGCATTCAGATACTAAGGTACAGTAGAAATATGATTACAGTTTCAGGGGATGTAAACAGAAGGGCAAACTGGCAAAAAATGACACTTCAAAAATAAGAAAAAAACAATGAATACAATTCGCTTCATGCTTTTAGTGGGTAAAAAAAATGGATTTCCATAAAGAAAAGTCCCCATATCTCACTAAAATGCTACTTTAATGTGATTGTGTCTTGAATAAAGTTTAATGAGATATTTTGACTAGAAATTAAACAGATATACTCGGTAAGATTTTGCAGTGCAGCCAAAATAACTGATGCTTTATTGATCCCGTTCTGTAGCAAGCTACACAGAAAAATGTGCCAACGATTAAAACAGTTGACTGTGAAATAAAACATTAAAAATCCAACTAAAAAGACAAATTCAATTTGGCTTAAAGGTTCCCTGTGGAGTTTTAGACCTGTAGTAGTACTATAGAGCTGTTCCTCCATGATTGGGTCCCCGTTATCTTTAGCATGAGGATGCACATGAAGACACGAGAGCAAAACACAGTCAAGGCAGATTTTTACGTGGAGAGAGCACAACAGGGCATCTCAGAAGTGTAGAGTGTGAATGCAGTCAATACACACAGTCCAGTGCTGTCCCACTATTCCACTGAACAACAGGTGGCGGTAACACACCAAGGTACTATATGCTGAAAAGAAGAAGACTGCAGGCCAGTAAACAATGCTGGATTAACATACGTCAGAATTAAGCTTTAAAACTTCTTTATGAGGAAGGAAATGCACATGACATTTTTAGTATATATAGGCTCAGATTGGTGAGTAACACTGAAAGTTAACACAACTTGTGTTTGTTAATGATCAAACTCCGCAGGGCCCCTTTAGGGACAGGATCGTTGTAATATTGGCAGAAGGCTCGTAGAACTTTCTTCAGAGGTTGCAGACTATAAAACTTATTTTGTACAGGACATAGGACACATCTAAGTATATATTATTAAGTCATTTATGAACATTCAGTAATGCCACTGCCCAGAGCAGTAATCCACACAGTAATCTGCCGTACAGCTCAATGCAGCCGACCTCACAATTAAATGAACAGTTACACTGGGAATTGCAACATGGACATAATTACCAAGAAACAATAGAACTGAAAATAATGCAGGTTGTGAGCAGCATCCCCTCAGCACCAGAGAAAACACATGTTCCTATAGATCACCTCACTTAATTCCTGATTAGACATTGGACAGGTAAACTCTACAGGGCACTGTAGAGTTTACATGTTTTAATCCCTCGTTTTAATTTATTGGCCACATGTGAGCAGATTATAAAATAACATTTTTAGTTCCACCTGAGCGTTTCTTAATATGACAAGATGACATGTCTGCCATGAAAACTCTGTTAGGCCATCAAATATTCTTAGAAAACAAAGCAAACAAGCACTTGGTTGCCGGCCCATACAACAACTGTCTCCATATCAAGTTTTAAAAATGTTGTCTGGGAATAAAATGTCTCATTCAGTCTCTTGAAGTTCAAGCTATTCAGCCCCAGAGCCTCTCTGGTGACAGCTTGCAGTGTGGGCGTGTTTTGGTTTACAGGTCTGAAGTTGTCTCGCCAACTCGGTGGGCTGAGAGAGCCGAGCAGAAGGCCAGAGAGAGAATTCAGCCCCTGCTGGATGAAGCACAGGTAGGAAGACTTTTCACTTTATTTTACTTTCCTGTAGAAAACAATCAATGCATTTTATTTGTTCAAATAAAACACAGAGCATTTTAAAACATTTACCGTCTGGTTTACCGCAGTAAGATATACTGTTACTTTTTGAGTATCAGTCTTGTTTATATGGATTAAGAGGGGATAAATGATGTTTGCTTTGCACCAGTGTGACTGCCTTTGTTTCTGTCACTTTACCTTCAGCAGATTGGTGAGTCTAGGAACAAGATCAGCTCCTCACTGAGGGATCGACTGTCTGAGCAGGCTGCAGAGAGGGTGAGCTGCTCTGCTGCTGCCAATAGTTCACAATTGACAGCAGATTTGGTCTTGAAAGTCAGAATTTGGTGGTCATGGCTTGTGTTCCACAGGCTGCAGAGAGTGCCGAGCAGCTGAGTGAGGCCCTGCTGGAGGATCTGTTGGAGGACACTGCACGGGCGGCGTGGGCGGCTGAGGCAGACAGACAGTTAGAGGGCATGGCTGAGCGTAGGCTGCAGGCCCCCACCCTGGAGAGTATGCTGCTTCGTATGGAGGAGATACAGGTGAGAGAGGCCCACCAACCAACAGAAGGTCAGCCTAGAGCCCGAAAAGGTCAACAGTGATCGGGTTGGTATTTATAGTGAGCTGTTGTGACAGCTTTGGTCTGGTGTTGTTTAATGATGCAGCGTCTAGTCTTGATCTTGACGTTGGTAACTATTGGCAGGTGGAT
Source organism: Pagrus pagrus (assembly GCF_965226575.1). NCBI lineage: Eukaryota > Metazoa > Chordata > Actinopteri > Spariformes > Sparidae > Pagrus > Pagrus pagrus. The sequence continues at coordinate 9,739,870 of NC_140188.1, forward strand.
AATCTATTTATAATGTGTTTCTCTGTATGTGTCTGAGCAGAGAGATCAGGAGGAAGTGAGGAGACGGTTTGCTTCCATCACTTATTCAGACCCTCTTTACTGGGACCGACCAGGACCAGCAGGTAATGAAACAAAAACTAAAGCTGTTTATCTTGCTGCATGTAGAGATGATTTCCCTTAGGTCTCCTGTAGGTGGAAGCAGTGCTACAACTGACGGAGTCAGTAAATACTTGTCATTCTGTCTATGCTCTTCTTGTTTTTTTCATATGTCTATGTGTGTCCCCTGCTCCACCCTATCCCTCTCAACACCCACTACCACTACCCCCTTCCTCCTCTCCCTTTCTGTTCTTCCCAGGACCCCAGTGCCATGCCCCGGGCTCAAGGCCAGCCTCTCCTCAGCCAATTAGGCTTTCAAGGTCGGTGCCGAGGCAGAGCTCTGCAGCTGATATTGTCTTAGAGAAACCTGTGGAGACTGGGTGAGCAACTATGTCCTCTGCCCTCGTTTTGCTAAGAAATCATTCCTACATCTCATCTTTCACTGATAGCTCCCCCCTGCTTGCTGTTTTATTCATCATAAAGAGGCAAATTTTGGAGTGTTCTCAGAATATTAACTGGAGTGCAGCGTCAGGGGTTGACCTATTTAACATCCCTCTCATTCATTAGAGCTGAAATTATAGGCCTGAGCTGCCAGTATAAGTAATCATGGCTCCGGCACAATATTGATAATTATATGATATATAATCCTCAGTTTAAAAAGTATACACACGTTATAGTTTGATTTAGATTTGGTCACTTTCAGTAAGAGAAAATATAGAATTGCAGTAAAGACTTCATGTGGTTGCACTACACTGCAAAAACTCAACATCTTACTGAGTATATTTGTCTAATTTCAGGTTAAAATATCTCATTGCACTTAATATAAAACACACATACCTAGAAAGTAACATAATAACACAAAATAGAAGCTAGAAACACCTTGTATTCATGTTTTTAGAGTTATTTTTCCAGTGGCATTTTTTCCAGCCTGTGAAACCAAGAGCAACAGGAAGTCATTATAATGAGGCCTCTAGACGTGATGCAAAGTAAAGTGGTTAATGTATTTCCAACAATGCACAGTTAGAGTTTTTTCCCGCATGATGTGTCATTGCCCCATAAGCGCCGTCCCACCGGGAGGCCTTACTCATCCCGAAAAAATAACTTGGTGGCTACCATACCCAGGGCACAGTCTATTCCTGACTCTGGCAACAGACTCTACAGGGAGACCCTCCACTGCCCAGGGCTTTGGCTGCAGCTGCTGTCCTGTTTAAATTAATGAGGAACTTGGAAGGAGGAGAAAAGAAAGTGGAAGGACTAGAAGTTGTAGACGCAGCCAAGCCAGCAGGATGTTGCTTCTGACAAATTTGAGCAGCACCATTAGTAAATTAAAGTCAGTCAGATTTGGAGTGCCTCAGGTTCAGTTCCATCTATGGAAACTTGGCCCCCCAGACACTCTGTGACTCATCTAATACTCTTCTTAACACATCCATCAAGTAATAACTCTATTTTTTGGCAAACAACCCCGGCGCTTGGAAGTATTTAGTGTCAGGTCTTTTTGAAGAGGTGTTATGTGTTTTTTCTACGACTTATTCTGGTTTCAGAGGTACTCAGCCTCGCAGCTTCTTAGTAAGGACAAAGTCATTTGAGAACTGCCAGCTCATTTGTTCTCAAACTCGCTGAATCCCTGCGGTTTTCAAACTGAGACAGACCTGCCTGCATGGCTTTCATCCTTGGCCCAAATTAGTATGCCTTTAAAAAGTACTTGCACCCTGCTGGACCTTTTCATGTTTTTTCTTTAAACACATGAAATCACAGTAGATGTAATAAAGATTTTTTGACCACAAATCAATAGAAAAAAATGTTTTTGATGTCAAAGTGAGGACTAATCTCTGCAAACTGACCTCAATTAATTACAAAAGGAACAAACAAGATGGCAATTTATGGAAAAATAGTGACTATCAACCCTTTAATAAGTATCTAATATTTATGATAAAATGTATACTAATCGACTTACAAGTATTGTCTACGTTAAAGGTATATTGTGCGGGATTTTCCTTATATAGAATGTATCCACGAGTTTCCTGGAGAGGCCACTAGGGAGGTTACTGGAGAAAACAATTCTAGGTGATACTTCTGTTGCTTGGTTGAACTAGCATCAGTAACAGTATTATAATAACTGACACACAGGTGGCACTTTCAAGGCTTTAGAAGCATTAGTAAGTGGTTTAATCAATAACAATAGTGTTAATAGTAATAACCTAGATCTCCACGGATGAATGATACACCAAATGATACAACAATGTTGTATTTTCTTATTTTTGCTGGTTTTGGGATGTTGGTGGGTGTTGACCTTCACATAGTCCCAAGCCAATAACTGCTTGCAGGTTGTGTGGTTGGAATAAAAAAAGTAGCAACCGAGTTACATTGCTGTACCGTCCTTATGCTCTTGGTCTCTTATTGGTGTTTGACCGAGGGCGAGGTTAAGCTACATACACTCACTCTCTAGCCCACTCAACCATTGCTGCTCTCTGTCTGTGTTGCTTCGACCGGTGTGTTTACAAAAAGCACCGACAAATACTGCAGAGTATACCTATAAAGACAGGAGGAGTGTATATCAGTGTGTTGTGGCGAAGCATTACAAACATGTTTGTTAATTATTCAGCTCAGCCTTTCAGGACTAGTCTGCTATTTACAAGAAGTGGCTGATACGTGTTCTCTGTAAAGTGAATCTACTGATTGATGTTTTTAATGGGAACATCAGAGGTTTAAGCCCACAGTTGAGTGCTAACTGTTTGTTTCATTTGTACATTGATTAAAATATTCCCTTAGTAAAGGCAGCATAGAGAGTGTGTAGTTATGCTGTCTGCTGACTCACACATAATGGCAGGACAGAATCTCTTTTCCATTAGATGCTCCAGTGCAATAATGAAACAGTTAGATGAAGGAGGGGTTGCTAAAAGTGTCCCAATCAGCATGACTGCATAAACTTTGTTTGTATTGATGACGGTTCTGTATATGAAAGGGTTAGGTTTAGTCATTCAACTCGCTGTCATTCGAAAAATAATTACCATCGATTCTGATACATTCTCAACATTAGTCACCTCTGCCCCGCTCTGAATGAAGACCCAACCAATTCAGAAGTCGCTTTGCCGGCTGCTTGGAAAAAAATCTTATTTTTCATATTTAATTTAAGCCAAATTAATAGCCAAGTGGCAGAGGGAGTTTTTCTGTGCTGACACAAAAGGGCCGACCAACAAAGATGCTGCCAATAAATGCGACACTTGCCACGAGCAGACGGGTGCATTATGCTTATTTCCCAATGGAGTTTTCTTTTCTTATCACTACAACGAGGTGTGAGCAGAAAATTGGTGTAGACAGATAACAGCCCGTTTTCCACCGTGTTTAATCCCCCCAAGAAGTAATAAAGGTGAAAGTTGGGAGTCGTTTGGAGTGAGGTAGAGAGAGAAACTGTGCTTATTAGGCACGTTGTTTTATAGAGCTGTCTTCAGGGGTGCAGAACTTGCTTTCGTAAACTGGCCTGAGCTTTGAGGGAGATGAGTCAGCGACCTGATCTACAGCGTTGTGGGCTAAAATGACCCATTTTACAACACATACCAGGGGAGATGAAGTGAGGAAAAGTTTTTGTTGCAAGAACCACGCAGCCTGTTGCATCAGAAATACCAAAGCTAAAACAAATATGATACACCAAGAACAGATTAACACTTGTGTGTAATGTCAGTGTGTATCTCTGATGGAGGACATGTCACAATGTGTATGTCTTTAACAGAAAGTAATTGGATCTGAGTTCCACAGTTCAGATAATAATTGTGAAATGACATTTGACAGCTCGTCTCCATCTGCAGCCCGAGGAAATGAGCTGCATTAGTGTCAAAGAAAAGAGTCTAGATTTAACAGTAATGCCTCGCTTTAATGCCGGGGAGTAACCAGTCAACACGCTGACCTCACTGAGGGAAGTAATCCTCCAGATAATGAAAAAATATTATTACAAAGAACACTTCAGTCCCTGAAGGTTTTCAGTTCAGTCTGGATATTTGTATACCTGCCTGAAGTTCAGATCATTAGTACACTTGCGCAGTGATCAGCAGAAAGTGAATACTGGTGTTTAGGAGAGAGGAAAACTTGAATAAGACAGAATTATTGATGGCATTGATTAAGCTTTGCTTATACAGCAACTAAGCAGCTGATTATAAGAGAGCTTACATCAGCTCCTTTGAAAGAAAATAGTTAAAAAATGCCATGTTTTGGTGTTAGTTGTTGTGTTAAACCTCTGTCAGTGTTCAGTGCAGCAGAATGGAGAGGTTTAATATTGGGGCTTTGTGTGGAGGTCTCATCATGTGTGCCCTGATTGGTTGTATATAACCCACATTTCTCAGCCCGGAGAGACGCATCAGTCGCTGCAGAGTGCAGGGAAATAGAGTCATGAATGCAATCATGTGCCACACAAACACACATTTAACAACAAAGAGGAAGGTTATTTGTGACAGTGACACTAAAGAGTGTTGTTTGATGACTGCGAGGGACACTGATATCAAATTATATTAAGCAGATCTTATTTCATTTACTCAGGCTATTCTTTTAGTGTCTTCTGAGGCTTGTTATGGTGTCTTTTGAGTCACGACATACAACCGCAGGGCCTGTCAGAAGAGAGTTTCTCTTCACTGTTCGTGGGAAGGTAGTTCAATATTTTGACACTTCCTTTATCTATTTCCAAAACATCTATTATTCTACACCTTTGCTGCCTTTGTGCTTGCCTTGCTGCTGTCAAACGACCACTGAAATAATAGAGTGAGAGATTTCATCTCTGAAAACATCGGCACAGCGGCAGATAAGGTTTACGTATCCATGGTGAGGAGCCCAGACACAGACCCCAATTGTCCCCCCCGGCTCGGCTAATGCCGACCGACCTACCGCTGCTCCATCAGCAGGTCAAACAAATCAATGAGAAGATGAAAGCACCACTCAGCAATATTCTGAACCTTTCATGTATTTTTATCTGCTCTTTCACTCCTCCTCCGCTCTTTTTTAGAGCTACAGTCGTATTCTCAGGCCATGTATGTGTAGCACAGTAAATGGCTGCACTGTTGATGTGCATTGCAATAATCTACAATAATCACAATTAATTTTCCTCCACAGTGTTCATCCTCCATCTGTTTGTTACTGCACAAAACTTTCCTGTAGTTCTCAAAAGCTCACCAGGGCTTCTGTGAGTCTGGCTTGGATCACCACCCGACAGTCTCTGTGCCACGTTTGTCTTTGTCCAACTCGGATTCAGTTCAGCCTGCATGACACAGCGTGTATGGTACTGTCCTCTGCCAGGTCAACTGCTTCCCAGCCTGGGTGATGCAAAGCTGGAGCTTTTGTAGAGAAATGAGTGGGCTAACTTGAGGTGATCTCTTGCCAGTGCTATTCATCTGTTTTGGTTTGTGTATGCCGCGTCCAGGCCAAGTTGTAGGTGGGTGAGTGTGAGGGGTAGAGGATGTTTTTTTGTCTTTTTTAGTTATTCAGCCATCTTCTTTGTGATTATGGATGAGAATCACAGAGTAGGTCACGGTATGATACTATTACGATAAGTTGCCCTTGATGGAAGAGGTGGAAGTATTCAGATGTTGTAGTTAAGTAAAAGTAGTGATATCACAGTGTAGAAATACTCTGTTACAAGCAAAAGTCATGCATGTAAGTATTTACTACACAAAAGTACCAAAAAGTAGCTTGTGAATTTTTCTCTGGGATCAATAAAGTTTTTCTTAATCTATAATATTACATCATAATTTATTTGTTGATTATATTTTTATTATTGAACTCAATCCAACAGAGTAACTAAACTTGTCTGTATAGTAAGTATAGTATTGTCTGTAAGTATAAAGTAGCAGGAAATGGGAATACTCAAGTGAAGTACAAATATCTCAAAATTGTATCAAGATGAATTAATTCTGTGTGACCTGATACATGGCAAGAAGAACATCTACAAAACTGTACATCAAGACGTCTGTTGAAGTGCGAGTTTCACACCACAGTGTAAAGGCTTGGCTTGGTGCTAGTGGCAATTCTAGCCTCTGTTGGAGCCCAAGGAAAAAAATTCCCAGCATGCCCCTCAACCCAACGTTCATCAACACATAAATCATTGGAGCAGTGCCTTTATGAGAGGATTAAGGGGGTTCATAGTTGTCATCAGGGCCGCTGATAGTTTTGCTAGTAGTGCCCAGGACAGAATGATCTCCAGAGGCAATTTATTTGGGGTGCCCCAAACATTTCCCGGTTGGCCTCTCCAGACAGAGTGCCTCTGCTTAGTGCCTCTTTAACACATTCACACCGACTACAACTAAAAGCAAAAAAGCCATAGTTCGACAAAAATACCAAACTGCCAGAAAGCAGTCCTCTCTAAAATCTCCACTCTGCACCATTTTCCCTTTGAGTTTCTTCTTTGTGGCAATTTACATTCGCTTTATGCTAAGCACTACTACAAGGAGCCAAATTAGCAAGACAAACTGTAAAAAACAATAGAGGTAGAAATACGATATATTCCTGTATTGATATTTGTGATCCCCTGTGAATCTAGGTCCACACAGAAACACACACACCCTCATGAACACATACATTTAATAAGATATTCACTATAGATGTCATATACTGTTGTTCCCTGACCTATTTGTTGCGTCTCTGTCACGCTTTTTCACAGATAACTATGCTACAGCAGCCCTTGGAGAAAATGTGTCTTGTCACAATGTCTGAATGGTGTTTTGTTGACAGGAAATAGGGCCGAGGTCTTGGTCGTGTGTCAATACGACACAAAAAGCATGGGTGCTATTTTGACTTTATAAATAGGAAATGAATTTGCGAGCTGCTGCTTTGTTGCTTTTCACCACATCTGCCCCAGATGCCCATCAGACGACAAATCGACCCACTTCGGCCTGGAAGCAGAGTTAACTGTGGTGGCACTTTGATTTTTACGGCCACCCCGCGGTTTGCAGCTCCCACACAGTCAAAACAGAAACAAGTTCAGCCGAGGCAGGGGAGCACAATAGAGGGAGGCACTTTGCTTTGGGAGCTGCCGCAACACTAAATATAGCAGCGAGAGCGGTGTCGCAGGAGCCAGGCTGATTTGTCCAAGCAGAGAGGATTATGAAGCCAGACCATGGCGATGCCCAGCTGAGCCCCTACTCACTCTGAGCAAAGGGGCAGGCGAGAGAGGAGGCCTGCTCTCTGACACCTCTCCTAACCTCATCATCTTCGGCCACCTATCAGGCACAACAAGTGACTCTGGTCAATCACAGCGCTGCACTCAATAAACCAGTTTGCCTCTTCTCTACAGCCCTCAGAAGCCCTTCACTCAGTTCATACGGTGCGAACGATCAAGGCAATAAAAAGGTGACGTGCTTGCCTTCCTCTCATGTTTCCTCAGACACAGCATCCTCTCTGAGAGCAGCCTGACAGAGGAGGCAGCCCAAGATGAGCAGCAGCCCGGACCCAGCGCCGTGTTCCCAGGCCCAGTGGAGCGAGGCGGGGGGACTGTTATCACTGTGCCAGGCAGCATGCTGAGAAACATCCGGCGGTACCGGGAAGACTACGAGGCCTACCTGCGCATTGTGGCTCACGAGGCCGTCGGCAGCTTCAACCCCTGGGCCGTGGCCAGCAGGTACAAACTGACTAAACGGTTGACAGACTCTGAAGTTTATCCGTTGTCTTCTTTTTGTGTCGTTGAGGTGATGTAAAGATATTTTGACTGCATAAAATGAGACGTTTTCCTGCTCTCGTGTTCGACGGACATTATGTGCAGTCTGAAGAGCTCGCTCTGAGAGGATCATGCAGAGGTTATGGTTTGCATAGCGTGTCTCTGCTGTTCACCGTTGTTCTCTCCCACTCACACATTTGCATATTTAACAGAACTGTTAAGTTGCCGCAGTGCAGAATGCAGAAAACTCCCTCTCGTCTACGAGACCATGTTGAATCCATGTCTTTGTATCAGTTACAATCATTTATAAGTCCGAACTGCAATACAAATAGTTTTTGCTTAAATTCAGAGCTGAAAAGTCCAGTCACACCCAGAGGATCTGACTGCGTGTGTCGCTCGCTCATTATCAGTCTCGCATCAATGAGTTTTCAAGAGATGGATCTGCACTTTTCTGAATTTGGAGTAAAATAAGGGTAAGCCATCCAATTATCTCAGAGAGAACACATACGTGGAGGCACGTAGACCCCCTGCTGTTCTGCCACAGTGCAGAAACCTGTCGGCGTGATGAGATGGTAATGAGCGGCTTGATGCTGCTGCAGAGCCGAACCCCCTGGAGGATCGCGTTCATTCTGTCTGCTAACAGACTGATTGCAAAATTGCAAAACTTCATTCAAACCTCAGCACAGAGAAAACGCAGAAAACAAACACACTTGAAGCCTCATTTGAAGTTTTTAAATTCACTTTTTACACTGTCGGCTCGGTGATGAGATTTCATTATATTTGGAGGGTTAAACATCCAGAATATTAAGAGACGTTCACATTCGGCTTTTCACATATTAGTCTGTTCCCAATCCTTGACTGTAGTTTGCTGGCTTTCTGTTTCAGTCCGGATGCAGTGCTGAGAGCAAAGTGTTGTTTTGACTCAACACACAGCTACTCTGATTGTTCTGTTGCACCGACAACTTAACGATTTGGCGTTTTCGGGGCTCTGTAAGAGTGTACACCACTCTCACTTATCCCCCCATGTCCGCGCTTTAGTCTCTGTGTGCACTGACCCAGATAATGCTGAAAAACACTGAAAGTTAGCTCGTTGCTGCACTCAGCTCACCAATCTTTTGAGTTATTTTCCCTCATTTAATGCCTTACAAGGCATAAGACGCAGAGTTTTTCATGTTCAGCTCTGAAAGTCAGTAGACATGGTTAGGAAAAACCTGCTCTAATAGCACGTTCTGTATTTTTGAAGATAATGACATTAGGTCAATAACAAACTGATGGCAGGGATGTCAAGAGCCAGTAGCTCATGAATGTTCCAGTGCAAAGACATCGGCCACTTCTGTCAGTGAAGGTCATCTCAATTTCAGATAGCATGATAGCAGCCAGTAAAGCGAATATGAGCCGATACCGATGATACCAGCCAACTAAAAACGGCAGATTCTTTCCATCAAGATCCATGCAATATTCCCATTATGAGAAATTAACCAAAATGTTGTATCTCGCAGTGTTGAAGAAGGTGAAAAAGGATTTCTCTATCCTCGCCAAAAGTTAATGGTGTCTGTTCTGGCAGACACCCATCCCCCATCCTAGTTTCATGGGAGTCAGTGTTCAATCCTGCTGACAAACCAACAACGAACAGACAGACACGGATGAAAACAAAACCTCCTGGGCGGAAGTAATAATGGGCTTATATAATAACAATCACACCGTCTAGATTCTTTTAGTTTTGTGAAATAGTAGTAATCGAGGCCAAATCAATTTCATTGTGATGTAAAACATGATTGTTTTTAGACGTTAGACTTTGGCTTTTCTTGCAAATGAAAGTTGTTATTTAACTTTCAGAAGAAGCCGACTCCCAGGAGCCGTCTTTGAAACTTGGTTTTGAAGAAAATAACGTTTTTTCCCTTTAATGACTTTGTTGTTTGTTGTCCCTCAGCCTGGCGGACGAGTTGCTGTCGGAGGCCGTTGCTGACGTGGCTGCAGGGTTTCAGGACGTTGTAGAGGAGTACACCGAGGCCGTCTTCACCTCAGAGTTTCTCCAGCCTGTCCAGTCGCCAGTCGCCACAGCATCATGGATGTAGCAGTTTCTTACAAATGACTATAATATGTATTTATTTTGGTGAAAAAAATCTGCTTTTTTGGCAGATTTAAATATCTCTGGGATCTTTTTGTCAAACAAGGACTATGATTATTTACCATTTTTCTTCTTTCTTTGTTAATATACACAGCTCTGTACGTTGAGAGCTGTTTGTAGATATCTACTTTGACGTGACAACATGAGACTTTATTTAATTGTGATTGTAGATATTTTTTTAAATGAAGCTGCAGCAGATGATGAGATTGTTGAATTGCACAAGGAGCATTAGTCACATTACTCTTTACGGTTCATCTGTATCTGTGATTGAATTCCGCCGGGAAAGTTAGTTTAGTTTAGATAAGCTTGGAGAGACCATTACGACATTACAGGGGATTATAAGATTACCGCCCTCCCCTTGCACTTGGTTTAAATCTCCCTGAGGATTACTGACACTTTCTATTTTCACGTTGGAATATGGAAATAAATTAATTGCATACGGTCTCCACCAAAACGATGGAGGAAGCCAAGGGCATGTGTTTAATCTATTGTAACATGAGTTCTTCTTGTGCTTTGATGTTTAAAGGCAGGAGAAGACCGTATTCCCCTCACTGGTCGATGTTTTATCCCAGTATTGTGACCACTGTGAGCAGATGAAGCATAAAGAGTAATGAAGTCTTCTTTTAAGAGTTTTGTATTGGTTTAGGGCGACCTTATAATGATCCGTTTTTGCTCATTTTTCCAAATAAAATGTGCACACTAGTTCATATACTGTTGTTCCAGTCCAACTGAATTCTGCTTAATAATGGTGTGAAGTGTCAGCGGCGCATGCAAAATAAACAGGATGGATTTTGGCACACCGAGAAACTGTCCGAGTCCCTTGAGAGCGACATGAAAGCCACGCAGGCAGAGCAGAGGGGACACATCCAGATGTTGCGCTGGCCTGTGGGGAGCAGCCTTTGACAGGGGACATACAGTGACTGAATGAATTAGCTGCCATTGAATCAGCCGCCCCTACTTTCTCTCAGGCTGGGCTCTGCTCTGCGTGGGCGTCTGAATACGTGCAGGCTTTCACAGGCTCGAGCTCGGTGCACATTTCTCCTCTTTCGATCGAGGACAGATAGGAAACGTTGGGCTCAGGCCAAGGGCAGCGTTGCTGTCTTCACACCGACGTAAAGAGCTGAGGTTGTTCTGACATTCGGGAATGGGAGACAAGATAATCAAGAGCTAATTTCTAATTGTTCATTGTTATGGTTCAGGCATTTCAAATGTTTCTGTCAAGAGAAGTTCAAAAGACAAAGCTGAATATTTTCATTTGTGACAGCTCAGCAGGCTCCACTTAGCGTCTCACTGTGAGTCTGTCTTGTTGGCAAACCAGAGAACAGTGAAATCCATTCTCTGCTTTGTTATTTTAAACGTGTATTTCTCCAGATTTTGACTTTCTTTGCCTTTTTATCGATTCAAAGCATGAACATTCACAAACACAATTAACAGTGTTTTGCACATTATTCTAATCTGTAATGGTCAGAGAGCTTCGACCTTGCCGGCAGCCAGCGCTGACTCATTATCAGAGCTAATTTCAGAACTGCAGAGGACACAATATGACTGCAATACATTCATGCTGCTTTGAGGGAGAGACTTACAGGTACATCCAGGCTGCTTTGTGACACTTTCGAAGCATTTTCAGCTGCTGTTCGGTACCAGAACCAGATGGATATGAGATCTTTTATGTCTTATTGCACCTGTTTGCTGTTCTCCAGGGATTATGCTGCTTTTGCTGAAGTGTAGGAGAGATGAGTTATGCTGAGTCCTCGCTTAGTGATCTTTCGTGCAAATTCCCATTCCATGTTCCTTTTAGTCAAATTATTTTGAGGGCTGCCTGAGATTTCATGAAACACCTGTGACTACTGGAAGTCTTTTGACTGTTTGCATCATTAATTCAGTCACAGCTCTGCTTTGTTGGTATGAATAATGGTGTCAGAACCAGCGGCTAGTCGTGGAGTTGTGTGAAACAAGTAGAGTCCCTCCAGAGAGCTAACTAAACTCACACAGTTGGATTATGAGAGTTTATCTATCAGCCTCAAAGCAGATGTGAGTCTGAAGCTGAGCGGGTACGACAGAGTTTTCTGGAAAAACTCAATATTTTTCATAATTTTTTCATCACAGTGTGAGATACAATGAGAATAGTCTCCGACGCGGAGAATAACAGCAGGAGGAGCAGCGTGACCTTCTTTCCTCACCAGAGCATCACTCATCAACTCGTTGAACTTCCTGCTTTTCAACAATCATTACAGGGAACAGAGAGCGAATGAGCCAAAGCCAAATACTGCCTGCTGCTGAACTAAGCCTCTGTTGTTTATTTAATGTTTAGCGAATAATGCATGACAATAAGCCACTTTTTGATTATCATATCTCAAAGAAAATGAATCAAAAGAGGATTATGTTGAATCAAAGGACGGAATTATTCATATCCAACACTTGAACAATGCCCCCGTTTAGAAATACTCTTAGAAGGTTTCCTCCTAATTGTAGCATAAAGTAGTTTAAAATATAAATAATTAAAGGGTAACTCCTTCAATTTTTCTCATTAATGTGTGTTCACAGTTCCTGAGGAGTACTACTGCACATGTGAAAAAAGTGGTTTTGTCTTTCATGGCTCCAGAGGAAGCTGCATGTGATCTGATAAATTACCTCTAGTGATGAGTTGCATTGTGGGAAATGTAGGCACCAGGTCTTTAAAAATATCACACTGTTCGACTCAACACAGAGACATCACCTTTTTCATTCCACATATTCTTCTTCCTTTTCAAAACCTGTTGCCTACATTACCCACAATGCAACTTAGCCACTGAGTGACATCAATCAAATAATTATGTATTTATGCATTTAAAAAAACCCTTGAAATGTCAAGTGCTTGAAGACAAGGTCAGAGGTCAGAGTCGAGCTTCGCTGCATGCCTTGTGCGTGTGCAGCGGACCAACGTTACCTCTCATTATCTACACAAAAGCTTCCAGGTGGATAGCAATTACAGAAGGGTCAGAACCAAATGAAATGTGTCCTTCATCAGTAGAAGTAGGAATAAGTAATGCGTCTGCGTGACACGGCTGAGTAGTTCTCACTCCACAGTCCCTGCATGTGAAGAAGTGCCAGTCTACTATCTCAGCTTGTGGAAGAGTCGCTGTGACACATGAGCGGATGAATATTTTAGTATAAATCACATTTTCAAAGTGCAGAATCATGAGCTTTTAGTTTGGTACTGAGTATTTGTTGTGCTTTTCCACCCACAGTGTTGCTGAGTTGTTTTCTCAGAGAGGAAATCTGCACCTGAGGTGCTAAATTCAGGTTTGCTGACTGCCAAGTACAGTTGTGACTCTTTAATGGCTCCCAGAAAGCCTTATGTTGCTGAAACAGGTCTTACCTTCACTGTCTAAAAGTCTCACAGTGGTAATAAACAGCTGGGCTCCTGTGTGCTTGTACTCTTTTATCAAAGTAAGAGTTTCCCATGAATTTGAGCTGCAGCCGAGGAGAAGGATCTGTCACTCCAGGTCTGGTGCTTATTCCAGGAGGCTGGCATCAGAGGAGCGAAGCTACAGGAGGTAGTGTGGAGGTGGAACAGGTCAGTGAGGTAGGAAGAGGCCTAGTTGTGGAGGCTTTGACTTTGATCCTGTGTTGTGGGACAGGGAGCCAGTGGAGGTTGTGGAGGACAGGGTTGATGTGGTCACTGGAGCCGGAGAGGGTGAGTAGGCAAGCAGCAGAGCGGAGTTAATTCAGAACTTCAGATGATACAGTATATAATTCTGTCGCAGTCGTCAATTCATGGTGTGACGAAGGCATGGATCAGAGCTTCAGCAGCAGAGGAGGAGAGTGATGGGCAGAGATGAGCTATGTTTGTCAGGTGACTGACATATTTCAAAGGAGAGGTTGGTGTCTAAAATGACTCCGACGCTGCAGATGTGTGTAGATGGAGTGGAGTTATCAATGGTGAGGCAGAAGTTATGAGTGGAGTCATAATACTTGGACGTCTTCAACATAACATCAAAACTGATGTTTCTACACATTCTGTTGCTAATTTTAGCTCATTTTTGTGTGTTTTAAACTTACATATTCCACCTTTGAAGCAGAAGTGGAATATAATTTCAGCTCTCTCTCTGGGAAAGACTTCTTGCTACGTTACCAAACAATGAGGGCTTGTTGTTACCCTGAAGGAGCAGCCCAATATCACAAAAGGATTGCAGAGGATTAAAAACGGCAGGGCTGTTTTCGTTTATTTTTTTTCCCTTTTGGATGTCGGCATGACACGGGTGAAATCGGTCTCTTCTGATGTGAAACTACTGTGCAGTTTCAGACCTCAATGGCAGGGAGAGAGACATTTCTATTTATTCAATTAGCCTTTTTATTCTCAGTTGTTTCCAGTCAGTACAGCCATTTGGTGTAATCAGTACTATCTGTCTTGTTGGCTTCCTGGACTTTTAGGGTTTTTCCTGTCAGTTTTCCTTCGAGGGATCTCAATTCAATGATCTGGGCCCGATGTGTATTGTCACTGGCTTTCCTGAACAACACAAATTGGCTGCGTGTATTCCTGGCAGAGTTTGGTAATGCAGCATGTCCGGCCCTCGGATTCAAGGATGACGGTTCAGCCACAGGCGTTTTCCTCTATCAATATTCATTTGTGTGGACGAGGCTGCCAAATGACACCATGACCAGAGCATCCTGGGACTGTGTGACCTCATGTGTGGCCACAGAGGAAGAGCTACGCTACATCGTGACCACTTAGACCATAAAAACGTGTGCCAGTGAGGAAACCTATGTTGCAGCAATTTAGGTCAAGTAGCACAGGTCAAGATTAAAAAGGAATTAGAAACACATATTAGGTAAAACATCTGTCAGATTAGACCAGATCTCACAGCTGGATTAAAAGGATTTAAAGCTGAGGGAGCATGATTCATATGCTTCAGTCCTCTTCATCCCTGGAAAGCAAATAAAGAGAGAAAAAGAAATCAGTCTGACAGATGTTCGAGCAGAGGGCTTCATTTTGATGGGCTTGGTTTTATTTTGCAACACTTCTCGTCAAAGCCCCAAAAGATTTTCTCTCTTCTGTCTGGGTGACTGGCCCCGTGTGACCGAGGTGGCACCTGCTGCTCCGGTGATGGATGGGTGGATGACAGGGGTGGCGGCTGTCACCCCTTCATCCTTAGGCTGCAGTGATTCATCGTCCTGCTGCTCTTCATCCCAACACCTCATCTACTCTGTAACCACATCCTGCATAGGGATAATATACAACACAGGCTGCCCGTGTGACATTACAATGACTTTTATCGACTTTATATGTAATATTATGTTTAATTCATGCAATATGCCTGTGCAGACCTCTAATCTGCTGTGATTTAATGTTGTATCTCATAAATATATGCAATAACCAAACCATGTATGAGATAACATATTGAGACATATTATATTCTTATACATATACATATATTCTGTATAATTCTTGTAATATTTGTGTGCAGACTTATGATTCATGTCCTTCTGCTTCTTTTACTATCTCTGCCAAGGACGTTTCGCCTCTGTCCGTTTATCTGTTTGTTTCTCCGTTGGTTTGTCATCAGGATTACAAAAAAACTACTGAACAGATTTCCACAAAAAGTTGGATGGAGGATGGGTCTCAGCCCAGAATAGACCCCATTAAATATTGGTGTGGATCTGGAAAAATGGACAGAGCCAGGAAGTTTTTCTCACCTGCTTTAAAGGGGCACTATGTAGTTTTGGAGAAGAAATTTAAACTATTTAAATTTTGACAATACTAATGAGGTAATAATACAATTCAGAAATATCCATCTTTTCCATAAGTAAATAAACAAGCTGTTATCAGAGGAAAATAAGGTCCCCAGAACACTGTTTGAAGCTAGAAAGGTGGCGGGGTCCGCCACATGTAAACAAAGTAAAACAGTATGAAATTGTGTTGCTCAGTCATGAAAATGAAGAGTTTGTTTATTTAGTGTGTTTAGGCACAAAAAAAAAATCAGTGAATGAAGATCTCTCACTTCTGATTAAAATGTCTTCCCCATAATTACATAGTGCACCTTTAACTTCTCAGGGAATGATTCATGGATCATATTTAGGTGGCTGGTATCTTTGCACGAGTACAATTTGATGGGGATTAAAAAAGGATTAAATCCAGTGTCAGCAGATTTTAATATGTTTTATTTGACATTGGATTAGGCTTGATTGAATTAAAGGGGACTGTTGGGCCTCGGCGGAGGTATGCGCTCTATTGACAGTGAGACTCTCACTGACCTACTCTATATTTAATATTCAGTGTTTTCACCCTGCATAAGGAAACATATACAACACAAGCTTCCTTTATGATATTACAATGACTTTTATCTGCTAAATTTAATATTATACTGAATTCATGCGATATGCACGTGCAGACTAGTTACTCAGATGTGATGTATTGTTCTTCCCCCTCATAATAAACTCTTTTATTCAGCCCAGAGATGCGATAACCATGGGAGACAGCATATTGTGACGCTCATGACACTTTATGTTTAGTATTCTGCTCAGTTCTCATAACATTTGTGTTAAGACACATGCTTATACAGTGATTTATTGTCCTGCTCTTTCTTCTTCATACCTCTTCTCTGTATCCTCTTCCATACAGTAGATGTGTAACAACCCCACCCTGCATGAGGAAAATATGCAACATGCTGCTTGTTTGACATTACGTTGACTTTTATCTGTTTTTAATCTACTGTTATGTTTAATTCATGAAATATGCCACTGCAGACCCATAATTCTGCTGTGATTTATTGTCATAGTATATTCTTTTATTTAGCCTGATATGCACTAATCACACCTTGGACAACATATTGTGATCCTTGACACACAAAATAACTTTGACCTACTTGATTTTTTTTAATGTTTTTTGTAATTCCTGCAATATTTTGTGATGATTAAGACACACTATCTACTATCTGTAGCTGCTCTATCACAGAAAAAAGTGCAAATATGTAATCAACTTACCTTTTCTCATAAACCTGATGTAATTATACAAGTTTTATTCATTTCAAGTTGATTGAATTTAAAATTCTTTGTCATTATCAGACCACTTCAACACCAATGTTTAGTTGCTGCTGGTGAAAACAAAACGCTTGAATGCTGCTTCATAGTAAAAGCTTTGGGGGGCTTTTATTGTGGAGATGTTATAAGAAATTAAACGTGTTTGTAACCGGTTCAGTGTAACCACTTTGTTAGCGATGATTCTTCGACAGTACTGCGGGGATCAGGACAAGCGCGTCGCCAGTTTCAGACACACCTTCATGCAGGTAGCCCAGTTGTGGCGGAAATGCAAATCCCTGCCTGCTGCGGCGAGTCAAACCAGGTAAAGCCAGGCCGGCAGATGTAATGGAAAAAGGGCATAATAGACATGAGTTCTTCGAAAATGAAGTTTTGACTTGAAAGGACGAGTTCAATCAACTCATTAAAGTTCGTTTTTTGTTGATTCTAGCGGCCCCTTTCGATGAAAGCGGTATGACAGGAGCTGTATGCGGTATGACAAGCGGTATGACAAGCGGTATGACAGCTACGCCTGCTGTCGTAAAGATCAGATCAGATTATTTTGGTGTCGAGTGAAAGAGAGACTGCAGAACGGGTCGCAATGAAGTCATGTGTTTATGTGTGAGCACAGGCATTAATAATAACTATATAAAAATCTTTTCGCTGATGGTCTCGTTTGCTGTTACAGGTAATTTATAATCATCAGAGGAATCACGAGACTGTTTCAGAAACACTCAAAAGTTCCTCGTAGTCACTTTAAAGGAACAAAATCAGCATTTTTGCAGACTTCCCAGCATGCATTGTTTGAGTTAAAAACCCATCCTGAGACCCTTTTTTCATAGTTTGAAGAAAAGGTGTGTTGGACTGAAACATGCTGTTTCATGGTGAGATAAGTCATGGTTGTTTGCAAAAATTAACACATTATTAATTCATCCAATAAGACTCATGACTCTGATGTGATTCATTGTTCTTCATCGCCATATTCATCATAATAAACTCTTTTATTTAACAAGGATGTGTTGCATTATACATGGGAGACAACATGTGCACGTGTGACGCTCAGGCTGACTTTGACCTACTTCATAATGTACGTAAATGTGTGCGCAGACTTGTGATTTATGTCCTTCATAGCTCTTCATACAGTCACAACCACACCCTGCACCGGGAGAAAACACAACACGTGCTACAGCTGTTTGGTTTAAATGCAATAAAACGTGTAAGTCCTGTGATGTTTGTGCACAGACTTGTGATCCTGCAGATAAACATCCAACAGGAGTCAGATTGGAAAATGGAAAAACTCTCTGATGAAATGAGTCGTGCCAGTGACGAAACACACCAGCTGCTGAATAAAGCTTCTGACTTCACTTGAGCAGCTGTATTTCTGTCTTCATTTGGCGACACTTCTTCTTCTTCTTCGTCTTGAGCATTTATTTTATTTTTTTATTTGCAAAGTCAGGAGACGGTGTGAGGGGAGAGGGACGGACGCCCTTCAGCCGCAGCAGCCGCGGACGTGCGCGCACCGCTGGAGGCAGTCGCGCTGCAGACCGGGGCTCGTTTGGAGGAACTCTGGCTGATGTTAGCGGCGGAGAGGAGTGCAGAGGAGACGGGGGAGCTGCTGGGAAAGGCATGACATGTGAGCCAAGTCTGCACAGATACAACAAATACCCAAAGTATGCGTGCGGCAGGGGCGGGTCGATGCTCGGAGGGACTTGACACAGGTGAATGAGCGCCCAACTGCACGTCCCTCTCTGCTTTTTTTTTTTTTCATCCTGCTTTCCCTCTCCACGGCTCCTGTCGCTGCTTCACCCTGCGCGGCGTCAAGGTGCAGCGGGGACGGGGAGGGAGGAAGAGCCGCTGTTTGATTAACTATCCGACATCATCGTGCGCAGAGGAGGAACAACGCGACGGCTTTTAAGCCGCTGAGTGACCGCAGAGAGAGAGCGAGACGCGCACACTGGAGAGGACACTATGTCAAAGGAGAGCAGAGGAAAAGGTAAGGGGGACGCTGCATGCTTGGGCTCGTGCTCACAGGTAGAAAACGTGCGTCTCGTGCCGCTGCTGCTGTTGCCGCTGGATGTTGGCGCGCACAGCTGCACGGATGGATGGAGGCGATCTGGAGGAATGCGTGTCCAACAGCCCCGGTCCGCTCCTCGTATCTGTCTGTCCTGGTGTTGCAACGAAATGTGTGCCCCGTGAGATTCAGTGACGCTGCAGGGTCAAACGCAAAAACAAAAACAACAACAAAAACAGATCGACTGACCAAATAATGACAGGTGAGCTGTTAGTGACCCACAGACACGCCTGCAGATCAGTGTGTCTACAACTGTGTGGCTGACCCTGTCTGAATGTGGGGTGACACTATTTTTAGCAACAGCCATTGAAATTCAGGATGTGACCACAGCAATAAAAAAAAAAAAAAAACTTTCGCAAAGGAAGTGGAGCAGAGATTCCCAGCCAGGTCACACACGACAGAAAAAGCATCAGACCGTAAATCAGAGAATAAACAGGGATGATGAGGAACAACACAAAGGAGTTCAATGCTTTGCTATTAATAGCAGGCTGCCCTTCATGCAGCTCATCTGATTGTGAAATTGGATGTGTGGTATGTGTGAGAGTTTTGACGGGAGAGAATAAAGGAGCCGTCTGAAGTCGTGACATTTCTGCGGCATAAAAAGGTTTATTTTTTTTGTCGCCTGTTCAAAAGATTCCTCTGCTGCTCACACGTGCCACCTGTTGCATTGTGCTGTTGGTTTTAATGTACCAGTGCTTTTAAGTCGTGCTGTATTTATTGTCTGGATTGTCTTTCTCGGTGCAGCAGCATCATTTCATCATGTTTTTCAGACTTTGTGTACGCGACACAATTCTGTTTTTGCTTTGCCTCGATTTGAAATGTGAAATGTGGGTGACTTTTATTCAGCCGGAGGTCCTGGCTTTATTTCTTATATGCCGTCTTGCATCTGCCCTGCTGAAGAGCCTTTGAGCAAGTCGACTAAAGCCCTTCCAGCTTCAGGCTTTTTCTGCTCTGCGTGCGGCCTTTGTGCTCTGACCTTTCTCCACGGGGGGCGAGAGCGTAGGGGGAATTTCCCTGCAGGGAATCGATAAAATATCAGATCATTTTGACTCTCAGTAATGAGTGTCACAACAGAGGGGAGATTTTATTCATTCAGTGAGGTCTGGGTTTGGGTTTGCTGCCTCAGAAGCATCCTCCTTTTACACAAGGGTGCAGTGACATACTCAGTAGAAAGTCTCCAGAGTTATATGCATAAAATATGTTTATTTTTTTTCCCCAACAAGCTGATTCAAACACAGTGCCAGGCTGAGGTGTGGAGTCGCATTAACCCGTTCAACTCTGGATTTACACGTAAACTCTCCCTTTAGCTCTTTAAATTCAGAAAGAATGAATTTTCTGTATCTGCTACTTCCCACACTTCGGGTAGCTGTTGTGGACTGTATCCATGCTGCTTTCAGTGAGTGAGTTATTCAAGACTTTTTAACACAGCACTCTTAAAACCTAGTGCCTAGAGAAACCTAGAGATATTCTGGCTTGCATCATTTTCACATTCTTCCGTGCTACTACACACACATTGAATTTTCTGAAGGGGATCTCTCATGACTGTGCACAAAAAAATCTGTCTGTCAGGTGCTAGGAAGTACTACTACTAAAAAAAAAAAAAAAAAAAAAAGCGTTGGTTTGGTCTGGAGACCCCAAGTTTGTAAATGAAAAGAGTCTGGTAGTGTGGAGTTAGAAAGAAGTGAGTTTACCCAACACATCCTCATACATAATCGACTGAACAGGACGATTGCCAGTCCCTCCGGAAAAACATCATACTGTAGATCACTGTTCCCGAAAACAACATGACTCCTGCAGCGACACACGTACTGGACGTACCTTCATTACGTACATAGCTGCAATTAAATGATGCACGTGAAATAATTCACTGTGGTCTCCTGAATGAAAATGCTGTGCTTGTTTAACCCAACCATCCACCCCAGCCTACACCTTATGCAGACTTATTCGCTACCTGACTTCCTCCTTTGCTGCCGCAAGAACTGCTGCAGCCAGTAGAGGCCGCCGGCTAGCAAGAAACAAAAAAATGGGTCGTTATAACCTGCTTTCAAAGTCAACGTGTATGCTCTTTTTTTCTGACAATAGAGGGTCATTGCTGGCGTACTGTTGGGGATCCAGTTGCATTGTGGGTATTGTAGGCGGCAGGCTTTGACATTAAAAAGATATCTCTTGTTTTGTTGCATCGATTTTCGATCTTTTGCTTAACATTGTGAGGCTAACAATGATATAGGAGCGCATTGCTAAATCGATAGACCACTCTTTTAACAACCATTAGCAATGTCACGACAATTTGAGATCAAGTTATGAGGATTTGAACAAAGACCGGCAGCACAGCAGACTCAACATGAGTCACAAACCAATAAAAGGGTTGAGAAACGGTCCTTCTCACACATATGAAAGGGACGATGCTGAATATGCTTCTCATTTTGAAACTGAGGTGCAGATATTTTGGGTTGGGTTTATTTGCATGTTGGCTGTGTACTAATTTGTCTAAATCCAGTTTTTGTACATAAAGACATCGGTGCAGCCTCTCAGGTCACCATGTGTTTGTTTTACTCGAAAAATCAAGCAGTCCTATTTTAAGAAGACAATCTCACAAGACAAATTAGACTCTCTAAATGCACAGAAAACATTTTTTTCTTTATCTCACCGGCTGCAACTGGGTGTCTTCTCCAGTTAATCTTAATTATATTGCACTGAGCCACACCGTAAAATTCACTCACTAATGGAAACAACACTGTGAGGCCTTAAATTATTTCAGCAGAGCTCTATAAAATCATGTTAACCCTGCGATGCTCCAGCAGACCGGTGGCAGATTGATGGCAGCGTGCAGTATGTGTGAGGTTACTGTTGGTACACTCATATCTCAAGCATGCAGTGTGTCATTAAATGTAGCTTGACCTCAGTTCACAGCACAACTTGGGACGTAGAGCGATTCTCGTGGAAGTGTTCTTCAGAGTCCTGCCAATATGGCCAGGACAGACTTTTTAATTTCATGACTTTCACTTATGTACGCAGATCTTATCTTAGTCATTTTCAATTATAAGAGGGCTGCAGGGGATCCCACACTTCTTAATTCTAATTTCAATTTTCTGTCTTCATTCACTTGAGAGCAAAATCTGCATTATTATCTAGAATAGGCACTGTGTAGTACTGTAAAAAGCAAGAGTAATAAAGGCGTGCTGTGTATTTAACAACCAGCGTTTATGGACTGTTTAAGCGTTTACAGTTTGCAGTGTCTTCTTTCAGTCTCTGCAGCAACGTCCGTGGCCCTGTGCCCAGATTCAGCGACTGTCAATTAAAACCGAGGAGAGTCCCAGTTTTAATCATTCAAATATTGAAAGATAATTTGAGCAGAGTAATAAGGATTTAGGAATTATGAGGGCTGTGCTGTGTAAAGATTCGCTCCTCAATTTGAAGGAGCAATGACTCATTTAAAAAAATATTAATGGGTCTGGTCCACACTGAAATACTGAAGTATTGGATGGATTGCCATGAACGTTTGCACAGACATTGATTGTCCCCGGATGACGAATCCCAATAATGTTTTACGATCCTCTGAATTTTAATTCAGCACCGTCACTCAATGTTTTATTTTATACGTTGAAATTTCTCAATATTTTCTCAATGGATTGCTCCAAAATCTTGTACAAATATTCATGCCTCCCAGAGGATGAACCCCAAATTACTTTGCTGAGCCTCTGACTTTCCCTTAAGTGCTGTCATGATGGACCTTGATGGACCATGACAAAATTCATGGTCCATAGAGGCTCAATCCTGCTGACTTTGGTGACCCCTTTACCTTTTTCTCCGGCGCCACCATCAGGTCAAGATTTTAGCGTAATTTTAATCAGCAAATGTTAGGATGCTAACACGCTAAGCTAAGTTGGTGAACATGTTAAAGACTATACTTGTGAAACATCAGCCTGTTAGTACCCCATAAAAAATCTTTAGTAAAATGACACCATGTGATATGTGGCCTGCCACTGGGCTGGATTTCTCCCACAAAAATGAAGGTCACATTACAGCGTGAGGAAGCGCTTCTGCCATTGCGTAACCAGAACAGAAGAGGCATTGTTTCCCCCGGGTAACGGTGGAACAACTTGAATAACAGTGGAAACACTATACTGCACTGAGGAGGCAAAGAAGGTGAAGAGTGAGAGCGACAGAAACCGAGGTAAAACAAGAGCGAGCGCGCGGGCAAGTCACTCAAAGGAGAGCGCTCCGGTGTCGTGTCAGAGTCTGCTCCCTCGCTGATATGTGTTCCCCCTTACCACTGGGACCTGAGACTGTTCGAAAACTGTTTAAGCTACCTATTCAAGACACAGAGATTGGGATTTCATGGTCAAATTGTGATTCTTACAGTTGTTTTTTTGTTTTGGACAGTAACCAGAACATTAGCGTTAGCCATGTGGCTAATGCTGACAGCAGAGCCACGAGTAATACCACAGGGAAATGCTTTAAGTTGTGTTCAATGCTATGGAAATACCAGTGAGTAAAGAAGTAGGGCTGAGGTTGGCAACAATACGTGGGTAACTCCGAGGACATTCATATGGGAGACCGGGGTTCATGTGACTCAAACCATGACGTCTTTCTCTTTCCCGCCATTAAGAGGAAACTAAAAAACGTAAACAAACCTAATGGTTGAGCTAACGGCCTCACAGAGCTGCTAGCATAGCTGTTGAATTTTGTTGAATAAACAGTCGACGCTGCCAACTGGCTGTCGGCCAGTTCACTAAATCTTTCTCATTTAATTGTTCCTTCTGCGGGGAAATACAGATGCTCTTTCCCCGCTGCGCTCTGCTTCTCATTCAAACACTTTCACACCTGCGAACGTCTCAGTCTTTTCATTGGCCACCGAGGAGTTACAGCAGAGGGTGCATCCGTTAACGGGACCCACGATTTAATCAGCTGCTATGGGAATTCGAAACCGTAAACACTTCAGCTACACACCTGTTTCTGTTTCCTTGTAGCTACAGTGCTTCCACCCCACTGCATTAGCTGCTGCTGGAAGCCGGAGAGGTATTACGCTGCCAAACCTCTTTAAGAACTTTTGCTTTTCTAATCAGCCTCGCTCATCTTCGTCATCCATCCTCCCAGAGTCGAACTGACCCCTGCTGCTCGTCCTCCCTTAGATTCATAGACCATTCCAGGGCTCTGTGTGAGGTGTAGCACCGTTTTGCATTTTGCATTCCTCATATTTGATGAAATTGGATGCGACTGAAGGTGTTTTTTTTTTTTTTTTTATGTGCTGTCCAAATAAAATAAATGGGAGGCCTACCTGCTGTTTCGCTGAGATTCAGCGTCGAGCTAAAAATAGCTATGGCCGAAGGATGCTGATGAACAGTCTCCCCCTCCTCGCTCTGCTTCCTTCTCTCCCTCTGAACAGGTGAATAAAGTGAGCGCTAACCATTTGCCAGTGTTTGATGCTGTCAGTGATTCCCCCAAAACCCAGGTCCTATCACTCAGTTTATGACACGATAAACACTTTACACTGCAACAGCATTGCTTTGTGTGGCGTCGTCGTGCTGGCAAACGGTCCCCAGACAGCCTGCTCGACAAGCAGCACCACAATGTTCTCTGAATGCTACAGAGGCGTGTGCTAATGCATTCAGCCCGTGACCTCTGCTATTTATTTGATCATACAAAACAGTGTTAATTTAAATGTAATAGCTGTTTGTCATGGGGAAGCACACCGGGCTTGTGTCGGGGAGCAGCTACTCACAATGCGCACAGCAGCTGGCGCGCTGCTGTTTGAGGCTCACCTGGAGCCGGAGCACCAGCCGACTTGTTGTTTGTCACGGCCAAGTGTGTTGACGTCACACTGATTTTCTGAATACAGAGTGGAAGGCAGAAACAGTGTTTTTCTTTTTCGCCTCGCCTTTTCAGATTTCTGGCTATGAGGAAGCTCTTGGGCTCTTGAGAAAGGCACAATTACTCAGCTCTCCAATACTCGCCTCTTAATAAACACATTTAGTTTAAAATCCTGTGCGAAGTGCCGGCTCGGAGCAGGTTCATGCCATTTTTTCTGTTTTTGCTGATATATTGGAAGCACCTGTCAAAGAGCACCCAGTTGAATTGTCAATCACTCAGTCAGCTTGTCAACGGGCTTTTTAAGAACTGTCCATAGCAAAGCTGAAACGATTAGTCAATTGACTGAAGTCAGTCAACAGAAAATAAGCAGGGATTTTGATGATCAATTGAAATAATACTGTTATCAACAATGCCAAAAGATTTGGTGAGTCCAGCCTCTCAAATCTGATCATTTGCCTTTTTTCTTTCAAATCAAATCAAATCAAATTTTATTTGTATAGCCCAAATTCACAAATCACAGTTTGCCTCAGAGGGCTTTACAATCTGTACAGAGACGACACCCTCTGTCCTTCGACCCTCGATTCGAGGGTCTTTGACTTATACAATGGTGAAAGTAATATTTTTAAAGTCTGGACAGTGTGTCCGACAATACGTGCTGATTCAATGATCAGCTCCTCATCAAGCTCTGCTGAAGCCTGATAACGACCCATTCATTTGAATCAGGCGTGTTGTGGCAGGGAAACATCTCAAACATGCAGGAAAGGGGGGCCTGAGGACCAGGTTGGAAAAACACTGGGTGGAAGATGTGATGGGAATTTTCTGGTACTTTCAAGTATTTTACAGGCTAATCAAAAAGTAATTGCCTGATTAATCTACAATGAAAACAACTATTAGCTGGCCTGCCCTTAAGCCCTATTCGGACGGTGCTAGATGTCCCCAGTATTACCCAGGGACCTCTGGTAATTTGTAATAATTGCAGGGGACGTCTGTGATATTAATCCCGTGTGAATCCGCCTCGTCTGTGATTTCTAAAGTAAAAATTCCACCTTTATTACCTAGCAAATCTGCCGAACACAGAGGTCATGTGATGATAGTGTACAGTACAGTGCTGATTGACTTGTTGGTGAAGTAAGAAATTTGATTGCGTGCTCTTAATAGGTCGAACAGCATTCAGCAGCTGTGCTGTGGGGTCGATCATATTGACAGTTAAAGGGAACAAAAGGCTGTCGTAATGAAGTACAGCCACAAAGCATGTGTCACTTGATCTAAATGAGCTGCAAACGTGTGTTTATGCTGGTAACACTTGCAGAAAGAAGGCAAATCGACTCTGAACTATACTGATAATGTGGCTGCTGAGCAACAGACGCCTCGCCTACTGAAACTTGTTGTTACATGGAGCCTTTACATCATATCCAGGAGAGTCTGAGTAAAATATGGACTTATCCTGTGCGAGAGCGCCACACGAAAACCCAGCCGTGAGGTGGTCATCTCTAAATCCCATCAGGTCCCCTGGTGACACTAGTCCGGTGCGACTAAGGCTTAGTTTATCTTATCCAGGGCTCCATGCAGTAAGACTGCTTTTGAGGTTAAAGATTGTTCTGCGACAAGCAAATTTACAAACGTTTAGGCTACGAAGGTTTTGATTCATTGTAATGGTTTTATGGTTAACTCTTGACACTCTCGTTGGATTGTTTTCAGCCCAGAGAGCATCAGTTTTCAGTTAAAGAGCTCTGATAAACCCACTGTGCACCACCCATAGGGGAATATTTAGCGGCCAAAAGGCTAGGATATTTTGGTGGACAGACACATGGCTCCACATGTTGTGCTGTGTCTTCTGGATCTTTCACCCAACGCAGATTTAAAGACAACCCAAGATGACGTTTATGTTTTTCAGGCAGCCATTGATTTCCATCCATATTAAACTGCTCATAATCTCGAATTTGAATCATGTAAGAAAACTGTAATGAGGACGCAGGTACAGTCGATATATACGGTTTATGATCTCCTCACTTGGAAGCTGTTATTAACTGCCTCCTCACTCAGTACATATCCAAATTAAAATCAAGAGAGCGTGGACTTTATAATGAACCGCCTTCACATGCAGTCATCCTCAGACTGGACATGCAGTCCTATACGTGCTCACTGTTGCGTGGACGGAAGGGGAGAGTGTGCAGGATTAGTAATGATGATTATCACCTAGTTGCAGCGTAGCAGTCCATTAGCGGTCGATGCTGCCGCTGATCTGCATAGCTGCAGTGCAGATAAATAGCATCCAGGATGATGTCTGGATGCTGAATCTGTGACTGATTCAACATTTCTGACATCAATCCCCTCTACGTCTCTCACTGGCTGCAGAGATTGATTTTAACTGTGTGCTGAAATGAGGTATAATTAAATTAGAGGACAGGCTATTAATAGCCATTTCCAGCTCACAGAGGACCAGACAGACTTTATTGTTTACTTTTTTATGCACTGTAGGATGTTCACTGTGGCATAAACCGACGCAGCAGACACAGATTTAAAATGTGTGTGTGGATTTGTGTGCAGTACCTCATCAGGTCCACGTGGTTTCCATCTTTACTGGGGCGTGCTGGATATTAAAATGAGGGCACAGGCACTTCTCATTTCCTCCCATTGCTCCATCCACAGAAGGAAAACATTATTGGATTTCCTCTTGACATGGTAGATATGACATTTTGACGTTGTGACTTGTCCAATATTCACTCAGAAGAGGTTTGCATCATCACACAGCCCTCCTGCCCGTCCTCTCCGCGTGACGTCAGCCGTTGCCATGACCTGGTCGCTCTTTCGGGTGACGCCAGTTGCTCCCCCAGTTCCCCGTATATTAAATGCTGCTAATTACAAAATGAGGAAATGGCACTGGCGTAGCTTACTGACCATCTGGGTTGGAGAGGAGTCAGGGCATCGAGAATTACAGCTCTGGCAAAAGAAAGTCTTTTAGGATGGTGGGAGTCGTCCTGTGGGGCCGTCCTTGACGCTGAGGGCTCGATCATTATTCTTAAAACCGAGAGCACTTCATGAGTAACTTGCTGATTTTTTGGCTGTGTAAGAAATGAATCTGTGGGTCTAGAAATAGGCTGTTTTTACAACTAACCCATTGCTCTTTGCTCTGGTGCTTTGACTGTTTGGTTTGGTTAGTCTGTTGAGGACCTCAGATAGACCACCATTATAAAAGAGACTCAAACTACGGTAACAAAAAGCACAACTCTCGGTTTCAAATGATTATACATCAATGAAAACATCATGAATAATATTACAAACCATTCCTGCCAATAGATCCCATCTTTCACACTGGACCTTTAAACATCCTCTGAACAGACACAAATGGCTGCAGATGAAAAACATCTGCGTGGAGTGATCGGAGCCTTCAGATGTCTCGAGATGTGCTATTTATTCGTTGGGCTGATGCATTAAATAAAAACCAACCAGTCCCTTTTAAGTAACACTGGTGTGCCTCAGTAAATATTTTAGGCGGTTGTACTTGACTCCAGAGGGTTTATAATCCATTTTGTGTCAGGAATTACCACACTTATCACTCTGTTTACTCCACTTTTGAGACGCAAGTACAGTTTTTAAAGGAAACGCTCGTACCGTCTGAGATTGGTGGGATTGGTGCCCTTCTTTGAAAGCCACCTGCAAGATGAATTCAACTGCAATTACTGTAAATGCAGCTGCATGATGATCAGACCCATCTTAAGAGACCCAGAACCAGATTAAATACTCTTAAACCTTTGAACTGTGTGATTGATATTCATAATATGTACTCAGAGGTGTCAGAGCTCGATTTCTGAAAAATCATCGTCCTTTAAATAACCTCACACACCGAACAGGCTTTTAATACTTTATCTTGTTTTTACCTGCATTTTTGTTCATGTTTATCATTGATTTAACTTTGAATATAACCTTAACATTCATCATCTTAGCGAATACTTGAGGTAAACTCGAGGTTTTTACCTAAATCTTAGTGAATCGATGGAAAATACAGTATAGATTAATAAATTATAGGGTTTGTAGACGGAGAGCTTTTCTCCCACTGTGAATATCACATCACATATGAGTCATGCGGGATGAAAGATGTTCTTTGCTCACTTGTTATACTGTTAAGATTCACTTAGAGAAAAGAAAACTTGATTTTGCTTTCCGAGCCATAAATACAGACGAAGCAAATCTGCAGCAAATCATCACCACAGGCGCTGCTTGGTATTTATGTGATTTCTTACCCCTTCTCCGTAGCGATCTTGTTGGAAAACGTCAAATACAGGAAACCCGTTTTTACGTGAGTCACCTTCACCCAAGAAAATGAAGAATATAGCAGAATACTGTCTAAATATTTTTCTACAATAGCAGCGTGTGCTTTCTTCCCTCTGATGTTGTTTGACACAACTAAACCAAAGCATCTCCAATTCATTCACACTGCCTGATAAATACCCCTGAAGCTAAACCAGGTGGCCTCTGCTGTCAGAGAGTCAATTGTTAGGTGAAAGATGCAGCCCACTAGGTTTTTCTTTTGCAGCAAGCTTAGGTGATTCTCTGCTGGTGAAGTCAATTTCTTTCTTTGTAAGCTGCTTAGAGCGTAATACTAGACCACGGAGGGAAGTTTGCTTAACTCAGTACGGCACAAGTCCTTTCGGCTGTTTCTTTGGCTCAGTAGGTAAAACGAACACAGATGAAACTTGTCCTGACATGTTTAGTGTCTGAATTTGATCTTGCGTGCATTTTTTGGTGATTAAAATGCACCAAACGGGTTCTCTTGCCTTGAGGAAGATCTTGATTGTCTTCATGTCAGTGTCTTTAGTTTAACAGTTTCACTATTGAAATATAAAAACCTTCATTAAATTGATATTTTTGTCCACATTGACATACACCTCTGTAATGTGCGTGTCCACAGGGACGTCATTTGATGTGAGGGCAACCCGTGGGCCGTGTGCTTTGGGTTTTTGTTTTGAAACCCTCTCTTTTACTACACAAATAGCTCACTTAAATGTGTTTCTGAAGACATTTTTGACAAGAAGTTGGCCATGCAGTTGCAGAATCTGTCTTCAGCGTGACTTGACTATTTAGTATTTTGTTGTTTTCCAGGAGGCAGAATTCAACTTCACACAAATCAGAAGCAGGCGCTGCGCCCCCCCGTCTCACCGAACGCTCCTGTCTGCTGCCAGAATGCACTGCACAGCTTCCTGACAATGAATGGGACGTGTGGAAATGACCGATCCCGTGGACGCGTCCCATCAATCACTCGTCCTGTTTTCTCATTTGAAACACAAAAAGGGAGAAATGTACATTTTAGTTTTGCATTGCATAAAGCTGTAGCGTCATTGTTTTATCATAGGCTAGATAGCTGCTCAGCTGTGGCTCACTCAACACCTAATGTGAACTCAGTTACACTGCTAATAACGCTCTGTCTGCCCGTTAAAAGGAAAGTTACAGGTTTGCCGCAAGTTTGTTTACTCAGTCTCTCGTTCATTATGGTGCAATAACTCTGGCAGCCTGTCAGCTGATGTCGGGCAAACACAGACACGTCTCTCAGCCGGCTGAGAGGAATATGAGCATTACTGGCATTTGATTTGCTTTCTTTTAAATTAAAGATCTAGCAACGATGCCTATAAAACACACATTGACTGTAAAAAGGGATGATTAAATGTGATTTCAATTGTCCTTCGACACTTGTATTTCTTGGTTACAGCTGCAGTAGTTCACTTGAAAAAAACACAACTGTACTAATTAAGCCTTCCTAACAGCAAAGGTAATTGGTTACAATCCTCATTACATTTCTTATAACTCAGCACAGTTTGGTCAAAAGTGCCCTTTCACAACTCTACACCCACGTGTTGAATACATAAGAAGACGCTGCAGTTTAACAAGTAGCCTGCCTACTGTTTGAAGGTGTTTAACGTTAGCCCCGGTGACTCACAGCAGGGTTTCCTACCCTCTTGTGCCGTCACGTCCCGGAGCCGTGTGTTAACTGAATGCAGACGGAGCAAACTGAGCCCTCTGTCAAGCTCCTGGTAACACAGTGAACATGAACATTGGAGTCGTGTGTCTGATAACTTTACTTTTAACTCCTGAGGGAAATATCTGTCTCTTTAGCTATATTAATGCTCAACTATGTTTACCAGCTAGTTGCTAGCTGTTTGCTGAGCAGGAGTGTAAGGTGGATTTATTAGTTTTTTGAGAACAGCTGGAGAATATTGATCAGAGTGGCTTTAAAAAGCAAAGACAGACCTACATTATATAGCCAAAAAAAAAAGCTCTTTGCCTGAAATACGCCTGTTACCGAATGGCATTTTCAGGTCCATGTCCAGAGAAATCTCATAAGACTGAGCCATCGGTGTCCCACTCTTACAAGGATAGTCATACAGTCAACATTTGACCCATGGGTGCCCGGTGACAAATTAAAATCTCAGCATTACCTCGACACACGTGTAGCAGCTGCAGCCATGTGTGTGCAGTAAAGATGGAGATTCATACCTGTATGCAGGTGACAGATAGGGGGTATAACCCGCAATTGCAATGGTGCAGCTCCAGTAATCAATGCTGTCAGCAACTATTTCAACCGGCTGCTGACTTCTGTGTCACCTCTGCTGGAAGAGGATAATGGAAAGAAAGAGATGAAGAAAGATGAGATGAATCACAAGCAGCCTTGTCTTGCTCTGAAGTAAAGCTTTTAGGTACCTACACACAGATTGTCTTTGAACAGAGCCCAGTGAAGTGCCAGGCTTCTCCCCGCCTCTGCCTTTCTCAATGCCAGTTTCCATAAGTTGCACATTCGGCTTCAAAGCCAAGATGTTTTGGCTTCATATACTTTACTTTCCCAGACAAAAGCAATTTGATCAGAGGTTTTGATGTTTAAGGTGATTTTGTTTGAATATTGTAAAACAGAATTTCAGCATATCTAATTAGTGACTGCAACATAACAGCACCTCATATATAAAGTGCCTATTGACCACACAGCTAATCCTTTAAACAATTAGAAAAGAACTTGCTAGCTGTAAAACAAACACCAAGCAGCGGAGCTGATAGCAGATTGTGAGCCGTAGTTTCTCCGGTAAACACACCGACCTCTTCAGCTGTTGCAGTTAGACAGAGCAGCAGCAGGCGGTCAAGGAGGCCAAATAGGTTGTTGTGTTTACCGGGGAAACTACATCTTACAAACCGCCATGTCAGAGCCACACTATGAGTTAACAGTCCGGGTCAAGCCCAGAGAATGCAACCAACGAAGGCAACCAGTCAGTCATCAAAGAAAATCAGTGGGATCCATAACAATGGGTCATGGTGAGCATGCTAGCATGCTGGTGTTAGCCTTTAGTTTAAAGCGCCTTCATGCGTCACCGACCTGCATCAACATACACAAACTGTTTTCTGTCTATTTTAATTACTTGTTGACGCTGTGTAATTTCTTGCAGTTAATTTTAAAACAAACACTTTCCTCCTCTGGTTTAGCCATTCACACAGAGCTTTCATTTTAATTATTAAACACCATGCGTTGCTAAATCAGTCACACCTAATATGCTTGGGACTACAATCCAATTACACCAATACAGATTTCCAGTACACGCTTAAGTGAATAAGCCTCAGTCGACGAAAAGAGTGAGATACAGTTTATACATGAAGGGGAAGTCTCCTCCCTGTAGTCCTCAACAGCTTAAATCAACATGCCAATCGCAGTGACTTTCTGATAGATGAGAAAAGGAGGAACATCCTCTCACCATAATCAAAAAGTTACTATTCCCTGTTACTGGCTTCCAGGTACATGCAGGATGATCTGCTCGGATCTGCACTCCTGCTGGTTGTGTTATCATAATCTGTAGTTCTTTGAAGCATTCACTCAGTATCCGTGGGTATATAGTGTACAGTAATGCCCTGCGGGAAGCAACAGCAGTCTTTTCCATTACCCAGTGGGGAAGGCATCGCTTGGTGATAGGCACTCCGGTGTGAAGCTCCAGCCACACGAGCAATTGCTTAGATATCCTAAACCTTATAAGAGATACAAAATGCATGCAACTCCGGGAGTGACGTGAGTCCCCTGCGAGCAGAATATACGCGCGTATCTGTGCCTGAGCAGTGGACGCACTGAATAAAACTCACTTGAAGGGCCTCAAAAGGTGACCGACAGTGTATCCAGTGCTCTAAACACATTAAAGCCCTTGATGGAGAGAGCTGTCTGGCACATGTTTAGGTCAGCAGCTGGCTTGAGATGCCTGCATCAGGAGTGATTTTATATTTCGGAGTAGTTTCTTTACTTCTGTTCGTGATGTGAGGACCATCAGGTCCTCTTTCCGCTCGGCTTGTTTGCTGTCAGAGCTGTCGCACACAGCAACGCCTCTACCCATCCTTATGCCTCCTCAAGATGGCTCTCTCAAATCCTCTGACAAATAGAAAGCCCACAAGAGAGTGACGGGTCAGGTGATGTAAGATGCTTAACAACTGGCAGAAATGTCACATAGGCAGTGTTGCCAACTGTTTGTCAATGAAAGTAAGTCAGCACCAGCTGCAAAAGTAGCTAAAAAATCGCCAGATGACATCATACGCTCATTTACGTATAGCTTAGTGGTTCTGTCGGTTGCAGTGATTATTTTTCCAAATTATCACAGACTCACTACAGGGACTTTATATATTTGAAGTTGAAAAATTTTCAAAGGGAGGGAGAAGAGCAAGCAAACCATTGAAATACTTGCGAGATCAAAGAAATCATTTACATATTTCGAAGCTGTAAAACACCCTTATTCAGAGAGAACGAGCGATAGAGAAGCTCTAACAAACTATTAACATATTACAAGCTCCATTACAGAGAAAGTTACAGAGAGAGAGTGATAGGCCCTACCAGACCTAACTGCTGAGATGGAGAGATTTCACTGCTGAGGATCCGTGGTTTGAAGCCTTTCCCTGACGGTCAGAATAAGTCACGAAAGCTTTTTAGAAATAAAGGTGCCAAGAGGGCCAAAATCATCAGGTGGAGCTGGTGGTACACGTACCACAGTTAAGGAATCAGTGTTATATTACATTTTTTTGTGGCGTTTCCGGTAATGTTTCCACTCATGACACATCCACTATGTAGTATTTCCCAGCTGTGTAAGAGCCAGTCCTGGATGCTATGTCTCTAGTTAGCATGGTTGATCTTTAGGATATGGGGAAGTTTTAACACCTGCAACCACAGTCAAACTTGTTCTCCAAGTTGGGCCAGTTCATTGTCGTCCTAAAACTATTTTCGCATGCACCATAAAGTGAAATGTGCTGATTAAAAATGTCTTGTTTGTAAGCCAAGCAGCCAAACAGGGTTTGAATGCCGTAAGTCTTACATTACTTGTTACCATTTTAGGACGAATTAGCGCTAAACTGCAATATAAGAACAATGTTGTTTCTTTATTTCCTTGTCTTATTTGTGGACCATCAGCTGGATGCTGACTTTTTGCAGCAAAGCAGAATAACGTGCAGTTCTTATGATTTACGTACGTTCTGGTCAAGAGTTTGCTAAGAATTTCAGATGTTTTTATTCCTCCTGTTTCCATTTTGTTTAAGTGGGGGAGACATATTTTCATTTCCATACAGAGACGTAGTGCATTCCTGAAAACAGTCATCATCTGAATGGTTTGCAGTAATTGCTGTTTTCTGTGGGTGCAGAAAATTGCATAATTTGGCCAGATTGTATGTTGAGCTCCCCCACTGGCAGTTTTAAACGACACAGATTATTAGAGACGGTATGTAAGGGATGCCTGTGCATAAAGGATAAATGCCGCTGTTGGTGAATATGTTGCTGCATAATCAATGCTCACTCAAGTACTAAACTAATCTGCGCCCGAGCCTCCTCACTCAGCATCCAGTGTAGGCCAAGATGACAGGGTTAAAGGCTCTGCGGTGGTTCAGGGATCCCTGAGCCCCTGGATAATGATTTGCTGACGGCCACGGATCCAGGATGTCATGTTTCTCCCTGTCAGCTGCATTTTACAGTGGTAGAAGAAGCACTCAGATATTTTAGGTAAGAGTTTTGTGGCTTAATACGATGACAAGGAGTGATGACGAGTGACAGTGTTGTCAGAAGCTGAACGGTTGAAGTGTCACCGGATGCCCAAATCTGCATGGTGACAGAAACGAGTGTATCACCAGACAACCTGTTTGTTTCTTGTTTCAGAGAGCAAAGAAGCAGCACACAAACAGAAATAATGAATTGGTGTGTTACTGGCAGTGTTGGGTAGCGTTACTTTTTTAAAATAGACACGTTCTCTTGAAAATGACTTTTCAAGAGTGATGCCAACACACAAATTTAAAGCCAAACCTCCGGGCGGTATGCTGTGTAAATTACAAAACTGATGGATGGAAAGTGT
This sequence comes from Pagrus pagrus, assembly GCF_965226575.1. Classification (NCBI taxonomy): domain Eukaryota; kingdom Metazoa; phylum Chordata; class Actinopteri; order Spariformes; family Sparidae; genus Pagrus; species Pagrus pagrus. The sequence goes on from NC_140188.1 coordinate 9,774,942, forward strand.
TCAGTATCCCAGGAGGGCAGCGTCTCCTCCAGCAAAAAGTCTGTTGTTCGCACACAGCAGTACAGAATATATGAAAATGACGACGTGGACCGGTTTCTGTCAAGAATTGTATGGTGCCATTTGGGCTTTCTGGTTTTATTAAGCATGGCCTAATTCCCATCATTTATATGAAAGTAGCAATTTCCTAAATCTGGCCGGTGGCTACATTGTGTCTGAGCTGTCAAATCGGGAAGGATGCAGTGGACTCAGACGATGGGAAAATGAACCATCAAGATTTGGCCCTGGGCCGTGACATGGGAGACATCTGGTTCATTACAGCTACAGGAAGAGTTACTTAAGGCTTATCAAAGTCACTGTCCCAGAGAGGGAGAAAACATCTTGGAAACTCAGGGAAACATTAAAAGTAACTCAGTATGCCATGAAATACAACTTCCAGTGGTTTAACTTCACACCTTGAGTCCTCACTGTTGGTGGTGGTTAGAGCTGCAACATCTGTTTTTGCAAAACACTGCTTTCAGCCTGATGTGAGGTCACCCTGAACACACACAGTTCAGCGGTAGTGTGCTTTTAGAAATCATTTGCTGCAGTAGTCTGTTGTTTGCAATGGTTTTATATCTGGGTACTTGAGATTGAATATTGTCAACAAATGGTTGAGTGCTCTAAATCCTTTTTTATCCCTGCTCTTGTATCAGAAGGTCATAAAAAATGTGCCTGGCTTCCTCGCTGAGACACTTGTGTGCGATGACACCGCTCAAAGGAAAGTCCATTTGGATCTTTATACCTGCTGTGATACTCCAAAGGCCATCTCCACCCACCTGGGGCATTTACGCTTTGCTTTTTTTAAGGCTATCAACCAAATGCTTGCTTATCCTTGAGTTCTAAGATTAATGGCACGACCCCTGCCTGTCTTCTTCAGTCTAAAAGCAAAGATGTTCTGACTTATTTTTCTGACCCACAGGATCATCACGAAAGCACAGCGCCACTCATTGGTGTCTGCAGAACATCGCACAAGAATCAGTCGACAGCTCCGACGAGGAGTTCTTTGATGCCAGAGGTTAGTATTACATTTCATTCCCCTATTTTTTCCCCGTCTTCACTATGTAGTTTTTCTGTCCCACCGTCAGTAATAGCCTCAGGAATGACCTGACCTTCTCTATGAGCATTTTAAACTTCCAACAAGTGTGTATATTTGTCTGTCTTGGAGCCTTTTCCACTGCAGGGACTTAATGAAATGTGACATCATTGTCATAAGTCCTGCTTTTGTTTCCAAGCTTCAGGAGCTTAATTTCGGTGCTGCTCAGGAGGTGTTACTAAAACGCTAAAGATTGTGATTGGTCAAGCGGACTATAAAAGAATTCTCATTTGGCATAAAGACGTGTATCTCACGTATCTACGACAATATACATTTTGGATTTGGATTTTCCGCTTTTGTTATTAAATTTCACTTTTTGTTCAAGTTACTGGCCTCCCTGTGTGTCTTCATACAGCGATGCCTGATTAGCTGATTTTTAAAGCACCGTTTATTGTCACATTTTGCCAAAAAACACTTAAAAACCTAAAAAATATTCAGTTCACCGCAGTTACGACAAACGGCTTAAGCTATTCACTGAGTTGCAGACTATTTCCTGTCAGTTGACTAATTGATTTAATCAAGTTAATGTTCACTTCGAGTAAAAGTAGAAGAACCTCGTCCTTATAAAACTCTTTAAAGTTCACATTATGGGAAGCCCAGTGTTGCGGCTTGTTAACTTCCTTGTTCCATGTGGCGAATGAGGGCAGTTACTCTGGGGAAATGTAGGACAAGTGTAATGAATGAATCATGAAAATCCACACACCATAGTTCTGCTCATTACTGTGTGTTCTGGTGCGGGGTGGTATAAGGTAAAGTGCATCTGTGGATCCTTGTTGCGACCTCAGAAGACAGTGTGGTTGCAGAACAAACGAGGGAGGATGGACAACAAATGGATCACTTATTAACTTCCCTCTTTCCTAATTGTTTTAAAGTGATTTCACTGTCCACTTTAACTGCTGAGGATCCTTGTAAAATGTATTCAAGATGTCAGACCGACCAGAAATAGACACAGTTGAGAACTGGTTCGGCTGCTAGCCTTTTCACAGTCCCAGAGGGAGTTCATCAGCGAATAAGTGGAATACTTATCCCACCAATTATCCACTCCAAGTGCCTATCCCCCGAGAGAGGCAGAGATACTGATCAATTATGTGTTGTTATTATAACGCGTTCTTCTTTTACATTAATTCAGCCAATAGCCAGGGGTGTGACGAGAGTTTCTGGTGTTCAACGTTTCTTCAAATGAAATAAAAACAGATTGGAGGCCGACTTTAAGAGCTGCGCTATAAAGTCACATCCCCTCCTCTTCTGTCCCTCACTTTAACTTTTGTTTATCTCATTTTCCCTTCACTCCACCTTTATCTATCTTTTCATTCACCTCCCTCCCCTAATTTTGATTTCCCCTCACTCTCTTCCACTCGCATATTCTGTTTGGCGAAAACACTCCTGGAAAGCATGAAATATTTATCCTTATCACAGCTGTCACAGAGCGGAGCCGTGCGACCGAAGTCAAGGCGCCTGTCAAGGAATCACCAGGGGATGAGATAACATGTGCACGCGTTGTGCGCAAACAGATGTATCTCATCATCCTCACACTATCTGCAGCTCGAGAGTCCACACTCAGCAATGAAATATCTAGACTGAGTGTGAAGGTGTCCAGATGTCCTTTATCTATTTTAATTAAATAGCATGGGGGGGAGACTGCAAGAGCAAACAGAAGCAAAGAAATGACCAGATGTTTCCTGTGTGTTTGGCTGTATTACATATTATTTATGACACTGATCAGCTTTTTTGCCAAAAGTCAGATAGATAATGCTCATGTTTTACGATAAATATAAAGCTACAGTTAGCTTACCGTAGCATAAAGACTAGAAGCAAGGGGAAGGAGCTAGCTTAGCTCTGCACAAATGTAAAAAAAAAAGAAATGAAAAACAGTCCTACTGGCACCAGGGCTCACTACTAGTTAATTATATCTCATTTGTTTAATCCACACACATATGAAGTGTAAAAAATGACACGTTGTGGTTTTACAGACTTATGTTGAGACTTCAGGAAGTCACTGCACACAGCCAAAAAGTAGTCAGGACATGTCTGGACACCCACATAGGTGCTGTTAGGCAGATTTCTTTACCGTCAGACGGAGCCAGTCTAGCTGTTTGCCCCTGTTTTCTGTCATTTTGCTAAGCTAAGCTAAAATGCTGCTTGCTGAAGCTTCACAATCAAATGTGTATTGCACTTGGTTTGTTGCAGCCACTGTCCACGTGATGTTATCGTGTTTCAGTTACAAATTGAGCAGTTACGAACAGGGCCAATGCGCTCTGCTTCTCCACAAGACTGTCTACCTGAATGCAACAAACACAGGGTCAAATGTGATTGGTCAATACTACATCGGGCAGCAAATGGAAACCAGAACGCTTCAAAAACTCTAACCCAAGTCCAGATGTTCATCATAAAGCTAGGAAAATAAAAACCTGAAATGAAAGATGGGGACAAAAACCACTCAGTTTTTGTCCCCGTCTTTCATTTCAGGTTTTTATTTTCCTGTTTTTAATTGGCTCATTATTTTCTGGCTTCTGTTCTGAGACCAAGCGTTTCACATCATTCTGTTATCTCTCAGTGACGCACAACATTTGAAGGACTTTGTGGCAGGCCAGTGTTGCTGAGGTCTTGGGTTGTGAAATACCTTGCATTATCCTTTCAAGCTGAATGAAAGCTTGGCTGTTCCAGCCCTCAGAGAGGCTTCATTACAGCAGGGGTGACATTGAAAGATGACATGTAACAAAGCTGGTTTAATTTTGTACAAACAAGAGGAGAAGGTGTTGGGCTGTTTTTTGTCTTCTGGTTTTGTCTTCTGGTGGTTGCAGTGTGAAAGTGGAGCTCGGTCTTTCCAAAAAGGCAACAGGGAAAGTTATTCCAAACATAAACATATGCTCGAAGGATGCCTCCCTTAAAAGGGAAACCAGAACAAGGTCATAAAAGGGTTGTTGAAATTATGGCTCGCTACAGTCGCTTGTTAACTTTAACTCTCAATCCAGCTGCTTTCATCTGGTCTGGGGGGTTTTTGTGTCCACCAGGCACAATGGATAGATGTTTTCTTTAGCCTGGAGTAATGTCAGCTTTTAATAGAAAAGCAAAAGTGAAAGATTTCGTCTGCAGAATGATTGAGGGGGGTGTTTGTCATATTATAGGCCTACCACTCAAACCATCACAATAAGCTAGGGGGAGTTTTATTTATGTGGTTATGATGAATGCTTTCATCCACACTGTGGAGCCCAGTGGACTCAGAATAACCACGAAAATGTATGAAGACTGTCAGGAATTTGCTCGGTTTTCTGTTAAAAAGATGAGCCGGGCTGTTATTGTTTCGCCCTCTTTTATGCTGCTTCTTACCATTTTTCTTGTCTCTCTATATATCATTTTGCATCTAGAGGAGCGAACCCTGCAGACAATAGATTTGGGATTTGAATGTTGATGTTTAGAAAACACTATATTTTGATTCTCTTTATGTCACTTGGCCAGGTGAGGCAGTGCTGATGACAATTAAACAATAAACACAAGGTGTAAGAGACGACTGTTATCCACGAGAATGTCTTCGTATATTAACAATCATATTAAATCAATAATATAAGATGAATCACCCTTTTTTTTTATGCAATTTGCGCCAGACATTTTAGGAGAATGCAGCACGACAGTGATCCTAAACGTGAAGACAAAGCAACCAAGGAGTTATTTTATTCAAGGTTCAAGATTAATTTAATCAGATCGCCAGTCCAACACAAGATTGCGCAACAAAATGTAGTGTTGAGGATGAGTTCAGAAGCTGCTGCATAAATGTTATTTCCTAACCGATTGTGTGTTTCACTTCTTGAGGAACTGGACTGAAAGCAAAGCAAGAAGTGAAAATGGCGGTGGTACACATCACATGCTCCAACCATAACCAACTGTACAAGACTGTTCCTTAAATAATAGCTATGATTCAAGCTATGATTCAGAGAAGAAACTATTAAAAAAATACGAAATAAAATGATGGTAAATTGACTTTTTTTTGCAGTTTCCTTATCCGACTCAAGGTAATAACTTGTATGCTAGTACAGCTGTACAGCTTGTTTAACCCTTTAAGGCAAATTTGTGATTTAGGCAAATAAAATTCAGTTCAGTCATACAGAAAATAATTCTGAGCACTAGACACCAGACTTTTGTCAGAATGTATTCACAGATGGTTCAATATTACCAATGTAAATCTGACTGTCAGAGAGAGAAGCAGATAAAAAATTCATCATCATCTGTGTGTGTTGTTTCTGATGAGAACTGAGACCGAGGTTCAGTTTCCCTCAGTCGCTGTTGTCGTGTGTCAGCCAGTGTTTGTGTGACAAGGTGTGGAGCCAGCACAGCTGTTGGCTGGATGGTCTGATGCTGTCATCTCTGTTGATCAACTCCTCTGACATCCGCACAGCTGCCACTGGCAGAGCCCCCAGTCGTCGTCACAGCCCCCCTCGAGCTGCAGCCAGCGACGATGAAAACAGAAGTGTATCACAGGCCGCTGTCAGAGCAGAGAGTCTCAGACCGACATGCAGACGCACAGAAAGATCAAAGTGAAGATATCGAGCGGCCTCGTGACCCCGTCCACCTCTGGCGTCACCTCTACTGTCGAACAGAAAATGTTCATTTCTCACCAGAGGCGGGTGAAGCTCAAGTTTATCTACAATCCAGACACAGGAGCTCTCAAATGTGAGTGTTCAAATGAAAGGAAGGAGATAAGAAGACATTTGAAGCTCATGTCGAAAGAAGAAAAGCAAAATCCAAAGCAATCTCCTCATGAAAAGGTTACGTTCTTCATTCTATTGCTTCATTCATGAAATATACTTATCTCCTATGGGGTCGCTTGAAGCTGTCAGTGTAGTTTTACTATATAATACAGGCTTTTTAACCACTTAAGCAAAGAGAGACATGCATTTATTTTCTTTGATGTTGCTTCTCCGCAAAAACACCTTTTACTGAATAATTTGAGCTCACTTTAATATTACTGGGTCTTCTCAGTGTGATCATATAGTTCACTCTGCCAATAGCACCATCTCATCACCATCATCTTGTTGAAAAAGCTTAACGGGATTCAAGACTGAATTTTAAATATTTGCTTAACAAGATGAAACAGACAGAAAAATGTGGGTTTGTTTTGAGGATCAGGGTCAGTTTTTATTATCTATGAGATGTGAAGACAATATTTAAATTTCTGTAGCCTTTTTGTGTTTGTTTTTGAAAATCTGATAGAGAATGACATTTCTTGATAATTTAGTCCCGGTGCTAGAATAAAATTCTGCTCATTAACTGTTTCAGTGTGTCAGATTAGGATCACGGTGCAAAGCGGTGCTTCAGGAGTACAGAACGTTCTGTGTCGTGTCCTCTCCTAAACGTTTATACGTGCACAGGATCTTTCAGCAAAGTGTTCCAGCTCTTTCACGGCTGCTCATACCCCCTTTTTGCACCAGGTATTTATGCGTAATTGCTTTCACTTCCTCTTTTTTTTTTCACTGCATATAAAGAGTCTGATCAATTCTAGTGAAAAAAATGCAATGAAAAATCATACCTGCCTTCTACCCAGCGTACCTCTCGGATCTCCCCTCACCTCTGAGCAACACGTTCTCCTCTCACGCATGTGAAACAACGAGGGTTTAAAACGCTTAATTTTTTTCATCAGGCCCTGCGTGTGCGCCCTCAGGCTGCTCGAGCGAATGCCAACTCAATCGTCGCATTGTTTATTGATGTGAGCCGTTGACAAATTTGCTGTGTGTTAATCCAGATTTGTTATTTGATGACATGAATTCAAATAATGAGGCGAATTGACAAATTGAGCCTGAAAGGAAATTCACGGTGTTGGCCGCTCCCGCAGTTTGACGCCATAATAAATTGCCACAGGAGGTAAACCATGTTTGTATGCAAGCAGGACATCTAGTCGTTACGAGGCTGCCAGCTCATTATATTGCTGTATTCCACTCTGCACTGATTGTGGATGCAAACTGCGGCGACTTTGTTTTGCCAGATGGAAAACCAAGTCTCTTGACAAAAGTTATTAATGAAGGTCAGAATAATTATAAAACTTGCTGGTACATCTAAACAGTATATGCACATGGCTACTAGTAAACTGAATCTGACCACACAGGAATAATTTGACATTTGGGGGGAAAAAAAAATGTTGTTGCCAAGAGTTGGATGAGATCCCACTCCCATGTTTCTCCGGTCAATATGAAGCTACAGCCAGCACCTGCTTCACTTCGTTTAACTTAGCAATGGTGGGATGTGCTCACTTTGCATATTTAAAGCCCGGCAGAATAATGATGAACCAGCTGTAGCCATGAAAGGCAGGAACACAAGGATTTTCATTAGTCATGCCTGAAAAAAACAAGCTTGAACGAGTCTCTTGACCTGCTCTTCAGAAGAAAGAATGGAGTCAAATATGGCCCCCAGGTTTCTGTTGCATAGGGAGCTGAGGGACCCAGCTGATGTTTCAGCTCCACAGTTGCACAATGTGGACCAATTGGTAAAACTATTTTGTTATTGTTTAGCTGCAAGAAGTTTTGCTGCATCTGCTGTTTGATTTTGGTTGAACAATAATGCAGTAGTGTAAGGCTGTTAGGGTCATGATGGACCCTATGGACTCATGGTTGGTTGGTTTGTTCGCATGATGACACAAAAACTGCTAAATGGACTTCCAAGAAACTTGGATGGAGGATGAGTCTCTGCCCAGAATAGACCACATTAACTTTTGGTTGGATCTGGATAAAGGTGAAGATCGAGGGATTTTTTTCTTACTTACCAATTCATGGATCGTTATGAAAAAAAATCAGGCGTATTTGGATGGCTGGTATCTCCGCGTGAGTACAGTTTGATGCAGATTAAACAACACGATGGAGATTACGTTTTATATTGTACCAGTACACTGCATAAGTGCTTATCAGAGAGAGAAGGTCGTGCACCTGGCGCAGTTTTGTAGAACATGGAAGACATTTAAGCAATCAGTGTTTTATTATGAACATGCAAATGATTTTTTATTGAAGAAAGGTTACAAAAATGTTTGTGTATGCTGTCATTATATCATTATAGAAAACTGGAATTGGCAGATCAGATTTTTTTAAAAATTGAAAACTGGAATCAGCCAAAAAATTGCATTCGGTGCATCTCTGCCTCGACTGTATCGAAGGTCACCTGATGTCAAGAAGAACTAAAATGGAGCAGAGAACTGAATCTACACACTTGATACGAGGTCACTTTAAGGAGAGATAGTTAACTGATTAAAAACATTCCTTCTGAAAACTTTGATTAAAAATGGCACTTTAGAAACAGGTTTACAGTTGACTGAACTGACGCGATCAAGGTTTGATTTTTTGTTCATTCAACAGCAACAGCGCTTTTGAGACTGAAAGTAAAGTTTCCAGTGACTCACGAGCTGTTGAGAACAGTGACAATAGAGGGACCCACAGTGTCGTGACTCTTTAGGAAAACGTATTGGGATTAGGTCTTGAGAACATGTTGTAGACCGCATTGCTGTTGTTGTTTTGTAAGAGAGATTGGTTCAATGTGAAAAGCTGGTCCTCGCAAAGATAGCAAAGCAAATAGCCTTACACACTTCTTATTCCACATTGATTTTGTGGTGTGAGCTGTTGGTGAGAGAACGGCAGTGTGTTCATCAGCGTGTGTAAAGTAATCCAGTCCATCCGCTCGCCTGTCTTCATTTTACCTTAATCTCACATCTGTGTGACAGGTCCAAGACGAGCAAATGGGAGATGAATTCTGTTTGTTTTTGTCTATTTTTGTTGCATGTTTCGTGGATAGATGCATCAGCCGGTGTATTTACTCAACCTTCCTCTATCTTCACTTCGTCCTGGAAAGAGACTTTGTTTTCATGCTTGTTTTTTGTTTAACAAGTTATCTCAGAAAGTTACGAGCGGAGGCAGATTTAATGTTGTGGATTGGTCGACTTTGGACCTGAGAACAGTTGATTCAATTCTGGCAAAAATCCAGATCTCGCATTTCTTAGACAAGTGTTGTTTTTTAACCCGCAAAAATGATGCTGCCTTCACATCCTGGTGGTAAAGTGCAAAGTCCAGGTCCTCCAAGACTAAACAGGAATTGATTTATGCAGCATTTTATTGGGAAATCAAGCCGAGATGATGTAAATGTAAGCTAGCTGGGAATCTGCCCAATTTTGTGCTTAAGGAGTGCAGAAAAAGACCTCCTGCTTGCACCAAACACCTCCTGCAGTGGATTTGAGCCACTGCAAACCAGACATTTGCCATTCTGAACCAGTCCCCGCAGGTGGTGATTTCACTGATTACGTCTTTCTCTCTGGTTGAAGGTTTGTTGATCAGTGAAATCGGCTGCTGCAGTGTGTAAGTTTAAAGAAACTGTTGCTGCACAGCATCTGAAAGACACAGACACAGAATATACAGTTTATTTGTGGGAACATAAAAGACTTTAATGATTCTCGTAGAGCGGGTATGGAGTGAATACAGATGGGAGTTTAGTAGAAGACAAAGGTTTATAAAAAAAGCTAAGAACATTACAGTTTTATTAACAATACAAAGTAAACAGCGTACATATGTGTAATTACTGTATAGAGATTCTTACGTGAAGTGCTGCCGCTTGCAAAAGCACATTATAAAAAGAGAATCAAATAGCCAACTGAACTATAATCCATCAGTAACAGAAAGGCTTTCAGTGTTGCCAAGTGTCCCCTATTGACCAGGCTGTAGAAACAGAGAGGCACTGTAGAGGAAAATGACTGGATGCAAAAGCATGTATAGAGAAGAAAAGACACAATAGTTCATACTGAGCCAACATACAGCTTGAAACAACACAAACAAGATGCATTAAAGGTAAAAAAACAAACAAAAAATGCCAACGTATAAACCACAAGAAGGCAGTAAGTCAAAATGAATTGTGTGGTTTTTCAAATTTAAACATGTCTGTAAAGAACAATGAGGATAAATGTATTTTTTTGATGTTTAAAATATGATTACATTAATGAAGTTTTGGTATATTGCGACACCCATGTTTTTTATGGAAATCCATCTGTTAGTTGTTGAAACACTTGAATCAAAACCACAATCGATTGTGACGCTAGAAAGATGGAAAAGTCAGAGAATGTCCCAAGTCATTAGGATTCATCATCTGGGAACCATGAATGTCTGAACTGTGTCAGGTAGATGTTGAGATATTTAACAGGATAAGTGAGATCTTTCACCTGCTGGTGGTTCTTGAGGAAATGTCAAGGGATCACCAAAGTCAGTATGATTCATCCTCTGAGGACCATGAATATATGCACCAAATATCATGGGAATTCATTCAATAGCTGTTGAGATATTTCAGTCTGGACCAAAGTGGTGGTCTGAATGATTAACATCCCATGAAGCCGTTCTAACTTTACTAAATATACATGTTTAAGTACACGTGTGCATTTCTTCCATGGCATGTAAGCACTCGGATGAATACTTAAAGAATTAAATAATGAGTACTCGTCTTTGTAACGTTTCTTATTCACTTTTTAAAATCGGATTACGGCTGTATTGTCTGCTAGTGAGCTACACTCGTGCTGTTTCAATGCCATCCATCATCGGTAGCCTACTTACCTGACAGACTCATTCTGTTTACGTCATTTTACAGGATAATCCCCAAAGCAATCTCATTTTCGTAGTGCGTCATCGGAAGTCGAACGGGTCCAGAATAAAGCCAGAAGTAGTATTTTTGGCAATTCCACTGCTGCAACTAATGCACGATGATGAGATCAAGAAATTGATAGAAAAATTAGAGCGGTGGTGGTCAGGCGAGGCAGTTTGGTCACCGTTTAACAATCACGGCACCTCTTCCTCTGTCTTCTACTCTGACACTTACTCACCGTGAGCTGACAGGTTGAAGGATGTTTCTAAATCTCTCCTCCCTCCCTCGGGGCTGATGGCTGCAGGCACATCTCACACTTCTGTTTCTCTTTTTGCCTCTTGTTCAAATCGGATTTTGCTTTTCTCTCCTCAAGCAGCAGATGTGCCAGCTTCAATTGGTTTATTCGCTTGATTATTTGTGCCTTTCATTTGTCTGTGTTGCACCTGATATCTGCAGATTGACAGGTGTTAGTGGAGGTATTTTTTTATTCAGCTGAAACACATTCTGCCTCTCAGAGGAGCTTCTGTTTTGGTTGCGAGCATCTCTGCTCAGCTCTTCCCTGCAGGAGATGATTCAGTAACCTGCATTTTCCGGATTTGGCGTAAAGACTGCTTTGCATTCTCCCCCTGTCCAAACACAGGCTTTCTTACATCCTGCAACACTTTGTTCTGATCCAATATGCATCTCTCTGCGAGAGGCTCTTTCTCGCCGCTCTCCATTTTCCCTGCAAATTCGAATCTGGGAGTATAATGTCCCTGCATCATTTTATTCTGCTCAGTATTGTATGACCAGAGGGGAGAGAGGGCACCGAAGGGGGTGAGGGAGTCGGAGCAGATAGCGAAAGACAAACTGTGACCAGTAGAGCGGCCGCTGTGTGATCCAAATAGACAGGCTGTGTAGACCTGCGTCAGAGTCTTTCAGAGCTGCCAGGCGGGAATGTGAAAGAGGGGAGAGAGCTCCGTCAGGTTGAGGATTTTCTTCCTGCATGACTCATCCTGTCTTCGACTGTCTTGGATGAAACTCTGTGACCAGAAGACAACTGTGTTGGTCATGCTGAACCACACAGCACACCTGGCTTGTCTTTGTGGATGAAAAATCTCATTTTCTCCACTACAAGAAAACTTGCCATTGACTGTGACATAGTTGTCTTCCATGTGGCGGTAAAGACCTCTGCACAGACTTAATTGAGGTGCTGAGACACACACAGTGAGATCTCTCACTGTGTGTGTACAGTACATGGCAGCAGGGTAAAGGACCCAAACACAACCAGGCAGACAGGAGCAGTTCATTAATTGAAACAGTACCCACTGAGCAAAAAATATCCAAAAGTGGTGCTTCAGAATGAAAGTTCAATCTTTTAGCCTCAACCTCTGTAGCCTTTGGACACCATTATGTCATCCATCATGTACATAATATTTTCTTATCTGCATGGGAGCTTAGCACATTTCATACCAGTTACCGTTGACACCATCCCCTCTCTTCTTTAAACACCCACATTCCCATCATAACCCCTTATCCGTCACTTCCCAACACAATCATCCAGCAGCAGGTAGTGTGGATGAAAATGTAACAGTACTTCTCTTGGAAGATGATGCAGTAATTCAGACTAAAATATACCTAGAAGTCCATCTTAATAAACATGTTACACTGCTGTCATTTGGGTCTATTTAGTCCAGTTAAACATCATTAAAGCCAGATTTGCATTTTTATCTGCACAGCTTGCAAGTGTTGGCAGCCGCAGCACAATAGCTATTCCATTTGTGTTCAGCCATGTGAAAGATATGTGTTTACCAGACTCCTGTTGTTTGCCGTGTTGTTGGCCGTCATGTGGCAGTTTTTGTTTATTTCACATGCCGCACATTAAGCTGTCCGTTCCTCTTGGCATAAACAGCGTGTGCCGTTCTATGAGCCAAAGCCACACCCGACAGGCACCGATCTGATCTGTGTTGGTGAGGTCTGTAAGTGTAACTCTCTTCAAATGTTCATTTGTCTTATGAATTGGAGATGTCTGTTATAGTTTTGCACAGTGGACTTGCGGTTGCTATTCCCTTTTTGTGGCTGTGCTGGGGCCGCAGGTTGAGGATAGCTGATCCAACAAACTGATCTGAACGGCCAGTGATATTATTGGGGTGGAGCTGGACCTCCGGCGGTGAAAGGAGGATGCTGGCCAAGCTATGTGGCATCTTGTACAATGTCTCCCACCGAAGCACAGGAGCACATTCAGTGAAAGACTAATTCAACCGAGGTGCACAGCGGAGTGCCAGAGGAAGTCAGTCCTGCCTGTGGCCATCAGAATTTTTAACTCATCCCTCAGAGTGTATCACTCTGAGTCAACAGACTGGACCTTGTTTACTCTGCAGTGTCATGCAGTATTCTGCTGTTCTTGTTGTTGCATTCATTTATACTGTTAACCATTGTTTCATATTACAGAAATATATATACAAAGTTGACACATATTATAGTTTTATGTCAATATTTTGTTTAGTTATTTTTATGTTAAGTACTTTATATTTTTTTGCACATTATATATTTCATTCTTACTTATAAGAATGTTTTATCTTTCCCTGTTTCAATCTTATTTATATCTGCAGTGTGATATTTTTTATTCTAGAAGGAGCGACTGTGACGTACACAATTTCCCACACAGGGATCAATAAAGTATTTCTGATTCTGATTATATTTGACGTGAACTTGCATTGGGGGAATCTGAACCTGCTGGATTCTCTGCTAATCAGCGCCTGGTAATTTAAAGTCATGAAAGTGTCAGTCTTATCCGGATGTGCGTTCGAATATTGATTTTTGTTGCCCACTGTGTAAAGTAGTTTATTGTTTTGAGCTTCAAGAACAATGGGTCGCCATATTATTGACACGCAGGGTGAAGAATGGGATTTTGTCTTTGGTGCACTGTCTGACTCCTTTTTGTGCATGTGTGTGTGTGTGTGTGTGTGTGTGTGTGCGTACGTGTGTGTGTGTCCCAGCAGATGTGATGGAGGGGAAGAGCGCCATTCTGCTGGGCATGAGTCAGTGGAACTCAAATGACCTGGTGGAGCAGATTGAAACTCTGGGACACATGGAGGACCAGTCACATGGTACACACACACACACACACACACACACACACACACACACACACACACACACACACACACACACACACACACACGACAATTTATAATCACTCTCACACTCTCATAAACACGATGAGGTGTGTGTTGCTTGCTCACACGTCCATAATGAAGGTTCAAATTGTCTGCAATGAGTCTTTCACTGACTGATGATAATGGAGGTCTGCAGATGGACTGTGGCGTCTATTTAAAGGTGCATTCAGTCATTTTTTACCACTAGGGGGTAGAAAGAGTGAAAAAACTATACTAATTTCACACTGTGCTGAGTCATTAGCCATGCTAATATAAAAAGTGTCACACATGGCAGGTTTCACATCAAATAGTAAAAAAAAAAGGACATTTAGTTATGATGTTTTAGATGAGCATGAATAAACATAGTCACACACTGCAGCGAGCAGCAGATAAACGTAAGGGTGACTGAGATCTAACATGCAGATCTGTGATGTGTTTCCAGCTCAGTACTCCTTCTCGGCGCTCGTCGATGCCCGAGGAAGAGCACCGAGCTCGAAACATGATGTGCACGTCCTTGTTTGTGCTCTGCTCTGTCTGTGCCGCAGTGTATTTATGCGCATCTAAAGCATCACTTGAAATAAAATTCACTTTTTGCCAACAAAGAGGTTCCAATCTTTTTCACTGCTCTTCAAGGGTACCATCAAATTTTGAACAAAACCCGACAGGACTACAAATGTGTTGAACACAGACGTGTGGATGTTCAGCTTCCTTTTGCTCTGTGTCCTTGACCAATCCAAGAAATGAGTTAATGAGGCACAGACGAAGTAAACATGGGAACATTTTCTTCCCTGCTCAATGAACAGATTCTCCTCTTTCCTTCCTTTCTTTGTAGTTTAATGTCTACCCTCCCTTAATGCTGTCACATCAAGGCCCTGAAGACTAACGTGGCAACTGCTGTTCTCTATTTTTGCCTGAGCAGCAGATCGAAAAACATTTCTTGATCCCGCCTTCAAGGAAAAACTTCTCTCCTGATTCAGTAAAATGAACAATGTCTACATCTGCTGTGTTTGTGTGTTGTTGGTAGAATCATCCAAAACAATACAAGCACAGACTGTGCAGAGGAACAGAAATATTTGTGAACCAGCACTATCATGTTTCAGCAGGTTTCTATATGAGTCATCAACACAGACTTTAAATGATGTGATTCTCTTAATGAAGTCTTTCGGTGAGGCGGTTATTGAATTATGAAAGTGATTTTTCAACCACAGTAACTGAATCACACATCGTCCAGGGACTCAACAGCACAGTTTTGTTCAGACACAATAAGAAAAGTTGAGTTTGTGCCTTCGCAGATCATGAATCAGAGCTGGGATTCATGCAGAACGCTGGGTTTTAATAGAATAGTTCAACTCCCACAGCACCGGGTTTCATGTGAGAGAAAATTCAGTTAGATTCAGAATAGATTTTTAACTTCACCCTCCATTATGGTTTTAGGTCATTCTGTGAAAACGTCCATTTTTCTGTCCCTGGCCTTTGCAGAGAAACTACATCTGAACACTTGAGACTTAAATTGCTACTTCTTTTTACCTATTTCCTGCAGAACTATGAAGAAATTACATGTCCACTGTCTCTTTTCAGCTGTAAGAAAATGTCGCATTGTCGCAAGTAGAATACAAATGGATTTAATTACATGATTTAGTGGGTTTTACATGATTGACAGCGTGGGGTTTGATGCCCTTTAGGAGCCGTTTTGTTCGATGAATATTGTCACTGGTGTTACTTCCTTATGGGTAGCACCAGTTTTTAAAAAAAGTCATTAAGCTTTCATTTATCTGTAGTCAAAGAGTCACTGAGTCATCGAACAATGTGGTCTAATTTTAAATGTTAGAAAAATAACTCAATTTTCACACATTTTGCTTCCAAAAGTGGACGTGTCTGTAGAATGAGTCCTTTAGGGTTGTAAAGGTTTAGTGTTAGTGATCAACATACCTTAAACTTACAGTTTGCAAAATGGGAAGGACCCTAACGCAAAACACCACAGGCAGGCAGGCAGGTTAAGAAACAGAAAGCGAGTTTTGATAATGTCAGCTGAAGTGCAAAAATGTAAAAGTGCAGGCAACAGCACTGACATAAAAAACAGGCTGGGGAAAATCCAAAAGGCTAAAGAGAGATGCAAAAACTAAATGAAATACAAACCAGGATGAAGCTCGGGAGCTCAGGCAGGATAGCAAAAAATGCAAGAGCGGAAAACATGAGGAGCAAACACAGTCACACGGGGAGCAAAACAGATGAGCTGGCAAAGAGACAGTAAAAGACACTTAAGAGAGGGAAGACTTATATTAGACAGCTGAAACTAATATGGTAATCAAAAGAGATGGGAAAAACACAAAGACAGGAAGTGGAAAGCAAAACATGACACATGAGGATACATTTACCAAAATAAAACAGTAAACAACTGAACCAAAAAGACAAACCATGACAGTAAGGGTACACAGAAGTCACGGTTTGGTACGAGTTCAGCATAATGGGACAAAAAGCCACAAAAGTCCCAAATGCATAGTGCTAGGTTTCTTTTTTATCATTGTCCAACAGACAGTGCAAGTTACAGTTTCTTCCACCTACTTCCACCTGAGATAGGTACAGCCTGTAGTGCATTAAGCAGTCAACAGTCTCACATAGGTCCTATTTTTGTGCAGGGAAACAAATGTAAATGTGATGTAAATGCCAGTTGCTTTCTTCTGTCTTCTTTAAATGCCAATTGCGATCTGCTTTCACATCTAGAGGCTTAAAAATAGCAGTGAGAAGTTGTTAAGCTGTTTTCACCTCATTAGGGTGATTGACCAACGCAATCGGCAGAATAAATGTTAGTATGTTTCTGCAAAACCATAGAGAGGCTAAAACTGGATGTTTATATTATTTTTCTTCTTTTCTAAAAATCTAAGGGATACACCTGCATCCACCTGCATCCACAAAAAATGAACATTTTAGGAAGGAAGAAAAAAAGTTTGTTTCTCTCTTGTCACAATGCTGTGCTTATGATCTGCTTAGGTTGAGGCAAAAAAAACAAACACTTGGTTTATTGGGTTAGGAAATCATCATGGTTTGACTTAAAATACCTGTTTTGGTCGCTGCCATCACAGATGGAGTTCCTGTGAAAAGCCAATTTTGTTGCCACAGACTGGAAATGTCTCCAGATGTCATTAAAAATATCCAGTGATGTGATTCAAACTGCGGTCGTCCGTTTGGCAGCCTTGTAGAGTTGAAATAACGCCACCAGCTCCCTGTCCACCTCCTGCTATGACAGGTGGCTAATAAGCTTATTACACCCTTACCATACTGTATACAGAAATAAAGATTCATATCAGGGTTTTTAAGCTATTTAGCTTCCTCGTTTTTTCTGTCATCAGCCAAATCTTTAACCTGCACAAAACAAATAGAAGAAAATCAATGATTATAACATTGTCTCACAACATATTGTGCTTTACAGCTCCTTTGTCTTCCTCATCCTCATAGCATGGCACATGGTCTCTGGTTTTGTTTACTGATAAATGGAGCACCTCTCGTCGTTAAAGGTCAGCTCTGAGATTTGACAAACTGGAGCGGACGCTTTTAATCACTGCGATTCAGTGAGCGTGTAGTCCGGTCCTGCAGAGATGAAAGAACCTGCTCCTGCAGGGATGCTGTACTAAGTCGTGTGGCGATAACTGAGGAAGTGGGTACATTGTGAATATTTAAAACCCCCACACACCCCATGAACAGACCGCTCACAAAAGCAGTAATGACCTGTGAAGTGTTCCACTGCAGCAGCAGTACGAGTCAGAGTTATTGTAGTGCTCCAGAATAATGTTTACAGCAGCTGCGCCTGTCAAAATAAAGGAGACAACAGTTTTTCATGAACAAAACGCAAAGAGCTGCCCCATTTGTTAAAGGACAGATTTAGATTTCTTCTAGTCTGTCTTAAAGCATTTTATTTTTGTCAACAAATCCCAACATCAACACTGAATCAATCCTACAGCACTAACAAAAATATAGACTATCACCGCTCCTTTTCTTTAAAACACTACTAAGATGTCATGTGTACGTCAAAGATGTCTCTGCAATCAGCCTCAGCAGTCTGAGAAAGACATGTCAAGTGTGTGTCTTCTAAAGTTATGATGTTTGTAGCATAAAAGTGTGTCCCTGGACACTGTTTTGTTGCAAAGGCGCAGCGGGGAGATACCTACTGTATTGGCTGGCACTTGAGAGTTCGTTGCCAAGGTAAAAATACAGTAATAAACCCATGTACGACTGCCAGGAGAAACAGTTGATTCAGCTAACTGAGTTTTGTGTGAACTTGAGAACGCCTTTTATAATATAATGTGGGATCTCACTGAGACCAGAGCGAAGAAAAGAGATATTAACTGTTTTAATATAGAGCCTATCTGGTGTGTGAATATTGTATTAATACGTTTAGATAAATCCAAACCTATCCAGGAAACTGTCCTGTGATCTCATGAATTTAGCATCGTTAGTTGAAGCGACTATCATCTTTTCATTTGTACTGTACATGTCATAAGGTACTTAATACTGACATTTCTGCAAAACGCGTCATTTCACGTTCACGTTACATGTTTATTACCTGACTGTCATGTCAGGAGGAGTTAAGGCCGTGATAGTGGGTCCAGTCTGCGTTTTGACACTGGATAGTTTTAAGAAGACCTCGGGACAATTTCCTGTGTTTGTGGCGACAAAAAAACAATACTTTTGACGTGAAGTCGGGCCATCTCCAGCTTTGTTTGCGGCAACTAAACCACATGTTTTTTCACTAGACCTCGGGCGATCTTCAGATGTGCTTGTGGTGACACAAACAGGTATTTTAAGCCAACACTTGATGTTGTCCTAACCCTAACAGAGTGGTTTTATGCCTAAACCTAACCAGAGCAAAAGAACAGCATTCTCACAGGACAAAAATTGAAAATTGTACCAAAAAAACCTATTAACTTACAGTATCTGTGGTTTTGCAGAAACGTACCTTGCCAACATTGATTCTGACGATTGTGTTGTGACTACTGGTACATGAGTGGGTTCACTCATAGTGAGAGATAATTAGCACCTGTCTAGCAACACTGGGCTCATTGTTTTGGCTTTACGACCCAAAACTTGTCATAGCAGGCAGCTGTTCTTAGCTAAAAAGCTCTTAAATTCAACAACAAACTACCTGCTGAGCGCCAAACAGCAGACAGACACAGTTAGTGACTGTAGCCGGTGGAAATATGTGGCTAATGAGCCACATACTGTATGTCCCTCAGGAGTTGGTGGAGACATAAACAGACTTATAGGGTGCATTTTGGACAACATCGATCACGTAAACACAACTCCAAATGAATACAAATGTTTTGCTTTTGTCAGTGGCATGTTCACAGCTTGTTTTGGCTGCCACTTAAGTGTCCAAAAAAAACAACAACCCTGTTATTGCAGGTTTAAGGAGGATGTAAATGAATCACTCCCATTTGTGAATGAAAGTGGCTGTTTGTCAGCTTTAAGTAGGCACACTTGAAGCAAAATTAAATCGAAGACCAATTTAAAAACACACATCGCAAAAGCACACAGCGAGGTGGCAAAAGAGAGCCGCTGACTGGGTAGGACCGGAGGGTGATGTGGTTGATAGCTTCCTGCGGCTGCTGTCGTCAGTTACTCTTACTCTCTTGGCTCCTGCATCAGATGTCATATCTTAAAAAAAACAAACCAAGGGCCTTCTCTGAACGCCGTTCCTACAATTAATGACAGGGTGTCTGGTGCTGGAGCGGCACATCAGTGGTGCTCGAGAAGTTAAGTACACTCAGTGCCCATTGAAAAAAATAACCCTGCCGTAGAGGACTGGGGATATGTTACCTTAAATGGAGTGTGTTATGTATAAGGTGTCTGTAGGGGTTTGAAGCCGGTGTTTACGCAGAGTGGGAGCCGCCGGAGCGAGACGTTATTACGTAGCCATGCGGCGTGTCTTCTTTAAAACTGTATGTGCCCTCAGTTCCTTCAGACTGACACCCACTGAGGCCGTCTCTCTTTATCTTGTATCATGTATGAAAACATCACGAGTGGGCCGGCCTGGTCTTCTTTATGAAACAGACAGTGCGGCAAAGATTAGACGCTCCTACAGTAATGTAATCAATGTGAAGCTGCGTCTCGTACAGCAGGTGCTTTCCATTTCAATCACACCGCACGACTCAGACGGCAAAGCGTGTGTGCAAACACTGCTAATACCGCATGAATTTGTTTTCCCGCAAACCTATCATCAAACCTGACTTCAGACTCAGACTGGGAATGTTTTGTTCCAGTGCACGTTTAATCTCACACACTGCTGCTGAGGATTTTACTCGACTGTCTTTAAGTTCAATGGCGTTCTCCCTCTCTGTGTCTCAAGTCACCCAAAATAGAAACACTCCCACCCCAAACACGGTGCTGCATACAAATGTGCATATGCCTGCTGAGGTTCTGCCTTGTTTGTTTGTTTACATCCTACACTCTTGGGGGCACAGGGATATTAAAAGACATATATTTAGCTGAGCTTAAGATGGGCATAGCAACAACAACAACAGCAGCAAAAACAGTAGCTGAAGTCATCTGGGAATCCAGAAACAGATCGCTCATGGAGGTGCAGATATTCTCAAATAAGTTCAAGAAACGTGAAGAGAACAGGGTGATGGTTTAAAGCCATTGTGTTGCAAGGAGATGGAGCGTGTTCAACAAGTTTGACCAGCAATTTGATTTTAGTTCATCACAGACATTTTCTCAGTATCAGCGAATATGCCGAGCAGCAACTTTATGTTGTTGCCATTATATTCTGGTGCATTTGATGCCTTTATTAGAGAGTGATAGCGGGGAGGTGACATGAAATGTGGAAGAGAGAGATGCACTAAAGGTGTGCAGGTGGATTCGAGCTGGATGTTGGAGTTCATGGTCTGTGTCACAGGGACGCTTGAGGGTAATTTTAGGCCACCTGTGGGCAGCACAACAAGTTGTAAACACACCATTTACACATTATCACCTTTTAAAGTTGATATGACAAACACCCATTTAAACATCCTGCACGGAGCAACGTAATCATCCAGGTGTTTCTGCCCACATACTGAATGTAAGTCCAAAATGTACTCTCTGTTTAGCTCTGTTTTTGTGCTCTTTAGCAGCTAAATACTGTGTTCACCAGCTAGTCGCTCACTTAGTTGCTAAAGTTGCTCAGGTAGCGTACACTGACCTCATGCAGTTTTTCAGTTGGAAACAGCTGCCTGCTGAGGGTTACCTGCACGGTGAAAATGAACCAAAAAATCTGACTCACCAGACGTTAGTGTTTTATTATTCCCTGGCGTCACGAGGAAACAACAACAGCAACAATAACAACCCCTAAGCTGGCAACCTACACGCTGAGAATGGTTAACATTAGGTGATGCATCGTTAATTGGAAAATACTGATTATTAAACTTTCAAATATGTCAGAATTGACCTTTAGAAATCCAGATGCATGTGGGTGTTAGTACATCTGTGGAGCTTGGAGCCTTTATTTTGTCCCTAAATGGGTCTAAACTGTGTGAAAACTGTTGTGAGTCACAAATAACCAAAACAGCTAGAGCTATTGCAATTTGCTTACTGACCTCATTGCTTATGATTTACCATTTCTGGTTGATAATAAAAGGTGTAGAAGAAGACAGGATCAGACTGTGGTGTTGTGCAGGTCAGTACAGTGGGTGTCTGGATTTCTCTCAGTCTCTTCAGCAGCCGAGCGGTGACATCCACTACCCTTTGATCACACATATTTGTCAGTTCCTCGAATGCGTCTCGGGGTTTATAACCTCTCTCCCTTTGCTCTCCATTATTCCTTTATTCGCTCTTGTTCTCCTCAGCTTCTCCAACCATCCATTTCCCCCTGGCCTCTCTTCACCTCATCATGTTCATATATTTCTCCCTCTCTGTCTTCCTTCATTCATGACTCCAGAAGCCACGGGGGCGACTGTAAACAGTTTTGGTCCCTATAGAGGCAACTGTGATGGAAACCTCAAAGACGGAGAGCGATGCCCGGAGCACAACTGCCCCTCATTTTCCACTGTATTCTTCTTCTTCTTTGTCTCTGCTCAGTGACGTCCTGCGATCAGCCACCGCTTCGACATCTTTCAGGCTCTCCATCTGTTCGCTCTGCAAACACTCTTATCTAGTATGTTTATTCTGTGCTCTTTTCATCACCATCTTTTCCACTTCATTCAATGACTGATGCTGTATAATGTAGTCAAACCTGAAATAGCCGCGTTACATAACCGATTACGGATGATAAACAAAAACTCTGACTTGGCTGCTCTCTTGGTGTGTTGCTGCCAAGTCGGGATAACATTAGCTAAAATGGCTACGTCAGTTTGGAGATGGAGGAGATGACTAAGTGATAAGCCCTGCCAAAAACAACCCAACACAGACACTTTTTTTATTCTAGCACCATAATATATGGTGGGAATATAATTCAACCTAAAGTACCCCGAAGAGAAATATATTTCAGTGAATGGGAGAATGATTTTCCATTTTCTATGGAGCACCACAGCTCTCTCTTCTACATGCACCCTGTAGCTCTATTGAGAAACGCATGCAGAGAGAGGGAGTGACGGGAAACATAAATCTAAGGTCTCATCTGTATTCTGCCCACCGCCTCCCCCGTGGTCATTTTTAGCACAAGATGCTTGCATCGGCACAGTCGCCCTGTCACTTAAATCACCATTAAATTAATGTTTTTTCTTTTTTTTTTTATCCTGTTGGAAAACAAAACAGCTCAGAGAGGCTGGAAGCTGCAAAGACAAAAGCAATTTCTCTGCAGAATTTTAATGAAAGATGGCAAACAAGAAAGAAGGTGCGGTGAGGTGATGATCACAAGTGACTGACCTTAAAGGGACAGTTCACGTCTACTTTTTCTCCGACCTGTAGTGCTATTCTTCCATCTAGATTATTTTGGTGTGAGTTGCAGAGTTTTGGAGATATCAGCCACAGAGATGTCTGCCTTCTCTTGAATATAGTCGAACTAGATGGCACTCGACATGTGATGCTCAAAGCACCAAAAAAATGCAATTAGAAAAGCTTAACAGCGACGTGTCATAGTTTGAGTTTGGGGTTTTATTTTGAAGTTCTGCCTCTCGTGTCGTGTTTAGTTTTTCATTTCCTCCGTTTGTGTGATTTCCCGTCCTTTTTTCTGTGTTCCCGTGTCCTCTTAGTGGAAGAGAGGCTCGTGTCGAGTGTAAACATCGGTTGCGTTGGGTTCTAACTAGCCTCTTGTCCATGAGTAGATGCATGTTTCTGTCTGTGCGATGAGATGGTTGGTGGGTGTAGTTTGGTAGCTTTGAGCTTCACAAGTCAAGTCCCATCTAGTTCTGTTATAGTCAAGATAAGGCAGACACCAAAAAAATCTAGATGGATGAATAGCACTACAGGTCGGAGGAAAAATATCCATTTTTGATTTTGGGGTCAACTGTCCCTTTAAGACTCAGCTCTCCATGTCAGAAGTATCGTTCTGCCTCACCTCTTGTTTTTACAGCCTCCTTAGCTGAAATTGTACCTTTGTCAGTAGATGCTCTTTCCCCTGTCTGTCTGTATTTCTGTCGTCAGTCTGTGTCTGTTTGTATCGTCTATCTGTCGATGTGTGGTTACATGTGCATTTGTCTGACAGGATATGAAGTAAGGATTGCTGTGTGATCGCACGTCGAGAACACATAATCACACCTAAACAACAGTGTCGCCGCCTGGAGCTCCAGAGAGAATGGGCCGGGGAGGAGGGGAGAGAATGAGGGAGGAGGAGGAGGAGGAGAAGGAGGAGGAGAGACTGTATGAAATGAAAAAGAACAAACCCGTGCAGAACGCTGTCACTCTCAGCTCCGCATAGATTTCTCCTGCTGATGGTTAACACTTTTCTTGACCCGTTAGAAATGTTGATTGAGCGTTGCTGTCTGTGTCAGCTAGAGATGGGTCAATACCACTTAAACTCTTCAGTTATACACTATAAATTACTGAGTACTGCATGGTGTGTTTCTTCATGTTTTATCCCTACAACTGCGGATCATACCCACAATTAGTCACCCCACCTTGAAGACTGAACCCTCGCCTACTGTGGCGTTTTTAACTGTATGAATCATTTTGCCTCTATTAAAGCCATAGATATACTTGCTTTTAACTAAGCATACGCGCGCACGAGATGGCTGTCTCGTGATCCTTTTTGCACATCTTTAGATATTAATGCAGGGCTTTTGCAAGATGCTTTTGTGTTTTGCAAAAAAAATGGTGAGGGCCCAAATGCAAACATAGAGGCAGCCAGGAAGACATAAAAAAAGCAAGCTTTAGTGGAAGGAAAAAACTGAAGAGACGCACTAAACTGAAGACAAACCAGAAGCCAAACAACAAAGCAGCAACACACAAGGACCGGGGAACAGGCACGGGAACACAGGAGATACAGACGAACTGACAAAGACTGAGAGACAAAGACAGACGTAAATACACAACGACTAATACACACACATGCACACAAATAAAACACAGGTGTACACAGAGAAAGGGCAGAAAAAGGACAAAGATAGGAAGTGGAAAGTCACAAACAAAACTGGAAATGACAAACCATGACAGACGCAATATGTACAGGGACAGTGGGGGCAGTGTGGGAAGTGACGGCACGTCAGCGGTGACAACAGTGGTGGAAAGTTTCGATGACAAGCTAAGAGACCAAGTGTGCAATTACCAGCATCTACGTGATGCATCGTTGTCGCTGCACAGTGACAAATGAGCTCTAGTGGATTCCTCCAGTAAAACACAAAGCTCATTGTCAAGCATGCAAACAATTCTGCTCAATATGCAGCCAATTGTGTACATGAATGTGTGGTTAAAAAGCCCATACAGTATATCTTCAGCCTAAGCTGAGAATGTGCCTTTCTTGTGTGTTTTGCTTAAATTAACTGAATAAATAGATGATGCAGGACTGTATTAGATACTTAAAACCCATCAGTGAGCATTGGTGAAGCCTGTGTGGTAGATATAAAGCTACAGCTACGTTACAGTTAGCTTATTAGCTCATTAAATTGCCTAAAATATATTCATACAGCTGTTGCTTCCACCTTTATCTGACCTTTACGTGACATTTTCGGCTCCACTTGTCGATAGTTTGTTTTGGATTGCAACTTTTTTTTTGTTTTTTCTCATGCCAGACAGCTGCAGATAGTGAATATCAGATCAGTACATCTCTAGTTACGGTGACTCAGTGAGCCTCTGCTCACTTCTGCCCGCTGTATGTGTGTGTGTGTGTGTGTTAATGTGCGTGGGAGTGTTTGTTGCGGTACAGCAGTGGCAGCATATAGACCGGGAGCAGCTGGGCTTGTTAGGGACGGACCGCTTGTGTGTCAGAATATATATGTGTCTCTGAGTCCGTTTATGTGCTGCATTGCCTTATGGTGTGTGCGTGCGTGGGGGGGTCAGCAGGTTTGTCATGCAGTGGAGCTGGTGGCGTCTCCTGGGGTCTTTTCACAGTAGGGCGACACGGCAGACCGTGATGCCGACAGCCGTGAACAGATGGCTGAGCCTGTTAGCATGCCTGTACTGTGCCAGGGGTCAGAGGGGGCTGTTCAGCCAGTCAGGAGACAGCATTCCTCCAAATGAGCACCCTAACCTGTTGCTACTTAACTGCACACACTTTCGAATCACAACTAAGTGATACATGACTTCTTCACCTTTCTGGACCATTTCTCCAGAATCCTCTATATAGTAACAAAAAAAATGTATTCGCTCATGTTTTTTTCATAAAACCTCTCGTTATATTCTCTTCATTAGAGGAGTCCCCGTTGCCAAGTGGTCTAACATTCATGGTGTCGATGTCCTTGGTTTTATTCAGACTGGGACTTTTGTCAAATATTCCACAAAAAAAATCCCTCCATGGAGACAATGTTTGATAGTAGTTAGTGTTACCTGCGCATGAGTGATAAGGACGTGCAGAGACATTTTATGTCATGATTTTGATTCTAATAAAGGATAAAGTCAAGCTGTTGTTGTAAAAACAAAAAAAAACTATCTTTTTAAAGACGTTGATGTTGATCTTTACTAGTCCAGATGCTATGGTCTAAGAAGAGCAGAGCCGTCAGTGCTGGAAAAATATAAAAATCTGAAAGAAATCTAATTGTGACTTTACAAGTGAAAGCCAAATCAAATCAAATCATTACACCCCTATTTGTTGTGCAATTATCTCAGCTCAAATAATCATGAATAAATGCAGAAATTTCGATCTCATTGTGCTTTTTTGGAGGGAAAATTTACGTTCAGCTTTTCAGAATCTGTTTATCAATTTGTTCACCCTGTCAGCATCATATGGAAGACATTGTTCAGTTAGTCCGGGTAAAGAAATTAATTATGGAGCATTTTAGCCTCTTTCAGCTCATTGTATTGATTTTACAGCTGTTTTGGTTCAGTCTCACTGTCACTCTCATCAGCATTTGTTCCACAGATAAACTGAATGTTCACCTGCATCGACAAAGCAGCTAGTTGGTGAACATAGCGGGTAATTCATCTGCTTTAAAACCTATGTATTTTTCTTTGGAGTTGGTGGAGACCAAAACAGAGCTAAAAATTGAGTCAGACTATCCCTGTTTTTCTGATGCCATCTTGTTTAATAATTAAGTGGCAAAGAGGCTTAAAGGTGCTCCACCTGCAATAGACACTTAATAATATTATGAGCCTGTTGCAGCGTAAGAACCGCTCATGATTTCTTTAACGACATATATTTCTAGAGAGTATCGTCCCACACCTTTTGTACTTGAAGGTGTTAATCAATTCCAACAAATGTAATCAGGGGCTTTGTTCTGCCTTCTAAATGTCTCCTTTTGTTTCGCGAAACCACGGCATGTTGAATCAAGCTGAAGGTTTAGAGGCAAAAATAATTTGCAAGAAGAAACCAGCGCTGCTGTTTTCTGTGCACGTCTTCCAGGGAACACAGATAATTCATCGTGATACTGTCGCTCTCTAATGAGTTGATTCACACTCCAGCAGGCAGGAAACTTTGAGGGCATTTTGCCATTTTCATACTCCCTGGGAAGATATAAATCTGTAGTCTGGAAGCCAATCTTCCTGATGATGAATTCAATCTTTTGCCGCTCGCTCGCTCGCGTCCTCCTGCTCTTGTTTTTCTCTCATCCGCGCAATCGAAGGTGATAAATGTGCGATGGTGAAAGAAGTGGTGGAGACCTGAGAGGAGGAAGATTCGGGGGGAGTTAAAGAGAAAACAAAAACTCTGCATGGTTGAGACAATGCTGGGTTTTGTGGGAAAATGACATTTTAAATCATAGTTGCACAGACAGAATGACACAGGAGGGGGATCCGAACAGGGATCGATACATCAATATTTCATCCACTCTCATTCAGCTCCAGTAGACTTCTCTGGAGAGCCCTTTCATCTTCGCGACCTTCCTTTTCGAGTAAATTGTCTCGTCCTTTTCTCTGGAAGATAAGTTGGGAGATATCCTGCACTGCAAATGCACTGATGCACTGTACCTGCTGTGAGTGTGTGCCTGACTGGGTTTTAAGTCACTGGAAACGACCCTGGTGCTGCTGAAATGTGGCACTGTCAACTTTCCACAGGGTGCTTTTGAGGTGAGGTCATTTGTTTGGAGGGGATGAGCAGCGTGGGGAGAGAGCTACTAAATACCACTAAGCTTCATAAAGCACATATTGACTGGCAGGACTCTGAGAGGGAGGACGAGAAAAGAAAACAGAGATACAGACAGATAGATAGAAAAATCCCCCCGCAGCAGCACGAATCTGCCGCAGGAGGAAAAAAACGATTGGCCCTCGTAACCGCAGGAAGCCAGTTTATACCACTGAGAAAGATGGGTTTTGTCAGTTTGTTCCAATATCAGACAAATGTCTTACTTATCTTTGAATTCAGGAACAGCCCAGCATGTGTGCTGCTCTCACAAACCACGAGGTGCGCGAAGCGCTGTCATTTCCTTCGACTGTCTTTCCTACAATCTGCTGAACGCAGCTGTTTGCTGCAGATTGGCAGTCAGAACATTTTCCAGCACAATGCTTTGAGTGAGATGCAGCCCATTTTTTTCACATCGGCTGTGTTTGAGTGAGCGTGTGTGCTTGAATACGCTGTTATTGTCTGTCCTTACGTATTCACTTATTAAACAATTATGAATGTTTGTGTTTTACTTGATTAACTGAATGTTGAACACATGAAAGATACTGTGTGACTGAATCGTGACCCGTAAATGTGTTGCTTCTCGAGGGACCAGAAATCTAAACTACACTGATGCTGTAACATTTCCTGACCCCCAAACCACAGAAATCATATTTCACCCGATCAGCCACAGGAATTGTAGTCTGAAACCTATTTCAGCATTCTGCTTTAAGGCACAGCTCCAACCCACCTAAAATAATTTTATTTATCCGTATTTCAGTCACACAAGCTTCAGGGGGATTTTGTTGGTGTGAAAATGGTCGAATTGCAATTTCTTGAAAACCCGTCTCAACTGTAAGTGCTCTTCACCCTCAGACTATTTTTATTTAAAGGTGTTACAGTCCAGATATTTAGTACCACTTGATGGTGTAACTGTTGTGTAGTGTGGAAAAAACTAGCATGAGAATGTCATTTTAACTTTTACCCACACCCAATTACTCCAGTGTTGGGCAAGATACTTGGAAAATGTGATCAATTACTCATTACATAAGACTCATTGACAGAAATCTAATTATTCAACAGCTAAAGAAATAAGTTACTTTAATCATTATTTAACCTTTGTTGCTCAGCATAGCTCCGTCAAAGACGCTCAGCCAGACAAGTACAATATGTAAACTAAACTTTAAAAAGTGCTCAGGAAGACATAAGAGTCAACAGTCATACGTCATTATTCCACATTAGCAACAACATAAATTAAGTGACTTTAAGCACAAAATTAATTATCAAAAAATATTTGCCAAACAGTGTGGCTCATCAACATTGCTAGAAAAGGAGTCAGAAAAATTGAAAATATGAAATATATAAAAAAAAGACCTAAATTAATTTAGAATGATCCACACCCACTGCAGAAATGCTCTGAGGCACCAATACTTCAGTAATGACAAAGTTGGCCTTGCTATATTGAATGAGGTGGAACGCAACCTCTTCATGTCCAGAGTGAACCCTCCTCACAAACAAATCAGTAAAGGATCTTTACTAATGTTATCAGTTTAGTACAGTTTTTCATCCATGAGTGAACCCTCTTCCCAAACAAATCAGTGAAGGATCTTTGGCAATGTCCAGTTCAGATCGTCATTAGTAGATGGAGGTATGATCGCATTATTCCTTTTAAAGAATGACATGCTATGCCCTCACATCATGTATTCCCCAAAGAGCTTTTGGAAAAGAGGAATGCCGAGCAGAAAGAGCAGCAGAGAGACAACAAATAACTTGTTTGAGACTGAACACATGAGGATTTAGGACTTGAACTTGACTCTGAACGATTATTTTTTTTAAATATAACCACTTAGTCTGTAAAATATCAAAGTAGTGAAAAAAATGCCCAAGGTGACATCCTCTATCCATTTACTTTGTCCAACCAACAGTCTGAAGCCCAAATATATCCAGTTTACAATGATATAACGCTGAGAAAAGCAGATCAGAGAAGCTGAAATCAGGTTATTTATCATATTTTGCTTGAAAGATGTCTAAATGAATCAACTATCAAAATAGTTGCTGGCTCATTTTCTGTACATTGACCAATCGATTAAATGGCTGATTGTTGCAGCTCAACAGTAAAAAGGTCTGTCAGTATCTTGCATCAAAATATTGGGTCTCAAAAGCATCAAACATCAAACATCAAACAAGGCAGAGTTTTACTACACGCTGTCATACCCCTCAATGTTGTCCCTCTCCTGCAGTGTTTGCACCCTCAGATACTTTACAAGGTTTTTGGAGGAACTTTCTTCCCCCTACCTCCCTCTGTCAGAAAAAAGAAAACCTCCCTCCATTGATTTCCTGTTACTTTGTGACCAAAATAGTTCAGTGCTCCGAGTCCCCTGTGTGTGCTGAGCTGCTCTAGACAAACAGGGAGTCGGAGGCAGGCTGAGGGCTGGGAATGCAGTAGAAAGGAGATGACAGTGCGTGAGTCTGTGAGAGTCTCCCATGACGGTCGGTCCCAGACAAGGAGTCCAAATAAACAACGAGCGAGCTGTAGCCGGCAGAGCACAGAGCCATGCCTTGAACCTGGAGTGAGAAAATAGAAAGGGAGACAGGAGAGAGCTCAGGAATAAGATGACACAGCGTGCAGAGGCTTCCGGAGAGGGTAATGAGTTTGGCCAGGTTCCCGTGACATGCTGCGCCACACGGCGAGGGGAAGGGATGCTTCTGGTCGTCACAGTTATAAAAATGTCCACATCCCTTCATCCTTTGCCTTCGAGACAATCCATTGTTTCTCTAAATCCAATTACATGTGATGGCCATAGATGCAGCAGCAGAGAAACAACCACGCTGCTGCTGTTTACTGCCACTATCGACTTCTGAATCTGATACTTCTTCTACTTCTTACTTATACTGTTTGAGCCTGCGGGTACATTGACGCGACCCCCAGTTTGGAGTACGAATGAAGAGAGATGAAAAGGCTTTAGTCATATTGACCATATTCACTGATCAATATCCATTTATGCTTCTGCTACTGGTGCAACTGGATGAAGTGGCTCCTGCAATGACCCTTTCTTTCCTCTTTTCTTTCCTCACTTCCTGCTTCAACCCTTTCCTCACCCACTACAGAGGGTCTCTACCAGCTGGGCGGTCCACGCTGTCCCCCTCAGAGCAGCATTGAAGGACTGGAGGACATAGAGGTAAGATTATGAACAGCCCTTAGAAGTACCCAGTTATTTGTCTTCCTGTATAGCTCCAAGGCTTTCACAAAATGCCGCCTCTATTCTTCAGTCTCTCCTTTCAAGTCTCTCTTTTTTAACCCATTCGCAGAGTAAATGTAAGACGCATGTGCTGCTGCTGGTGGTGCACGGGGGGAATATATTGGACACAGCAGGCGGAGACCCAAGCACAAAGGCTGGCGACGTGGCCACCCTGGCCTCGGTGCTGGAGAAGGTGACGCGGGGGCATTTTCAGGCTGCCAGCGAACACGTGATGATCAAGCTGGTGCCATGTCCGGCAGTGTGCGCTGAAGCCTTCTCCCTGGTGTCCAAGTGAGTGCTGTCGCCAGAACACTTGTCATTTTAAGTGTCTCATACCTGGATAAAGGCCAGATGTGGTTTAATACACTTGTGCACACTGGTGACAAATTAAAGTAAAAATCTTCCAAAGCGTGTGAAGGGCACACAGGCTGATTTGATGAGTTGAAAATGATCTGCAACACATGCTGTGCCCTTCAAAGTCCCTAGATCTTAACCACATTGAACATCTGTATGAGCATGTTAGATAGCGCTCCCCATCAACATCATCAAAACATGAAAAGAGGGTTGAAATATTAATGTCAACGAGCATTAAAGCTGTTCTGAAGGCTGGTCGTAGCCTGAAACCTTACCAAGACTTTGATTTCTTTAACTGAACTGGTGCTCTGTGAGAGTTAGCGGTATGCTAAAGGTGTCTTCTCCTTTCTCAGAGTTTCTTTGGAGGAAATAAATGATGTGGTAAAAGCCTCAAACACTTTGATGGGATATTGTAATCATACATCTGTGCTCAACTAATAATGGATGAGGGATGTGATAGTGAGTTTAGCTGCTTTATTGATTATGTTGCTACCAATCAGGAATCGATGAACAATCTGAAATGCTCTGAGGCGTCAATACTTCAGTAATGACAAAGTTGGCCGAGTTATATTAAATGAGGTGGAATACAATCTTGTGTTTTTAAAAGCAGACATAGTAGACATAGACGTGTCAAGTGTCTTTTGGTAGATGATGCCATATTACTGACAGTAACAATCCCATTTTGATTTCGGTTTATGTTCCACACGCTGCTCAACACACTGTTGTTTAAGCTACAAAGGTTGTCCCTAAACTTTGTTGTACTGGCGCTAATGCTTAGCTAACTTAGTTTATCACTGCTATCCGAGGCCACCAATTACTGCCATTTTCATGTCCAGAGTGAACCCTCCTCCCAAACAAATCAATAAAGGATCTTTGGCAATGTTATCAGTTTAGTGCAGTTTTTCCTCCATGAGTGAACCCTCTTCCCAAACAAATCAATAAAGGATCTTTGGCAATGTTATCAGTTTAGTGCAGTTTTTCCTCCATGAGTGAACCCTCTTCCCAAACAAATCAATAAATGATCTTTGGCAATGTCCAGTTCAGATCGTCATTGGTAGATGGAGGTATGATCACATTATCTCTTTTAAAATATGACATGTAATGCTCTCACATCATGTATTCCCGAAATAGCTTTTGGAAAAGAGGAAAGCCGAGCAGACATCAGGTAAAAAACTGATTATGGGCCTAATTCACACAAGGTATCACAGGGTTAGAAATGATATGTTTCGGTTAATGGTTATTTTTGTTAATTCGTTGTCTAGCTGTATATGCATCTCCTCTCGCCAGATCATAAATCTGATCGCATCGATCATGCTTTTTCTGGACAACATGAACATCGGAGTTGACATTGCTGTTGTTGTCTTCTTCCTCACACTTCAATGTAACAAGGAGAAAGACGGTGAATTTCAGTGTCCGAGTTGCTAATATCAACTGCAGCTCCTTCCACAGGCTGCCGACTGACGTAGTTAGACTTAGGAGGTGTAAGACTGTGTGGAGCTTGGCAAGACGGATGCATTTATTGCAAATGGTCACTCAGTAAGATTTTGTTGGAAAGACTCTGCTCTCAGAGAGCGAATCCGAGCAGCAACAAGGACTCTACTAGTAGAATTAATCCGCCCCTAATAGCTGACACCATTTAAAAATTGAATATTAGTCAAAACACATCACAAGAGGTTAGGGGTGGTGTCGGCTGATTTTTGTGTTACTGTGTGTTACTGGTCAGCTGAATGAGCCAGTGATTGTGAAGCATTCATGACTCAGCTAATGTGAGGACCGCTTAAGTGCTCTGCCTGAAATAACTCAATGCTGCATCTCACCCAAGTGAGTTTCACATGTTACAGGATGAAAATCGCAGGTGTAAATAATTAAATCAGCGATCGATGGATTCTATTTAAAGCTGCTTCTGTTTCAGGGTCCTGTTGTCGCGCATGTTTGCTGACCGTCACACTGTCACAGCTTACTGAGCGTCATGGTTTGGGTTTTTGTTTAGTTATTTCTTGTTTTATTTTGGAAGATTTATCCTCATGTGTCATGTTTTACTCTCCACTTCCTGTCTTTGTGTTTTTTCCTCCACCTTTTATGATTGCCCTGTTAGTTTCACCTGTCAGCCTTAGGAGTCAAAATATCTGCTGTGAAAAAAGGGCAATCTTGTGTCTCAAACTATTTGGTGAGGTGTTTTGAGCGATTAGATTGAATCAGATTGTTTTTGACACTGGGTAGCAATCCAACCTGCCAAGATGTTTGGAATAACTGCTGCATTTTGTGTTTTCATATTCAACTGTCATTATCACCAGGGCTTTTTCTCTTTACAGAGACATTTGAGAAATCTGCCCAGGATGAATGAATGCCTGCGAGAATTAGCATAGATGCAAAAATGCGTGGTCGGCTAGGACGATGGTGAAGGTTAATCGAGAAAATATAGTAACCAAAGACCCTGAAACAGTTAATTAGTATTCTGATGACATTTCCCAGCCCATGCAAGCATGTGGCCATGCACAATATTTAACTCTTAACCTTTTTAAATGCTGCTGGTTTTTAATTGTTAAGTCCTGGAGGTGTCTCCTCACTGAATGTCATTGTACAGTTTGATAATGAGGTAGGATCTTTTTCTCTAATTATCTGCTGTTAATTTGTATGCAGGTTTCATGTGTGGTATCATTTTCAGAGTGGCAGTTATTATGAATAATTCCCTGATTTATAAATTAAACAGTATTATCTCCATTTTTAAAAGACGTATTTCCTTGCAATCATCTCTGTAAAGCGCCGAAGTCCTTGGCTGGAAGACGCTCTTGAGATGCAGGCGGTGAAAACATGTCTGCGTTCACGTATTTGCTCTTTTTTTAGGCAGTCTGTGCTGAGAGCTGCTTAGGCGTAACTAATGATTTCATTTCACATTTAATGTCACATGTCCCAGTGGTCAACAGTTTTTTTTTTTCTTTTTTCTTTGACAGTGTCACTTAGTTGCTCTGCTGCTTTCCAATTATATGCTATGGATGTTGTTGTCTGAATTGTCAGTAATCAGCGTGGCAGAGAGAATGTGTTTGGCAGTCTAGTCGAGGCTCCTGTCTTGTTCTGAGATTGACGTTCAGCAGGAGAAAGTTCCCGACTGGAAGTGAGACGAGTGTAAAGAGATTTGAGTGCTGTATCTGCGAGGCAGCTTGACGTCCGCTTAGCTTTCACCACATCACCAGATGAAATATTTAAAACAACAGCTTCCCATGGGAGTCGAGCAGAATCGAGTTATTGCCGCATCAGGATTGCCTGTTCTTGTATGAAACACACACGATTTACATTCGGGCATGAAATTGTGCTTGAAAAGAAACCCATTCTTTTTAAAATGCTATGTCTAAAAAGACGTAAGCTGTTGGGAAAGAATTGAAGTAATAAATGATTAAATAAACGGTCAATTAAAAAGAGAAATAATTAATTCATATGCACAAACCAAAAAATATAGAAAGCACTGTATAATGAACTGACTCCACATTATTTCTTGGTCTTTAATAAGATTTATCTTCCTGCAGCAGGTTTTATTTGTCCATTAGTAGACTTTGTTTTTCTTCAGCAGGATTAAGTTCTAACAGGATTTTGTTAAAAAACCCAGAGTGGTTGTAACCTCAGAAAGCAGCTTAAGGTGCATTTAAATTTGTTATTCGCTTCACTAGTCAAGCTAAAGTTTTGCGTGTGGAGAGGAAAGCAAATTGTTTGTAAAAAAAAAAAAAAAGACATAAATAAAGCTACGGTCATGAGAATAAACTCTCTCGAGTGTAAATAAATAAGAGTGGAAAGTGAAAGTTGCTGCTTTTTCTGGTGAGTTAACGGGAGTCAACCCATGATCACGTGTGTCAAGAAGCATCCTCCTCATGTGCTCAGCTGTTGGTTTTGTTTACTTGATACTATTGGTCAACTTGCTTGTTCAGGAAGGATTACCTCCCCCAATATATTCCTTGTTTGTCTTACTAAGACTGTACTGTATGACTTTGTCTTTCTCCCGTCCCTCTGGGCTGTGGGCAAAAAGCAATAAATACTCGTCTTTAATCAACAGCAACACAACATGATACACCCACCTTCTCTCTCTCTGGGTTCAACACACCCCTCTCGTTGCACATCTCTGTTACACTCATACCTGACCCTCTTAAAGCAATTACAATCAAAGTGCTGTAAATGTTAATGAAGTAATTATTTTACTCAAGAGTAAACTTCGTTCTGCATGTCCAAAGCAATGCTGTTGGATTATTTGCAGTGATATAACTGACCACGGCGTGCTACAAATCATAAAGAAATACATTTATATTACATTTTGTAGAAACTATTTTAAAGAACATATACATATCTACACACTTCTGTGTGACTTCTGGAGTCATTTTTGTCAGAGAATTTTGCTTCCGGGTCTAAAATTACAAACCAGAAGTGACGTAGTTAAAGGGAGTCAGACCAAGCTCAACAATAAGAAGATAAGAAGAATGACTTGATCTAAATGGTTGTTTGAACACTTTTCGTTGACACAAGAGGTTGTAAATTTATTTCCACACGCACATGATGGACCTCAAACTTAAAATCATGAGCCTGTAGGTGTCCAAGAGACCAGGAACAGATTAGGATTAGAAAATAAAACGTTATAATGTGGGGAGACCCAGTGGAGAAATGAACATGATTAGCTAATGATGGCTAACGCTGCTCACATGACTTTTAAGGCTTGTTATCATATTTCAGGCCATAAGAAAACTAGTACTGGTTGTCAATTAATACTGTACTTTACTATGTGGATAATAAGTCAATTAGAGACAATATTCAAACCCAATCTGATAATAAAGTCAGTAAAGTAAAATTAATTAATTAGAATCACCCAAAGAACCAACGAACCCAATGAATGTTGCCTGCCTTGACGTAAGCGTCTCTGACTGGACTCTTTGTTTATTCATATATCTTTCAGTTTACTCATTCATGCTTTTATATTTCCTTTTTTTGCATGTTATATAATATAGTAATATTTATATTATAGCCAGACTGTTACTGGATTGTTGAGGCTCATTCTACAGTTGAAAAATCTGAATTT
Source organism: Pagrus pagrus (assembly GCF_965226575.1). Classification (NCBI taxonomy): domain Eukaryota; kingdom Metazoa; phylum Chordata; class Actinopteri; order Spariformes; family Sparidae; genus Pagrus; species Pagrus pagrus. The sequence goes on from NC_140188.1 coordinate 9,811,036, forward strand.
CTTGGTTAACATTGGCTGACACATAGTACTGTATCTATGATAAGCTAATATCCAGCAATATATTGTTTTAGCTCTATTTTCTAAACTGTGAGTATTAAGAACCAAAGTCGGACCAAAATTCAGCTCATTTGCTGCCAGTTGAAAATCTTCTGAAACAATAAGATGCGAATATGTGTTTGAACTCTCCACTGACATTAGACAGAGCTTACTTAGCCCAGATGGCTCCAGGTCTTGAACATACCCTCTCAGTATGTGCAGTCGGTAGGCATTCAAACACGCCCACGCGGCAACAAACACAACACTCATTCAACTCCACTTTTGTCAGTTAGCCGTGTTTGCTCTAATGACAGTGTTGGACTTGTGGGTGTGCGGAGCCTCATTTATTTGCATGCCAACATAAACATCAGAGGAATAGGCAGCCCCGCGGGAAGGACTCGCTGCTGTGTGGGTAATTTACTCGCATTCTGGGTAACAGCTTGGCTGGAAATCGCACCGCGGAGTGGAGGTGGCAAAATCGCTTAGCGCCTCAAAGACAAACTTTCACATAAACACACCACTTTTGTCTCAAGGCTTGATAATTCCTTATGTACCGTTGGGTGTCCCAGTAGAGAATGAAGATGTTTTTCAGCTTGTGTTGTCCTTGTTGCCCGGCGTGTCGAAGGCCCGCTGTGCTCCGAGGTGCTCTGAGTGCTCATTATTTGCTCTGCCTGCTAATGAATGTACCTGCCAGCGCTGGCTGGGAGCTGGGTGTCAAGACAGCACACACGTGTAATCTGTAAACACACTCGCATGTATACATCCCACACAAAAACAGCCAGAAAGGAGCTCACACCATAGCACGTCCAATTAACAGAGACGGTGAAAAGTCTCTGAAATTGATTTCCTCACGCAGCCAACACACACGCCTCTGTCACAGTTTGAAAGGAGAGAAACATTTTTATTTAAAGCTTCGACTCAGTGTCATTGTAAAGATCAGCTCTCTGTCAGAGAAAGCAGAGGAGGGTTAGGAGGAAGTCCATTTGTCCGTCCGCACAGCGAGTGACCTCAGTTCAGGGAGACAGAGACTCATTATCTTGGCCATCGGCGGTGGTGGACGTGCTGCTACAGTTTCTGGGCCTTCTCCCTAATTAGGAAGCTTCTGCAGAGGCCCGCTGCTGTTCATGTTAATTGTGCAAAAACACTGTGCAGTGCTAAGCCAGCCATTAGGAGACGGGGAGAGCAATTATGCAGGAATGTGACAGACTTCAGAGTAGTCAGTGCGACATTATGTGGAGAGAGGCAAGAGGGTGGCAAGATAATAGATGCCGTCCCAAGGTTATGCAGCGAGAGATGAGGCAGATTCGACGTTTTAATCGGCTCAATCCTCCATATCTTCTCTCCGCTTCTCTACAAACCTTGAGGAAGACTTCTGTACATCTCTAGAAGGGTTATATAATTACCCTGCATTTAGATGTCACTGAGTGGCAGAAAAATTAACATGGTCGAAGCGATAACCTGTAAATGAAAGATAACCTTACAGCCCAACTAAAGCCAAGTGCTCCCTCCTAACAGTGCAGCAAATTAGGCTTTTTGAGCCTTTTTTTCCCCTCTTATGTAAGTGACTCTTCAAAGATGTGCGCTTCGGTGACACCTCAATATGACCTCAGCACAGTCTCAGTCAATATCGCTTGCATTTTTACTAATTAGAGCAGAGAGATGTGAGTGGGGGTAAATGCCGCCGCTTGTGAACAAATGACTCACATCTTGAAATGACAGAAGCAGAGTCGTCACAGTGATGTGAGGCATGCTCCTCTGCCATTCAGGGCTCGGTTGATGTGCCCTTTTTGATGTGCAGACAGCCTCCCCAGTAGCATAATTAAGGATTTTACATTGCAGAAAGTGAGATTTCAGTCTTGTTTTGACTATAAGGCAGGTCTAGGTGTGACATAAGCTGTGAAAGCATCAAAATCCTCAATCCACAGAGAAATGCACACAGCCCATATTCAGAAACTATGACTTCAAACGTGCTGTCAGAACTTCTGTAAAGTTTTGATGATCAGCTTGGTTTTCAAATACAGCAGCTAGTGCGCTAGTATAAAGGGCGACATAACTATTTTGTGTTTGGGGTGGTTGTGTGGGTCATTCACAGGACTTTCCCTTTCCTTTTCGTGACCAAGATTCAAGAGTGATTTATTTTTAACTGATGTAATGTAAGTAAGTTAGCCCTAACCCTAAGTAGGATCTTTTCATAACCCTAACCAAACTGTGTTTGACAAAGTTAACAACATTCTTAAAATCATAATATATCTTATCATATGTGTAACCACATGTCGTACATCACGTACTGTAACTTAACGACCGAGCCTTCATTTTGAAAGCGTAACCTGATGTTGCGTATAACATATTAGTGCTGACTTGACAGCGGAGCCCTTCACGTGCATACCTGGGGGGTAGGTAGAGCATCATAGTTTGCAGTAGAGCCCTGCGCAGGGCTGTTTTCTTCATCCCGCTCCTCCATTACCGCCTGTTCCCATGAAAATGTTTAACATTCACTCCTGCATATTAGATACCCCAGTGCAGGGCTGTAGTTTGAAGCTTCAGGCCACTAACAAGACTGCTGGATTTGATGAGTTTGGAGTGAAAACATGTTGTGATGTCACAACTATACAGTCACCATCCCTGGCCACACCCCCCGCACATCCCTGGTTGTAAAAAACACTAGCAGAGCTGATTCGGAAACATGGTGGGCGGTGCCTTCTCCGGCTGATGAGAGCTGGCCAATCAGAGCAGACCGGGCTTTACGGGAGGTGGGCCTTAAAGAGACGGGGGGGCTCAAAAACATGTTCAGACAGAGGCTGAATAGAGCAGCTGCAGCAATGGACAGTATGAGGGAAATAATGCTTTTTTTCAATGTAAACGCAAACGTTTGCTAGTAGGCACAGAAAATAAAAGTATGAACCTGAAATTGAGCATAGATGGGACCTTTAATTATCTGCCATCTCTGTGCTGACTGATGGATGTCAAGTCTGTCTTTCCTGCAGCCTGTTTGTTGACATTTTGGATGAACACATGCTCCTAATTAAGGATTTAAATCTACAGTCATATACTAGGCCTATAAAAACCAGACTATAGAGCACCATCTGCTTCTGACAGCAAATACACCACTCTCCATCAAAACTGTTCGCCTGGTATCACAGCCGCTACTATATCGATCACTGGCATTTTAGAGGAAATTATTCTTAAATCAAGATTAATTATAGCCATTAAATGCAGATGGGTTTTGGATGGTTTGGTGGGGCGACGCTTTCCAAAGCACATGTTTGTATAGACAAAAGTGTTAATGATCGCCTCACATTAATTAGGACCATCGATTCTGAACACAGAATAACCTGCAGCCCTCGAGGACGTTAGACCTTCAAACTGCCTCTGCAAACAACCCGGAGGACAGTTTGGCTCGTGCACACACACCCATGAACAAACAAATAATTTATGTGCACTCTTTTGAATGTAAAACAGTGGCTGCTCTGCGGTAATGATACATACAAGTGCTTGCATAATCAAGTAATTATGCAACACAAATAATGAGCGTCTCACCTGACATTTGTCGAGCAGCGCGGCAGGTGTTAGACCTCTGTTCCTGTCCTGCGACTTGTGAACCCCGTTCAGAGGCAGAGCTGTGTTTTGAATAGTAATTGGAGCTTTTTGTTTTGGCTTCTTACTCAATAAGTGTCTTGTTAACAAGACTCTAATATGATTTAATAAGATCAGGGACAGGTGACCAAACCCTCAGCGATATTGTACTTGTCATTTCAGTTCCAAAACTCAGTAAACAAGCACCTGGTAAAGAAAAATCATGGTAGTTTAAGTCATGACACAGCAAGTTTTCCTCCAAGAGCATTATGTTTCCACGCGTCTGTGCTTGAGTTTTCTGAGCTGAATATTTCAAACAGGAAGTCACTCTTGTTATGCAAATAACCGTGTGCAGTACCGTTCCAGTGAATATATAACAAAGGTTTCCATTTTTCCCTGTTTTCTTACAAATCTGCATCTCAAAGCGTTGTCTCAGAAAGCTGCCTTCGAGAGCACACAGTGGCAGAGCTGACACCGCGGAGGCAAACAGGATTTCAGGAAGCTCGAGGTGATCTACCGACAGCTACACATCAGAGACGCGTCCTCGGATGTGACTCCCCTCGCAGCTGCCACGTGTGAAGCTAAAGGAGAGACGCGGCGAATATGCTTTTGATCCGATAACAAAGAAGTCAAACATACTAACGTTCATTTAGCGTTTACTGGAAAAACATTAGAATCATAAGAAAACCTCGTTCTTACATGTGCGTTATAGGTCCCTAATACAGTATGAGCTAGAGCAGGTTCAGTACATCAACACTGCAGTGACATAGGCTGGTCTGTTGTTGAAGAGCTGATTCTTATCTGCATTTATTGATCTTAATATTTAGAGCAATTAATATACTTTTCAGTTATATGTCAGCTTGTGATGATTGAAATGTGACATTAAATAATGTTTAAAAGCTTTGAATCTCAAGTGTCATTAGTTAAAGGTGCAATATGTCAGAATTTAAGATGAAAACATTCGAAAATGAACTAAAATTATCAACAGAATGTGAAGAAACAACAGTTTTTTTGTATTGTTATGTTAGCATGCTAACTACCTAGCTGCGAGAGGTGATAATCCAACAGTAAACAACACCAACCCTCCCCTGGTGCGATGAATTCCCAGTCCGGGCACAGTCAGCTAATTTGACCTCTAACTGCACAGCTAGCTGAGCTACCTAGCTAATGACAGCTATTGTACAGTTAGCAGCAGGTCGCAGTTACTCTGGTTATAGGCTGTCCCCTATTTGTTTGAATTCGAGCATGCTAACCAGCTAACCCCGGCCCATCTTGGTCCAAAGCTCTTTTGCTAGTGGTGTAAAAACACTAATGCGTCCACCCTCAATTCCTCAGTTTCTTCAAGTTATGTTACCTTCCACATTTACATGCTCATTGATTTAAACAATTATAATTTGATTAAGGCAATAAAACAAAGGCAGAGCAATGTAAACATTATTATCTTATTATATTAATATAATTATTCTTGTAATTGAAGCAGGCATAATCACAGTAACGTGTGATTATAACTGATGTTTGATTGCGTTATGATTACACGCATGATTGCAGGTTTTGATCAGTGCTCAAGTTGCATGGCTGATTTTCATCCTATCATCTTACATACAGGAAGATCTTAATGATGGTGTGAACTGTTTCTGTCAGACTAAGACTTGCAGGTGCTCTTTTTACATCTCTATTTAAAGAGTGATGCTACACTAATCAGTCGCTGGAGTTCACAAAGCAGGTATCAGGCAGGAAAATACAGCGTTAAGGGTTTCATTTTGTCCTCATTTAGCCAGTTTTCTTCACTAAATGTTTTTAAATATACACGGATAATAGGAATTACTTTTACGGAAATACATACTTTAATTCAGACTATTTTTCACTATCTATTTACTATTGTTTTTTATTATCTATGGTAAAGATCCTTTTATGGCTTCCCAGTTTAATTTTTACATATTTTTGTCGAACAGAGCAGGTTGACAGAAACATTTTTCACTCTATTTACTCTGTCAGGTGAAGTAAATAATTGCCTGCCAACACAGATCTGTCACTGTGTTTGCGATGATGTTGGCAGCGGGGTCTGTGGAGGTGGATTTATCCACCGTAGATGTCACAGACCGACTGGTGAACACGGTGTTGCTAGGGGAGAAACAATCAAATTAAGTGTCCGAACAGGTTTCCTAAAGCCCGCAGAATGGGACTTTGTAATTGCAACATAAATTTCCCATTGCTGCTTTATCCATGTGGTAGCACAGAGTCATGAATGTAATTAGAGGGGGAAAAAAATCCAAAATTTGGAAAGATTTATCAGAATAATGAAAAGTGCTTTGAACCTGAAAATTGGACTATAATGAGAAATTTAGACAATCATGCCGTCATTGTAAGCAATCAAGTAAATTACTTAATCTGACTAATATACAACAGGACATTCACACTCAGTGAATATTATTGAGTCTCAATTGTTACCAGAGTGGGAAAAAAAAACATTTCCCTGCATAGCAGGTACACAGACGTATTATTAGTTACTATGGCAACACAATGTCGACTCTAATTAAACAAAGTTTATCAATCCCAAGAGGCACAGTGGGCCTGCTTGGTTTTACTGCCAGTCCAATTATCAGAACAACGGGAACATTTCACACATTTTGGAAAATGCAGTCATCTGCTTATTTAGTGAGTTTAGTTAGATCATATTGATATTAATTTAATGTCAAGCTGTAAGGATCATTTTAACCTATTGAAAGTATCAGTATTTTTATGGCCTGTCACCTTGAGCTTGTGCTTTTCACAATCGTAACATCTAGCCATAGAAGGTGTTGTATGATTCATGGTTTCAGAGTTTGAAAGCACTGAGAGACAGATTTCAAATAGTGACTTTCCGTCTTTTCATGGAACTTTGTTGACTAAAAGAAAAATATCGAATGGTTTCTGGAGGTGGAGCCAGGCCTCCTCTTTTCTTCTCCTTGCTTTCAGTTTTGGTGTTTAGCCAGGCTTAACAATGTCACACATCTATTTCTGTATTCAATAGACTGAACAGAGATGAAATTATTATTGATCGTGTAACCTAAGCCGTATCCTGGTGAGCAACTGTGTACTTACCAAAATGTTGCGTCATATACATTTTTATGTCGGCCCTCATACCTGTGGAGAGGTCGTGCCCCTCTGTGTAGTGAGGTGTCCGTGGCCGCTGACTTATTTCAGCCTTGGTGTGGCGTCGCTGCTTCTTCCAGTAATCTGAGCACCTGATGGATGGTGACGGTGCTGCTCAAGGAAAGAGCGCAGGGCAACACCATCTTTTACTGTTTCCCCATGCTGTCACATAAAGTGTTCCCGCTTGATCTGCGTCTGCGCCGTCAATGTGACACACACACACACACACACACACACACACACACACACACACACACACACACACACACACACACACACACACACACACACACACACACACACACACACACATCCATTAAAGTCTACACAGCTTTAAAGACACAAATACTCTGCTCTCATGGCTGATACCTGTGCAGGTTTTCTTGTGTTTTATCCCTTGAGATAACATCCATCTTCCTTATCTTCCTTATGTACACACACACACGAACACACACACACACACACAGTCGGATTGCCTCAAATCAGATAGAGTGCACTGTGAACAGATTGGATGAGACGTTGATAAATGTAAGAAGACAAGTGGAAGAGAATCAAAGAAGCATCACCTGAAGAATCTTTGATTTTAGACATGTTGACCTTAATTTAATGAACATAACCTTCATTTCTTTTGGCATTACTGTGACGTAGAAAGCGATGACGACCATTTTACAAAATTGAAGTGAAAAAACTCCCAAAGCACTTTAAAACGATCAACCCTTCATTCCTGCCATCCCTCTTTTCTTCCTCCTCTTCCAGCCTGAACCCATACAGCTACGACGAGAGCTGTGTCTCCAGCAGCGTCGACCACCTCCCCCTGGCTGCTCTCCCCCTCCTCGCCATCGTCTCTCCTCGCTACCAGGATGCCGTGGCGACGGTGATCGCCCGGGCCAACCAAGTTTACCACAGCTTCCTGCAGTCAGAGGACGGGCAGGGATTCACGGGTCAGGTCTGTCTCGCCTTCGTCTGGTTTGGAGAGGAGAGAGGAAAACTCCTTGACTCTAGGAGTTGTCATCATTGAATAATGAGCTGCAGGGTGTTTAATAGAAGTCAATGATTGTCAGAGGAAGTGAAGATTGCTTTTGAGTGGGCTATGTAATCTGTGGGAGCTCAGGTCCTCTGAGGGCTCAAGATCTCTACTGTTTTAGTGGACCACAATTCAATCTCTGATGTAAAAGCGGCAAGTTCAGTCTAATAAGTAAACAAAAAAAACAACAAAAAGTCAAGAAAGGAAATATTTTACACCAATTTTTTCTCATCAAACAAAAAAAATACACCCTCTGAATTCAAGTGTCTCACTTTTATTGAACTAAAATGAGCTTAATTGCCTTGTTAACTCATCGTAAAAACAACACTTGCTTTGAACTCGACACAAACAAAATAAAACCCACCAAAACAATCTTGGTTTGTCTTTTCACAAACATCTGCGGTTTGGTCCAAATAAATCCTCAATTCACAGAGAAGATGTGTAAAGATTCTGGCTCTACGCCAAACTCTCTCACTCCTCTCCTTCTTCATACCTTCCCTGTCCCCGTCTGCTGTGTCTTCTCGCCCGTTCGTAGTCCTGGACAGAGCCGCTGTAAATCGCCTCCATACTGTATCCCCTGTCTTTGAACTATATAAAAGCAGTGTCAAGCAAATGGTTGTTGTTTTCCTGCAGTTCATTCATTTTGTCTATGGGCTGCTGTAGTGCGCGTATGAATGTGGCCTTGATGGCACATAATTGAGAGGCACTGGTAGATCCTGATTAACCAATCAGCAGCAACAAAAGGTACAATTTAATAATCACACACTGGTGATTGCATTAAAGGTAATTACATTAATTATTGATTGGCTTTTGCTATTGTGGATAGATTGGTTGTGATAGGTTGATGCTTCCTGCACTCATTGTATTTATATACTGGTGTACAATGTACATGAGTGTGAAAGTCCACTTATTTCTACAACTTGGTTTGTTCGTTAAGATGGTTGAACTCAGCACTCTGAAGTTTTATCTCTACAGATTGATCTCTGTGTAATTGCCTGTATTACAATCAGCTGTGTGGTCTTTCATTCCCGCACTGCAGATTTCTCATTTCTTGTTGACACAGTAGTAGTCATATGGATCTATACAGGGAACACCACTTGAAGCAATGTCTAATTTGCAGTCGTTGTCCCTGGTTAGGCTTTTGAGGAATAAAACACATGACACCACACTCTAATATAGATATAAAACTTTCCAATTACAATAATATAGAAAAGCTTTGGAGTGTGCAGTGTTCTCACTGCAAAAGTGACACAATTAAGCAGCATTAACGGGAAGAACAGGACAATTCAGTTATTCTAACTTTGGAGTGTTTACATGTTGTTTCAACTGTTGATTTCCTTCCTCAAATGTTTGGTTCTGTCCACAATCTGAAGATTTTCACTTTACTGTCATAAGAGACTAAAGAAACCGGATGATGAGAAGCTGGGATCTGAATATGTTGGGCGTTTTACGACTCAAAACGTTGCTGATTAACTTAATAGTCAACAACTCATTGTTGCAGCTCTAATTCCATCATGGTTAGAAAACCTATTTAAGAAGGCTGAAATTAATGAATTAGTGTTTATATTGAATTAGAAAGACACATTATATGACACTCAGTCAGACGTTAAAAAACAAAAGGTGAGCTTTAATAATGTAAAGCTGAAGTAAAAAAAAGACAAAAAAACGAAGGTAGGCAACAAGACAGACAAAAAACTAAAGAAAATTAAACTCAGAACAAACCGTAAAAGCATGGGGAACAAAACCAGGAACACTGAAAACACATGATGAGCTAACACAGGAAGACAGGAGGAGTAAAACATCTCTGGGGATTAGACGGGAGGGAAGACAAACACACTAAGACAGAGAATAAGGCAAAACATGACACCCAAGGATAAAACAAGGCGCATACAAAAGGAAGAGTTGCTCACGTTTAAACAAATAGAGAAAGCGGGTGAAAAACCTCTGGATTGATACAAAGCAAATCAAAAAACACAAGTATTAACCTTCAAACTTGTCTTTAAACTCATTGTCTTCTTATATACCAACTTTCAAAACCAGTGTGCCATGACAGCTTTATATAGACAGTCTCATTTCTGAATTCCACTCATACACCTCTCCAATTTCCCTCCTGTTAAAGCTTTCACTGACTGAGTGCACCATATGTGAAGGGCGTCTAAATTGCTTATTTTCCGAGCAGGTATGCCTGATGGGGGACTGTGTGGGCGGCGTGCTGTGCTTCGATGCTCTGTGCTTCAGCAACCACCAGAGGCCCGGCAGCCCCAACAACAGCAGCAGGAACAACAGCACCGAGAGCCTGAAGGTAGGAGGACACTGTCACAGCGTATGGAGGGCTGGGAGAGCCGGTGAAAGAACATTTCACTGTTGATGAATTATTAAGCAATCGCTGCAAATGATCAGGATTACATGCCTGTTTTGGACCTTGTTTAAATCAGTGGAGTTAATTATCACATGATCATCAGGGGCAGTGTCCTTGGCACGACTCCTTGTCCTCTCGAGTAAACAAACTGAGACTCTGATGCACGATATTCAAAAAAATTCTTGCACAAAAAATGTTGTAAATAAAAAGTCTCAGTGGAGGTTAATGCTGTGTGAATGGATCACCAGTTGTGGGCAATCTACTCCCGAGCACAACGAAGACTGTTTTCACTGAGGAAGATAAATTCTTAATGTGGACAAAATGATTATTTATTACAGTGTTTTATTGATCTTTCATTGAGTCGCTGCTGGTTTGGAGAACACTGGGGGCTGAACTGCCCTCCTGTAGCAGCTTGTCATTTCATGTCTTTTCTCTCTGCTGAGCGTTGCCTGACCCCACTCTCTGATATGTCTGTTGCTCCCTCCCTCTCCTCCCATTTGCCATTCAAATCCACTCACATCTAATAGATCCACTCTCGCACAGCCACAGTTTTTTTCCTCCCACATTTAAACCGTTCACCTGGGGAAATGCATCACTCCCCTCCGATTATGTGTAATTCCCTGGTGCACCCACTGCTGTCAGTGTATGAGACTTTTACGGTACGTTACACAATCTCCTTTCTCCTCTCAGGATAACTCGGGCCTGCTCGGGGAGTCCAGCCCGGGTCTGAGTTCTAGCAAGAGGCTCAGTAAGAGCAACATCGATATCTCTGCCCCCAACGAAGGGCACGGCCAGGGCGGGCCGCCGCTCAGCCGTAAGCAGAGCGACTCGTACGATGGAGACACCTCGTCCACGGGCCAGCACAGCTTTTTCTCCAGGTGAGGCAGTACGCAAGAACATGCCCACATACAGGGCAATGTTTCAGTATATACTGTGAAACAATAAAGGAGTGTTCATGCTGTCTGTCCATTAAATATCTTTGTGTTTTGGGATTATGTTGCAGGCTATTAAAGGCGATGTTGAAAAGTCAATATGTGGAGTTACGGTTCATGAATCATAGTTATAGTTTACATGCAATTTTGCACCGCTGGGGGGAAAGACATTGATTTTTAGCCGCATAAATTTCCATAAATAGATATTCTTGCTGTTCTTTTTAATCAGTTAACACTTTCTTAATTAATATATCAGCAAGTACTATATCATGATATAAAATTACATGTACCCTTATAGAGGAGTTTAACAACATTGTCCTCCTTCATCCACATATGTAAAACATACAGACACTGTCTTGAGAGCATGAGGCCCACTTCATAAATTATTTTGAAATATGGATTTTTTGTTTTTTTGAGAAATGCTCTATTTTTATGAGTGCAAAGGTGTTTCGATGGTTTTATCTGCGAATGCCTACTTTGGTATTTTAGCTTATTGTGACATAATTTCTTAGATTATTGCAAGATCTTTGCAATCTTGCCAAACTTGTTGCAGGCGAATATTGCTTGAGGTTCGTTTTTCATAGGGTTAACGATCCTACTGTTTTCAGCATACATGTTTTTTGCCTTTTGCTGCCTCTCTTGCCTGTTAATCATTTGATTGTTTGGTTTTATCACGTAGTATTTGCGCTGTATATTACATATATGAATCCAGAAATGTAAAAACAACATGATAATCAGTAATCTTTGATATATAACAACATTTAGTTCACACAAACAATCACGACTTGCACATCAGACATAGAGTCGTGTTAGAAATTCTGTAAAGTTGAATTTGTCTTGAAAGAGATATGATGACCCAGATGTTGCGCGCTGGCTCTCATCCAGCTTTTAGAGGAATGTGTCGCCCTGTTTCGCTCCTGCTCTTTATCAATATTTGCAGCTTGACTGCCCCGCCTGCCTACCTGCCTCTGCTGGGCTATAAATAGCCTGTTTGAGCCTGTGCCAGCCAATCTGTGTGGGAGACCGAGCGCTTGAATTTAGCCGGGTCAGGGTGGCTGGAGGGGGTGCCATGTCGACTCACTTCAGGCGACCAGTGTTCTCTTTCCAGATCACACACTCCACTAGGTTCACACCATCACACTCACAGAGTCGCTTAACGGAGGATCCCATCAGTTTACAGTTATGCCACATTGTGTTCACGGCGGTGCACCTCTCACCTTTCACTTCCTGTTACACACCTGACTATGCCCGAGCCTCGCCGTGTGGAGGGTTACCTCTGCTCCTGGAAGTGCTCTTTCCCCCCTGCACTTCCCACTGGGTATTCCCAAGTCAGCAGGAGGGCTTGTTAAAGCTCCTTTTCTCAGACATCATCCACTCTAGCACAACGGCCTCACAGGTGACTGTATACATCTGCTTTACTCCATTTCAGACGTTTCCGTGTGCACTTTGCTCTGCTGTGGCCCGGAGTGGGAATTGCCTGTGAGATCATGTGCAAATCTAGTTCTGTTATTATGAAAACCAAGGAGAGTGCACACAGTGTAGCAAGCAGTGTGCTGATTTTATAAGGTGTACCATACTTTTTCCTTCACTCTATTCTGGCTTTTTTAGTTACGTGTGTTTTGGCTAATATGACAGATTTTCAAAGAGATCGTAATAAAGAAAACTTATCAACATGAGAGAAAACAAACACCTTAATGGGCACAATTGACAACATCCATTTAGTCTAAAGTGCTCAGAGAAAAAAAAGATGATGTGCATTTAGAGCTACTGAAAGGTTTAGTGCATGCTTAATGCACGAGAAGAAACTTATTTGCAATGCTTTAATTCCAATCATGGGCAAATCTATTCGCTGCTGAAGCTGAGCAGTTTGAGACACGTCATATGCTCATTGCTAATTATGTCTCAAAACATGTCAACCATTCACTCAATAAAACTAATATTTGTCATATTTACTTAACATATTGGTAACAATCTGCAATTCAATGAGAAGTGCTAAAGCTGCAAAAATGGAAATTTTGCTCAGCCTGTCAGCGAACATAACACTTTACTTTCTGCACCAACTGGCAGTGTTTTATGTGAAAAAAGCCCTTCTCAGAGCATGAATTTTTATTGAAATAAATGCAACATATCCACATGGAGTTCAGAGAAGTAGAGAACAGTCAAGTCTTTAAATAACAACTAACTCAGTTTCTGTGAAACATGGTGTTCGGCACAGATATCTGGTAATTTGAGGGGTTACAGATCCAGTCTGAAACATTTTATGTAGACAAATCTTTTTTTTTTAAATAATACATCGTCAAATACTATGGTATGCACCCAGCATACAGTACCGCCCTAATGCTAGCTAGCTAACATTAGTGACGGCAAGGTAGCATGAGCAACTTAACTAGTGTCAGCGACATTAGCCTTAGCCAGCGCTTGTGCATTAGCACTAGCGATGTTAGTGTAAACAATGTAAGCATTAGCTAGTGAGCTTTAGCAACGTTAGCTACAACAAACTGGCAACCAGGGGGCAGATGACTCAACCAACAGTGGTGTTGTGACGTGAATGCAATGGAAAGGGGGCAGATGGAAGGCCACATTCAGTGTCTGAATGTAATCAATATTAATAAATATTGTAGCCCTTGAGGCTAACGTTAGCTAGCATAATACTGTTAACAGAAACGTACAATCTCACCTCCAGTTCTTGCTGAAAAATAGAAAACCCGTCTTGGCACATTGAACCTACTGCTTTTGTTTAGTTTTTTCTCAGTACGACGCCTGACTCGTACTAACAAGTTGTTGCACAACACTAATCTCCATTTTGTTTAAGTCTGCTTACCCATGAGATCATATAAGAGCCCAGCTTCAGTCTGCAGCGCCATGAAGCCAGAATGTTGAAGCCACGGCATTGGTGCTGCACGGCGGTGTTCGCTGTTAATTTATTGAGCGTGTCCAAATTGCACCAAATTCAAAACCGCACTTCCTTCCATCCTCAATAACAAATGTCCCAGGTACGAAGTAGATCAGATAAACAGTTCTCGAGACAGACATACAGACGGAGAGTCCTTGCTTTATAGATAAGTAGCTCACTCTCTCTTCAGCCACACATATACTATTACAGGGAGTACTTTTGTGCCGTTTGGAAGAAGTCACTAATTATAAGGATATTTTGCAGCAGTTATAAATTAAGGCAGACAAACAGACAGACTGATGTGTTTGGAAGCAGTGAAGGGGTGGACACTACAAAAGAGAGGACAAAAAACAAAATGGAAGCGGAAGGCAATCAGAGCACTATTGATTTGGCTTTTAAGATGTCTGGAGACTGTCGGCTAATCCTTTCTCCCCAAGCAGGACTTAATGGGGAAATGTTGGCTCGCTAGAGAGCAGAGCGAGCTCGTCCGTCAGCAGAAGGTTGTGGCTGAGACCGGCTCGGCTGTTCAAACAGCTGCGAGCGTGATGCAGGCCGAGAGAAGAGCTGCTCAGAATGAGTCATAAAGGCCCGGCGCTGACAACGACCCCAGAATGTTAAAACGAGCCAACTCGTGGATCAGGACAAAGCAGAAGCATCACTGACTCATCTGTGCCAAGACCGAGACATTTGCCTTCCCTGTTTCAGCATGAACATTATTGACATTTAATCTTTGAATATTAAAACTATCATTGTATACCCATCCTGTTGATCTTAGCAGCCACTCTTTGTCATCAAGTAAAACATCCTATATTATCAATGCTGACCCCATTTTTGTATTTATTACATACCTAAAGTCACATTTACCGGCTTTTACTTGTTCTCATTGTGTATGGTGAACAAAGTGATATCTGCAGCCTAATCAGAGTTTCAGTTATTGATATAAATGCTTTAATGTGGAGCCCTCCAGACTTTCTGTTGATGGGGGGAAAAAAATGATGAATATTTAATACTTTGTTGGATTTTCTATTCCCACTCTTGTCACTTTAATAATTTAACTTTATTTCATTCCCCAGTCATTTGATGTTTTTTGATCCATTATATCCCTCTTGTTGTTGTTGTTTTTGTTTCTTATCTAAGCTTGTTAAGAAAAGTGCTGTGCCAATAATTTAATATCATAAAGTTTATTATACAAATACCCAATCATCACACTGTTATTGCTGAATAAGTCACATTCACAAGATCCACACATGCCTGCCTTGGCCATCTTGATAATGTGAAGCCAGTAAATTAGCATTGTGAAGTTTGCTGTTTGGGTGCTTGCTCTTACAGTTGTTCCCTATCTGCAAAGGACCACAAATTTGGACTGATTTGATTGGCCCATTTTGTCCTTTGTCCTTTGTCTTTTCCCCAGTTTGATGAAGGAGAGTGTGGAGGTGCGTGGCGGCAGCAGCACCAGTCTGGTGTTGAACCCCGGTCGATTCGACTTCGAGGTGTCGGACTGCTTCCTGCTGGGCTGTCCGCTGGGCCTCGTGCTGGCCATGAGACGCACTGTGCTGCCTGCCGTCCAGGGTACGAATCAGACTTTTGCCAAACATGTCAGAGAATTAAATTGCACATGCACACACAGATAACAGCTATTTTTGAACTGCACTTGACTGTATGAAAGGTGTTTAATTGAAATGTGACAGCAATATGACATAGCTGGATCGTCTCATCATTTTCATCTTTTAAATTGAATTTCCCCAAGGAATAATGACTTCTTCTTCATTTTCTTCTTCTTCTTCTTCTTCTTCTTTTTCTACTCCTTCTTCTTCTTTCTTGTTTTTCTTCTCCTCAGAACAAGCTTTAACTCATAAAAACAGGGACCAAACACAATCACCTGTATTTTCTGAATTCTATTTCTGGTGTTTCCAAATGGCCATGTAATATTGTTCACACCACACTTCACACTAAAATCCTGTACCTAATGGCTTTTCCTGTCCATTTTGGTTTTTTTGACCCTCAGTGAGCCAGCTCCATCCGGCCTGCTCTCAGATTTTCAACCTGTTTTACCCCTCGGACCCTTCAGCCTCGAGACTGGAGCCACTGCTGCAGCCTCTCTTCCACAAGTTGCCGCCGTTTGCTGTGCCACGCTACCAGCGGTACCCTCTGGGAGATGGACGCTCAATGCTTATAGGTAGGATGGGTGAATCCATCCTTGAAATCAGTTTGCCAACGTGGGGAGACACGAGAGCAGCTCCTCCTGAATATTTCATTGGTTCATCTATTTTCTGGTGTAATTGTAATGCCACATTAATAACCTTTTGGATTTTGCATTTCAAAGCTGGCATGAAACCTTTGAGGAATCCTGTGAGCGGGACTTGATTAGAGCAGCAGGGAGACTCAGTGACAAAGTAATGTGAATTTCCACAGGTGCACTTGTGCACAGAGCCTCGATCCCATCTGTGTGAGCCGGCCCTGCAGAGGCATAGCTAAATCCTGCCCCCAAAGCCTCAAGTTTGAAGTAATTATACTTCATCTTCTCATGGTGCAGGAACTTTAGCCTGCCACCCCCCTCTAAGGATCAGGCACAGTATGTGAGATATTAGTCTGCTAGATGTGGCACAGTACTGCTGTAATCCCCCTGGAGGGCCTGGTTGTAGAGAGCGAGTCCTTAATGAGCCACTGATTTATTTGAAGCATGTTTTAGCCCACTTTTGGGACAGAGAGACTCACTCTAAACAGCAGCCATGACACTTTGCTTGGCTTCCTTGCTCTTGTATCCGCTAACTCACTGAGAGAAAGTAGGACTGGTCGCTTGAGTTCGGGTTTCAGCCTGCGAGCATGAACCCACATCAGAAGACGTTGTGGTTTGCTGCAAGGTTTTTTAACATTTAAAACCCTTTTAGTCATTATTAAATAATCAGAAATATGTATAACTTTTGAGAAATGTGTTAAATGTGCCATCTTGGTGATATAGTGACAGTGACACTCTTTACTAGGTCGGACATAGCAGTTTTGTCAGATCCCTAAACCAAATATTAATCCAAAGACTTAAAAATTATCATTTTTTAAGGGACATACCTTGAGGACAACCATATTGTACCACATATAACAGGTTGACACAGTTTTGTCTTTTGCACAAAGTAAATAAAATCTGTAAAAAACAAAAAACAACCTCAGTAGTCATCAGAACAGCTACAGTTAGTACCTCCCTAAATTCAAGACCCGCTCGGACCAGTCTACAGGAGTCTGTAACGATAGCTGGAGAGGTGCCAGTTCACCTCCTGAGCACTGCCAAGGTGCCCTTGGGCAGGGCACTGAACCCCTAACGGCTCCTGGCGCCTCATACGGGGCAGTCCTCTGCTCTGACACCTCTCCATACATTAATGCATGTACAGTATAGGCCCTGTCTGTATGTGTGTGTGTATTTTGGGGTTGTGTTTCTTCTTCTTCTTCTTCTTCTCATTCTCTTCCTCCTCCTCCTCCTTCTTCTCCTCCTTCTCCTTCTTCTTCCTCCCCTTCTTCTTCTTTTTAAATGTAAGCCGCAGCTTAATGTATCCTGTTTCTAATGTACTGTATGTCTCTGCACTGTCACACATTATAAAATCAACTCTCTATCTGAAATTGATGAGAAAATGTATTTGACAGTTCACTGTAAGATGAGGGCCGAGTGGTCGCAGCGGTCTTTGATCAAGGCTTGAACGTCAGCACAAGTTTTTAAAATCCATCGGTGGTGGCTTTTTAGAGAACAGAAGATACTCTCAACACTGTGCCAGCGCTCCCTCACTGCCAAATATTAAGCGAGCATTGTGGCATTTTCTATAAAGGTCCTGTCATGTTTGAATGAAGCCGTTCCAGAACATTTAGCCATTGGTGGTAGAGACAGATGAAGCCAGTAATGTTATGTATTCAACGTCAGAGAGGAGCTTCTCTAACTGACTCACCCTAAATCACTGTGCCTTCATCTCGTGTTCAATAAATCGGTTTCCATCATCTTCCTGTTTAAACACCAAACGCATGAGTGATCCTCGTGTATCCCTCATATTGTACACACGGCGGTACATAACGGAGTGTTTTTACCCATGTAAACTGGATGCCCAAGCTGTGATTTATTAACTTAATCATGTGCAGCCAGTCACAAAGCGTGATGCTAGTAGTGCTGATAAAGGTGATGGAGTGTAAAAGCAGACACAAGACGCAGGCTTGCAGCAGTACGGGTTTTAATTACGGGTTTGCATCTCTGCTCCGTTGACCGAGCTCGGATGCTGTCACGTTTGGTGTTAATTTAAAAAAAACGTAGACAGGTGCACACGCAGGCAGACATACGGATGCGCAGAAGTAACAGCGGCACACATCGCCCATTTCCTGCTCTGTAATGTGGTAATTAGTTGTTATGCAGGAGTGAAGAGCCAATCAAATCAGGCTCCTGTGGGTATGACACTGACATCAACACCCGTCAACAGTGGAGGCTTTATTATGATGAATGCTGCTAATATAGAGAGAATGAGCCCTCTTCCTATTGATTTCCAGCTATGCTCCAGTGGGAAATATGATCATCCAGGACAGCAAATGCACATGGAATTATAGTCATTTTTATAAGCATTGATCACATGGCTGTAATGGTGTTTTAATGTTAGGTTGTGGTGCGTCTCTGTGGCGAGGACTGGAGGGTGTTGTAGTTAAAAGTCTCTTTCCGTTCCTTTTCGTTACAAAGACGTTTCAAGGCCACAGTGCAATCATCCTCCCTTACCTTATGAATTCTCTGCTCGTCCTTCCTCTTACCACTGTCATCACTCTCCCCTGCCTCGTGCTTGAATCATAATCTTTCTGTTTCTGGTCATATAATGGGGCTGAACTTTAGCTTTTAATGCTTTTTCCCTCTCCGTGTCCGTCCTTCCTACCATCCCATGCAGTGTTTTGATCCTCTGCTCTCTCTGCTTCTTCCCCAGCACATCTCTGAGAAATTTCATGCATGTTTCACAAAATGCTTCAGTCAGGGGCTCTTTCTCTCCGTCAGAATAATCTCCCCCTTCCTCTCTGCCTCGCTCTGCTTATTGTGCTGTGAAAGAAAGTCAGAGCCGTGCTAATGTTCCCAAGGCTGAAAGAGAGTAGGGCTCCTCTGAGCGCTGTGGGGCACATTAGTGATAACAGATTGCAGTGTGTGACCTCAGAGCAGGTAAACAAATCACTGCAAACAGTGCACAGTATCTATAGTTAGAAACGGTGACATTCACTAGTCATCATAGCGGTGCATGAGAGTGGCATTTCATTTGCCTTCTGTTGTGGATATCAATTATTTCACTGTTTCCAACCTGTTAGTTTTAGAAATCCTGCCCAATCTTGTAAAAAAAAATCTATCCAGATATTTCACAACCCCAAAAGTGAAAGTAAAGTAAAAGTAAAAGTGAAAAGATTTGACCGCTGCACCTCACAACAAATATTTTCTGTTAATTTAAATGACGACCAATGCACGGACAAATCAATGAATATGAGACCCAAGTTAATTTTGTTAGTTAGTTGTCAATCAGTGCTTGAGCACCGTCAGATATTATTTAAAAAGGCTACAGCATTCGCCCCCTAATAGCATTTAATGATTGAAATTGCTGTAAAAAGAGGATGGTAATTAAGGCTCCAGTGGCAAACTACGTTTTAAAATCTCTCAGTGATTCAGACTCTCAGAGAACAGAACAGTCTTTTCACTTTTAACTCACCACTCTACAGTAAATAAAGCCATATAGATGACATATTTTTAACCTAATTTCAATTATTTTAATTAGCCTAAACGTTCATATTTTCTCATCTAACAAGATCTCTGATCCTTCAAAAGAAGACCCATTTCAGAGAAAACCGTCCACTCTAGCATCTCTGATACGAACATCTCTGATACGAACATCTGTCAGCTTCCATCATCTGCATCATCCTGATGTGGCGGGGTCTTTGCCCTGACAGTGGGTATGTATGCAGTAGCCACACATGATTCTCCCTCATGTCTAAGAGGCCGGCTGTTAATCTGTATTCTGCTGCCGTAGCCAATCCTTCACAAACTAAACACGAGGCAACATGAGGCTGCATCTGACTGCTTATTAACACCCATTCCAGCAGACAGATAGAGAGAGGGTGTTAATCTGTCAATAACCGGCTGCAACATGAAACAAAATGGACAATTCTGGGCGAGAATTTGACACAGGGTACAAAAAATTTAAATGCAGTGGAGATTACGTCCGTCTAATGTTTAGTGTGAGTGGAAGTCATGTAAACAGAGGATCGTGTCAGAGGGAAAGGTTAAGAGAATAATTTCTTTCAAGAGATGCAGCGAGATTCCTCTTTCCCAGAAAAGACACAACGTGTTCTGCGTAACATTTGCAGGCGTGCGGCACACTCACTCTCATTTTTATCTAAGCTCCCCTCAGCCATGGTGCTCCGGCTCTCGGTTCATACCAGATATCCACCTCATCACATCAGTAAGACATCCTACTGGATTGGTGCATGTTACAGTAAATGGGAGCTTGTAGATGACATGACACAGGTCACCTCACATTAAATCTTGTTTGTGACATGCATACAAATACAGTCTATAGATCACATCCCATTCAATAGTGTAAGTTGTCACTGAGGTTGAGCCATATCTTGTCTCATAATGGATCCACATCAACATGAAAGGCTCGGTAATGGGATAATGAGCACTCTTTAGAGTCTGCTTGAAAAAACATTCTGAGTTTCATAATGCAGGTAGGAGAGGAAAAACAGCGTGGGAGTGCTCATAAAGAAAGAGACCGGCCTGCTGTGTTGTTCAGCTTCCTGTTGTTATGAAATCCTGTTTGCCGGAAGTTGAATTACATTCAGTGCGAGTCTCCTTTTGTCCTCAAGATGTATTGTGGTCTTTACGATAAATGTGATATTGGACCGAGCTGGTAGACACGCGCTTCTCCCACGATTAAATTATTGATGAAATGCTTCTTCCAGGCTCTGCGTCTTCGGGAATAACAAGTAGATCCATGATGTCTGGTGAAGCCAGGTCTCCAGGGAACTCTTTTTCCTATTATGCAGTATTACCTCTCTAACTATGAAAGATCTGCGTGGAGACGTGCCAGTGGGAGAGAAGAAGCCAACCTGATAAAATTATTCTGCTTGTCAGCAGGAGCCGAGAGCAAGAAGCCTCTGTCATTGTGCTCACACTTTCTTGTCTTTGGTTTTCTTTGATAAACCGCAAGCAAGCAAGTCAATACACAGCAAGAGGCTTTTTTTATTAGGCAAAATAACAGCATTGATTTAAAGATTGAGGCCAGTCGGTTGTTGTGTGATCAAAGCATTTCCTTTCCTCTCCCCTCTCTGTTTGTCCTTGCCTTCTCTCTCTTCCTCCCCCCCTCTCCTCAACCTCCCTTAGCGGAAAGTATCCAAGGCAATACAGACGTGTTTCTGGAAGGTGATCAAACTTCCGGAGGCCCAGCTTCGCAGCCATCCTCGGAGACGAAGACCGAAGGAGGCGGAGGAGGAGGAGGAGGAGGAGGAGGAGAAGAGGGGGGTCGCAGGGCCAGTGTGACCAGTGTGGAAAGTGAAACGTCGGTTTGCTCCATGAGCCAGCTGGGAAACACCATCGCTAATAGTGAGTGGGAGTTAAGCTACACTGTCCTGTCACATGTAGTCAATTATTTCCTGTAGATGAATTCAGGTTCATGAGGTTTCACAGATTTTTTTCACAGAAGTATTCCTTAATATGCGTGTGTGTTTCCAGTTTCCAGCAGCTGGTGGGGCTCCAAGAGGCTGGATTATGCTTTGTACTGCCCTGACGTGCTGACGGCCTTCCCAACGGTGGCTCTGCCTCACCTTTTTCACGCCTCCTACTGGGAGTCTACTGATGTTGCAGCTTTTGTTCTCCGGCAGGTGGGCCAGCCTTATTGACAGCTTATCTTTTTCTCCAGCAACTTTTTACAGATCTTGCAAAATGTCCAGCCCAAAGTAAATTCAAAGCTGTTGTTGAACCGTTTGGAGTACAGGAATGGTTTTGGGCTCTTTTGAAAGCTGATTTCTTTTATTCGAGCTGTCCAAAGCTCTGTAAGTGCTTCTGGCATTGGTCTGTAGGAGTTTGAATAAGCTGAATTATTTATTTCTTTTTTCTTTTTGATGCAAAAATAACCCTACAGATGACCTATAACTGCCCCTATTAGAAACACAATGAATCCACATCATGTAGTCTTACATGGTCCAAGTTAAAATTAGATAACAATATCACTGAAAATGAACACTGAACAACAGGAAATATTCAGGTGCCAAAAAGCAATTTTATGACCTCAAAGTACCCCTGCTTGAGAGTTACAGGGGCAAAAACCCATTATTGTTGTTTATTTCCTGATTAGCGCTAACTTTGTGCATATAAAATATTCAAATACTAGTGCTAAGGTGGAAAAACAGCCAATTCAAAGAGCAAAATGCATAAACCTACATAGACTTGCATCATCTGGGGGCTGGTGTGTAAGTGGCTCAGGAGAGAAGAGATGGAACAGAGAGTGGGTCACTAGTCTACATGATGACTCATTGGCTGTTGCAGGCTTTAGGACAGGCGTAGAAACTCATATCTGCTCAAATGAGCTGTCAATCAAGCAGCTGCTATCTCACGGTCTAGCAGCTGTAGAGGGATAATGGCACTGCTGTAAAATGAGAGATGTATGGCAGGAAAAGCATTTAAATCTAGGCACTTGCCTATTTGCTTAGCGTCTGTATTGTTTGGCAAACAAGCTGGACAGCCTGCGGGCAGCTTAACAAGTTAGGAGGAGTATTGTCTGAATATTTTAATTGGCCTACTCTGCCCTTTTTTTTTCTCACGGTAATTACAGTGTTAGTGCATAATTAGTATAACTTATTTCCAGCAGCAACTACCATCATCTAAAGGCTTTTCAGATTAAATCTTCACAACAAGACAAAATAAAAAAACGTTTGCAGGGAAAAGTTTGCTGGCTGGTAGCTCAAAAGACTGAACATCAGTAAGCACGTTGCTTCGGGAGTAGATGTAACAACTTAACAGAAAAATATGGTACATCTGCAGTTTCTTGTTAACACCATGAGTTCGCATGCATAGCCTGTCCTCTTTGATGTAAAAAATGTACTCTGCTTCAAATCCAAGGCCTCAGGCTTTGTTTGCCTCCGTGTTGTTATAACCAAATGAGAGCAGCAGGATGCCGCTTGCTGTCACTGCATGATCCGCTCAGCTCTTTGTAACATGTACGTTAAAATGTTTCAGACTGTGTAATGTTGTATAACATAACAAAACCACCGACAAGAAGGCTGTAGGAGGTGGAAAGTGGAGGCACTGGACAGAGGCGTTAAGTTGGAAATAGTCTTTTCATGTGGTTTAGTTTTAGAAACTTGTCTTGGCATTTCTTGCAGGGTAGATGCCAGATTTACCAGGTCCTACACTGGTCTTGACATAAGAAAGTATATATAGGAGACAACAAAACAAGCTTATGAACAAAGACAGAAGAAAGTCATGATATAAAAATAGCATGTGAAGTGACAGAATAAAAGTTTCTTGTGCGAATATAAAAATAATTCAAAGAATAATCGGTGAACGGCAATATGTTGGGGTTTTAAAAAAGAGTGTCCTAGGATTGAACCTTGGGGAACTCCACATGCCCCTCTAATTATTTCTGTAACATAACCCAAAAACAATGCAATGAGACAGCTGATGCCATGAATCGCCAACCCAAACCCAAGGCAACCCAAACAACTTTGGACTGAGACTCAACAGTCACATATAGTTGAAAGAGTGGTCAGATAGTTGATTGTTGAGTCTCATTCCAACGCTGTGTTCGTCCGACTGTCTGCATTTGTGTTCAATTCAGCCTGTGACTGAACCAAGCACTCACCAGATACTCGGGTTATTTCCGTCCAGCTTCTCCTCGTTCTTGAAGAAAAAGTACATTTCCCCTCCAGTAAGCAGTCAACAAAGACAAAGAGAGACAAATTACAGTACACCTTACAGTGGAGGGTGTCAGAATCTCTGTGGGTTGTCTCTGCAGAAAGGTTGAGAGTGAAGATAAATCCACTTTCTACTCCGGCAAAGTTTAAAAAATAAAGTCTCAGCTCTTTCCCGCAGCGGAGGAGAATCCAGTGTGCCTGCTGCGTTTATTTCCCCAGAGGCCCCAGTGCTGCCCACCTTTAAAGTAAAACAGTGTGAAATTGCGTCATTCTTTTTTGTTTATTCAGTTTCTTCTTTCATGAAAAATCAATGAATGAAGATTTCTTTTATGATTTCAATTTCTTCCCCAAAACTTCATAGTGCACCTTTAGATATGTAGGACTTCAACAGATTTTCCCAGTAAAAATAGATAAAGGAAACTCTAGTTTTAAATGCTGCATCCTCAGTGACTTTTCAGGTTGTTCTCCTAGTTTAAGGTAATGAAATGTGACTGTGTAATGTTTTATTCTCTCTTCTCTTTTGCCATTTCTTTGAACCAAACACCATTTCTTGTAGAACAGCTGTTGCCATTTAATGGTGTCTTCTTGCTGCACAAAAGAAAGATGCTGCTTCGCTGTTTCAAGGGCTCCTGCTGCACAGATGACACCCTGAATATCTTATAACCACAAGCCTGGCAGCCAGCCAGCGATGTCGTCAATACTCCTTTATGACGTGTAACAGGGGACGAAGAGAAATAAAGATAATAAAAAATGAACAATTAACCATGACTATGACGAGAGGTCGTTTCAAGACATCTTATATTATGTTGAGAATATATATTGAGTCATGACACGTGGATCTGCAGCTCAGAATGCACTACATGATATAAAGCCTTACTTTTACCTTGTTTTAGTCTTCATGATGATGGTCAAGATTCTGGAGATTTCTGCAAAATTAAGTGAAGGTCGCTATCACCAACCAGCACTTTATCTTGCACGAGGATGTTTATGATTCATCTCACACCTCACAGTTGAGCCTCAGACAAGTGGGAGTCCTTTCATCAAGCGTGTTTGATTTTATGACTGAAATCTTAACAAAGCTGTGCAGGATTCTTCAGTTTCTGCTGGTTTATAAAAAAGGGCACGACTTTAATGTGCATGATTCAGAAAATAAATGTATGCTGCCAACTCCTTTACGGTCGGTTAGGATTTTAAAGGTCTGCAAATGTGTTCTCAGCTAAAGTGACTCTTCGGTCATTTCCATATCTCTATCATCAACTTTCTGAAGTCACAATTACCCGAGTGTATAGTCTCATCGTGCCAACTCTGCATATATTTTAAGCACAAAGTGGGAATTAAACCGTGAGCCCTGGCTGCCTGAGCTGTCCCTGAATATGTCCTCGACAATGATTGTATTCAGGTGTGTCTGTGATAAAGACAAGGATCTTCACTGAATCCCTAGACAGCAACAATTAGCAGGACAAAAAATTAATGAAGAAACAAGACAAGTGTCATCGCGTCATGTCCTATTAGAAGCCACTGAAAACACAGTCTTTGAACTTGATCATTAGAAAGCAGAGCGGCGGGAGAAGAAAAACAGAACGATTTTTTTTTTTTTCACCGCTGCCACTGTCTGCCGCACATGTCTTCTTTGTCAGGAAACGTGAGTGGAATAAGGAGAGCGTGCCGGAAAAAAAGAAGAAGTGCTATCGATGCCATTAGGAAGCTAATAAAGCTGAAGATCCTTATTTTGGTTCAGCGGTTTCTCAGCTCCACTTAATGCCGCGTCATATTAAAGAGTTAAAGCCAAATTATTGCTCACAGTGCAAGTTCAGCATGTGAGAGAATGTTTGTCTTTGTCTGATCCGTTAGGAACGATATGCACGACCTCTTTCAAGTAGTGACTGGTAATTTTCTTTGAGTACTCCAAATCACCCCTCAGCCTGTAATCTGTGTCAGTGCTGCTTTTGTCGCGAATGCTTTCCATTAAAATTGTGATTTATGATCGCTAAACATAACAGCAGATTTCACCTCCAGGCTTTAGGCGATTCCTTACTATTATTATTGTCCATTCTTTACTGCTCAGATAAGCAAGTCATTACTTGTAGACAAACCTGCTCTGTCTGTTTAAAGGGGCACTATGTTGTTCTGCAGAAGACATTTACAATATTAATGAGGTAATAATAAATATTTATCTTTTCCATAACTGAATAAACAAGCTGTTCTCAGAGGATAATAAGGTCCACAGTACACTGTTTGAAGCTAGAAAGGTGGCAGGGTCCGCCAAATATATATATAGTAGTAAGTTATAATATATAAGGTCAGTTTGTTTATTCTGTTTATTTAGTTTTGAAAACGACAAGAGTTGTTTATTTAGTTTGTTCAGGCATAAAATATCATCATTGTCATTTTTTTTTCTGATTAAAATTTCCTCCTCAAAACTACAGAGTGCACCTTTAACGTAAGAATGGATTTCTTGTGTGTGAAAATTCCCGCTCTAATACGTGCATGTGTTTATCGGCAGCTCATGCGATGCGACTGTTTGAAGACCCAGGAAGCACACAACCAGGACTCGGCTCCGTTCTCTCCCTCCAGCCCGCGAGAAAAATGGCTCAGAAGGAGGACACACGTCAAACTAAGGGTAATAAATTATTCGGTGCTTTACTTTGTATAAATATACTTTTGCCCCAGTTTGCTCCTGCCGGCGAAATCGCCGGCACAAGTGTGATTTTACGTCTCCTCAATTAACATTTAGGAGCTCATTTTCAAACTTTATGTGAACAAATTCATGAATATTTTAACACAGCACTCCGGCTCAGACGCAATATATTATACAAGCTGGAATATCGTCTCCAGAAATACAACCGCCCACACAGCAGAGATTGTTCTTCTGTCACAATGGCCTTGCATTCATTCAGACTAAAAATACATTTATCTCTAACTGCTGAGGTTGTAGTGCTTAAGCGCTGTGACCTGAATTTCTTAAAATACTCCCACACTTTCACCTTGAAGCACTGAAGCAGGTAGACACACAATTACTTGATGCTTCTGAGCTCTGCCGTGTGGAACAATCAAGGTCACATTGCTGTTTCGTGCTCCTTTTATCTGCCATTTTCTAAAGACAAGAGTTTAGTGACTGCTTGCCTTTATTGAAGCCATAAATAGAGCAGTGCAACCAGAGTACCATGGAAACATATCTATATTTCAGTCTACGAAGGTATCCTGCTTTCAGTGTAATCCTGTTCGTGCCCTCACCTCGGCAACGTGATGTGTTTTTGATGTAAGCGCTTAAAGAAAAGTAGCTCTGGAAAAGTTAGGGAGATTTAGTCGAGATTGAATCGGGGCACAGCCAGCTCATCTGCTGCAGGATGGTGCTATTCACAGAGAGCTGGCTTCTATTTCTAATCTGCCTCTGCTGTGGTAAGAGGTCTTTGTCACAGCTGGAGCAGGACCACTAGTGTGGCTGTTGTTTCTTGTACATGCTGCTCTTTTCGCAGCCGGGGGTCTGACTCTCCAACTCATCTCTTCCACACGTCGCCTGTGAGTGGATGGCGATACTACGCATGTTGCTTTCCTGTTTTCACATTTGACCGCACAGAGTGCCCAGTGAACTGTGTCGGGGGAAATATAACTACATATCGAACACTGT
Source organism: Pagrus pagrus (assembly GCF_965226575.1). Classification (NCBI taxonomy): domain Eukaryota; kingdom Metazoa; phylum Chordata; class Actinopteri; order Spariformes; family Sparidae; genus Pagrus; species Pagrus pagrus. The sequence continues at coordinate 9,838,507 of NC_140188.1, forward strand.
CAAGCCTCCTCAAGTCACACAGTAGCTGTGATGATTTATGTGCCGAGTGTGCCGGTGTGCATATACGTTCCGCTCACTCTGCTTGTTCGCCACATCACCGGATCAGTAAATAAGACCTCACACTGGCAAACAATTCATTGTTGACAAAACAAAACAGCTGGAGATGTTGAACTTCCTTGTTAGGTGTCACAGCTTTTAAATCAGTTTTCATTAGCTGATGTGTTCGAACAGTAAAAGACAACCGCGACATGGATCCCATTAGCACTTCACAGTATTCGTTATGTGCAGATGGTCCATTATTTTTTGCTGAGTGCTGTCGATGAACAGCACTTTATTTTCAAGTAAACAAAATGCCATGCCAGCCTCTGCCTCTTCATGAAATCATTGCGATAAACAAAGATGGGGTTGACAAGTTACATTACTGTTTTGTATACTCATGAAGTCCTGTATTTTATATTCTTTTAAAAAGTTAACATTTTATCAGCGCTTCACAAGTATAAATCCTGTGTGGAGGAAGTGTTATCTTTTATCAACAGCAGGGTGTTGAAAAAGAGCAAAATTCCCCAGCTTAAACTAAAGGTTACAGAAATGGCAGAGAACCTGGAAGGAGAATTAAACTTTCTGTCATGGAGGACCACAACACAGTATAAGAAATATGCTATTAAACTGCAACCATTTCAGTAAGTAGAGATTTAGGGATTAGTGTTTCTCTGCTCGCTCACTAGGAGGTACTCACTGAATGGCGCAATAAGGAGAAAATAACAAGTCAAGGAAGCTTAAAATAACTTAACTCTCTTTTCTGGAAGGTCCCGCATTGCGTGCTACACATCAAAGCAGGGAAAACTTCACCCTTGCTGTGCTGAATGTCTGAAGGGCTAACGACACCAGTAGTGATTTCAGTGCATCATCACTGTGGTTTAGGCGTGCATAGAAGTAAATACATAGTCAATAGTGCGTCCAATAGTTTATATCTTATCATTCCATGTGCTGCCCCCCGTTCTCTTACAGTTAGTTATGTGTGATTTTGAAGGGGTCTTTAAACCTTTTTTTAACTGAACACTGCAGTGTGAAGAAGCAGAAACGAGATACAAATGCAGCATTCACATATTATTCACCTTTAAGATGATGTGATGAACTTGCTAGCGAACAGATGCCTATATACAATCGCGATTCCCAAAAAGTTGCGATGCTGTTTAAAACATAAATTAAACAGATTGTGGTAATGTGCTAATCCTTGTTCATTTTGACGTATGCTCAATTGAAAACAGGTAAACAGGTTGACTTGTAGCAGTTGATACTGTTACCATTGGGTATGAAAGGGGCATCCTCGAAGGGCTCAGTTGCAAAAAACATAAATAAAAGGCCCTCTCTAGAGCCAGTGTTTGGTTTGTCTGTGTTGGGCTACCGTAGAAACATGGTGGTGCAACATGGTGGACTGTGTGGATGAGGACCAAACCCCTCTGTAGATATAAAAGGCTCATTCTAAGTTAACAGAAACATAATTATTATAATCATTTCTGCCAAGCTATCCTTCTAAATCTTTCACCTTCATTGTGTTATAAAACCTCTTGTCGTGTCTTTTTCAGAGCTTTGTACTTCATCTCATGCTCGTCATCAGTATAAGCTAAGATTTGTTTAAGAACATCACAGAAGCAGCACTAAAAAGTAAAAACCTTAACTCGAGTATGACTGAACTGTGTTTTATGCTCCTTGTTACGTTGTAGAACGTCACCGGCAACCACAGGGTTAACGATGTCATTGCCACCGAGGATGGACCTCAAACTCTGGTGGGTCGCTTCATGTACGGCCCCTTGGACATGGTCACTCTGACTGGAGAAAAGGTGAAGAGCTGCAACATGATTGATTACTGCAGATATACATGTGTGTTTTCCAGTCTTAACATGAATCTCTGCCCGTTGACCCGCTCTGCTCCTCTCAGGTGGACATCTTGCTAATGACACAACCTCAGTCTGGCCGCTGGGTGCACTTTGACACAGAGGTGACCAACAGCAGCGGCAGGGTCGCGTATACCATACCCAAGAGCAAGAAGCTCGGCCTGGGAGTCTATCCGATTAAAATGGTGGTCAAGTAAGCATCCTTGTAGCACGTACTCGTAGTTGTCATAGAAAAAAGGAGAGACTTATCGAATTAAGTCCTTTATCCATACCCTATAATGGTGTGTAAGCGTCTAGCTAGAGGTTGCAATATTGAAGGGAGTAATAACCATGTGTAGCAAATGCTTTTTCTTACGCAACCTCTCTCCTTTTCTATCCAAGGGGGGATCAAACGAGTGCAGAGGCCTACCTGACTGTGTTGCCACGGGGCATGGAGTGTGTGGTCTTCAGCATTGATGGCTCTTTTGCTGCCAGCGTTTCAATCATGGGCAGTGACCCCAAGGTCCGCCCCGGGGCTGTTGATGTCGTCAGGTCAGTGGTAACAGCCTCTGAATGTATGTGCGTGTGTGCTTGTGCATTAAGGTTCATGTTCTCTCCACCACTGCAGTCTATCAAAATGAATAACTCGTTTGATGCTATGCATTCACATGCAGGCACTGGCAGGACCTGGGGTATCTCATTATCTACATCACAGGCCGCCCTGACATGCAGAAGCAGCGCGTGGTATCCTGGCTGTCACAGCATAACTTTCCCCACGGGATGATCTTCTTCTCTGAAGGCCTAGTTCATGATCCTCTGCGGCAAAAGACCATCTTCCTCAGGAACCTCATACAGGAGGTAGACCACTAAAGACAAAGCATTACGTGTGTTTACGAGCGCAGCCATAACGCATCATGAATGCATTATAATCCCTCCCTAACACACTGTTGCTGTGGTCTTCACAGAAACCAGTCTTTCATATTAGTCACGTGACACATTTTGCTCCTCACCCTGCAGTGAGCTCTATTCCTTGCGGGCTCATAGATTTGTCGCCATGGGTTGGGCTGCATCGAAATGCCACGCACATGTCCAACAGATTATTTCCTCTCTCACCAGTGTCACATTAAGATCAACTCTGCTTACGGCTCCATGAAGGACATCTCTGTTTACAACATGCTCGGCCTCAGCCCTTCACAGATTTATATTGTTGGCAGACCTTCGAAGAAGTACCAAAATCAGTGCCAGGTAGCTACATTTTCGTTAATCTCTTTCTCTAGCAGCAGTTAATGGCGTTTCTGTCTGCCTCTTTCAATTAAAACGCTTTGGCTTTCCTCCTGGTTCTTTCAATTAACTCTAATCTTCTTACGACTCTCTGTTTTTCTAACCTCTTCTCTGTGTTGTATATGCAGTTCCTGAGCGATGGCTATGCAGCGCACCTCTCCACCCTTCAGTTTGGGCACAGAGCCAGACCTAAGAAATCCCCTTCGGTTCGTATGGTCTTAAGAAAAGGCTCTTTTGGTCTCTCGGCGAAGCCTGACTTCCTGTGTAAGCGCACCCACCTGCGTAGGACCATGTCGGTGCAACAGCCTGATCCGCCATGCACGCCCAACCCCAAGCCTGAGCGAGCCCAGAGCCAGCCGGAGTCGGATAAGGACCACGGGGGCGGAGGAGCAGGTGGAGGAGGAGGAGGTGGTGGTGGACAAGTCACATGGGGACGGGCCTCCATGCATCGCGGAGACACCACTCCCTGACGGCAAGAAAGTGATGGAAGGATTTCAGGAGGATAAAAGTGGAGAACAAAGGGGTCTTAGTGTGGAGGGCCAAGGTGAGGGCTCATTGTTTATTTAAGGAGATTTAATGGACAATTCTACGACCTAGTATGGCAGTTTTTGCTGTCAGTAAAAATACCTTCGTTCTTGCCAAGTTAGATGCCGAGATTTGAAAACACAGTGACACGGGTAAAATAGATTCAGACAGGAGAAGAGAAAGAAGCAGTCAGATGATCGAACACAAGCTTCAGGCTGATAAAACAAATGTGAACAGAAATAATATGACCCAAAAACAGTTTACAGAGCAAGTTCTTTAGAGGCCAAGTTCAATATTCAACTTTGACTCTTGCTGTAGTTTGTGCAGTTTTCATACACGATGAGGGATTATTACCAACATTTCAGATGCACTTGCTTTTACTTTTTAGTAGCTTAGATAATCTAAACTTTTAGCTCTTGGCTTGTTTACAGCCTGTCTGATCACTTGTGTCTCGCCCATCTGGACCTGCACAGTGTGGTGTGTCTCATTCTGTCTGAATCAGCATGCTGCCCTAAACGATCCAGGTTTCTCTCTGGACAGACCGGTGCAGGGCTGTACTGTACTGCCATACTCTGTTTAAAACTCCAAAATGGAGCAATAAGGAATGATGTTTAGTTTTGTAAAACACTGGTGAGGGGTTTCGAAGAAGGTATGCATTTAATAAAGAGGAAAAAACAGTATTTAAGCGTAGTCGCCTGTGAGCAAAGCAGTCTTAAGGGGCTCTGTGGACTCCATCTGCAAACTAACGTTAGGGGAAGGTCTCATTTTTCTCATCACTTCGCAATCCGATCACACATCACCAATAACAACGTGATTAATACGTGTAAATTGTTAAAAATTGTTACGTACAGCCCCTTTAAAGGAGCACTGTTGTTGGGACTCAGAGACAGATTAGAATATCCTGACTTTTAATCCCCCGTTTGGGTCAAGCTTCAGAAATGCTGGATCCTACAATTTTGCTAATGCAACTTGACAGTGTCTTTAATTACATGCCCTCCTTAGATGGCTCTTCCCAGAATCAACGAATACATTATACAACAAGGAGGGGGAACTGTACTTCAAAAAATCGGTGGAGTGTACTTTTATTTGCCAGAGCAGATCAGTGACATGCATCAGTCCCACATATTTTGTTAAAACCCCATCAACATAGTCTCCTGGTCCCACAGCGGGGGAAATAGGGATGAAATGTGCAATTTGCACAGTGCAAACATCAAATCATGGTGATAGAAGACTGACATTTTCTCAACAGTCGAAAACAAAGGTCCTATACTGGTCAAAGCAAACATCTTCACCTCCTGTTTTAGTCGTGCAGAGGTTTTCTCAGACAGCCTGCAATCAGAAGTTTGTCAAGAGCATCAAAGCGGTGAAGTTTGTCAGAATTGGCCTCTTCGGGTTGCTGCGACACCTTTGAAGCTGTGTTTGATTGTTTCCCGCAGAATAACAATCACTGTCACATTTCTGAGGTGACATGAATTGATCCTCTTTGAATAATGCAGCCTTTCACCTTTAAGAGCCCGAGGCTCTGCAGCGCTTTGACGCAAACACAGATTGATTTTGCTCGCTACTGTTGAGTCCCGGCAAAGTCAATAAACTTCCACTTTGATTAGAGTATGTGCCGTGACATACCTGATACATTAAGGTCTTTACACTCACAGGCATTTATATTTTTTATAAATAAACTCAAGTCTAAGAACACAAAATGAGAATTAATTAGAAAGAATTATTGAACGAAACAAAGTAGGACATAACAAATGGAGTGGTTTTTTTTGGCTGCTTAATATTCCTGTGGCAAGAGATGCTTTTATTAGCAGCAGCTCCCTGGGAGGACTGAATGTAAATTTGCCCATGATTATGATTATTCAAGTACTGATGACTTACAAATACTGTGTGTCTTCATGCTGGAAATCCACTGATTTCTAGTTTGAGGGATATTGTCTTTGCAATTATGTAGATTGGAGCTGTGTCATCGTGAGAGCCTGTAGGGAAAACAACACCAATCAGTTGTGTTAACTTTTCCTCAAATGCGTGTGACTTCACTAATTTTCCTCTCTCATTCGACAGTGTCACCTCTACCTACTGTACATTGGATCCTCTGCTGGCAATCCCTCACAGCTCAGCTTTACCTCCTGCTTGGCCCTCTTCACTTTGCCACCTGTTCGGCCATTTTTCCGTGACCTGCTCGATGGATAATGTAGTCTTCGTGACTGAAATGTTGAGCCATCGCTGGGGATGGCAATGATTTTTTGTGAATGTCTGTTTCGAGCTCGAACTGTGTCTAATCGTAAAATCAAAAGAATGTATCAGACAGTTGATAAACACACATATTCGTGCCCACACACACGCTTTAGAGGATGGAAAATGTTACGAACCTGTTGAGACTTTGAGCAACAGATCACTGACAGGTGGTCATGTTGGCTGAGTCCTCCGCCCATGTAAATACTAATCACACATCATCCTCGTGTGGGCCTCTGGACACAGAAACGCTGTGACATTTAGGTTCAATCTGTACACGAGCTCTGCGATGTGGAGCCCAAATCATGCGACCTCTGCCCCCGTTTCACTCCCACTGTTAGATGTTGTGGCCGCCCCTCTTTCCTTTCCTTCAAACCAGTGAGGCAAACCATGCCTTTTCGACAGCCGCCTCAGACCCGGGCTTCACAGCCGCTGAAGCGCTGTAGCTTGCGCGGCTCGGGCCCTGAGGTTGCATTTTGCACTATGGAAGCACACCGCAGCGGTTCCCCATTTAGCTGCGGTACTCCCTTCAGAAACAAAGAGTTGTATTTGTATTTAACTGTATTTGTAGCTTTCGTTTCTCCTGCATATTGTGCACTGTCGCTGCCTGTCGGTTACTGTAACTACTCGAGGATGAAACATGTAGTTTGTAGGAAAGTGTTGGTTTGACCAAAAAAAATGTTTACAGATTGATGGACTCAGTCGTAAAAAGTGATCAGAACTTGTTTATCTATAATTAAAATGACAGTGTGTAATTGTCATTATTAGCAACATTAGTGTAGTTGCTTGGTAGTTTGCAGTAGCTCGCAGGATATTGTACAATAGACCCCATGCCAGTTGAATTTCCACTTTACTACAGCTGCACTGGAACCAATAGATTTGTGATGAAATCTGATGCTGTCTTGTGCACTCGAGGTTGAATTGAGTCTTAACTGTGGCCATGTTTAAAACTCTGTGCAAGTCAAACATATTTTTCTATGAGGAAATATTGTAAAAAGAAATATTTTCAATGTATGTTTTTGGACCTTTTGTTGTTTGACTTGTTGAATGGTTGATTTTTTGCCTTAAATTGTTTTTTCATGTTGAGTAGAGATACAAAACTATTAGATCTGTTTGACCAAAGTATTGAGTTTTATCGTTCAATCATTACAAAGTGCATTTTATCTAGCTGGTATTTTGCTTTTTTCGGATTCTGTATATGTGTGTGCATGTGCGAGTGAGTGTCTGTAGTGGGTATATTTGTTGTACAGTTGTATTTACTGTGAACGTGAAGACAGCTATGATGTGTGTGCGGAGGAATCAGAGCACGCAGGGAGGCCAGTGTTAACGTACCTGCATGTTCTCACTGCAGCTCACTACTGCCGGCTTTTCAGAACTGAGTGTGTATTTTTTTTTTTACAGGTTTGGATTGAAGCGCTGTGTCAGAGGATTACTTGGTCGAGATTTATGAAAGAAAAAGGGGCTTCTGAGATCTTAGAGTATCTTGGTTTAACTGAAAACCTGCATAGCGGAGCGGAAAGTGAAAACCCAGGAGGGAGCTGTCTTCGACCCGTTTTCTTTCACTGCCTAGGTGGTCCAGTAATTATCTATTTGATTACTACTAAGTATGTACGACTCCCTGTAGTGCCGCCCCTGTAATTGCAGTGCACCAATTAGCATTCCTTGGTAAATGTATAATATTGTAGAAACAATACTCAAATACCTAACTCCATTTTGTTTTGCATTTAGATTGTTGATACTGAAACAACAACAAGATCACTCCCATCAACGTATACACAATAATCAAATGGACTCTTAAGTCTGGATAACACTGATATTTTGATTTGATGGTACACGTGGAGGAGGAGGAGTGAAATATTTATGCTGGGCAGCAACAATGTTAGTAAATGGCAAATAACGACCTGATGGTTAAATGGTGATTGTAATGTGCAATTACTCTATATTGTTCAGTAATGACTTAACTGTCATGTTTGTGGTTTTCTTAGCTAACAATAGAGTAGTTGTATTTGTATATAAATAATTCATGGACACAAATTCAACCACTACATGTTGAGAAAAATCCAAATTGGTACTGATAAATAACAGTAGGCACTTATTTTGGACCCGACTAACAATTTAAAATGATTTATAAGCATAATAATGTTTTTAAGGAAAATAGATTATTGTATTCTGCCCCTTTCTACAAGCTCTGCTGATGTATTATCTTTAAAAAAATGCTTTGGCTTGGATTCTGAAGTGACCTCTTACTTTTAGATCATACATTTGTATAATTTGTCATTTTATTCTAAAGGCTAATAATCCCAATATGACACAGGAAACATGTTTTGTTTCATAATTTATCAGAAGATTTATGTATTCAATCTTCAGATACATCTAATTAACCTCTCATTCACTGAATCATGACTTAACTATTAACCCAATTTGCCATTTATTAACAGTTCTTTATGGTGTGACAGCTTCTTTTGAAAATGGTTGGTTTGAGTATTTGACGCCGGCCTTTTGACCAATGAGGGGAAAAAAACTCCTGGTTTCACTGATACAAAGAATCTTGTTTTGTACAGATCTCCTGTGATGATGAACATGTTATTGTGTTTATTGGACTCGGTCCGTCTTTCATCGTTGCATAAATAAAGATATTTCACAGTTGGAGAATTTAGTTTTGCTCCGGACGAGTATTGTTATTCCTTCCACATGCTCCTCATCTCCAGAGATGGGAGCTGAATCACCTGCGATAATATGTTTTATACTTTAAGGTCAGGAGTTTTACTGTGGGGCATGAAACTTGGCTGAGATATCCTAGAATTTGCAAGGCTTCTGGGTTGTAAAGCCACACTTAGAAAGCTCAATCCAACTACCAATTCCCTTATGAAACTTGACAACAACTGGTTTGACTGAGCACTTACAGATTACCTATGTTGGAGGGACCGACTTTAACTGTAGCAGCCGCAGCTGTTGGCCTTATTCTGCCTCACAATCATCAGAGCAGCACTGCTGCTTAACCAATAAATGGCTACAAGCCTGTGCTGATTGCTGGAAGTAAACCCAGTCACCCATTCACTGCCCTGTAGTGCTTCACAGCAGATTGCAGCGTGAGGCTGTACAGCTTAATGCTAAGATCCTGATGATTAACAGATACAATGTTTAACATGTTTGCCATCTTAGTTTAGCATGTTAGCAAACTAACATTTGTAGATTACCAATAAATATACTGAGGTTCAGTGTATTTAGTATTTAAGTTGTGTTATTTCCTGTTTTACTTTGCAGTTATATCTTTCTGTGTCATGTCTCACTTTCTACTTCCTCCCTTTGTCTGTTTTCCCTCCTTTTTCACTCTCAGCTTGTCTTTTCTGTCCTGCCCTTGTGTTCATGTGTCTCCCATTCCCATCTCCCTGTCCTGTGTTTCTGGCTGTTCATCCCTGATTCCTCGCATTCCTCCTGGCTTGTACTTTGCTTTTCACTTTGTTTAGCTTTTATGTTTGGTCTTTGTATTTTGTATTTTATTGATTTGGATTTCCAGCTTTTGTTATTAAAGCTCGCATTTTGTTTAGTTACTTGTCTGCCTGTGTGTCTGCGTTTGGGTCCCCTTTGTTGAACCAAGACAGGCACCATGAATTTCTGTACAAAATTAAATAGAAATCCATCCAACACTTAGCTATTTCTGGACCAATTGGTGCTGGGTCGCCCACAAACCGACGCAGCAGCTGGCATGGCTAAAAAAAATGATATTTAAACATTTACAGCTCCATAATAACTGAGCCAACTCTATGTACTAAAAAAAAGACCATGTTATATGATTGAAAACTCCAGAACAACTACCATAATTGTACTAATCAATCCTAATAAATGGTTACAACAACAACCTTCAGCTGTTCAGAAAGTTTTCTGAAGGTGGGTCATTATATTAAATACATACCAATACACGTCAGAGGATTGTTGAATATTCAGCTATTGAGCCTGAATCTGTTTAATAATGTTTCCATAAACATCTCCTTTAACAGTTCACTGAACAGATCCTGAAAAAATATGAGCAATTTCATCAAACTGATGAATTCCCTCATCACTGTGAAGGTGACGAGGACAATGACCTCCGTATAAAGTGTTATATCCTACCCCAGGCATCTGCTATAATGAGCTGGAGCGCTGATTCTCCAAGCCACGTTTAACAGCATTAGTAACATATGGTCTGGGAAAACAGGCAAGAAATTGTTCCCCCGCGAACGGAAGGATTGCTGGTTTCTTATACCACGAGCTTCATGATTCACATGAAAGATAGCTCAAGTCGACCGCAGTGAAAGCTGCGATTTAAGTGATTAAAACTTAGTCCTCTAAATTTGTTCTCCTGTATCCGTTTGTGCAGAAGAAGTCACATCAGCTGATCAGTGTCTTCAATCAAGATAATTTTCCTTTGAGGCTCCTTCGTACTGTTGCTACCTCACTAATCAACCTGGTGCTCAAGCAACAACTGAACCACAGAAAAATAACTGTAATCACTAACTTCTTAACTGAAGCATCTGCACTTTATTCAACAACGTGCTTATGTACGGCGCCTTCGTCTGCGTTTAACTCTTCAACGCTTGGGGTAAGAATAGCAAATGCAAACCACTCCCTCACACTGCAGTGTAGTCTCACTATGACATCCATTCAGTGGCTGCTCTGCAGCTTTATCAAGAGATAGAGACTTTTCACACTGCTACTGACCCTGTGAAGACTTAGCCTTTTCTTTCACACACACATTGTTAACCCATTAGCCACAGCCCAGAGCCACACAATTCACATTGCACATCTGCTAGGCCTGGGTTAAAGAACAGTCAACGCTCTTCAAGTCCATTGTTTACTTCAGCCCCGTGTTTAGTCGATTTTTAGGGGATAACGCCACAAGCCCTTGGCTAAAGTTGGGGTAAGCCTGCTTTGCAATGTTGCAAAGGATTGTGGCAGTGAGAAAGCTCCTAAGCACGGGGCCAAGAAGGTTCGAGGATGCTTTTAACCCTGGGCCAGGTGTGGTTTGAAAAGCCCTCAAGACGTCCTTTACAGAAATCCTTAAAGTGAACAGGAAAACATTGAAATTCAAACATTGAAATTCAAACATTGAAATTCAAACATTGAAATTCAAACATTTACAATTCTATTACAACTGGGCAAATGTAATTTTGTTGATGAAGATCGTGTAATTGGATACTTGAGTGTCACAATTAGCTGAGTTGTGAGGCCTGAAATGCAGAAGCAGAGGCAGTTTGGCGGAACAACAAAAAGTAAGCTTGCAGTCCAAATACAAAGCCATAAAAAGATCAAGAATCCAAACATCAAACGCAGGCAGAGAAAAGTCCAAAAAGCAAAGGCAGTCAAAAACTCAGGCAACAAACAAAACGATGAAAACTAAACAAACCAGGGAAACACAAGAAACACAGGAGACAACATACTGTAGGTAGACACAAGTAGAACACAGGACCAGGGGAGTGAGGGGAAAACACTGTCTTGAATACATTTATTAGACACAGGTGTATACAGAAAAAGGGCGAGGAAACAGACAAAGGGAGGAAGTGAAAAGTGAAACATGGATATAACAGGATATAATCGAACCATGAATAACCAAACCATGACATTGGGTTACACTTAATCAATCACATTGCCTCAATGGGCTTTACAATCTGTACAGTGAACGACATCCTCTCCTCTCCGGACAGACATGCAGTAGATGTCGCATGTGCAGAGAAGAACAACAAAATCACAGTTTACAAGTTGCATTGACAGAATATCTGATACAAATTATAATACATGTAAAGTGTGTGGATCCAGGAGACGACTGAGCAGGCCGAGGCATCGCCAAGTGGTGCCCGAGCCACACGACCTCCTCTCCACGGTGGTGACCTGGAACAGTGCAGGCCACACAAGATAATTAGCAGTAAAACAGAGAAGATCAGTGAAGAGGCATCAAATGTTACAGAAATACAGATATAAGGAGATAGTGAAACAGAGGAGAGCAACGATCCAGTGGAGCACAGGGTATGACGATCCATATGCATCAATATGTGATGCAGCAGGAGCCAGGAGAGATAGATGGTCACCAGGGGGCCATCAGAAGGGAGCCTGAATGAAACGAGAGGAGGAGGAGAAAGAGAAAGAGGAGGATGAGGAGAAGGAGGCTATAGAGAGTGAGGGCGACACAGCTTGCAGCTTGTGGGGACAGAAAACAAAAACAAAGGTTAGAGAAATGTTAATCAGAATAAACAGATCGCCTGTAGGATGAAAGTGCAGGCAGAGAGTGGATGAAGTATAATTCAGGATGAATGGCAACAGGCAAATGTGACCGAACACCAGGAACATGACAAAAACAACAGCAGGATCAGGGAAACTCACCAGATGACTTGACAAAGACTGAACTAAAGTCTGGACCCAAATACAAACTAAACCAACAAGGGGATGAGGTGCAGGAGGAGGGAAGTGGAGAAACACAGGTGAGGCTTGTGAGTGGAGAAACACTAGGAACAGAGAAGGAGCTGATAGGCTGGAAAACACTGGGAACAGGGCTGGTTTAATTAGACAGATGCAAGACAGGTGAGGAGGGGAAATCAGTGTGGAGGGGAAATCAGGCTGTGAGGAGCACAAGAACACAGGAGGGAAACAGCGTTTTGCTGCAGCTAAGTATAACTAGTTGATATTTTTAGAATGACTGATGCCACTTTTATTATAAGATACGCTGCATTAGATCTATTTACTGTAACTTAACGCAGTGCGATGCTTGCGTAAGAAAAGACACCGTCATCCAGAAGGTCATGCATTTTTTCCCTCTGCAACACAAAACAAGTCAGTTACCTAGCAGCAATTTAACACTTCACATGACCTCCAGCTCTGCTCCAGGCAGCAGCTCCACTGAATCAGCCTGATTGTTATTCCAAAACAGCAGACTGGGGTTTAATTTGTCCTGTGATCTGGCAGGTGATTTCTGGATGCCAGGCCAGCGATGAGGAATGCATTCAAATCTGAATAGATCAACAGTCCAGAGCAGCCCAGAGATAGAGAGAGTGGTATTTCATGCCTGATCTCCACACAACAGGAATATAACCTCAGATAGTGTAAATAACACAGCACACATTCTTAACCAGAGCACATTCCTGGGGTCGGCGAGGAGAGACAGAGATAAACTTTGTACTGTACCTCTGGCAAGCTGCTAAAGAAGCACTCCTCCTACTAGCCTGGTTTAATATTACACATTGAAATCCGCCTCATTAAACATTCAGTGCTGTTGTTTGAATTCATTTTGATTTGAAATAATAATAATAATAATAAAACGTGGCTGCAGCTTTATGTCAGTTATGGGACGTAATGTAGTTTATGTTTTGACCTTAGTTATCTGCAGCCGTGGTGACGCTGGAATCAAACGATTTAGCTGTTTGCTGAAAGTCGAGGAAACTACCAAGGGGGTGCTCTGCAGGAAGATTAAAAATAGTCTTCGAAATTATTCTGGAGGGCACAGCGTTGGCTGGAAGCTCTGTCGCTCGGATGCGTACGAAAATCCTGCTGTATGAGCCGGCGACACACCCTCTGAATTCACATCTGGGTCACAAGAAATGATGAAGAATTTGGAAACCTGCTGAATACTTTTAGGGGGGAAAAAACAAACCGTAGATTGCATTTGAGAAGGCAATTACCTAAAATGCCCCCGTGAAGACAGGGTCAGATGCTGAGGTCACATATCAGTGGTCGAAGCAGCATCAGATGTGACAGGCTCTGTCTCTTCATAGCAGAGCTCACATCTTTTACCGCCATCATTAACCAAAGTCATAAATATTTAACCGAGCTTAAAGGATGGTTCAGAGGCTTTTCCACTCTCTGTGTTCAAGACGGTTTATATTATAATTAAAACAGAAGCTACACAAGGAGCATAATTTGTTTTGTTTGTTTTGTTCCTGCAAGCAAGATGTCTAAAAAACAAGATTCCACTGCACATCCAGGTTAATTTTACAATTATCTCATTTCACTTCTTTGTAATCTAGGAAAGTAAATGCAGGAATCTTGTATAAAAGCTATCTAGCAACAGTGTTGTCAGCTTAGTAGCTTATTAACACAAGATGTGTTCTTCTTGCAGCATTGTGAAAGACAAAATGAGAGTGAATAATTAAAGGAGAACCAAATGCATAAACAGTACGAGCCTCCTCAGAGAGGTTTAATTCAGTCAAACACAAATCATCAGTAGGATAAATTGTCAAAGTAAGATTTGGCTCTTGATCCTTTGATCCACCTGGAAAGCACAGGCGGTGTAGCTGTGCAGAGTGTTTTGAATTAAACAGGAGGCGGGATTAAAAATGGGATGTTGAACCTCCGATAATGTTCAGCCAAGATAAGCCCACTATCCTGGAAGATTAATTTTTAACTTTGACGCGAGTCGGTCGAGTTGAGAAAGCATCTTTTGCTCTGGACTGTATAACTTTGCTCAGCGATAAGGAGCTGGAGGTTCCCATGCTAGAAAATAATGAAAATGTTCTCCTGCATACCCACTCCTCTGTGTCTCATAGTACTCAACGACTTTGCTCTCTGAAGGTGGCTCGGATTACTTTTTTACTGTGTGTCCTTCATTGTCCTCAAGACTGTGGATATCTTCTCTGTCTTCAGGGTTAGTGTCACGGATTGGTTTGAGAACAAGGACCTGACAACACAGTACCACTCAGCACACTCACAGACTTTAGAGGGAACTTGACAGGCAGCTGATGTGCTGACATATGGGGCCGAATAATAAAACCAACTGTGCTATTATGCATCAATGAAACCCAGACATTTCAAATAAATATTTTGATGAATCTTTTTCAATTCCAGTAGACGTAGATACTGAAAATATGATAAAATTGAAAGAAACATTTGTAGTGATGATCTAGGCCCACTTCTTCCCTACCGCTACTGAAAGCTGCTACAGTGAGAGAGCCAATAAAATGAGAGCCTCGACCTCCTTAAAGGTGCCCTGTAAAGTTATAGTTACATTCAGCGTGCCTCACCAAGCACATTGAGTGTCCTTGAGGTCTAAGAAGCAGGATGAATTCATGCCTTCCCTAATAATAAATTACATTCAAGTTCACATGCTTGCTCGTCTGAGCACATCGCAGAGTTTCTTGGTGCATTACAGCCACCTGAGGATCAGAAGAATGGTGTAAAGCCAATGTCGGGACTGACACCGTGTCCCATTTTCATATTACACATCGACTTTAAGCAGGTTGTATTATGTAGTGCTTTTACAAATCACAAAAGAAAGTGTGCTCACACTCAAAGCAGACAATACGCATAGAGAAATCTTAAAAATAAGTATTAAAACAGAAAAATAGTGGTCTCTTTGTGAAGTTCAAAGTGAAATATGTATGTTTTTACTTGAAAATAATCAAAGTCATATAACTAAAATGTTGTATTATGTTGGAGAGATGACTACTGAAGTAAGCATGCTAACCAGCTAGCCTCAACCTATCCTGGTCCGACGCTCCTCTGCTAGCAGTATAAACATCAACACTTCCCCAGTGTCATGAGCTCCCAGTCTAAACTGCTAGCTGCACAGCTAACTGAGCTTACTAGCTAAGTTAGCAACAGTTAGCAGTTAGGTCAGTGACATGCTGCCCCCTGTTTGTTTTGAGTATGAATACAACATGTGACAGCTTCGTAGAGCCGCGAGCTTGGCCGAAGTCTTGCTTCTGAGCAGAGCGTCTTGTCCGTGTTAGCTTTAAAGTTAATTCTTGACCTTGGAAACAGCAGCCGACAAAACACTCTACAAAATATGACTAAGTATTACACTATTAGATGGACGTGTTTCCAAGGTCAATAACTCATGTTGATGTTAGCTCAAAGCAACACTGTGCCTAAAGACAGCTGCTCGCATGGCTGTAAACTCTTGTCAGATGCATGTATTATTCTTTATTATTCATATGAAATGTTAATTTTCCTAATTCATTATGTCTTTATCAAACAAATGAAAGTATTGTTGTGTGTGAAGGTTTTAACTTCCTATTGTTCCTCAGTCTTTCTCTTCTTTTCGCCTGTCACATTGCACAACATTCAGACAGCTGGAGAGAAAGCCAAGACTAACCCTGCCATGCTAGATCTTCATAGCACATAATCACCTATTAAAAGTTTTGTTATACTTGGCATTGCTTTTGTATTCTCACCGAGGCTTACACACAAATCCCAGTCTGTCATATCAGGATAAAAAAATTAACGTGCCTTATTCAACAAGCAGAGAAAAGACATACTTGATGGTCAGAGACAGTGAAAAGAGAGGACAAGAGAGTCGCAAGGCAGGGAGGACGACCCAAAGCAGAAGCGGGGACACGGAGAGACTGAGGGGAAGCTGAGATATGAGGTGCCATACGATGGACTCAGCAAACGCAAAGGCAAGAGCAGTGTTAGAGAAAATAGCAAGTGACGGATACAAATCACTGGCGCTGCAGCACATGCTATCCGTGATTCCAACAGCCTGATTGATTTACCCAACATAAAGCCTAAAGGGCTTCAGGTTGTCACACTAGGGGATCTCAGTCTCTCAAACTAAGACTGAAAGCCGCATGCAGAGCGAACACAAATGCCACATCCTGCTCCCTGTTATCAGAGATGCATTTGAAGCTACAATTCACTCACCTTTTCTGATAATACGGTGAGATCAGTAAATCAGATAACAATAATCATATTCTCATTTGTTTAATCGGTAAAAGCTTGTTTGAGTCTAGTGTTGGCAGTGTAACCCCCCCAGCCGGTTATTGCCCCCTGCCACACCCTGAAAAGGAGTCAGCTCAGTTACCTCTTTTCTACCAACGGAGGATGTCGTGATTTGAGTTTTTAGGGCCCGAGCACGAATCTCATGCGAGGACCTATTGTATCTGTAAGGATTATTTATTATTCTTCTTTTTCCTTCCATTCGACTGCATATTTGGAGCCTTTAACATACCCCAAAACTCACCAAACTTGGCACATACGTCACATTGGTGTGCTGCTATCTGAATTCAAAATTATTGGGGGTGAGTGTTGCCAGAGGGCTCCATAGCGCCACCTAATGTCGTTTTTCCCCGGGTCAATTTTCTCGGATTATAATGAAATTCGCAGGAGTCGTGGGTCTCAAGGATTTAGCCAGGAATTATTTTTGTCGGAATTTTAGCCACAACAGGAAGTCGGCCATCTTGAATGGCGTGCAGCGATTTTCATTTTTCCAACGCTGTTTTCGGGACTTTTGTATGTTCGCAGACTCACCAAATTTGGCCCGTAGCTTCTTACCCATGAGTACATTAATTTGATGACATTAATAGCTTCCAGGTCATGTGATCAATTGACTCAAAATCAGTTTGGGATCATGTAACTACACTGGCTGCATGAGATACGCCTCTTGTTTTTACATTTTACATCTCTAAATATTTTTTTTCATGAATTTTTATTAATTTTTACATGTAAATATTAGCATTTTAGCTCAATAGCTCCCAGGTCATGTGATCAATTGACTCAAAATCAGTGTGGGATCATGTAACTACACTGGCTGCATGAGATACGCCTCTTGTTTTTACATTTTACATCTCTAAATATTTTTTATTAATTTTTATTATTTTTTATTAATTTTTGCATGTAAATATTAGCATTTTAGCTCAGTAGCTTCCAGGCCATGTGATCAATTGACTCAAAATCATGTTGGGATCATGTTACTACAATGGCTGCATGAGATACACCTCTTGTTTTTACATTTTACATCTCTAAATATTTTTTATTAATTTTTATTAATTTTACATGTAAATATTAGCATTTTAGCTCAATAGCTCCCAGGTCATGTGATCAATTGACTCAAAATCATGTTGGGATCATGTAACTACACTGGCTGCATGAGATACGCCTCTTGTTTTTACGTTTTACATCTCTAACTATTTTTTATTAATTTTTATTAATTTTACATGTAAATATTAGCATTTTAGCTCAATAGCTCCCAGGTCATGTGATCAATTGACTCAAAATCATGTTGGGATCATGTAACTACAATGGCTGCATGAGATACACCTCTTGTTTTTACATTTTACATCTCTAAATATTTTTTATTAATTTTTATTAATTTTACATGTAAATATTAGCATTTTAGCTCAATAGCTCCCAGGTCATGTGATCAATTGACTCAAAATCATGTTGGGATCATGTAACTACACTGGCTGCATGAGATACGCCTCTTGTTTTTACGTTTTACATCTCTAACTATTTTTTATTATTTTTTACATGTAAATATTAGCATTTTAGCTCAATAGCTCCCAGGTCATGTGATCAATTGACTCAAAATCATGTTGGGATCATGTAACTACACTGGTATTTAGGTAGGACATTTCCAAAGGCAACGGGCAAGCACACATCTGGGCGCACAGGCCTCCGAAGGCGCCACAGCCCAACGTACGTGGGGGGGCGAGGGCCTGTTCATCACTGCTTGCAGTTTCAATTGGTTTTGTTATTTCCTGTTTTATTTTGAAGGACTATCCTCATGTGTCTTGTTTCACCTTCTGTTTCCTTCCTTTGTCTGTGTTTCCCGCCGTTGTGATTGTCTCCCCCTCCCTGATGTGTTTCACCTGTGTCAAATTATCTCTATCTCTCTTGTGTATAGAGTCTCGATGACCTGTCTGCCTGTGTGTCTTGCGTTTGGGTCCACAATTTTTTTTTAAAAATCTAGACAAAAACTGGCTCCAGAGTGGCACCAACACTTTGCTGGTCTAATACAAAGACGGATGCCAAATTGAAGCAACAGTGGACTGAAGAGGAGGCAGCTCTATCCTTGCACTTCGGACTTCAACATAAGTCCAGAACAAGCTGGAGTCTTCATACAGCTGCAGGTTTTCATTTATGTACGTATTTGTTTGTTGACGTAGTGGGAGAACCACAGACTTCATTGTCTTCATTCCCATGTGTTTCAGACGGGTTTCAATGTGTGCACAGCGGATAGTTCCCTTTTTGGATGCCAATGTAGGCATGCAAAGCCAGGACCAACACTTGTGAAGAGTTGATTTAGTCCACCATCATCGTGATTAGAGATGCTCAGTGACATGGTAATGACTCTACGTTGGCTCTCATGCCCGTGGAAAAGCAATCCCATTCTTAGAAGGTTCACATGTTGAACCAACTCCAAACTAGCACTAGCACCAGCCAAGAACAAGCACTTGCTTCGCTTTGGTTGAGAGGAGGTAAGTAATGGCCAGATGAACATGACAAAGAGCTCAAGAAGTCAACCTGGACTCCAAATTCCCTAGGACCCAATCCAATCGAGCATCCAGACATGCTGGAACAAGTCCGATCCATGGAGGGTACACCTCGCAAACCAACAGGACTCAAATGATCTGCTGCCAAAGTCCTGCTGCCAGACACCACAGGACACTCCCAGAGGTCTTTTGTCCATGCTTTGATGGGTCAGAGCCAATCAGTCTGGATTATGTTCAGTGACAACATTGTTTGAGTGGATAAAGTGTACTGTGCTCGACTCTTATTCAGGTGGTTGGGGTGCAGTGCAGGAAATTGCAAGACTTGCATTAAGACCAGTCCGAGGTAAAGTTCAGGCAGTAAAAGCTACATCGAGTAATAACATTTCCCCATTATTTTAATAGAAAATGTTGTTTGGTCAGCATTGCGTTTTTTCCTTAAAACATATTTACTGCTATATAAACAGTACTTCTCAGAGGCAGGGCTGTTTTATACAGACATGCTTGACTACCTGTGTCATCCTCTCCGGGGTATCAGGTTTGGTTGAGCCTACTCTGAGCATGTTGAGACTGCAGTGCTGGCAGAAACTCTGTACATTTTGCTCTCTATTGTTCGGCTTGAACTCCCATTCAGACTGACGGATTACCTGAGGAGAGAGAATCCAAATACTTTTTCGCTGTGATCTCACTGCTTGCCATGGATTTCACCATACTCTGTTGTTTTTCTGTGAAACCTATTTTGCCAGAAACACATACTATTTGGAAAAAAATGGGCTGCTCAGAGTTTCATACTCACTTCACCAATTTTGCTTTTACAGGGTTGAATAGAGGGATTCAGAGGAAATAGAGGGTTGGAACAACTTTCCGAGTGGGCAATGACACAAGCAAATTGTCTGAGTGAGTGTGTGTCTGTGTAACACTGTGCACCAAATGGATATATCTCCTGAGGGCTTTGTTTCTTTCATCAGTTTTTCAATGAGAAGCAATCAGAGTGACACACTCGAGGTTGTGGAAAAACTTTGTGTCCATCTAAGGGGCAAAAATGGGTGAACCAAACAATTTTCTGTCGTTATGAGGAAAGAGGAATTCACCAAATGCATTCTCACTGAAAGCTTAGTGCTGAAATCTTCGAGGGGAAAGACTGACAAAAATCTTTAAATCAACAAATCAACCAAAATGTAAATGCTTTTTTAATTATCTCCAGCTTTCAAGGCCCCACAAATCTTATGTGCAAGTATTTTTTCTATATCCACAAAACAGGACGCATACTTGCACTGATATATGCCATCACTCTGCTACAGATAGCCAGCTGAAAGGGTTTTCTGCCTGACAGCTACTGAGGTCTGCATTTCATTTCAGATGTTGCCAGAGCACTGACTGGTTAACCTTTACTGCTCCTGTGACATGTTAATGTTTTATATTCCCAAACACTATAATGCACACGTCTGGCTGAAGTGATGGAGACTGATTGGACTGATTTCACTTCTTCAAAGGAAACCTGCGCAGGCATTAAAATGCAAAAGGTGTTCATGAATAATCATAACTTCATACCTTCTGTCTGTTTGCATATTATATCTGACAACACCGAGTTAGGCTGAAGGCAGGTTATGCTTATTTAGTATGCTTCCCGCAGTGGCAACTATTGGCACATATAATTATTCACTCAGTGAATCCAATGGAACGCAAAATTACATTTTAACTGAATGTGAAATTAAATTGTAAATGTCTATGTAAATCTATGTGAACCTCTTGTATCCACCTAGAGAACATTGCA
Organism: Pagrus pagrus; assembly: GCF_965226575.1. Classification (NCBI taxonomy): domain Eukaryota; kingdom Metazoa; phylum Chordata; class Actinopteri; order Spariformes; family Sparidae; genus Pagrus; species Pagrus pagrus. Next base: position 9,859,365 of record NC_140188.1, read on the forward strand.
TTAAATAGTGACTCATAAAATGAACTCTGTACCGTGTTGCACCTTTACATAATATTGTGTTGTGTGACACAGTAAGATTTTTTTTTGCCTTTTTTCCCACAATCTCAACCTGAGGTGCAATTTGTTAAACAGACCTCAACTAAATTAATTAGTAACCATTTGAGATGTTGAAATACTGAAGACAAGAGTGGTGACTTCTGTCCCCCAAGAGCATCAAAGATACTGCACAGAAACAGAAAGGAGCGACGCTTCAGTGGAACAACCTTCATTAGCATCTGATCCTGCAGACATGAGGGAGTACAGTGACAAGCTTTTCTGCTGCAGGTGGGTGCGCCACAGGGTTCCCCAGGCCCACAGAGAGGAGCTGTACCACATCCTGAGGATGACAGGGCCTCTGGTAAGGACTGGCTCTGTTTCATACCTCTGCCTCATCTGGTTTTTCTTTGTTGATGAAGATTGATAAAAGTGTTTTGTTTCAAATGTCAGGAAAGTTGAGCCTGTGTCTGAGCTATAGAAGCAGAAGCCAGTCAACCTGAAGCTGCCAGGTTTCAAACAGTGGCTGCAACCTGCCAAACAGATGAGCTTCTTTGCAAAATGAGCCACGCTAATCAATTCCAAACTGTGTTTACTGCGATTTATCAACCCAACCGCCAGAATATAGTAAATACTCGCTAAGTACATTTCTGATAAACCACCTTTATGTTGCAACTTTCCATCTGTTTAGGTTAAATTTTCTATTTCTCTCTTGCCACAATGCCACTTGGTTAGGGTCCGTAAAACATCATGGTGTAGGTTAAAAATACTTGTTTTGGTCGTCACAATCACAGGTGGAGATGGTCCGATTTGCAATGAAAAATAGCTGGTTTTGTTGTTAACACAAATAGCTAGAAATGTCCTTATGTGTCCCTACAAATCTGCACTGGTGTGACTCGAACTGCAATTTGCCAGCCTTGTTTGCTGTAATAATGCCGCCTCAATCCTCTGCACCTCTTGACGTGTAGGTCAGCTAATAAGCATATATAATGTGAACGTGATATGCCACATTAGGTACAAGTGTCAACCTTGGACGTATCTGTGGCTAACATTTAATCCTGACGAACGGTAGCTGTATCATCTCTTTGTTTGTCTTTCTAGCTGCTCTCTCGAATCCTCACTTACCTGCTTCCATTTGTGGTTACGATGTTCTGTGGGCGTCTGGGAAATGATGTGATGGCTGGTTATGGACTAGCTTCTGCTGTAAGTAGTCACCTGTATGCTCCACAGACTTGTGGATGCTCGAAAAATGATGGCTGGAGATGTAATTTCAAGGGAGAAAATACGATATTTCGACGATAAACTCTGCATAGCTTTTATGGTTCTCTCTAAAACCCTGATGATTTAATCAATATATAGGACATTTACTGCTATGAGTCATAGAAATAGTGGTTACATCAGAATCGTTGAGGATATCACACTCATTCAAGTATGTTTCATATGCTTTTCAGACTATAAATGTCACCACTGCAGCAACAGGATGTGGTCTGGGACTGGCATGTGATACTTTGGTGTCTCAGGTATATAATATAATTTCCCAGACTCCAGGTAAAAACTGTTTATTACTCTCTGTTCTGTATTGATTAACATCGTCTGTGCTGTCGTGCAGACATTTGGTGGTAAGAACCTGCTGCGGGTGGGAGTGATCCTTCAGCGGGGCATCATCATCCTGCTGTTGTTCTGTCTGCCCTGCTGGGGTCTCCTCATTAACGCTGAGGCCATCCTGTTATGCATGGGACAGGACCCTAACGTGGCCAGGTAACCGACAGCACCAACTATGCAGTAATACTACTGCTATTACCACCAGTGATGTGTCCCTGCATTAACAAACACGGCAACAAAGGCCACTCTTGTCCCCACAGATTCAGCATAAACAGAGAATCTGGATTTCAAATATCGATGAAATGACTTTTATGAATTCTGTGTCAAGTCTATATTTCTAAAGTAGTCGCAGTAGTAGTCACACACATTGTGACACTGTTTTGGCTCCTGTCTCTTTAAGGACCCCTTTCCCAACTATCCAGCCTTCTCTGATTGGCCAGCTCACACACGCCTGAGCCAGAACCGCTCACCGTGTCTCTGGTTGGCTCTGTCATGTTTTCGACTTCAAGTTAGCTTCGCCTCTACCGTGAATATAGGCATAGGTTAAACAAACGTGTGACGTGGCGACGCAGTGTGATGTAGCAGAACTACTGATGAGGCGTTTTAGGAGCAGCATATTTCTTCAAGGTTGCTCAGACTATACAATAACTTCTTCTCCTGAAAGGCAAACTTTTCTTGCCATGAATACATTTTCTAGTGGCATTGAAGTAAATGAGGTTGAACTTACTGACACTGAACAGCATATATTACCTTAAATTATCATTTTCTTGGCGCTGAATACAGCTTCTTGATTTCAGAATAGCCCAGCTGTATATTACAGCCTTCCTACCAGCTGTACCAGTGAGTTGTTCTCCCACCTTTATGTGCAAATTCAATTCATTGTCAGTGATGTCAAGAGAAACTGCTCCCTCGAACCTTAACATAAAGAGTTTTTTATCTATTTTTCTCTCACAGGCAATGTTTTTACACGGGCTTCAGGTGTCTTATCTGCAGAACCAGGTGCCCTTGTGTCCTGTACACAGTTCTTTTATATCCAGAAATCAAAACATGTCGTCTTCATTGATTACATTTCTGATGGGAAAGGTATAAGTGGCACTCACTTGCATCATCTGTTGTTTGTGTACTCAGGGTATAATACTGCCTCAGATGTACACTGCTGCCTTGGCAAACATAGCAAACGTGCTGACGAACTACATCTTTCTTTACTGGCTGGATCTGGGTGTGAGGTAGGTGTACTCACACTTCTCATTTGAATTCTGAATAAAACATTTCCACGCTGATGTCTGTGTGCTCGTCTTACAGTGGATCTGCTGCAGCCAATACTCTGTCACAGATTTACATCTGTGGTTTTATGTTTGCTTGGATTTGGTGGAAGAAGCTCCATGTAACAACGTGGGGAGGTGAGGGATTTAATATTCATGGTTTCCTTATGTTTTCATGCATCACTCTGTCCACCCTCCATCTTTGTCACACTACATAAATGAGTTTCTCTCTCCCCCTGCAGGCTGGTCTGTAGAATCGCTGCAGGAGTGGGGCTCCTACATGAAACTGGCTATTCCCAGTGTGTTAATGACATGTTTCGAGTGGTGGGTTTATGAGTTTGGGGGATTTTTTGCAGGTAATCCAATTATGTTCACAATCACATTAAGCCTTTTCTGACACTGTAATAATAGTAAAATTAACATTTTTTTCTAATCTAGTTAATGAAAATGTACATGTTTTATTTGTTTTAGGTTAATACAGCTAACTAAGCTAACTGAAATATTTAAGGCAGCAGTTGAACTTACATTTTTAAATTGAACCAGCCCCAATGAACAGGGCAGAACGGTCTTAGTTGAGCCCATTGATTTTATCAAACCAGCATGTGATACCGACTTTGAGTCGTGACTTCTTTCTTGTCTGTCTGTAATGATCAGGTATGCTGAGTGAAAATGAGCTGGCAGCCCAACATGCTGTGATAATGGTGGCTTTCATCACCTACATGGTACTTACTGAACTCTGCACACGTCTCAGATTAGTTAAACATAATAAAATGAACTTTTGCTTATGAAAAAGTATATCCTGAATGTATTCTCTGTGTATTTTTATTTGTTAAATGATAAATCCATAGTTCCCTCTCGGTATCCAAGCTGCAGCGTGTGCCCGTGTTGGTAATGCCCTCGGTGCAGGAGACACCACCAGGGCGATCCTCACCAGCAAGATGTCGCTCACTCTTGCAGGTCAGTTAGAAACATGTTGTGGTGGCCTGTATTGAGTACATCATTACATGTTTGATTTTCTACTGTTTGACAGAGTTCACAGCTCCTCTCTTCCAGGTAGCTTTGCAGTTGTTGAAGGTCTTGTGCTTGGCTCTACTAAGACAGTGATTGGCTACATGTTCACCTCTGATGAGTGAGTCTCTCCAGCTACATTAACGTTTCGGTAACTTTATGCTGTAGACGTTAAAAAGCACAACTGCTACATGCAAAGACACAATCTTAATGATCATTTCAGGAAGATCGTGGGTCTGGTTTCTCATCTGATGAATGCTTACTGTTTCCTTCAGTTCTTTGATGGTCTTGTGGTGAGTTAACAAGCAAAATCTATTTGCAGTATGATGCCAGAAGCAAGTCATTTATGTCAGTTATGAAATTTGTTTTTCCCCATGATAGTGTGTGTGCACGGGCATCTTCTTGGGCACGGGCAAACAGAAGATTCCAGCTGTGGCCAATTTCATTGGATACTACTGCATAGGACTTTCACTGAGTGTTACTCTAATGTTTGTCGCAAAACTGAGAGTTTTAGGTAATTGCATGAAATGGCCCTGTTTCGTTACTTTCAGAGACATTATAAATGACACGCAGGAAGAGCAGGTTATTATTAATGAAGCCTGCTGTGCCCTCGACAGACTAATTTGTCTTCCTCTCTGCAGGTTTTTGGCTGGGACTGCTCATTTGTGTCGTCGTACAATCCACCTTCTACATCATTGTCATCTTCAAGCTGAACTGGAAGAAAATGACAGAGGAGGTGAGCTACTGGCTAATCTAACATTCAGGATCGTGCATGGAGCCAGCTGTTCACGTACACTGACAGAGCTGGTTTGTTTGAAGCGCTGAGACGAATCTGGCACATCTCAATAACTATCTGTTAAGTGTACGAATGCGGAGGAATTGGCAGTAACGCTATGTTTGTTTGCAGGCTGTGAAACGAGCTCAGAAAAAGACCCACATGGCATTATTAAGCACAGCGGTTGACCAGACAGTAAGTAATGGGAATGTAAGTGGCCTGTTACTCTCATAACTAAATGGCCTTTCATAGCTTGCTTCACACTGTTAGCAATGGATCATTCTATTGTGTTTTCTATGTAATTTGATGACTCTCCATATAACTAAAATGAACAATTTACCCAAAAAATGAATATTCAGTCATTACCTAATCCCCTCCATGTAGTCTACAAAACATTTCTGGATCTTCACAGCAAAATAGTGTTGCAGCATTCTCCTCCAAACAGTTAAAAGTAGATGGCGACTTGTTTTGAACTGTAAAAAAACAACAACCAAAAAATGGCTCCATTCAGAGACTTTTCATATTCTTAAGTAGTCCCCATCTACTTCAGTTGTTTAGGATAATGCTACAATGCTGTTTTGTTTTGAGGTTTCAGAAATGTTTTGTGGACTACGAAACGAAAAAGAGTTTTCATTTTTGGCTGAACTGTTCCTATAAAGCCACATTATCTAGAAAACAACATCACTGTTGTCAATACAAATCTCAGATAGGGGGGCAGAGTGGCTGAGACAGAGACACCATTCACTCCATTACAAGACACCGTACCATCAAAATGATTTTAAAGCTGTTATTTTACAAATAAAGTAATTGGAAATGTGTTTTCCCAAGTCAGTGGACCATGAGACGCAGGGTGGACATGGGGTCCAGCAGCTGAATGGAGGCCATCTCTCCATCACACAGCTCATCCTCAGGAGAGGCCTCACTATGTTTGCAGCAGTTGCTCTTCTAGCCGTGGGAACAAGCGTGCACTTCCTCGTGCCCTTGCCAGAGACTTCAGAGGCCAACTTTACTTCAGGCTGGATCAATACTACATATAGTCCTGATCAAATTTTCTCCACTGTGCTGCTCCCAAATGAAGAGTCGGGGTAACCTTGAGAGCCTTGATAATGAAAGCATTGTTCGTGTTCAGTGTCATAAAAAACATTGAATTTTAGACTCTCGTTCACTCAGTATTGTCGGCAGAAAGTGAACAAATGGTGGCAGATTTGATGGAAAATGTAAGTGAATGAATGGTGGAACTCATATTTTGCTTGAAATGATTCTTTTATTGTTTTATCATCAGCATTGTTTGTCTCATCTGCACCGGTGTCATGTTGATCTGTAACTCTGCTCGGTAAATGTTTTACTCAAGTGAAGAATGGTTTGCTGGCTCTTTAGAGCATTTATAAGTATAACTCAGAACTTTTACTGAATAAAGAAATGTGGTTTTGTGAGATAAACATTTCTGTGTATTTGTGTTCAGTGGTTTGAGAATAAAGAGGACAAGGTATGCGCTGTTTGTTAGCTTGCTTATATGTGTCCACATCTTGGTACTAAATGCTTATATGCTAGAATTAAGCAGAGTTCAGGGTTCCAGCACCTTCTTAAACGTAAAATTCATGAACTTTTCAATGACTTTCCAGGCTCAATTCCCTCAAGTTTAAAGATCCAACACATCAACGGTTGAGACACAGATCAAGATTAATTACAGTTATAACACAGTTTTTGGAAAGAGACCTAGCAGGCTTTACAGAAGCTAACAGACAACAATTAAAGATGGAAACTGTGTCACACAAACAGACAGCGCAACAAAATGTGAAGTAAAAGTATCTCAAAAGAACATCAATTTATATTTTTGCCCAAAATATATAAATACAAGCACTTTCAATGACTCATGTCTATTTATGTCTTTTTGAATGCCTTGATTTTCCCCCTCAAATTCACAAACGTTCAAAGATTAAATTACGCTGAGCATGTAAAAACCCAATTAGGGCTTGAATTAGAGTTTAAGCAATAAACTCTGCAGCACATCAGTTTCACACTCTGTATTAGAACAATGATGAAGGTGCTTCATGTAGTTTTGGGGAAGAAATTTTAATCAGAAGAGAAAGATCTTCACTGACTGAATTTTTTATGCCTAAACAAACTAAATAAACAAACTGTCTTTGTTTTCATGACAAATCAATTTCATATGAAGCAATTTCACACTGTTTTAGTTTGTTTATATATGGCGGACCCTGCCACCTTTCTAGCTTCAAACAGTGTTCTGAGACCTTATTTTCCTCTGGGAACAGCTTGTTTATTCAGTTATGGAAAACATAAACATTTCTGAGTCTTATTAATACCTCATTAAATATTGTAAACATAAAAATTCAGAGTTTGAATTTCTGCTTGTTGTTGTTTTTCACAATCATGCTTGTTTCAGCTGGCCTTGGCTTAGTTCCAGGACAGCTGTGACCACAGTAAGTGTTCATCCTCCTCAACATCCCGGAGAGCAACTGAGATAGGTTCATGAGAGAAAAGAGAGACACTTAAGTAGAGAGGATCTGCATTGACATCTCATGCTGCAGACATGGAGGAGTACAGTGACAAGCTTTTCCGCTGTAGGTGGGTGCGCCACAGGGTTCCCCTGGCCCACAGAGAGGAGCTGTACCACATCCTGAGGATGACAGGGCCTCTGGTAAGGACTGGCTCTGTTTCATACCCTGCAAGGAATATTGTGGATTGAGGCTGTCCTTGCAGAAAAGCTGATTTATACAACAGAAGATTGATGACGGTCGTTCTTTGCCAAAGGAAAGGTTACGATGTCAGGAACCCAGACTTCAGATTCTGAGACTCAATAGACCTAACACAGTATTTGGCAGGATTTAAACAGCGGCTGCAACTGGCCAAAGTGATGACAGTGCGGTAGCTTATTTGCTGAGACAAAGTCTCAGTGTCATGATAATTAATTGCAACTTGTGTTTATTGTGATTTACAATATATATTATCTATGAGCTGGTAGATGTATCAACTGCATCACTGTCGATGTTTGTCTTTCTAGCTGCTCTCTCGACTCCTCAATTACCTGCTTCCATTTGTGGTTACGATGTTCTGTGGCCGACTGGGAAATGAAGTGATGGCTGGTTATGGATTAGCTTGTGCTGTAAGTGGTCACCTGTATGCTGAAATTGAAATATGACAACTATATGCACACTAGCACAGCATTACTAATTCTCTCACAATCAAGGGGGGAAAAGAATTGAATAATATATAGTACATTTACTTGTATGAGTCATAGAAATATTACAGACTCATTCACCTGTTTCTCTTTCATTTTAGGCCATTAATGTCACCACTGCTGCAACAGGATTTGGTCTGGCACTGGCATGTGATACTTTGGTGTCTCAGGTGTGAAGACATTTTTTTGATATGATAATATAATCCATTAGAGATTTTTTAGATTAACTCTTGTCGTTTATCTCTGCCCTCCTTTCTAAAATGTTAATTATGTCGTGCAGACATTTGGCGGTAAGAACCTGCAGCGGGTGGGAGTGATCCTTCAGCAGGGCATCATCATCCTGCTGATGTTCTGTCTGCCCTGCTGGGGTCTCCTCATTAACGCTCAGGCCATCCTGTTGTGCCTGGGCCAGAACCCCGAGGTGGCCAGGTAAATAAGCATGCAGTAATACCACCGGTGATGTGTCTTGACCAAAACAAACACCACCCATCTGGTCCCGGCAGATTCAGCACAAAGAGAGAAGCTGTATTGCAAATAGTGATCAGATGACCTTTACTGATTGTTGAAGTCTATATCAAATAATTTATATACGTACATATATTTATTACAAATAATTTGTAATTATTAAAAGGAGCAATCTGTAACATATGGCAAGAATTGTAGTAACATCAACATTATGTTCAAGAACAACAGTGTTGTCTGATAATACCACTTTGTTCTGGCAAAAGGCAAAGTCTGATGGCATTTGTAGTATCAGCTGGGAAAAGTTTGCGAGGAGTGTGTTTGCTACATTTTACAATTTTCTGTAAAAACTCAAGAAAGGAAATCGCTTACATTTATATTCCTGTATGGACTCTGAATTCACCTTTAATCTCCGGAGTCATAGTCCTGGTCACAGTAAATCATCTGTAAATCGCCTCCATACTGTAACAATATCAAACTACAAGGATGGTTAAAAAGGGCAGCAGTTGTTGCCTCCTATATTTTTGGTGCTCCCTTTGAATTCTGGCCATATTCTGCAAATTATACCTTTAATGTGGCTTCATATAAAGGGTTTTGACACACTGTGTTTTAGCTTTTGACTTGCAAGACATACCTTCAGCTGATACTCACCAGCTTTATTGCATGCTTGGTTTTGGGCAGGCAGACTAGAGAGGGGCTATCAGAGTGTATGTAAGCATTGCTGCCTGCTGCTGCTGCAGGGTACATGATTTGATGATTAATGTACACTGATCAGCCAGAACGTTAAAACCACTGACAAGTGAAGTGAATAACAAACACTGTTGCAAACCATGGTAATGATGTTGCCTGGGGGCCATGTCCCCCACAGCAGGACAATGTGCCCTGCCACACTGCAGAAAACTGCACAGCAGTGGCTCGAAGAATGTGACAAAGAGTTCAAGGCATTGACCTGCCCTCCAAATTGACCTGCTCCCAACACAGTCGAGAGTCCATGGGACATCCCTTAACAGGTCCGATTCATGGAGGCCCCACCTCGCAGCCTACAGAATTCAAAGAATCTGCCAGAAACAACAGGATGACCCCAGAGGTCTTGTGTCCATCCCTTGATGGGTCAGATACAAGTCTGATCAGCCATTTGGCCTCCATTGATCGGACTTGTTCAGGGATGTCCCATGAATACTCGATTTGATTGGGATCTGGGAGTTTGGAGGCCGGGTCAACACCTTGAGCTATTTGTCATGTTCCTTGGGCCATTCCTGAGTAGTTTTCTGGTGTGGCAGAGAGCGTTGTCCTGCTTGGGAGGCCATTGCCATCAGGAAGCGCTGGTGCCATGAGGTTCTTGGTCTGCGATGGTGTTGGTTCTTGGTCTGCAATGGTGTTGGTGGGTGGTGCATATCAAGTAGCATCCACATGAATGCCAGTACACAAAGTTTCTAAGGAAGAACATTTGATTGAGACGACATGATCATTGTTATTCACTTAACCTCAGTGAATAACAACAATCAGTGGTTTTAATGTTATGGCTGATTGGTGTAAGACTGTGCAGTAAATGTGAGAGCGATAAAACAATGGCCTACCAAAGGCTGAAAAGCTTCTTCACTACAAGAGAATTTGCATAACTCAGAGTCACTTTGATTTAAAAAATATTGCTTAAGGCAGCTTAAACATGAAAGTTTCTCATTATATTAGGAAATGTTCCGTCTTCTGTGCTCCTGAGTGGCACCAAAATGAAATAAGATTAAGTTAATAATGTTGAAAAGTGTTAATTACCCTGTTTGTTTGTCTTTAATATGAACTGAACACTGCATCTTGATTTCAGAATAGCCCAGATGTATATTACAGCCTTCCTACCGGCTGTACCAGTGAGTTTTTCTCTCACTTTTATGTGCCAATTCTTCACGTTTAGTCATTATGTTGTTTTTTCTGCACAATAAGCTGTTAATACATGAAAAAACAGCTTATCAAACCATCTTTCTCTGCAGGTAATGTTTCTGCAGTATCTTCAAGTGTCGTACCTGCAGAACCAGGTGCATTGCTGGCCTAAACCCAGGTCCAATTATCTGTGATGGTCCCACTGTGATTCATCTTGTGAATTTTATAAACTTATGGGAGAGGTGGCAGTAATCACATCATCTGTTGTTTGTGTACACAGGGTATAATACTGCCTCAGATGTACACTGCTGCCTTGGCAAACATTGCAAATGTGCTGACAAACTACATCTTCCTTTACTGGCTGGATCTGGGTGTTAGGTAGGTGTACTCACATGTCTCAGTACAGCATTTTACATCTGGATTAAACGGTTACACATGCTCATATGAACATGTCTGTGTGCATGTCTTACAGCGGATCTGCAGCAGCCAACACTCTCACTCACATTTACAGCTGTGCTTTTCTGTTTGCTTACATTCGGTGGAAGAGGCTCCATGAAACAACATGGGGAGGTGAGGGACAGTTATATTTAGGAGATGTTTGTTGCGACCTCGTGATCTCAGGGACCACTTTGTTCATTCTCTCTACATAAATGAGTTTCTCTCTCCCCCTGCAGGCTGGTCTGTAGAATCGCTGCAGGAGTGGGGCTCCTTCATGAAGCTGGCCGTTCCCAGTGTATTAATGAGGTGCTTTGAGTGGTGGGTTTATGAGTTTGGTGGATTCTTTGCAGGTAATCTAAATATATGATATTGGTAAGCATTTTTATTTGATGAAACCATAGACAAACTTTGAGTCATAAATGTTGTTTCTACTGTGGTGATCAGGAATGCTGAGTGAAGATGAGCTGGCAGCCCAACATGCTGTGATAATGGTGGCTTTCATCACCTACATGGTAGAGCTTCACATTCTTACTCCAGAAGTCTTCTCCAAACATTACAGAAGCCCTGAGGGGGAAGTAAATACATTGTTTTCTCTCGTGTGTTTATGACTTGAGACCTGATTTGAAAAAGGTTTTGCAGGGATAATCTTCTAAGTTCCTTAATTATTATTATTTATTTCCATCTGTTAAAACATGTGGAAAAAACAGCGTTAGCTTCATGTGAAAGGATCTTAGATAATCCAGACAAAACCTTTTTTCTCTCCAGTTCTCAAGTCATAAACACATGAGAGAAAACAATTTAGATCAGACTTAATAAATAAATCACCAGATAAACAAAAATCTTCACTTGCCCCTCAAGGCTTCTGTAAAACATGTCTCAGATTAGATAAAAAACAACTTTCACAAATTAAAGCTGCTATTTAGCTTTCAAACATTATCAGGAGGAAGCTCTTCATGCATTCTGAATATATTCTAATCTTTTCCTATTTGTACTTTTTTTAATCCATAGTTCCCTTATGGTGTTCAAGCTGCAGCATGTGCCCGTGTGGGTAACGCCCTCGGTGCAGGAGACACTGCCAGGGCGATCCTCACCAGCAAGTTGTCGCTTACTGTTGCAGGTCAGTTAAAAAGTTTTTTGGTATTGTAGATATTGTATTGCACACTAGTATCCTGCTTATGATCTAATTTTTGGAGTATCCTGGTTGTGTGTTGTGCATGTGCAGCAAGGGTGCCCAAACTTTTTCCCTTGATGATCCAAAACCAGGATACTAATGCCCATGTAAACGCTCTCTTTGAGAAATCCCTGATATGCTACCGTACCTGGAGACTCCAATAGAGAATGCAGCATGTAAACACCATGCACTGGTTCCTGAATATTGTTTGTTGGTGCAGAACATGTTGGCTAATGGAAATCAAGAAACATCTGAAGCAGATCAAAAATCCAGAAAGCCAGTTTTTTATGTTCTCTGTAAACACCACATCCCGAATATATGATTGAAAGACTCCAAGAAGATACCAGTGTGCATTTAAACACAGGCAATAATTCATAGCTTCTTTTTCCAGGTAGCTTGACAGTTGTTGAAGGTCTTGTCCTCGGCTCAACTAAATCAGTGATTGGCTTCATCTTCACCTCTGATAAGTGAGTCACTCACAATTTAATATCTTTGATTCTCTATGATATTTAAAGTTGTTGCTACATACAAATATTGGCTCAGGCTTAATTATTAAACTTTATTTCAGGAAGATTGTGGGTCTGGTCTCACACTTGATGACTGCTTACTGTTTCCTTCAGTTCTTTGATGGTTTTGTGGTGAGTTTTACATCAATTTCTTCTTGTTAGCACAACAGATATATATATACATATATATATATATATATATATATATTTGCATTGTTCAATCAAAAGCAATTGAATGATTTCCATCCAAGTCAATTAATTAGTTACCACATGGTGGTCAAGGGAGCAGGAGTGCATGATAATAAGAGATGTGTCTGTTTCATCCTAGTGTGTGTGCACGGGCATCTTCTTGGGCACGGGCAAACAGAAGATTCCAGCTGTGGCCAATTTCATTGGATACTACGGCATAGGACTTTCACTGGGCGTTACTTTAATGTTTGGTGCCAAACTAAGAGTTTTAGGTAATTGCGTGAAGGGACATTCTTTGTTTTTGATTAGTTTGAATGTGAAGCCGGCTGTGGCATTGACAGACTGAGTGATTGGTCTTTTTCTCGGCAGGTTTTTGGCTGGGACTGCTCGTTTGTGTCATTATACAATCCACTTTCTACATCATTGTCATCTTTAAACTCAACTGGGAGAGAATTACAGAGGAGGTAAGCTGGATTCTCTCCAGAATCAGTAACTGAGCTTTCAAAAGAGACTTGTTGCACGCAGGAATTTGAGAAATTGCAAGTTGGTTATTTCTTCTTGATTGCAGGCTGTGGGACGAGCGCAGAGAAACACCAACATGCCATTATTAAGCACAGCTGCCCTGTCAGATGCTGCCAGCCAGACCGAAAGTAATGGGAGTGTAAGCTGCCTGCTAAACCTAACATTAGCATCTAAATTCATCTAAAAGTCTTTTCATAGAAATGTTTATTCTTCTATCATGTTTTTGCACTGTTTGCTTTCCATATGACTCAACAAATCTTTTTCCCAAGTCAGCGGACGGCTACATGTCAGTGACCACCGAGTTCCATGATGGGAACCCGGAGACGCAGGGTGGACATGGGGTCCAGCAGCTGAAGGGTGGCCGTCTCTCCACCACACAGCTCATCCTCAGGCGAGGCCTCACTATGTTTGCAGCAGTTAGTCTTCTAGCCGTGGGAGCCAGCGTGCACTTCCTCGTGCCCCAGCCAGAGACTCAGCCTTCAGAGGCCAACTTTACTTTCGACTGGATCAATACTACATATTCTCCTGAACAAATGTTCTCCACTGCGCTGGTCCCAAATGAAGACACAGATTGACCTTGACGGTTTGAGATAACCACAATGTTTCTGTTTAATGTACTGAATACAAACATTGTCAAACTCTCTTGAGTCTGACAGAATGTGGTTGAGAGTAAATCATTGGCAGATTCACTGTAAAATCTTAAGAATTACATTTTGCATTGAGATGAATCCACTGATCATAGATCATCTTCACTTTCTGTACTTTCTGTTCACCTGCTCTTGTTCCCCTTGTCTGCATGTCCTGCCGTGACATCCTGCCATGCATCTGCATCACACAGAGCACTGGCAGATAGGGAGATACTTCACTGAATACAATCGACTTTTTTTTCATGTTCATGTGACCAAGTTCGTGATCAACAGGTTTATAATGATTCCAACAGCCAGGACAAATAGCATGACAGCCAGAGCCAGGCCCCTACGCAGCACCAGTTCCCTGTCGGAGAGCTGCTTCTTCGCTGGATTTTCTGCTGATCCACGCTCAGTTTCAGCAAGGTCAAGGGTGTCTGTTTGGTCGAGTGAGTACCCTTCATCATCTGCTTGGGGACCTGGACATACATATGCAAATGTGACTAATGTTTTCAATGGAAAATATTAAATTGTGACCTCAAAATTAAAAGATTCTAGCTGATATTTCTGTCAACAATGAGTTGTTCACATTAAGCTATTGTTTGACAAGTTATTCACATGTTGTATAAGTGTACTTTCAGTTTGATGCATTAATAAAGAGCTGAAGTGAGACCATGACTTGGGTTCTGTTTGAGAAGTGAGAAAGTCCCACTGACACTGAGTTAAAGATGTTATACTCTCATTCTGAAAAATAAGGAAGAGCTTCAGAGTGATGCTGACCTTTTCACATACTTTCATCAACCCAAAAACAAAAGTCCAGGTATTATCTACTCAGCCTCATGTCGATGTTCAGTGAAGTTTAGCAGTCTACAAAACAGTTCTGATGCAACACAGTGAAACAGCGTTGCAGCATTCTCTTAAACAAATGATTGATATGGGGACTTGTTTTGAAACGTTAAAAAACAACCAGAAAAACAAACAAAAAAAATGGCCCCAGAACTACTTGTCTCTTCTTCTCTGGATGCCCTGAGATCCAAATCCAATTTGAAAAACTATTATTTACACTCTGGATGCACAGTTGAGCTCGTGCACCCACCTCAGAAAAGGTGCGCTCAGCAGCTACAGATTCGATACAGATTTCAGCTTAAAAACGTGTAAATAACATATCTTCAAATCAATATGGGATCTCAGGGCTTCTGGAAATTTGGATTAAGCTGGACGAGCTGTATGGAGCCATTTTCTGTTTTTATCTGTTGTTTAATTAGTTTTTAAAACAAGTCCCCATCTGCTTCAGTTGTTTAGGAGTGTTATGAACCTGAGTCACTATTGTGTTTGTATTTGCTGCTGATCTGTCCTCATTGTTGTGTGTGAGCAGTCTCACTCTGAGTGTGTGTGTTTCTGATTGTGAATAGGTTGGACCTGCTGATTGGCTTGCTCAGCTTGATTGCTGACAGGGGATTGGTCAGAGGGAGGAGAGGAGCCCTTTTTGAATCGCCGGCTGACTGCAATCTCCCTCTCCACCAATCTTCCACTCCCTAAGATTCTGCTTACATTTTTGATCTGTGGCAGAAAGTTAGGGGTAAGCAGATTATTTTGTTTGTTGTGTTGGCCTTGTTCCCCCTCTGAAGAAAAATAAATGCTACTTTGAACGTGACTCCTCTGTGACACTGGCTTTCTTGGAAGTGGAAAAAATAGGGAGACACACATCATGTTATGTCTTGGGTTCCCCTAGACCAGGGGCGTAACAAGGAGAATGCTGCAATGTTTTCTTTTCTATTGCTTCAGAAATGTTTTGTGGACGACGACGATTCACCCAATCTTCCATTGACATGATGCGGAGTAGATAATGCCTGGAATTTCATTTTTGGATGAACTTTTCCTTTTAAAAGATGCTCCATGTATCATTTTTCATATTCACTATTAATCTACATTTTTTTATCATTTAAACTGGCTCGTACGAAAGATTGTATCATGTTTTTCATCTGTGGCAGTATAAATTGCCTTAGTTGCTGCACAAACTCTCTTACTTGTGTCTTTGGAGACCCCGTGCACTCCTGCTCTGATTTGAGCCTGGAAGAAAAACAAAATGTGACCATATATCCATAAAGAAGTTCCCTTATACCATTTAGAATAGGAATATTTACCTCTGAATACTAACCTCATCTGTCACTGTCTTCCAGTTTAATCTTGTCACATAGAAAATCAGAAATGTGCACTGCAGAAACACACAGGTAAACAGGCCTGTCCACAGACCTGAGGGAAATGGAGAGTTCTACATCTTACTTTAAGAATAGCGAGTACTGTAGTGTTGATGCCGTGGTGGATCT
Source organism: Pagrus pagrus (assembly GCF_965226575.1). Classification (NCBI taxonomy): domain Eukaryota; kingdom Metazoa; phylum Chordata; class Actinopteri; order Spariformes; family Sparidae; genus Pagrus; species Pagrus pagrus. The sequence goes on from NC_140188.1 coordinate 9,875,357, forward strand.
GTCACTAAAATAAGTGGTAAAAAAACATCTCTGCTGTAAATCTTACCCTTGATCCCTAATTTGGCTGCAAACATCAGCGACACTCCGATAGGAATACCAATTCCATAATATCCCACAATGTTGCAAACAGCTCCGACTGTCTGTTTACCTGCTCCTCTTATAATGCCACCCAAGGCAACCTAGTCACACAAAGAGACAAAGACCTGGTTAGACTTGACCAAAACAAGCACGTTTCAGAGATGCAATAATACACGGGTGTGTCACGGGATCTTAATGGCAGAGGTACTCACTGCTGTCGCCTCTAGGAGGACGAATGGAGCATAAAGAGAGATGACATCAGCAACTCTTTCCCTGATTTGTCTGAAAGAGGAGGGACTCATAATGTACTGTTTGACACTGAGAGAAATGACACTTTCATTCGATTTCTGTGTTACGTTTGAGTACTGTAACATAATGGCCAGTCAGTACTGGCAGTACTAATGGCAGTACTGACTGGCCATTAAGTATGTAATGCATCTCAGCATGACTGAGCTCAGCTGTCAGATCATTTGCCTTGAGTTAATATGTAACAGATTATGGAGCAAAGTTCCCTGTTTACTGTGTAGGACAAGCAATGACTAACATAATGGCGAAAGGTCATTTAAGACGCCTGTTATCTCTCTGAGACTTGACACTGACTCTCTCTGACCATGGAAAAAGAAAACACATGTTAGACTTATACTCACTCATCATATGTAAAGACATAAGAGATATGGTCCTTCAGGCTTCCAATTGCAATCGACACGCACACAGAGGCCGACACTGTGGTAAAAAGTAACACGCTTAATTATCCATCTTTATGTTTTACTGTAAATGTGTTTTACTGTATTGCGACATACAATATATTCCCAAAAAGAATGACCGGTCTATTGTCGGCCAATGAGTGGCTCTGCAGGAGCAGTTTGAGAACTTGAAGGAACAGTTTACCCAAAAATTAAAAGTCAGTCATTACCTACTCATCCCCATACCGATCGAAAGTCGGGTGAAGTTTTCTAGTCTATAAAACATTAATGGAGCTTCACAGCGAAACAGTGTTTTGCAGCATTCTCCTAAACAACTATAGCAGTGTTTTAACCATCAGCAAAGCCAGTTTGACCCCAGGATCATTTGTGTTTATTCATTAGCCATCAACGGCACACAAGAAGAGTGTGACCATGACCTGGATGACTGAGAACCTTCATCAACATCTCAAGTACATTTCCCATCCAGCTCCTGCCAGCATTCAACATAGAGTAACGAGACATAAATACAGACAACAAAGGTCTCCTCATCCACAAGGTTTAAAAGTAATCTCAGGCTCCCCTCCTGTCGGTAAACAGTACTGGATCAGGGGAGAATTCGATGCAGGAGCCCCATAGTGGCGGAAATTACATACTCTACTTTTAAGCCAAAATCTTAACTGTAGTTGCTATGCTAAATGTGTGAGCACGCTCCGTCAAGGGTGTAAATAAAGTCTTTTCAAATTAATTTAGGATCTTGGAGACTTGGATTACGCTCTAGTTTAAAGATCCATTTTATATTTTTTGGTTGTTTTTTCTAAAAGGTCCTCAGCTCCTTCAGTTGTTTGGAAGATGCTGCGATGCTGTTTTGTTATGTAGCTCCAGAAATGTATTGTAGACGGCGAAACTTGACCCGACTTTTCCATCGTCATGGGGGTGAACAGATTATTTGTGAGATATTAACATAAAGCTTAAAGCATAAAGCATAAAGCAAACTGACCTGCACAGAATGTTGACAGTTTAGCAGACAGCTTGGCCTGCTCAGTGTCTCCAGCTCCCAAGGCATTTCCAACTTTTACTGTTCCTGCTATACTAAAACCCAAAGGAAACTGACAACAAAAGCACAAAATTAACATACTGTACATTGTATTCTTAATTTCATACTATAACAATTTCATGTATATTCAATTTTTGGTAGAGGAAAGATTATTTCACAGTGGGGGGAAGTTACCATGAATGCAATAGTTGCCATCTGGTATACAACTGACTGAGCTCCAAGTTCCACCTCACTGATTAGACCTGTCAAAAACAGGCATTAGATTTCAGACCAACCACAATTCATACAAACGCTTTGAAAACATAAAGTGGCTGAGTTGACATTACCTGCCAGAAAACCTCCGATCTCATACATCCACCACTCAACGCATAACATGACCATGCTGGGGATGGCCAAGTGAATGAATGAGCTCCAGTCCTGCAGGCACTCTTTAGACCAGCCTGTGTGGGCAATCAGTGAGTCAATGAGTCATTCAGCTATCAACTATGTTTAAGTGATGCTTACACAGTGTAACATGCACAATAATTTATAGGTCATACTCAATAATGGAATGTCTTCAACCCTCTACATGGACCCTCGGACCATGGACAGTGTCCACTGATCTCAACCTTGACCAAAAATAAGTCATAAGTGGACAATCATTCCCCTTAAATAAACATTTATAAAAATAAACAGGTTTCTGTCAGTCAATTGGTTTAGTTGTGAACCTCATGACATACATGTTGATTAAAACCTTTAGGAACCATATACTAATATTAGTTATCTAATTAACATGCAAACCCTTAAAAAATGTTAACAAGAGACATTTGTCAACAGTTACTAAATTCTTATTGTTGTATCATTTAACTGTTAATTAATACATATTGCCATATTAGTTAATGTTACTATCATCATTAAAAATTATTATAATGTAAAAATAAATACCTTGGTTAATATGAACACCTTTGGTAATAGTATTAGTCATACAGTATTAGTTAACTGTTAATTAAGTGTTAGTGGATGCTCATTATTGCATTAACTAATGTTCATTGATGTGCACTTACTGTAAATTGATAGACATTTATTATTGTAAAACTTTGCTTAATCTTTTCAAAAACTGAGTTTCTAGAACAACTTCATTAAAGCAAACATTATGTAGAAATTGGCATTTTGTGCGATTTGAGGCCTCCCACAGTTTCTGAGTGCAACACCACTGTGGTAAAATACAAACCCCGAGTCTGTAACAGTTTGTCAGATGTAATGTAGGTGCTAACTACAAACAAATCTCATTACGTCATAACAACGTTATGTGTTGAAAACGTGTGCGTTGAAGTAAACATGTATGTAACGCTGTGATCCCACCCTCTCACTGAAGTTACATAGTGCAGAAACAAGTGATAGGGGGGTGGAGTGGCTGAGACAGAGACACCATTCACTCTATTACAAGACATGGTACCATCAACATGATTTTGAGCCTGTCATTTTAAGGTTAAAAAGTTACATAATGTTGCTTTAAACCACAAACGTCCCTCTCTGACTTTTCACTGTAACTCATTAACACATGCTAAGGGAACATTTGGAGACTGATTATATAGTATGCAGGGTCACTATCTTCAAATGGAAATGTTGTACTCACCTCCCCATGTGGCCTTATGAAGACCTTTCCAAAGGATATAAGCGTAGAGAAGTCCTGCCATGCAGAACTCGGAAAGGCCGTTGGCAGCTGCAGAACCTCTATAAAGACAATATAAGTGGGCAATACTGGTTATGTAATGACAGCAATAAGGATGTTACTAAAAGAACCATGTGGAGTCAGATAGGCAATACTCACGCTACTCCCAGATTTAACTGGTAAAGGAAAATGTAGTTGATAAGTGCGTTAAGAATATTAACCACAACGCCTGTGATTACCTGGGGCCATATGATGCCCTGAAAGAGAAGTGCCACATGTTAATCTTGTTGGACACTGGCAAGGTTAGAACACAAAGATGGCTGGTTTCCCACCAATGTGTCATCGTCCCATCAGCAGACAAAGATGGATGATTTATACACATTTTCCCAATATGTAATTCTGCCGCTGGGGGTCTCTCAATCAAAACAAAGCAAAAGACCTTTGCTGAATGTTGTGTGTGGAAAGCTCAGAGCTGGCACACCCATAGTCAAAATCGATTCTGATCTGATGCCAAGGAGAACTCAAAGATTACTTTTTAACTTTTGGGATTAAAAAGTGTCCATTTATCAACCTGACTGCAGCAGTTTGGTGACTGTGGTTACAATTTTACACGAAAACTTCCTTACTAATGATTTCTTTGGATTAATATTTTAACCTCTGATTTAACACATATGAACTGTACAAATTATTCTTCCACTTGTTACCACTTTTTACTAATACAGTACCACTCAATACCATCTTGTTTACACAGCAGATATACTGTGTAAGTTCAGCATGACCATTAAGATTAATTATGTAGCTTGATGTAGCTCGCACTTGTCTAGAATAAATTTGTTTTCTTTCAAGGACAGGTAATAGAATGCAAAGTTAGATAACTAACTGCGCCATGGTATACAAACTCGACAATACTACCCTGTTTAAAAAATCTGTGAGACTTTGTATTATAAGTTCATTGCCATCTTAATTCGGACAGTATACAGTGTATTCACATTAGGATGCAAAGGCTGACTGAATTTTTCTTTATATTTGGTCCACTGTACTTTTGTGGATAACAGGAAGCAAATCACAGGCTATGGACTTACCTGGTTCTGCAGGTATCTTGCGAGTAAAGCATACATGAATGCAGCCTAGAAAGAGCCACAAAGACATTATTAAAAATGAATATAGTCAGACACAACAAACATCAATTTGTATTTTCTTTTTTCAGAACCTGTTATTACTCAGAATATCCTATCTCAGCATGTACTTGACAAAGTGTAGCAAGTAAAACATCCAGTTTATGTCGAGGTTTGAAATACTCACAGGAAGTGCTGGCATAAAGATCTTCACATACAGCTGAGCCAACCTAGAGAGGGAATTTCCACCAATATCAACAAGAGTGATACTGGTTTTATCAGCAATAATGAAAAATAAAAACAACTAAAGCATGAGAAGAAGTGAATTCTGACACAGCTGACCTGGCCACCGCCGGTTCCTGTTTGACAGCCAGCAGAATGGGTTCTGTGTTAATGAGCATTGCCCAGCAGGGAAAACATGCCAGTAACAAAATGAGGACCGCCCGCTGCAGAACGACCCCAACTCCGTGGAGGTTATTGCTCCCAAAGGTCTGAAACCAGAATTTTTTCTTATTTGTCATCATCTTTATTATTATTTCTTTTTTTAAAAGACAACGCTGACAGGTTCATACCTGAGAAACTAGAGTATCACACGCTGCTGCCAAGCCAATTCCAACAGATATACCTGTAACATTAATAACCTGAGGATGACACAAATATTGGTGGATTAGTTCTGTTGCCTAACTGGTAATTTTCCCTGTAAGAACATCAATATACATTACTTACTGCTATGGCCAAAGACACTCCTGCCAGCTCTATCCGCCCCAGATGGCCACAGAAAACAGTGCTGATTAAACTCAGTCCAAAAATCAAGAACTGGGACAACATCTGATGGAAAAAAGCACAAATTAATGGAAAGTCACTGAGACAAAACAAAGATTGAATAGTTCATAAGTAACTTCCAGTAGCTACTGACTACTTTACAGATTAATATTTTTGCATATAAACATATGCAGAGCTTAGGCTATAAAATATGTTTTGTTCGGCAAATGGTTCTGGCATTTCTCTCAATCGATTAATTGAGAAAACAATCAGGAGATGGTAACAGAACTTGGCATCGCTGACTCTGCTCTAACCTGGTTCACATCATACCTGACAAAAATCGCACCTTTCAGGTCAGGAATGGCTCCTTGTCCAATACCTGCTTTTTGGAAACTGGTGTCCCTCAAGGCTCAGTACTAGGACCACTTCTGTTTTCACTATACACTAGATCACTAGGTACTGCAATCACATCACATGGATTCGCTTACCACTGTTATGCAGACGACACCCAACTGTTCCTCTCTTTCCCCCATCCTCCAACACCCAAGTTGCAACGTGCATCTCGGAATGTCTGGCATCTCCGCTTGAACAACTGCGCATCACCTAAGGCTCAACCTTCATAAAACAGAACTCGTATTCATCCCGGGGAAAGACTGCCCTCACATGGACCTGTCAGTCACTGTCGAGGACGTCACAGTATCACCTTCATGGACTGAGAGGAACCTGGGCGTAATCCTCAATGACAAACTATCCTGCACCCCCAACATCACTGCTGTGGCCCGATCCTGCAGATTTGTCCACTACAATGTTCGCAGGATCCGGACTCCTAGCCTCTGCGACTAAACCGTTGCAGCATATCCAGAATGTTGCAGCGCACCTCGTTTTAATCTACCCAATTTCTCCCATGTGACCCCGCTCCTCCGTGACCTACACTGGCTTCCTGTTGCAGCCCGCATCCGATTCAAGACAATGGTACTGGCCTTCAAGGCCATCTACAAAACTGCACCCAACCTTCTCCAAACACTGGTCAGACCAAACACCCCAGCATGAGCACTTCGCTCCACTACATCAGCTGGCCGGCTGGTACCACCATCACTGAGAGCAAACAAAGGTTGCTCAGTGAAGTCACGACTCTTCTCTGTTCTGGTGCCTCAGTGGTAGAACGAACTCCCGACCAATTTCAGGACAGCAGAGTCACTCGCCATCTTCCGCAAAAGACTCAAGACTCACTTGTTCAGACTTCAACTCGACCCCGCATAGCGTGACTACCTCTCACCTACCAATCCCCCCACCACCACCAAAAAACAAAAACAAAAACAAAAAACGTATATGCACTTGTATGTTCTTACCCATAGCACTGAAATCATAGCACTTAGGTTCTTAATGTATCCTTGATAAATAACACCTGTTATGCTCAGATGAGGGCTTGAAAATTGTTTCTATTTTTTTTCATTCTTACTTTATCAACGGTGATATGTTGTGATTTCTTGCTTGTGACAAATGTACTTACTGTAAGTCGCTTTAGACAAAAGTGTAAATGTAAATGTAACACTTTTATACGTTTAAAATACTTATTACGAGTATAAAATCTTATACAACCAGTGTTGTAAAAAGTACCCAAAAGTCATACTAACCATAACCCTGGTAAAAGTGAAAGTCTTTAAGTATCTGATATTAAATGTACTTAAGTATCACAGGTACAAGTAAAAGTAAATTATACATGTACATGTATGTATATACTGTATAGGGGGTGGAGGAGTTAATGATTATTATTGATTATCGGCCTGGAAGATGATCAGAATCAGTGTTTCAGCTGATTGGTGTTAAATAAAATAATTTAGAAAAGCATAGTAACTAAAGTTGTTAAATAGCCTGAATGTAATGGAGTAAAAAGTACTGTAGTGGAGTGAAAGTATAAATTAGCAGAAAATTGTATCTAATATAGTTACAGTAGTAGAGTAAAAAGTAAGTGCTGAAGTACAAGACTTTCACTTGTGACAGTGTGATATTAATAGACGACTTTTGGCCTACTTACAGTCAGTATCTGACCAAGCCAACTTCCTCCACTGGCAAGCTTTAGTAATTCACCAAATGAGTTTTTAAATAATAACTTAACTGTCTGAGCTCATTGATCGGTACTGACAGGACACTGACAGGACATCAGACCCAGGCTACTTACCACTGGTCCGGCCAGTTTACACAACTCTTTAATTTCTGTCTTGAAACCGACAGGGATCATCATGCGGATCCGCCTTATAACAAAACATTCACTCCATGAAGAAGAAGGAGGAAGATGTGAGCCCTGTCCGCTGCTCTCCATGATTCAACACTTCCTGCTCTGTTCACCGCTGTATGCAGCTGTCAGGGAGGCTTCAGGTCGGTCCAGGACCTCAGTCTGTGTGATTGATGAAAGCTACGGAGCCCAGGTCATTTCATATGAGTCACGTGGAGGGAGGAGACACCTGAGGAAGTCAGCGAGAGTCACGCTGATGTAGACCACTCACAGACAGATGGATGGATGGACGTCTGGACACTGCAGTCAAGCCCGCCTCCACTCCGAAAACCCCCAGTAGATATTACTGTAATGTAGTGCAAGAACAGAATTCAAAATAAAAGCACCGACCTATGACCGCAATTTGCAATTTCACATTTATTCAGTCAGTCAGTTAGTCTGTTAATGATTGATGAATTCATCGGTCGACTAGTTACTTAATTAATTAATTGAGCATTTAAGGGATTCATTCATTGATTATTTATTTACTTAATTCATTTTACCATCGTAATTCTGATCACATTGAAGCCTTAGAAGATGGAGGCCATGGCATTTCAATTGAGTGAATAATTAGTCCAACGTAAAAATAAACACAATGTCAGGAGCGTCTGATGAGGAATTTCAAAATTAAAGCCCACTTGATAGTCAAATATTTTCAATATTTCCTTATGAATTCAGATTTACGTTAAATGAAAACAACCTGTTTCCACAGACTAATTTCACTTCAGACTGACAGTGCTCCATTAGAGTGTCACTGAGTGTCACACAGTGTCAGAATTTCAAAATTAAAGCCCTCCAAAAATACTGACTGACTGAATAAATGTGAAATTGCAAATTGCGTTCATAGGTCGGTGCTTTTATTTTTGAATTCTGTTTTTGCACTGCATTACCGTAATATCTACTATATACAGGCACCACAAAATAACTGAGGGAGGGCTTGACCGCAGTAGTATCTTCAAGTGTCGTACCAGCAGAACCAGGTGCATTTCTGGCCTAAACCCAGGTCCAATTTTCTGTGATGGTCCCACTTGTGAATTGTATAAACTTGTGGGAGAGGTGGCAGTAATCACATCATCTGTTGTTTGTGTACTCAGGGTATAATACTGCCTCAGATGTACACTGCTGCCTTGGCAAACATTGCAAACGTGCTGACAAACTACATCTTTCTTTACTGGCTGGATCTGGGTGTTAGGTAGGTGTACTCATGTCTCAGTACAGCATTTTAAATTAATTTTTAAACGGTTACACATGCTCATATGAACATGTCTGTGTGCATGTCTTACAGCGGATCTGAAGCAGCCAACACTCTCACTCACATTTACAGCTGTGCTTTTCTGTTTGCTTACATTCGGTGGAAGAGGCTCCATGAAACAACATGGGGAGGTGAGGGACAGTTATATTTAGGAGATGTTTGTTGCGACCTCGTGATCTCAGGGACCACTTTGTTCATTCTCTCTACATAAATGAGTTTCTCTCTCCCCCTGCAGGCTGGTCTGTAGAATCGCTGCAGGAGTGAGGCTCCTTCATGAAGCTGGCCGTTCCCAGTGTATTAATGAGGTGCTTTGAGTGGTGGGTTTATGAGTTTGGTGGATTCTTTGCAGGTAATCTAAATATATGATATTGGTAAGCATTTTCATTTGATAAAACCACAGACAAAGTGTGAGTCATGAATGTTGTTTCTACCGTGGTGATCAGGAATGCTGAGTGAAGATGAGCTGGCAGCCCAACATGCTGTGATAATGGTGGCTTTCATCACCTACATGGTAGAGCTTCACATTCTTACTCCAGAAGTCTTCTCCAAACATTACAGAAGCCCTGAGGGGGAAGTAAATACATTGTTTTTCTAGTGATCCATTTTCTAAGTCTGACCTAACTTGTTTTCTCTTGTGTGTTTATGACTTGAGAACTGGTGGGGAAAAAGATTTTGCAGGGATCATCTCCTAAGTTCAACTGGGAGAGAATTACAGAGGAGGTACGCTGGATTCTCTTCAGAATCAGTAACTGAGATTTCAAAAGAGACTTGTTGCACGCAGGAATTTGAGAAATTGCAAGTTGGTTGTTTCTTCTTGATTGCAGGCTGTGGGACGAGCGCAGACAAACACCAACATGCCATTATTAAGCACAGCTGCCCTGTCAGATGCTGCCAGCCAGACCGAAAGTAATGGGAGTGTAAGCTGCCTGCTAAACCTAACATTAGCAACAATTCATCTAAATGTCTTTTTATAGAAATGTACATTCTTCTATCATGTTTTTGCACTGTTTGCTTTCCATATGACTCAACAAATCTTTTTCCCAAGTCAGCGGACGGCTACATGTCAGTGACCACCGAGTTCCATGATGGGAACCCGCAGACGCAGGGTGGACATGGGGACCAGCAGCTGAAGGGTGGCCGTCTCTCCACCACACAGCTCATCCTCAGGCGAGGCCTCACTATGTTTGCAGCAGTTAGTCTTCTAGCCGTGGGAGCCAGCGTGCACCTCGTGCCCCAGCCAGAAACTCAGCCTTCAGAGGCCAACTTTACTTTTGACTGGATCAATACTACATATTCTCCTGAACAAATTTTCTCCACTGCGCTGGTCCCAAATGAAGACACAGATTGACCTTGACGGTTTGAGATAACCACAATGTTTCTGTTTAATGTACTGAATACAAACATTGTCAAACTCTCTTGAGTCTGACAGAATGTGGTTGAGAGTAAATCATTGGCAGATTCACTGTAAAATCTTAAGAATTACATTTTGCATTGAGATGAATCCACTGATCATAGATCATCTTCACTTTCTGTACTTTCTGTTCACCTGCACCCAGCACTGCCAGATAGGGAGATACTTCACTGAATACAATCGACTTTTTTTCATGTTCATGTGACCAAGTTCATGATCAACAGGTTTATAATGATTCCAACAGCCAGGACAAATAGCATGACAGCCAGAGCCAGGCCCCTACGCAGCACCAGTTCCCTGTCGGAGAGCTGCTTCTTCGCTGGATTTTCTGCTGATCCACGCTCAGTTTCAGCCAGGTCAAGGGTGTCTGTTTGGTCGAGTAAGTACCTTTCATCATCTGCTTGGGGACCTGGACATACATATGCAAATGTGACTAATGTTTTCAATGGAAAATATTAAATTGAGACCTCAAAATGAAAAGATTCTAGCTGATATTTCTGTCAACGATGAGTTGTTCACATTAAGCTATTGTTTGACAAGTTATTCACATGTTGTATAAGTGTACTTTTACAATAGTTTGATGCTCTTTTAAAAGAGCTGAAGTGAGACCATGACTTGGGTTCTGTTTGAGAAGTGAGAAAGTCCCACTGACAGAGTTAAAGAAGTTATACTCTCTATACTTATACTCCTGAAAAATAAGGAAGAGCTTCAGAGTGATGCTGACCTTTTCACATACTTTCGTCAACCCAAAAATATAAAATCCAGGCATAATCTACTCAACCTCATATTGATGTTCAGTCAAGTTTAGCAGTCTACAAAACAATTCTGAAGCAACACAGTGAAACAGCGTTGCAGCATTCTCCTAAACAAATGATTGATATGGGGACTTATATGGAAAACAACCAGAAGAACAAAAAAAGGCTCCAAACAGCTTGTCCAGCATAATCTACTTCTCTGGATGCCCTGAGATCCAAATCCAATTTGAAAAACTATTATTTACACTCCTGATGCACAGTTGAGCTCATGCACCCACCTCAAACAAGGTGTGCACTAAAAACTTAGCAGAAATTTGGATTAAGCTTCCGGAAATTTGGATTAAGCTGGATGAGCTGTATGGAGCCATTTTCTGTTTTTATCTGTTGTTTAATTAGGTTTTAAAACGAGTCCCCATCTACTTCAGTTGTTTAGGAGAATGCTGCAATGTTGTCTTTTCTGTTGCTTCAGAAATGTTTTGAAAATGAAACTTCACCCAACTTTCCATCGACATGAGACTGAGTAGATAATGCCGGGAATTTCATTTTTTGGGTGAACTTTTTCTTTTAAAGATGTTCTATGTATCTTTTTTTAAACAATATCAGTGTACCACTATTAAAATACATTTCTTATCATTTAAACTGGCTCCTACGAAAGACTGCATCATGTTTTTCATCTGTGGCAGTATAAATTGCCTTAGTTGCTGCACAAACTCCCTTACTTGTGCCTCTGGAGACCCTGTGCACTCCTGCTCTGATTCGAGCCTGGAAGAAAAACAAAATGTGACCATATATCCATAAAGAAGTTCCAATTATACCATTTAGAATAGGAATATTTACCTCTGAATACTAACCTCATATATCACTGTCTTCCAGTTTAATCTTGTCACATAGAAAATCAGAAATGTGCACTGCAGAAACATACAGGTAAACAGGCCTGTCCACAGACCTGAGGGAAATGGAGAGTTCTACATCTTACTTTAAGAATAGCGAGTACTGTAGTGTTGATGCCGTGGTGGATCTGTCACTAAAATAAGTGGTAAAAAAACATCTCTGCTGTAAATCTTACCCTTGATCCCTAATTTGGCTGCAAACATCAGCGACACTCCGATAGGAATACCAATTCCATAATATCCCACAATGTTGCAAACAGCTCCGACTGTCTGTTTACCTGCTCCTCTTAGAATCCCACCCAAGGTAACCTATTTACACAAAGAGACAAAGACCTGGTTAGACTTGACCAAAACAAGCACGTTTCAGAGATGCAATAATACACGCGTGTGTCACAGGATCTTAATGGCAGAGGTACTCACTGCTGCCCCCTCTACGAGGAGGAATGAAGCATAATGAGGGATGGCATCAGCAACTCTTTCCCTGATTTGTCTGAAAGAGGAGGGACTCAAAATGTACTGTTTGACACTGAGAAAAATGACACTTTCATTCGATTTTTGTGTTATGTTTGAGTACTGTAACATAATAGCCAGTAACTGTGTAGGACAGGCAATGACTGACTTAATGGAAAAGGTCATTTATAACGTCTGTTATCTCTCTGAGACTTGACACTGACTCTCTCTGACCATGGGAAACGAAAACATATGTTAGACTTATACTCACTCATCATATGTAAAGACATAAGAGATATGGTCCTTCAGGCTTCCAATTGCAATCGACACGCACACAGAGGCCAACACTGTGGTAAAAAGTTAATTAAACACTTAATTATCCATCTTTATGTTTTACTGTAAATGCGCTGACATACAAAATATTCACAAAAAGAACGACCGGTCTATTGTCGGCCAATGAGTGGCTCTGCAGGAGCAGTTTGGGAACTTGAAGGAACAGTTCACCCAAAAATGAAAAGTCAGTCATTACCTACTCATCCCCATACCCATGGACTGTAGGGTGAAGTTTTGTAGTCTACAAAACATTAATGGAGCTTCACAGAAAAACAGTGTTTTGCAGCGTTCTCCTAAACAACTGTAGTAGTGTATTAACCATCAGCAAAGCCAGTTTGACCCCCAGAATCACAAGAAGAGTGTGTGTGTCTTTGTTTAAATTCAGGTAAACGCTCACTATTCTTCCTCTTCTTTTCCCCTCTACTCTCTTTAATATCTCCATGAAATAAAGTACATTTCCCATCCAGCTCTTGACCTGACTTTCCATCGTCATGGGGGTGAGCAGATTATGACTGAATTTCATTTTTGCGTGAACCGTTCCTTTAATGCACCCGTCCAGGGCAACTCATAATTGCTTGATACAGTGAGAGCTTGCTCCTCTCACTAAGCTATTCCTTCACTAATTTCTTGATTACATAACAGTAATTCTAGTATTATCTTCTTCAAAAACATGTTATTTGTGAGATATTAACATAAAGCTTTAAAAAAGTGTTTAGGAGCAAACTGACCTGCACAGAATGTTGACAGTTTAGCAGACAGCTTGGCCTGCTTAGTGTCTCCAGCTCCCAAGGCATTTCCAACTTTTACTGTTCCTGCTATACTAAAACCCGAAGAAAACTAACAAAAAAGCACAAAATTAACATACTGTACATTGTATGATTAATTTCATACTATAACAATTTCATGTATATTCAATTGTTGGTAGAGGAATGATTATTTCACTGGAGGGAAGTTACCACGTATGCAATAGATGCCATCTGGTATACAACTGACTGAGCTCCAAGTTCCACCTCACTGATTAGACCTGGCAAAAACAGGCGTTAAATTTCAGACCAACCTCAACTCATACAAACGCTTTGAAAACATAAAGTGGCTGAGTTGACATTACCTGCCAGAAAACTTCCGATCTCATACATCCACCACTCAACGCATAACATGACCATGCTGGGGATGGCCAAGTGAATGAATGAGCTCCAGTCCTGCAGGCACTCTTTAGACCAGCCTGTGTGGGCAATCGGTGAGTCAATAAATCATTCAGCTATCAACTATGTTTAAGTGATGCTTACACAGTGTAACATGCACAAAAATTTATAGGTCATACTCAATAATGGAATGTCTTCAACCCTCTACATGGACCCTCGGACCATGGACAGTGTCCACTGATCACAACCTTGACCAAAAATAAGTCATAAGTGGACAATCATTCCCCTTAAATAAACATTTATAAAAATAAACAGTTTCTGTTAGTCAATTGGTTTAGTTGTGAACCTCATGACAAACTTAATTATTAATTATCATATGCGGGATCGAGGTGAAGTCTGAACAAGTGAGTCTTGAGTCTTGAGTTTTTTGCGGAAGATGGCGAGTGACTCTGCTATCCTGACTGTGGTCAGGAGTTTGTTCCACCACTGAGGCGCCAGAACGGAGAAGAGTCACATGTTTGCTGAGCAACCTTTGTTTGCTCTCAGCGACGGTGGTACCAGCCGGCCACCGGATGTAGTAGAGCAAAGTGCTTGTGCTGGGGCCTGTGGTCTGACCAGTGTTTGGAGGTAGATGGGTGTGGTTCTGTTGACGGCCTTGAAGGCCAGCACCATCGTCTTGAATCAGATGCAGGCCGCAACAGGAAGCCAGTGGAGGTCACAGAGGAGGGGGGTCACGTGGGAGAAATTGGGTAGATTGAAAACGAGGCACGCTGCAGCATTCTGGATACGTTGCAAAGGTTTAGTTGCGGAGGCTGGGAGTCCAGCCAAGAGTGAGTTGCAGTAGTCCAGATGGGAGATGACCAGTGTTTGGACCAGGAGTTGCATTGTGTCTTTTTTGAGGAAAGACCGGATCCTGCAGATGTTGCACAGGGCAAATCTGCAGGATCAGGCCACCGCGGTGATGTTGGGGGTGCAGGATAGTCCATTGTCGAGGATTACGTCCAGGTTCCTCACAGTCGATGAAGGCAATACTGTGACATCCTCGACAGTGAATGACAGGTCCATGCGAGGGCAGTCTTTCCCCAGGATGAAGAGGAGTTCAGTGACTGATTATATAGTATGCAGGGTCACTATTTTCAAATGCAAATGTTGTACTCACCTCCCCATGTGGCCTTATGAAGACCTTTCCAAAGGATATAAGCATAGAGAATTCCTGCCATGCAGAACCGGGAAAGGACGTTGGCAGCTGCAGAACCTCTATAAAGACAATATAAGTGGGCAATACTGGTTATGTAATAACAGCAATAAGGATGTTACTAAAAGAACCATGTGGAGTCAGATAGGCAATACTCACGCTACTCCCAGATTTAACTGGTAAAGGAAAATGTAGTTGATAAGTGCGTTAAGAATATTAACCACAACGCCTGTGATTACCTGGGGCCATGTGATGCCCTGAAAGAGAAGTGCCACATGTTAATCTTAGTGGACACTGGCAAGGTTAGAACACAAAGATGGCTGGTTTCCCACCAATGTGTCATCGTCCCATCAGCAGACAAAGACGTATGATTTATAACTGCGCCATGTTATACAAACTAGACAATACTCCTCTGTTTAAAAACTCTGTGACAACTGTGATGGGTTCTTCTCCTAGAGATGAGTCCATATGTGTATGTCTCATTCTGGGAATCAGAATAAGCAGTGTAATGTTGACTGCTGAGTGGAGCTGGAGGGGAAATGTATTTTACTTAATGAACGTAATGTTACAGAAGGGGGAGGGGGAAAAGAATACAGAGAACCAGAGTGTTTGGTTAGCGCTGAGTTTACTGAGAGACTAGCCTGAATTCAAACACACAGATAAGATGCACACACTGTTGAAGCATACTGTTGCTCATTAGCTAATGGCTAATGTACAGTAAAGTAATCTGGCTGTTTGGGGTGAATGTACACTCACGTGACTAGTAGATATTTACCAAAGGTGTAGTGGTTTTAGACATTTCAATACTAAAATGTTACATGTTATATCTTCAACCAATGGTTGACAACTTTAGACCTGGTAAGGAGCCAATAAAGG
Source organism: Pagrus pagrus (assembly GCF_965226575.1). NCBI lineage: Eukaryota > Metazoa > Chordata > Actinopteri > Spariformes > Sparidae > Pagrus > Pagrus pagrus. Next base: position 9,891,276 of record NC_140188.1, read on the forward strand.
TTTCAAACATTGCACTTTTTCTAAAGTTTAACAGATCTAAAGAGAATCACTCGATGGCATAGTGGAGGTTTATGGTTTCACACACCTCATTGCCATCTGAATTCAGACAGTGTACAGTGTATTCATATCAAGATGCAACCTGACGTGCCAAATAAATAGAAGGCTGACTGAATTTTCCTTTATATTTGGTCCACTGTACTTTTGTGGATAACAGGAAGCAAATCACAGGCTATGGACTTACCTGGTTTTGCAGGTATCTTGCGAGTAATCCATACATGAATGCAGCCTAGAAAGAGCCACAAAGACATTATTGAAAATTAATATATTCAGACACAACAGACATCAATATGTATTTTCTTTTTTCAGAACCTTATAACTCAGAATAACCTATCTCAGCATGTACTGGACAAAGTGTAGCAAGTAAAACATCTGTTTTATGTTGAGGTTTGAAACACTCACAGGAAGCGCTGGCATAAAGATCTTCACATACAGCTGAGCTAACCTAGAGAGGGAATTTCCATCAATATTAACAACAGTGATACTGGTTTTATCAGCAAATAAACTAAAAGAAATAATGAAAAATAAAAACAACTAAAGCATGAGAAGAAGTGAATTCTGACACAGCTGACCTGGCCACCGCCGGTTCCTGTTTGACAGCCAGCAGAATGGGTTCTGTGTTAATGAGCATCGCCCAGCAGGGAAAACATGCCAGTAACAAAATGAGGACCGCCCGCTGCAGAACGACCCCAACTCTGTGGAGGTTATTGCTCCCAAAGGTCTGAAACCAGAGTTTTTTCTTATTTCATCATCTTTATTGTTATCTCTTTTTTTAAAAGACGACGCTGACAAGCTCATACCTGAGAAACTAGAGTATCACACGCTGCTGCCAAGCCCATTCCAACAGATATACCTGTAACATTAATAACCTGAGGATGACACAAACATTGGTGGATTATGTTCTGTTGCCTAACTGGTAATTTTCCCTGTAAGAACATCAATATACATTACTTACTGCTGTGGCCAAAGACACTCCTGCCAGCTCGATCCGCCCCAGATGGCCACAGAAAACAGTACTGATTAAATTCAGTCCAGAAATCAAGAACTGGGACAACATCTGATGGAAAAAAGCAGAAATTAATGGAAAGTCACTAAGACAAACAAAAAAAAAATTGAATAGTTCATTAGTAACTTCCAGTAGTAAGTACTTTTACTCAAGTATCGGACTTAAGAACACATTTTTTAAGAAAAGTCACTTGGTACTTTTAAACTACTTATTATGAGTATATAATCTTATGATACGACCAGTGTTGTAAAAAGTATCCAAAAGTCATACTAACCCTAACCCTACTTAAGTGTCACAGGTACAACTAAAAGTAAATTATACATATCTGTACATGTATGTATATAGGGGGTGGAGGAGTTAGTGATTATTATTGATTATCGGCCTGGAAGATAATCAGAATAAGACCGAGGCTACTTACCAGTGGTCCGGCCAGTTTGCACAACTCTTTAATTTCTGTCTTGAAACCAACAGGGATCATCATGCGGATCCACCTTAAAACAAAACTTTCACTCCATGAAGAAGAAGAATGAAGATGTGAGCCCTGTCCGCTGCTCTCCATGATTCAACAGGAACACTTCCTGCTCTGTTCACCGCTGTATGCAGCTGTCAGGGAGGCTTCAGGTCGGTCCAGGACCTCAGTCTGTGTGATTGATGAAAGCTACGGAGCCCAGCTCATTTCATATGAGTCACGTGGAGGGAGGAGACACCTGAGGAAGTCAGTGAGAGTCACACTGATGTAGACCACTCACAGACAGATGGATGGATGATTTAACCAAACTACTCGCTAAACAGCAGTATTATGAGGTTGTTGTACAGTTATTCGTTGTGTATTTGTATTTGATGTTTTTTCGGAGGTTGTACTATCTTGAAGTGGTAAAATGTGGATACGCCAATGAAGAAAAGATAAAAGAAGAAAACAAAGATTGGTGAATGAATATTCCCATGGTTAATCATACTTACAAAAAGCCATAATTATGAAATAAAAGTCATAAAAAGTAGAATCCAGTTAATATAATACTTCTTTGCCCATTATCACATTTTAGGAGGGTTTAGAATTAGACTAATTGAGAGGAGGAGAATTTTAATGTATGGTAAGCATCTGCTAAATTAATAAATTCATCTGAAATCGTGGGTTTCTTTTAAGTGATTGTGTGGTTTTTAAGACTACCCGAGTCTCCAGTCAGAATTTGCATCTTAAAACTGTCAGGTTAATGTAAATAAAGGATTTGCATTCACACAGGTGCAGTCCCAAAGACAAACACTGTAACTGTAACCGTAAGTCATAATTATGAGATTAAAAGTCTTGTTTACGAGATAAAAGTCTTAATCATGAGATAAAATCGAAACTATGGGATCAAAAGTCAAAATTATCAAATGTTAAGTCAGAATTAAGAGATAAAAAGATGTAACTATTAGAGACACATTATAACTATGAGATAAGTCATTATTCTGAGATATAAAAAAAAATGAAAAAAAAAATGCTGAAATGAGCTTCTTATAGTTATTTGTCTTGACAATAGAGCAAAGGCCTTACTTTGTGTTGACTAGCTGTGGGGACATTAGTGCTCAGGTGAACCTTTTTTTAAAAACAGTATTCAAGATTCAACAATGTAATGGGGAGATTGTTTGATGTCAGAGTAGATGGGTGTGAAATAAAAGCATCATGGCACGTGAGAAAGGCATGGCCTGGGCTGCTACAGAGTCGACAATACAAAACACCTCAGCATACATGAAAAGTACAGGAGCTAACTACATTTTTTTTAAAAAACAGGGCAGCAGCCTAGCATTTATAGCAACACAAACTGCACAATGTCCACAAGGAAAAAAGGTATGACACTTCAGAAACGACTTTGGATCTTTGCAAACCTCAGGCTATTCTAGCTATCAAACAAACCAGACACTGTGTAACTATACGGGTCATATCCTGCTAACAGGCTGTTTCTTGTAATGTTTGCAGTACACTGTAAAAACCTGCCATTCCTGATCCATCTCCATCTTACTAATTATTTGGTGAGTAGCAACTTTATTTGATTGTTTTATATTACATATTATATGATTGTTTGATTTGATTAGTTTTGACTAGTTTTGTTAGCATTGATGATTACAGCATATACACATGCTAGAATGAGTTTGGTCAGCAGCTAGCTAAATTTTCAAAGATGATAGTCAAACAACACAAGGAGCACATTTTAATTTCTACAAAGTTAACGTTTGTTGACACCTGCATTTTTTCATTGAATTAATGAAACTTTATGATAGTTTGTGTAAACAAATTACCAGACATCCCCAGGTTATTAATCCCGTGCGAATAGGGCTTTTGACAACACTTTAAAGACAGTGCATGCTAATTATTGTGTGTGATAGGGCAGATTCAAATAAAGGAAAGATTTTTTTTTAAGATAATTATTGGATCACAAATTTAATACTGAAGAATATTTGCTTTGCTGTAACTTTGACTGTTTTTCCATCTTGCATTGTGCAATTGCCTGTTCATTCTAGTGGCAAAAGGAGCTGTTTTGTTTAGTTTTTTTCTCTTGCTTCACAGTTTTACAACTGTACTTTACTGTTTATTGAACCACAACAGTCAAGTCTGTTCGGCTTGCAATGATGTTTTCTTGTCAGATTTGTGGACATCAGTCTAGTTCATCAGTCTCTTACACCTTGTATTTGTTCTGGCATTCTTTATGTGTTGTTGTGTTCTGTTTCTGAAACTATATGAACTATTTGGATGTTTAAGGTTGGAATGTTATGGTTTGCTGAGGTGTTAGTTCATGGCTTGAGACACTTTTCTTATCAGGATGGGGGGAATGAGGGGCAGAAATGTTAATTTTGTATGCAAGAAGTTGCGAATATAAGTTATTTTGGAGCAGATCTCTCTCTGTCTCTCTCTCTCTCTCCCTCTCTCTCTCTCTCTCTCACACACACACACACACACACACACACACAGGCACACACAGGCAAACACACACACACACACACACACACACACACACACACACACACACACACACACACACAAACAAACACACACACATTACAGGCTGGATTGAGAAACCTGGTGTCTTCGAGTGAGCCGTAACTCTCCTGCCAATGTTCTTGGACTTCCACACTAACAGTACTGTATATGTTTGTAATACTGTTAATATATGTAATATATATATATATATATATATATATATATATGTGTTTGTAATACTGTTTTTAACATGTAATTTTAACATGTAATACTGTTTTTAACATGCAATTTGTTCAGCATGTGAAGTTTTTACATGTAATCTTTACATTCAAATAAAAGTAAAGTGCAATAAGAAGCTGCTTTTTCTCTTACATTTTAATCACAGGATTGAAAAATCTGTAGGTTAATTTATTATGGTTTGCCTTCCGTGCTTGTGGCCAGGTTCAAACAGAGATTTTGTGAAACCTAAAGTCAGTGACATGTAACATGTTTTTCTTAACAAAAGTGCCTTTAACTGTGTGTAATCATATTTTTTTAATAGATTATTGAAATGTATAAATAACACAAACTATATAGTAATTTAATTGTAAAATACAGTGAAAGTAATTTTAAATATCAGTTTACACTGTATTTTTCATTTACAGGACACAACTGTAAATTGAGTAACAGTAAAAAATATGTTAATTTTACAGTAACATAATGGCAACCCAGCTGCCAGTTCTTTACTGGTTTTTTACAGAAGAATTTCTAACAGTGTTCCTGAACAAGTGTTCTCTACTGCGCTGGTCCCAAATGAAGACACAGATTGACCTTGACGGTCTGAGATAACCACAATGTTTCTGTTTAATGTACTTAATACAAACGTTGTCAAACTCTCTTGAGACAGAATGTGGTTGAGAGTAAACCATTGGCAGATATAGCCTACTGTAAAATCTTAGAGTTACATTTTGCATTGAGATGAATCCACTGATACACCCCCGTGGAGAACTGAGGAAATTAAAAAACTCAAAAGGGAATGCAGGAGTGCTGAAAGGAGATGGAGGAAATCAAAGTTGACAGTTCACTATGAAATACTACATCAACACCTCAAAATTTACAATAACACAGTCAAACAAGCAAGAATCTCCCACTTCCAAAATCTAATCCATTACCATAAAAATAACCCCAAATTCTTATTCTCCACAATCGATCTTTAAACAAACAAAAATTTTGAAAGATCCTCCAAGACACCAGATAACGCCCTTTGCGAGGATTTTGCAGACCACTTCACCTCAATTAACTCTTTCTAAGTTCTTACATTTTTTATTATTATTTATTTATTTATTATTTATTTTTTATTATTATTCTATTTTATATTAATTTTCAGTTTAGTTTATCCTGTTTTATTACTTTATTGTTTTATTTCAATGTTTTATTTCAATGTTTTATTTCAATGTTTTAGTCGTTATTTATGGTCTGTTTTATACATTCTATTGTTTTATTCCCTCAGTTTTAGCTTATATACCTTTTATCTTATTTTACTGTTTTAGCCCCTCGATTTTCCAGTGTTTCCTCCTGGGGGCCTACCACACCGGGAGTTGCTTCTGGTCCACCGATGGGGGTGCTGTCCCGTGGACGGCCCTGGCCTGGGTGGCTAGAAAGCTCTACACCTTGGTGTGGAGCCTCCTGTCTGCCTGGGCTGGGGGGGTCCTTGTGGTGGCGCCCCTGCAGTCATGGACCATGATTCCTGTCGGTGTGCGCGGCCCCCAAAGGTAGCTTCTTCCTCACCTGTGATTTCGGTGCCCAGCCATGTCTCCTTAGCAACAGCTAGTGTGTGTGTGTGTGGGTGTGTATGTTTGTGTGTGTGGGTGTGTATGTCTGTCCGTATGTCTATGTATGTGCGTGAGTGTGTATGTAAATGTGTATCTGTGTGTATGTTTGTGGGGGTGGGAGGTTTGGGGTCTTCATGGTGTTTTGTATTGTTTTGTTTTGTTTTGTTTTTAACCTCTGTGAGGCACTTTGTGTTACAGAAATGTATGAAAAGTGCCATATAAATAAAGTTGATTTGATTTGATTTTGATTTGATCATAGATCATCTTCACTTTCTGTACTTTCTGTTCACCTGCTCTTGTTCCCTTTGTCTGCATGTCCTGCCGTGACATCCTGCCACGCATCTGCATCACACAGAGCACTGCCAGATTTTTTTTCATGTTCATGTGACCAAGTTCGTGATCCACAGGTTTATAATGATTCCAACAGCCAGGACAAATAGCATGACAGCCAGAGCCAGGCCCCTACGCAGCACCAGTTCCCTGTCGGAGAGCTGCTTCTTCGCTGGATTTTCTGCTGATCCACACTCAGTTTCAGCCAGGTCAAGGGTGTCTGTTTGGTCGAGTAAGTACCTTTCATCATCTGCTTGGGGACCTGGACATACATATGCAAATGTGACTAATGTTTTCAATGGAAAATATTAAATTGTGACCTCAAAATCAAAAGATTCTAGCTGATATTTTTGTCAACAATGGGTTGTTCACATTAAGCTATTGTTTGACAAGTTATTCACATGTTGTATAAGTGTACTTTTACAATAGTTTGATGCTCTTTTAAAAGAGCTGAAGTGAGACCATGACTTGGGTTCTGTTTGAGAAGTGAGAAAGTCCCACTGACAGAGTTAAAGAAGTTATACTCTCTATACCTATACTCCTGAAAAATAAGGAAGAGCTTCAGAGTGATGCTGACCTTTTCACATACTTTCATCAACCCAAAAATATAAAATCCAGGCGTAATCTACTCAACGTCATATTGATGTTCAGTGAAGTTAAGCAGTCTACAAAACAATTCTGAAGCAACACAGTGAAACAGCGTTGCAGCATTCTCCTAAACAAATGATTGATATGGGGACTTATATGGAAAACAACCAAAAAAACAAAAAAAAGGCTCCAAACAGCTTGTCCAGCATAATCTACTTCTCTGGATGCCCTGAGATCCAAATCCAATTTGAAAAACTATTATTTACACTCTCGATGCACAGTTGAGCTCATGCACCCACCTCGGACGAGGTGCACACTAAAAACTTAGCTTAGCAGCTACAGATTCAATACAGATCAATATGGGATCTCATGGCTTCCGGAAATTTGGATTAAGCTGGACAAGCTGTTAAAACGAGTCCCTATCTACTTCAGTTGTTTAGGAGAATGCTGCAATGTTGTCTTTTCTGTTGCTTCAGAAATGTTTTGACAATGAAGCTTCACCCAACTTTCCATCGACATGAGGCTGAGTAGATAATGCCTGGAATTTCATTTTTTGGGTGACCTTTTCCTTCAAAAGATGTTCTATGTATCTTTTTTTAAACAATATCAGTGTACCACTATTAAAATACATTTCTTATCATTTAAACTGGCTCCTACGAAAGACTGCATCATGTTTTTCATCTGTGGCAGTATAAATTGCCTTAGTTGCTGCACAAACTCTCTTACTTGTGTCTTTGGAGACCCTGTGCACTCCTGCTCTGATTCGAGCCTGGAAGAAAAACAAAATGTGATCATATATCCATAAAGAACTTCCCTTATACCATTTAGAATAGGAATATTTACCTCTGAATACTAACCTCATATATCACTGTCTTCCAGTTTAATCTTGTCACATAGAAAAGCAGAAATGTGCACTGCAGAAACATACAGGTAAACAGGCCTGTCCACAGACCTGAGGGAAATGGAGAGTTCTACATCTTACTTTAAGAATAGCGAGTACTGTAGTGTTGATGCCGTGGTGGATCTGTCACTAAAATAAGTGGTAAAAAAACATCTCTGCTGTAAATCTTACCCTTGATCCCTAATTTGGCTGCAAACATCAGCGACACTCCGATAGGAATACCAATTCCATAATATCCCACAATGTTGCAAACAGCTCCGACTTTCTGTTTACCTGCTCCTCTTATAATGCCACCCAAGGCAACCTATTTACACAAAGAGACAAAGACCTGGTTAGACTTGACCAAAACAAGCACGTTTCAGAGATGCAATAATACACGGGTGTGTCACGGGATCTTAATGGCAGAGGTACTCACTGCTGTCGCCTCTAGGATGATGAATGGAGCATAAAGAGAGATGACATCAGCAACTCTTTCCCTGATTTGTCTGAAAGAGGAGGGACTCAAAATGTACTGTTTGACACTGAGAAAAATGACACTTTCATTCTATTTTTGTGTTACATTTGAGTACTGTAACATAATGGGCAGTCAGTAAATTGCCATTAAGTACGTAATGCATCTAAGTTCACTTTTTACTGTGTAGGACAGGCAATGACTTACTTAATGGCGAAAGGTCATTTAAGACGTTTGTTATCTCTCTGAGACTTGACACTGACTCTCTCTGACCATGGGAAATGAAAATATGTTAGACTTATACTCACTCATCATATGTAAAGACATAAGAGATATGGTCCTTCAGGCTTCCAATTGTAATCGACACGCACACAGAGGCCGACACTGGTAAAAAGTAACACTTCGTTATCCATCTTTATGTTTTACTGTAAATGCGCTGACATACAATATATTTCACAAAAAGAATGACCGGTCTATTGTCGGCCAATGAGTGGCTCTGCAGGAGCAGTTTGGGAACTTGAAGGAACAGTTCACCCAAAAATGAAAAGTCAGTCATTACCTACTCATCCCCATACCGATGGACTGTAGGGTGAAGTTTTGTAGTCTACAAAACATTAATGGAGCTTCACAGAAAAACAGTGTTTTGCAGCGTTCTCCTAAACAACTGTAGTAGTGTATTAACCATCAGCAAAGCCAGTTTGACCCCAGAATCACAAGAAGAGTGTGTGTGTCTTTGTTTAAATTCAGGTAAACGCTCACTATTCTTCCTCTTCTATTCCCCTCTACTCTCTTTAATATCTCCATGAAATAAAGTACATTTCCCATCCAGCTCCTGTCAGCATTCAACATGGAGTAACGACACATAAATAAATACCACTTTTTAATTCCAAAGATTTAAAAGTAATCTCAGAGCTCCCCTCCTGTTGGTAAACCAGTCTGGATCAGGGGAGAATTGGATGTGGGAGCCCCATAGCGGCGGAAATAACATACTGTACATTTAAGCCGAATGTGGTTGCTATGCTAAATGTGTTAGCACACTCCATCAAGGGTGTAAATTAAGTCTTTTCAAATCAATGTAGGATCTTGGAGACTTGCATTTCCCTCTAATATATAGATCCATTTTATATTTTTTGGTTGTTTTTTTTCTAAAAGGTCCCCAGCTCCTTCAGTTGTTTAGAAGATGCTGCAATGTTGTTTTGTTATGTAGCTCCAGAAATGTATTGTAGATGGCGAAACTTGACCTGACTTTCCATCTTCATGGGGGTGAACAGATTATGACTGAATTTTCATTTTTGCGTGAACCGTTCCTTTAATGCACCCGTCCAGGGCAACTCATAATTGCTTGATACAGTGAGAGCTTGCCCCTCTCACTAAGCTATTCCTTCACTAATTTCTTGATTACATAACAGTAATTCTAGTATTATCTTCTTCAAAAACATGTTATTTGTGAGATATTAACATAAAGCTTTACAATAGTGTTTAAGAGCAAACTGACCTGCACAGAATGTTGACAGTTTAGCAGACAGCTTGGCCTGCTCAGTGTCTCCAGCTCCCAAGGCATTTCCAACTCTTACTGTTCCTGCTATACTAAAAGCCGAAGAAAACTAACAAAAAAAGCACAAAATTAACATACTGTATATTGTATGATTAATTTCATACTATAACAATTTCATGTATATTCAATCTTTGGTAGAGAAAAGGTTAATAATAATAATAATAATAATAATAATAATAACAATAATAATAATAAATTGTATTTGTTGGTGCCTTTCAAACACCCACGGTCACCTTACATTAAAGAAACAGAAAACAACAAAGAACAAATATGAAATACAGTAGCACATAAAATAAATATATACAAAGAAAATACAATGTGGTTAAAAAAATAGATAAAGTGGATAAAACGGTTGGGGGACAGGGTATTATAGGGAATACGACAACTTAAAAAGGTGTGTTTTGAGGTGGGATTTGAAGTTGTCAATGGACAGGGAGCCAGTGGAGTTGCATGAGGACTGGTGTAATATGATCCGAGGACTTGGTACGGGTGATGATTCTGGCGGCGGTGTTCTGGATGGTTTGTAGACGGTGGATGACTTTCTGTGGTAGACCGGTGAGGAGGGAGTTGCAATAATCTAGGCGGGAAGTGACCAGGGCATTTATGAGGATTTCAGTGGAGTGCTGGGTAAGGGAGGGGCAGAGTCTGGAGATATTGCGGAGATGGAAAAAGGCTGTGTGTGAGATGTTATTGATGTGGGATGTGAATGAGAGGGTACTGTCCAAAATAATGCCAAGACTTTTAACTTCAGTTGAAGTGGGGACCAAACAGCCGTCGATGAGAATACTGAGGGGGTGGGATTTGGAGAGTGATGATTTGGATCCAATTATTTCACAGGAGGGAAGTTACCATGTATGCAACAGTTGCCATCTGGTATACAACTGACTGAGCTCCAAGTTCCACCTCACTGATTAGACCTGTCAAAAACAGGCGTTAGATTTCAGACCAACCTTAATTTATACAAATGCTTTGAAAACATAAAGTGGCTGAGTTGACATTACCTGCCAGAAAACCTCCGATCTCATACATCCACCACTCAACGCATAACATGACCATGCTGGGGATGGCCAAGTGAATGAATGAGCTCCAGTCCTGCAGGCACTCTTTAGACCAGCCTGTGTGGGCAATCAGTGAGTCAATAAATCATTCAGCTATCAACTATGTTTAAGTGATGCTTACACAGTGTAACATGCACAGTAATTTATAGGTCATACTCATATACATATAATGGAATGTCTTCAACCCTCTACATGGACCCTCAGACAATGGACAGTGTCCACTGATCACAACCTTGACCAAAAATAAGTCATAAGTGGACAATCACTCCCCTTAAATAAACATTTATAAAAATAAACAGGTTTCTGTTAGTCAATTGGTTTAGCTGTGAACAAGTGAGCACTGCAGCATTCTGATTCAACAATCAGGTTTAGTTGCAGAGGCTGGGAGTCCAACCAAGATTGAGTTGCAGTAGTCCAGGTGGGAGATGACCAGTGTTTAGATCAGGAGCTGCGTTGTGTCCTTTGTGAGGAAAGACTGGATCCTGCAGATGTTGTAGTGGACAAATCTGCAGGATCGAGCCACTGCGGTGATGTTGGGGGTGCCGGATAGTTTGTCGTCGAGGATTACATCTAGGTTCCTCACAGTCGATGAAGGCAATACTGTGACATCCTTGACAGTGAATGACAGGTCCATGTGAGGGCAGTCTTTCCCTGGGATGAAGAGGAGTTCAGTCTTACTAAGGTTGAGCTTGAGGTGATGCGCAGTTGTCCAAGCGGAGATGTCTGCCAGACATTCCGAGATGCGTGTCGCAACGTGGGTGTCGGAGGATGGGGGACAGAAAGGAACAGCTGGGTGCCGTCAGCATAACAGTGGTAAGAGAATCCATGTGATGTGATTACAGAGCCTAGTGGTCTAGCGTATAGTGAAAACAGAAGTGGTCCTAGTACTGAGCCTTGAGGGACACCAGTTTCCAGAAAGCAGGTTTTGGACAAGGAGCCATTCCATATGACCGCAAAAGTTGCGATTTGTCAGGTATGATGCGAACCAGGTTAGAGCAGAGTCAGCGATGCCAAGTTCGGCCAGAGTGGAGAGGAGGATTTGGTGGTTGACTGTGTTATGTGACGTTATGTGTTGACAACTTGTACATTGAAGTAAACATGTATGTAACACTGTGATCCCACCCTCTCACTGAAGTTACATAGTGCAGAAACAAGTGATAGGGGGGTGGACTGGCTGAGACAGATGTGTCTTGTAATTCACTCTATTACAAGACACTGTAACATCAACATGATTTTGAGCCTGTCATTTTAAGGTTAAAAAGTTACATAATGTTGCTTTAAACCACAAACGTCCCTCTCTGACTTTTCATTGTAACTCATTAACACATGCTAAGGGAACATTTGGAGACTGATTATATAGTATGCTGGGTCACTATCTTCAAATGCAAATGTTGTACTCACCTCCCCATGTGGCCTTATGAAGACCTTTCCAAAGGATATAAGCGTAGAGAATTCCTGCCATGCCGAACTCGGAAAGACTGTGGGCAACTGCAGAACCTCTATAAAGACAATATAAGTGGGCAATACTGGTTATGTAATAACAGCAATAAGGATGTTACTAAAAGAATCATGTGGAGTCAGATAGGCAATACTCACGCTACTCCCAGATGTAACTGGTAAAGGAAAATGTAGTTGATAAGTGCGTGAAGAATATTAACCACAACGCCTGTGATTACCTGGGGCCATATGATGCCCTGAAAGAGAAGTGCCACATGTTATTCTTAATGGACACTGGCAAGGTTAGAACACAAAGATGGCTGGTTTCCCACCAATGTGTCATCGTCCCATCAGCAGACAAAGACGTATGATTTATAACTGCGCCATGTTATACAAACTAGACAATACTCCTCTGTTTAAAAACTCTGTGACAACTATGATGGGTTCTTCTCCTAGAGATGAGTCCATATGTGTATGTCTTCTGGGAATCAGAATAAGCAGTGTAATGTTTACTGCTGAGTGGAGCTGGAGGGGAAATGTATTTTACTTAATGAACGTAATGTTACAGAAGGGGGAGGGGGAAAAGAATACAGAGAACCAGAGTGTTTGGTTAGCGCTGAGTTTACTGAGAGACTGGCCTAAATTCAAACACACAGATAAGATGCACACACTGTTGAAGCATACTGTTGCTCATTAGCTAATGGCTAATGTACAGTAAAGTAATCTGGCTGTTTGGGGTGAATGTACACTCACGTGACTAGTAGATATTTACCAAAGGTGAAGTGGTTTTAGACATTTCAATACTGAAATGTTACATGTTATATCTTCAACCAATGGTTGACAACTTTAGACCTGGTAAGGAGCCAATATAGGTTTCAAACATTGCACTTTTTCTAAAGTTTAAGAGATCTAAAGAGAATCACTCAATGGCATAGTGGAGGTTTATGGTCTCACACACCTCATTGCCATCTGAATTCAGACAGTGTACAGTGTATTCATATCAAGATGCAACCTGACGTGCCAAATAAATAGAAGGCTGACTGAATTTTCCTTTATATTTGGTCCACTGTACTGATAACAGGAAGCAAATCACAGGCTATGGACTTACCTGGTTTTGCAGGTATCTTGCGAGTAATCCATACATGAATGCAGCCTAGAAAGAGCCACAAAGACATTATTGAAAATTAATATATTCAGACACAACAGACATCAATATGTATTTTCTTTTTTCAGAACCTTATTACTCAGAAAAACCTATCTCAGCATGTACTGGACAAAGTGTAGCAAGTAAAACATCTGTTTTATGTTGAGGTTTGAAACACTCACAGGAAGCGCTGGCATAAAGATCTTCACATACAGCTGAGCCAAACTAGAGAAGAAATTTCCATCAATATTAACAAGAGTGATACTGGTTTTATCAGCAGTAATGAAAAATAAAAACAACTAAAGCATGAGAAGAAGTGAATTCTGACACAGCTGACCTGGCCACCGCCGGTTCCTGTTTGACAGCCAGCAGAATGGGTTCTGTGTTAATGAGCATCGCCCAGCAGGGAAAACATGCCAGTAACAAAATGAGGACCGCCCGCTGCAGAACGACCCCAACTCCGTGGAGGTTATTGCTCCCAAAGGTCTGAAACCAGAGTTTTTTCTTATTTGTCATCATCTTTATTATTATTTCTTTTTTGTAAAGACAACGCTGACAGGTTCATACCTGAGAAACTAGAGTATCACACGCTGCTGCCAAGCCCATTCCAAATGATATACCTGTAATATTAATAACCTGAGGATGACACAAACATTGGTGGATTATGTTCTGTCGCCTAACTGGTAATTTTCCCTGAAAAAACATATACATTATACATTATATACATATACACACAGTAAACATTACTTACTGCTACGGCCAAAGACACTCCTGCCAGCTCGATCCGCCCCAGATGGCCACAGAAAATAGAACTGATTAAACTCAGTCCAAAAATCAAGGACCGGGACAACATCTGATGGAAAAAAGCACAGATTAATGGAAAGTCACTGGGACAAAAAAAAAGCAGTAAGTACTTTTACTCAAGTATCGTACTTAAGAACACATTTTTTAAGAAAAGTCACTTTTAAACTACTTATTATGAGTATATAATCTTATGATAAGACCAGTGCTGTAAAAAGTATCCAAAAGTCATACTAACCCTAACCCTACTTAAGTATCACAGGTACAAGTAAAAGTAAATTATACATATATGTACATGTATGTATATAGGCGGTGGAGGAGTTAGTGATTATTATTGATTATCGGCCTGGAAGATAATCAGAATAAGACCAGGCTACTTACCAGTGGTCCGGCCAGTTTGCACAACTCTTTAATTTCTGTCTTGAAACCAAAAGGGATCATCATGCTCTGTTCACCGCTGTATGCAGCTGTCAGGGAGGCTTCAGGTCGGTCCAGGACCTCAGTCTGTGTGATTGATGAAAGCTACGGAGCCCAGCTCATTTCATATGAGTCACCTGGAGGGAGGAGACACCTGAGGAAGTCAGTGAGAGTCACACTAATGTAGACCACTCACAGATGGATGGATGATTTAACCAAACTACTCGCTAAACAGCAGTATTATGACGTTGTTGTACAGTTATTCGTTGTGTATTTGTATTTGATGTTTTTTAGGAGGTTGTACTATCTTGAAGTGGTAAAATGTGGATACGCCAATGAAGAAAAGATAAAAGAAGAAAACAAAGATTGGTGAATGAATATTCCCATGGTTAATCATACTTACAAAAAGCCATAATTATGAAATAAAAGTCATAAAAAGTAGAATCCAGTTAATATAATACTTCTTTGCCCATTATCACATTTTAAGTGATTGTGTGGTTTTTAAGACTACCCGAGTCTCCAGTCAGAATTTGCACCTTCAAACTGTCAGGTTAATGTAAATAAAGTCCAAATCCCAAAGACAAACACTGTAACCGTAAGTCATAATTATGAGATTAAAAGTCTTGTTACGAGATAAAAGTCTTAATCATGAGATAAAATCGAAACTATGGGATCAAAAGGCAAAATTATCAAGTGTTAAGACAGAATTATGAGATAAGTCAGAATTAAGAGATAAAAAGATGAAACTATTAGAGACACATTATAACTATGAGATAAGTCATTATTCTGAGATAAAAAAAAAAAAAGTTATCATTATAAATAAAAGTCATAATTTTGAGAAAAAAAGTCATAATCATGACTAACCATGGGAATATTTTTTCAACTGGCTGAAATGAGCTTCTTATAGGTAAGATTATTTGTCTTGACAAGAGAGCAAAGGCCTTACTTTGTGTTGACTAGCTGTGGGGACATAAGTGCTCAGGTGAACCTTTTTTTAAAAACAGTATTCAAGATTCAACAATGTAATGGGGATTATTGTTTGATGTCAGAGTAGATGGGTGTGAAATAAAAGCATCATGGCACGTGAGAAAGGCATGGCCTGGGCTGCTACAGAGTCGACAATACAAAACACCTCAGCATACATGAAAAGTACAGGAGCTAACTACACATTTTTTAAAAACAGGGCAGTAGCCTAGCATTTATAGCAACACAAACTGCACAATGTCCACAAGGAAAAAAGGTATGGCGCTTCAGAAACGACTTTGGATCTTTGCAAACCTCAGGCTATTCTAGCTAGCAAACAAACCAGACACTGTGTAACTATACGGGTCACATCCTGCTAACAGGCTGTTTCTTGTAATGTTTGCAGTACACTGTAAAAACCTGCCATTCCTGATCCATCTCCATCTTACTAATTATTTGGTGAGTAGCAACTTTATTTGATTGTTTTATATTACATATTATATTATTGTTTGATTTGATTAGTTTTAATTAGTTTTGTTAGCATTGATGATTACAGCATATACACATGCTAGAATGAGTTTGGTCAGCAGCTAGCTAAATTTTCAAAGATGATAGTCAAGCATTTATAGCAACACAAACTGCACAATGTCCACAAGGAAAAAAGATATGACACTTCAGAAACGACTTTGGATCTTTGCAAACCTCAGGCTATTCTAGCTAGCAAACAAACCAGACACTGTGTAACTATACGGGTCACATCCTGCTAACAGGCTGTTTCTTGTAAAGTTTGCAGTTGGTCATTACTTTAAACCAAACTTTGTCATAATGTCACACCAGAATCAACAGCAGCCAGTTTCAGCAGATGCTGACAAAGATCAGAGTTTTAAACAAATTATGCTTCTAAAATGTGATTGGGAAAAAAACTGTCAATTCAAAAAGTTGTGGGAACAATTCCCCAGCATCCTGAGTGTAAATGACACCTAGGCTATGCAATCAAATTGAGATGCTTGTCCTTGAAATATATTTTGAGCATAGATTTGTTTCACTTTTATACATCTAAAACAAAAAAACAATTAAAAAAACAGAGTAAAATCGTACTTTTATTTCTAATTACAAATTAATGTCTTTCTCTTTTTTTAATTATAATTTTAAATGTGTCCATGGAAATCTGTATGTGTGTGAAATTCCTCCCACAAACTGGATTCCTTGTCATTTTTATGCCAACAGATGGAGCCATTTTTCCAAGAACACATGCAAAGTATATTGAAGCTCCTCACAAAAATGTTACTGTGCCACAGTACAATGTTTTTATATGGACTTGTAAAGTCACATATTAAACAGCACATATTGTTAAGCGCTGAAACTTTATAGTGAGGAAATCTATTTGGTCTCCAATCAAACATTAAATTTGACAAATAATTGTTCTTAATTTCTCTACAAAATGATTGTTAATTAATCATTAGATACTTTTGTTTGCTTCCATTGTTTGACTCATGCATTCACGTGTTAGCAGTAATTAAACATTCTTATCTGTCCTTTTTCTAATGATTAAACAGGTTAATAATGTGTTACAAGCTTTAATAGACCTAATAAAAGCAAGGTCTATTTAAGGAGCCCTTAATAATTACCTGATATTGCACTCGAGTTAACAATGCAATGCAAAGACCAAGACATACCCTTAAACTGACAGATTAGAAGTATTGAGATTAAGGTTGGTTTAAGTTTCAGCCCTGAATTGTTCCATTATATCAGCTTAGAGGGTTTACAATTAGACTAATTGAGAGGAGGAGAATGTAAATGTACGTTAAAATGCCAAATGAATATTAATCTGAAATCGTGGGTTTCTTTTAAGGGATTTTTATTGTTTTCAGGACCACCCGAGTCTCCAGTCAGAATTTGCATCCACAAATGTGCTGTCAAGTTAATGTAAATAAAGGATTTGCATTCACACAGTTGCAATCCCAAAGACAAACCCTGTAACTTGTCATTTATTCTGGCCACCAGGGCATGAAAACAATCACAAAGACCTATTTCAAAGCAGGCTGTACAAGAAAAAAAAAATGCTCAATTTGTTTGTTACATTGAACGATCTCAGCGGCATCAGGTGATGTTGTCCTGAAGGACAGACAGTGGATCGAGACACGCATGAACAACAAAATGCCTTTGTTTTTGACATGCGAGAGAAAAACAGACTTCAATAAGCCGACTGTAAATGTAAATCTGAGGCTAAATTGACGAGGCAGTTTCATCAAAACAGTCTATTGAGGAGTTCAGACAGAGGAACACAATAGCAGGGTTGCAGTGCTTTAACCTCTTATTAAGCTTAAAAATGTCCTTTTTGCGAGTGAAGTGGTGCAAACAGCACGTGAACTGTGGTCAAACAGTCTGAGTCATCTCTGTTTTTGAGCACACGTGTGGTACATGCAAAACGCTAAAAGGGGAATGTTCCCTAAGGTGAAGGATTCTGGGTGCAAGATGTAGAATCCCATAGAAGTAAACAAGAAGCAGTAAGACTCTGTAATGAGTGCAGTCCACCCTGATGACAGTTCCATCAACAGGAGTCCTGACCGGTCACTAATTGATTTAATAAGCATGAAAATCATTTGATATGCACGGCTGGATTAATCTGCTAAAGCTACAGCTGATAATTAGCTGCTTGTGCCCCATTAAGATCCGACCGACTACAGCCTGCATAGTACTTCTACTGCTACTATTGTGGCTACTGCTGCTTTTACTACTACTAGTGTTACTACTACTACTACTACTACTACTACAGTCTTTACACTACTTGCATCTACTGCTACTATTGCTGCTGCTGCTGCTGCTGCTGCTGCTACTACTTCTACTACTACTACTACTAGAGCTGCTACTACTACTACTGCTGCTGCTGCTGCTTCTTCTACCACTACTACTACTAGAGCTGCTGCTACTACTATTACTACTAGAGCTACTACTACTACTGCTACTACTGCTAGAGCTACTACTACTACTACAATTACCACTTCTGTTGATGAAGGTTCTCAGTCATCCAGGTTATGGTAAATCTGGTGCTGTATCGTAGGCAACTGGACTTGTATTACCACTACTACAACAGCCTTTATACTACTTGTACTTCTATTGCTACTACTGCTGCTGTTGCTGCTGCTGCTGCTACTACTACTAGCAATTCCCCATCCTTCATACCATTTATTCAACTTTTATACTCACATGCTGACATGCACATACACTGCATTTTCAGCAGGAAATGAATTTTCCAGCTACTTTTTGGTCATGCAAAAAAAAAAAATTGTGACAAAAATATATCAAGGCTGACCTTCAGCTATTCAGAGAACAAGTGCATGAGACAGAGAGAGGCTGAGACAAAGAGGACAGGAAGGAAAAGGAACAAGTTCAAACAAAAACTAATTTCTAAGTCAAAATATATCCAGTTTTTCTGACACAATGTTGCTAAATCTGCACGGTTTTGCACGGTTGCTAAATCTCCGAACGACCTCTGGTCTCCCGCTTGGCTGCCGCATCGCCTGGCCACCACCATCCACTCCTCCTCCTGACACGAAAATCCGCTCATATACATGTAATCTGAACGTGATATGACAAGTATTGTAGAAATGTTTATGTTATACATTTGAAATGTACAAACACAACGTACCCCTGCTTTTTGAAGAGATGCACGTTTTATTCTGATGACTGGGCTCAAATTTTGATCCGTGCAATTCTAGTGCTGAGGATACTTTGTTGATTATGAGGTAATAAAAGTGTAATGATCTACAAAATAATGTAACCGAGGGAAGTGTTGTAAAAGTTAAATCTGGTTAGTATGAATGTACTTTGGCATACAGAGAGCAAAGAATGGCTCTCTGTCCTTTTCTGGGCCTTTTGGATTTTGCCCTGTTGACTTCTGTCCAGAGCTTAATTGGATGCTCGGCTTGCTAACTGAAACCATCCCTACACACAAGTCTTTATGTCCCAGGAAGGATTGATTGTATCAGACAGGCTGCGTATTGTCCTCCTGTAACTGATATAGAAAAGGTGGAAGGCCAATCTGGCTTTCAAAAAGCCTTCCCATCCACGGAAATGCATCCGAATGCAACAGGTGGAAGAGACACAAAATGTGTTTTTTGACCCTTTGTGTACCTTGAAAATTCTCTTGACTCCCACATGTATTTGTCAGGTAGTCATATAGTAATCACTTTATCTGCTTACTCAACAAAACGAAGGCCTAGTTTCTAATGGTTTAATAGAAATGTGTTTTTGGGTTCACCAGAGGTCTTGTGTGTGCAGTCAGCTGCATGAAACACCAGCAAAGAGAACGACTTGCAGGTTCAATTTCCTACTAAAGCCTTATATTATGCAGCCAATAATGGAGGCTATGATACATGAGGATGTGTTTCAATTGGATAATGAGTGGGTGGCTGAGAGGCAGAAAAGGGAGAGAAAGGCACTGTAATTACATAAGCTTTTTTCCTCAGTGGGACCCAAGATCATAGTGATCTGAACTGCCCTATGAACCAAACGGCTTGTTAACCACTTTTAAACCATATAACATTTTAATTGTCCAACAGAACTGAGGTCGAAACTTTCACGCGATCCTTTCATTTCTTTCTCCCCGCTACCTTTGCTGCAGTGTAACATGTCTATCTGTCACACGATGCCACCAACATGGTTTCGTGCAGTTTTTTTTTTTTGGTGCTGCATCTGCTGCAGAAACCTTCAGTTTTGTGGGATTCATTATCTCCCGAGACCTAAAGGAGACATCTAACAGTGTCTCCATCATCAAAAAAGCCCAGCAGAGCTCCTACGCCAGCTCAGGATGAGCAACCTGCCTCAGGAACTGCTGCTCTCTGCACATTCATCACTGTCTTGTTTGAATCGGACACCAATCAGGACAGGAACAGATTCCTACGGACAGACAGGACTGCAGATTCAGGACTTATACGTTTGCAGAGTCAGGGGGCACAAACAGCCCCATGCTGATGGAAAGTTGGGTGAAGTTTCGCAGTCCACAAAATGTTTCTGGAGCTTCAGAGCAAAACAGTTTTGCAGCATTCCCCTGAACAACTGAAGGGTGGAGAAGATGGGGACTTGTTTTAAAACATAAAAAACAACAGAAGAAAAGACCCAAAATAGCTCCATACAGTTTGTCCCAGTTTGTCAGCCCTAAGATCCCAAATTGATTTGGAAATACATCATTTAAACCCTTTTTAAATCCTGAAATCCTGAAATGTTTTTCTGTTTTGGAATTTTTTTTCTGGCTGTTTTTAGACTTTCCATCAGCAATAACTGAACTTGAATGTTTTTTGGGGTGAACTTACCCTTTAAATCAGTCTACCCTTTAAATAAGTCATACAGTGTCAATAACCCTGTAACTAAAGTACACACTTTGCTTTAACAATATTTATCATCCATCCCTGTCAAATATAAACCTAAGTACGCTGCAGATATTGTACATAGAAATGTACAAATGCATATACTGCTCATTGCTTTTACACAGTTGCGGTTGACCACAAGTGCAAATTGGAAGGTGGAGTCGCACAACATCTGAACGTGACTTGCACACAACATGAAGAAAATAGTGTGCCGCCTCACACACGACATCAGGCAGATATATACACATGACTCCAGTGAACCGAGGTCACTCTTTGTGGACACTGAAAAAAGACTTGTAGTTATGTAACATGCTGGGCTGGCGCTATTGGAGCACAAGTTTCTATAGACTGAATTATGGGATTTTGTGTTGTTAATTGTATTTCTTACCTTTAATATTTCTACTTATGGGTTTATTGTTTATATGATTTTTCATCTGTTTGTGTCAACTAACTAAATAACTAACTAACAGGCTTGGGGAGAAATGGAGTGCATGGAACAGGATTATGTAATCAGGATACAACAAAAAGGGAACTGTAATCTGTCAAATGTACAGAAAAAAATGTAATTAGATTACAGATATATTCAGTACTAACATGATTACAATTTTAAAATAAAGAATGATATATTAGTCTGTAACTATACACATGTGCACACATGACAACACTGAACACTGAGTCTCACACGTCACTCTGGTCCTGAGTGAAACCGAATACACAATTCTTCTAGCATACTCACTCCTTATTTAGCTTAAATAAAAGTCATCTTATTAAAGACTAACTAACAAACTAACTAACCAACTAACTACTTCATGTATAAGAAGTAATTTTTACATTTACATTTTATATATAAATAATATACTGTATGCACCATTTTTCCTAGTAGTAGGCCTACTATGTTAACTTTCACCCATCTCCTTTTTTTGCTGCTTGCTTTAGAAAACATCTCATAACTCCAGATATGTGTGCACTTCTGATTTACTGTATTTAGAGATGATACTCTTTTGTCTCGCTGTAACACATCATTTTCATCATAATCGTATATACTCATGGTGTTGTAATAAAGAGCTGTGAGGGCTTTAAATGCAGACATGTGAAATGTCTTCTTTGAGCTCATAATGCTCATGACGCACAACAACGCCGGACAATAACTGCCTTGACCGTTGGCTCACGCAGTTTTGGCAAAAGGACAATGACAGGGAGCTCATGGCTACATACATAAGGTGCGCCCTTTCAGTCCAGGATTACTGTGGCTTTCCGCACTGTGTTTACAGGATTATACTGGCTTTGGGCACGAGACAAGAAGTCACTGAGAAAGAAGCCAAGAAACACGTGTGCACTTTGAAACACAGGTAATTGTCATGTGAAGTTGAGAAAGACCCGACTGCTGATTAAAGTGGGATAGTTTTGTTGTGGATGACACTAAGGGATGACATTGCTGTTTTTAACTGCTTAGACTGAGTTGTCTTTTTACCTACTTTATTAAAGCCTTTTATTTGTTTAAAAGTCTTTACTGGACCATAAATAATCCTGCTATAAACCAAAAGCTTAAATTGTAAACCAAGTTTTGTCTGCATGACTCAATGACTAAATCAAAAATAAATGAACTAGTCAGTCCGTCTTCTGTTCTATTAAACCAGAGTATGTAGAGACAATGGGACAAGAAAGAAGCATTAAACTCAATATATTAAAACTCATGTCTTTTTTATTCTTATAGTTACAGGCCAATAAAATAGTGTTTATTACAGCAGAAAAGATACTTCATCATTTTCCAAGTACAAAAGTCTTGCAATTGAAAAGAAAAAATATATACATTGGTTCTTAAATACCACTTTATTACAGTTCAGACAGAATTCATTATTGGAGTGAGACATTTCATAATGTCAGCATATAATGTATTGATCAAAATATTGAAAATGTGTTTACAGTACAATAAGTCAAGGCACATAGGTTTGTTGTTTTGTAGTGACAATACATTTCAAAGGTCAACTGGCGCTGGAACCGACCACTCTACATCCTGATATATGGATCAATACAGGGGTCATGTTTGGATACAAGGGAGTGGAAGTACTTGTTTACTTGTAGTCAAGTGTCAGCTGCACTGCACATGTTAGCCCTTTATCTATTAATACCAAAATGGCAAACCTGACAAACAGCCTTTGTTATGTGCTTAAAAAAAAATCCAGCCCTGGATAGCAGTGGTGGAAGAAGAATTTAGATTTTTTTTAAATAGAACAACACAATGTAAAACACAGTTGATCACGAGGTTTGCATTCAATTTACTTAAAGTTGTAATGTGTAAAATATAGCAAGAATTGGCAGGTGGCTCCAAAAACATGGAGCAACCGACGACAACTGTTGCTCTTTGCTAGCTATCTTTGCAGGTAGCTAACTAGCGTTAGCTAATTAGCTCATGGTTCAGTTAGCTGTGGAGCCAGTTGTCCTAGAGTTTGCCTAGGCCAGGATCTCATATTACAGGGGAAGTCCTAACTGGCGATCGGGCTCAGCTCAACAAGGTTAAGCAGCCTGAGATTGAACGGGGCTGAAGTGGGACTGAACACAGCCTTCAAGACCGTAAAGAGGTCAGTTTGAAGACAGGGGCTACAGTACAGAGGCGATTTACATCAGCTCTGTGTTTGTTGAAAGACAAATCAAGACTGTCAGTGAGTTTTATTTTGTTCATGTCAAGTTTGAATGATGTGTGTTTTACAATGAGTTAATGAGGCAATTAAGCTCGTCTTAGTTCCATAAATGAGATTAACTTGAATTCAGAAGGTATGGTTGTATTTGTTTTGGGGCTATCAAACTATAGCATCTTGCTGGTGCAAAGTGACTTCATGAGAAAGGACAGAGCTGGGGCTGGCTGGTTAGAATGCTAACTTTTTAGTCTTTGACAGAAGGTAATAATATTAGTTCTCTTTTTAATTGTTTTAGACCAAACTTCTGGCCATATCTTACAAATCTCTTCCTTAAGTGAAAGTACAGATTCTGACACAAGAATGTATAAATAGTAAAGGTATGCTTTGGGCAGCTGAATTGCTTTTGTCAGTGTTACAGGTAATGTTATTGGATTACTATTTTACAGAATTTAAATGAAGTATCTGGTTGAGATGGGGCTAATTTGTACACGGTTGGATAGTTTACTCTATAACCATAGGTCATAGTATCTTAATATGAAAAGCAACTAGAAACTACAGCTGTTAAATCAATGTAGTAGAGCAAAAAGGACAATATTTACCTCCTGAAATGTAGTGAATTAAAAGCAGAGGTCGCATTAAATGTAAATCCTAAAGTAAAGTACAAGTACCTTAAAAATGTACTTAAGTGCATCACATATGTTTGTTATACCTTACATCTCATTGCTAATAAGATATGGCTACATGTAACTACGTAGACGATTTCTAATAACTCAGAACTCATGAATAACCCTTCCTGTGATTTACTTTGTTAAAAAGGAGTGGACTTGAATGGTGTTACTAGAATTGGCTGCTTGGGAGTATTATAAAGTCTCTCTATTTGAAGATATAAATAAGTGTAACTTCATTATTATACAATGCTAATAAAACAGAAAGATTTTAAATGTCATTTTTCAACTTCTCCTCTCCCAATCATGTTCATCACCACTTTCTTTTCCAAGCAAGACTCAGGTGTCAATGAAAACAAGCCTTGAGGGGCTTGTGTTCTTAGCAGCAATCGGACGCATGCGGTCCAGCGTGTGGTCCTGTGCTGTTGCTCTGACCAGAGGTCTTTGTCTGGCACCTGTGGATAAGGAGGGCAAGGTGTGCGTGGATCATCTTCTGTGGCAGAACCATGCTCACACCCCGGTGACATTAGCCCAGCTTGGGAAGGTGCCCAGGTCAAACATGGCCTTGCCCCAGCTGTTGATGGCCAGTGTAATACAAAGGATGCCAATGATGTTCATGACTATTCCTGTCCTGGCCTGAGGGAAAGGAAAAAGTGGAAGTGATGTTAAAGCAACAATTGGATTGGGAAATACCTGCTTTCTTGCTGAATGTTGGTTGAAAACATTGATATGAAGCTAGTTGGCTTAGCTTAGCATAAAGAATTGAAAAGTGGGCAAACAGCTAGCCTTGCTATGTCCGAAACTTTGCTTTGTTTTCTGTCTGAACAATTCTTAAGGCAATTATCAATCTTATCCGATTCAAGAAAGAAAATTACCATTTTTTTGTTTTTTTTTATTGTTTCAGGTTACAACTGAGTGACTCTGAGCCCACATGTTTCACTCACAGTGTAAGAGTTGCCCCAAAGTGACAACTTTGCCTGTTCAACATATAATTGTCTGAATAAACCCAACAAACCACTGCCATACTCACCATGTCAGCAACTTTGAGGTACCCATAAGAGAAGACTATAGCGTTTGGAGGCGTAGCAACAGGCAGCATGAAGGCGAAAGACGCACTCAAGGTACAAGGCACCATGACGTACAGTGGATTGATCCCAATGGACTGAGACTGCAAAAATGACACGGAAAGCATCAACAGTCTGAGACATGGATTAACATAGCCTTTATAACAAAATGCTCCACCTCCTCCATCTGGCTATTTTTCCGCCGCCGTAATCACTGACTCATAACTCAGAGTGAAATGTGTGCAATTCTGTGTGGAGAGAAAACTCTCATTAGGTGGGTGTAATTAAGATGTAATTCCTGCAAGCTTGGGGCTGAGTCATGATATCTAAAATAGAAAAGCACTACATATGTAGCGATAATGGCAGACTTCTAAGTTGCAGAAAACATTACTCTGGAATTTGCTGCTGAATTACATATCCCACAGCGCAGCAAGCTTACAAGTGCACAGTAATTTCTGTTTCTCAAAATAAACAAAGGGGTGAAAAGACAAACTCTATAGTCTTCCTTAAACTGTGAGCTGTAAATCGGGTCGCTGCGATGACAGTGTTTTGTCTTGTCTGATGCCTTTTGTTTAAATCAAACGAGAAAGACTCACTTGACAGGATGACACGTATGGTGACATACCACAAGCCATGACTACCACAAAGTGTCATCAACCCACTCTCAGCTGCATGTAACTGATCAGATGTTCTTTTTTTCTCTCCTTTTTCTTTCCATCTCTATTTTCACACGGGGGTTGGACATCCTTGCGAAACCCACTTGGCTTCGCTTTCCATTAATGTCTAGCTGAATGCCCCTGCTTGGCACTGTCTTTCACAACCCAGCTTTGGCAGTCCCTCGAGTGCTCGACCAGCGGGCACAGCAATGCCATTCTTCAGCAGCAGCGGGGTGGGCAGCATTACAAGGCACTGGACTGAATTGGTGTGTTTGGCAGGTTATTAATGGGAGGAGGGGCCCGGGGAAGGGGACCAAACATATTCAGCCTGAATGACCAACTAGATGGGTAACCAAACAAGGGAAAATAGGCCGGCTCCCACTGGGAGTAGTTTCAATGCTGGACTCCAATTGGGGAAATCAGTTCAAAAGCACTTACACTACGTAGCACTTCACCTCACTGAACCACTGCTGCCAAACATAATTGTCTGTCTCGGGCTGTCTGAGATTCTGCTTCTGTTTGTTTTTTTCATCAAACACATTTTACTCTCTCTTTCTCTCAGAACTTACCATTGAGGCTAAGACAGGTAGGAAGAGTGTCGCAGTGGCCACATTACTGGTGCACTCAGTGAAGGTAGCAATCAGCAGGCATAAGATGATAGCAATTGCCCAGGGAGGGATGTTTTGCAGGGGAGTCATTTGATCTCCCATCCACTTTGAGAGTCCTGATTCCTACGGAGATGTACATAATATACATAGACAGGGTGAGTCTCTTCTGGAAGTGTACACAGTATTCATCTAAACAGCTGAGTTGACATTTGCTCATTTACTGCGAGTGTACTGTAATTAAGGTTTGTGTGTCATAAGCTGTAGCCTTTAAAATGTTACTCACGTTCCAGCTGCAGCATAAAAACGCAAGATAAATCAAACAAGAGGCGCTTTGTAGTTTCGGAGAAGAAATCCAAACTCAAAATTCAAATTCAACAACTGAATAAACAAGCCGTTCTCAGAGGAAAATAAGGTCCCCAGAACACTGTTTGCAGCTTGAACGGTGGCAGGGTCCGCCAAAAATAAACAAAGTAGAAACACTATGAAATTGTGTTGTCCTTTAAGGTCAGTTTGTTTATTCTGTTTATTCAGTCATGAAAACAAAAAGAGTTTGTTTATTTATTTTGATGCTGAGATGTTACAGTTTGGCCCTGGTGATCTTACTTTGAAAAAGTAAACCTATTACCTCAACATAAGGTAGACATTTACTGCTGCTTTACTTCGTCTACTTTACTTGGTAATTTGGAGGCAATCAGTTAAATGATTTTTTTAAAAATAAGTAAAATCAACTTTTTACAATTTACAGTGTACAGCAAAGCAAACGGTAATTAGCGAGTCTGATTCCGATAAGATAAAATAAAAACAGTCACTGGATTACATGAGTTTCCCTTGTGTATGAGTGGCAGACTCCGCCACTAACAATAAAAACCATAAATAGTATAGAAGAAGAAGGTTTGATGTCATGAAAATCTTTTGCACCTTTAAACACAACCAGCCATGAAGCCAACACCACACTTCCCCCTTCGGAGACATTATTAATCATACAGTACCATATTGTGTGCAAGCTCCCAGCCCAGTTCCACGTTAACATTATGAGTGTCTCTGTCACTTACCTCACTGCCCTTGGCCAAAGCAAAACCTCCTCCAAGAAGAAGGACGATGCCCCAAGGTAACTTCTTTTGGGCAACTTTCCAGGTGAGCAGAGGTGGAGTTGGCCCAGCAGCTTGATGGGGTGCTACAGATCCATTAAATTCAATGTCAGTATCATAACTTTATGACATGTGATCTGTATTCTCCCAGATTGATGGCTCACCTGTGTCAAAACTTTGAGTCCTCCTCAGACAGAAACGTGGGGGTCTAGAGGGCAGAACAAAGAGGAGGACGGCAATGAAGATTGCCACTGTGGCGTCTGTCACGTACCTGAGGAGTGAACAAACTTGGTTAAGATATGAAAGCAAATCATTCACAGAAATTTGGTGTAGCGTTAGAAAAAGAACAGTTTTGTCTACACACTCTGCTTGGGCGTTGAAGATATCTGTGGCCCAGCCATGGACGAACCCTGGGTCCCTTGAGAACCACAACACCACCAGCAGAATGAAGAGAGCCAGGACATTTATCTCCCCGAACGACATGGGCCCCAGCAAACGGTGCTGCTCACGGATCACATTATAGGCAGCGATGTCCTTCTCTGTCTTCACTTCCCCACAGCCCCAGGTCTTCTTGAAGCTGTAGGGATCGCATGGGAAAAATCTTTGTGTCACCTCGGCACTCAATAACACTCCTGATGCGGTAAAAGTTTCTTGATGTGGATTCAAGTCTCTGTCAGTATAATTAGGCTTTAACCATCACCAAACTCACTTGAATCCCATGAAGACGAACTGCAGCCAAAGCCAGGCCAGCGTGAGCATGAGGATCATGTTGGGGAAGGCAAAGCCGAACCAGGAGGCAAAGTTAATCACATCTCCGTTTTGAGGGAAGAGTCTGAGGAAAATAACAAAAGGGATTTAAAGAAAACTCTATTTTTGGAACAAGACTGAGAGCAATAACGTGACTAATTAATGCCTTGAGAAAACACTCACTGGTTCATCTGGCCCATGAGCACCAGATTGGGACCGGTTCCTGTCAGTGTTGCGGTTCCTCCAATGCTGGCAGCGTAACAAACACACAGGGTCATTCCTTTACACATTTTCCGCCTTTCTGCTGCCTCATTAAGCCTTGTAGCCTCCACTGTGGCATCTAAGAAAGTCACCACCGTCGAGCCTTCAAACAAAGAGCAGGGAATGAAAAGAGCTGTGTGTTTTCTTCGCCAAACAGACTCTACTTGAAGGTGACCGTGTCTCACCTTGTCCATCACTCTGTTTCTCTGTCTGTGGAGGCTGTTTGCTGTCAGTGTCTGACGTCTGGACCTCCTCGTCCGAGCTGAGGATCTGAGGTATCTCCCCCTCATTGTTGTTGAGCTGCTCCAGCACTGCTTGGACAATAGGCACCATCATGGCCGTGGTTGCGGTGTTACTGATCCACATGGACAGGAAGGCTGTCACACCCATGAAACCCAACATCAAACTGCAAGGAAGATAATAAAAAAAACACTGTAAGTGGCCTTGGCTTGGAAGAGGTGGCCCCTTTATGTTCTCTTTATCTGTATCAGGTGTTTTTGAAGTCGTAGTTGATAAGACATGCTTCAGAATTGTAAATCATAAAGAGAGAGTCTGCCGTGGAGGTGTGCATCTGAGCCACTCACAGCGCTGGACGCACACCGACAAGGAGCAGCACCCTCAAGGCGATGCGCTTGTGCAGGTTCCAGTGCTCCACGGCGACTGCGACCATCAGTCCCCCCACAAACAACAGGTTGGTGTCCTTCAGGTACTGCATGCACACCTGAGACGGCACACAGAGTCAGACGTGTGTCAGCAGAAATGCCCCCTCACTGAGCAAAACTCTCCAGGTATTCTACTTACGTCTTTGGATTGCATGATGCCAAACAAGGGGAAAAGGAGGGCCGGGAGCAGAGCCGTCACGGCCAGCGGTAGGACCTCTGTGCACCAGTAAACCGCCATCAGGATGATCACATAGGCGCATTCTGCCTCCTGCGTAAAAAAAACACGTAAAACATAATGGCTCACAAACACAAGAGCCATGCAAGGTGTAAAAACAGCTTCAGGGAGCGGTGTTACATAATCCTTAATGGGATGTTATTATGGTTCAAAGGGTGAAGATAAGTGCGCTTGTTG
The DNA here is from genome assembly GCF_965226575.1 of Pagrus pagrus. NCBI lineage: Eukaryota > Metazoa > Chordata > Actinopteri > Spariformes > Sparidae > Pagrus > Pagrus pagrus. The sequence goes on from NC_140188.1 coordinate 9,920,916, forward strand.
TTCTATTGTTTTTGGTCACCTGCCTGATCATTTGCCAAGAAGATCACAGCTCTGAGCGCTCCAAACACCCCTTGAAGTATTATTATTACATGACATGTTCTTTTGTCACTTTTATTGCCCTGCAGCCTGTGTTATTAAGACTTTTGAAGCATTGTTTCAGTCAAAAGAGTGCATTTTAAATCCTTTGTCTTCGGTTTTTGCAGGCAAACAATAAAAGTTTGAGACCTCTCTCTCTGTCAGCCTTTGTTCATGGCTGCAGTCTGCGTCTATCATAACATGCGTACATGCCTGTGTGCATCTCCCTATGTCACATGCGTGTAGCAGCCCAATGTTCCCACGCTGGACATGACCCTTCACGTTAACAACAAGGAGTTAAAACAACATGGACTTCAGAGAGCCTCTGCTTCAGGCAACACTGCACAGATCGCATGCAATTTGCTCCAGAGTGCGCTGCGCACTTGTGAGCCGCATCAACAGGTGCAGGAGAGCACAGATCAGACTCATTCATTTAAAAAAGCTCGTGGAAAAAATGTCAATGGCGCGCTGAATGAATGCGCGCGGCGAATTTGGCTCATTCATGTGCTAAAAGTGCACGAACACGAGATGAAATGTTTCTCTAATTAAACTTTAAAGAAGTAAATTAAAGATATTCTGAGTGCGCATGTTACCAACAACACAAACAAACAAACAAACAAAACAATCAGATGCAGCATTTCTAATATTTTACGCACAAATGTTGATTTTCTCCACTTTCAACACCGTGACAAAGTTTAATTGAATCTGTTGTTTCATCCCAAATCAGTTACATACCTTGGTCCCGATCACCAGAGGCAGTGGAAGAAGAAGAAATGGAGCTGAGAAGAGGATAAGCTCATTCTTAACAGAGCGGAGATATTTGAAGAATGCCATCCTGGAGGAAAACGGAGAAAAGAAGGCTTTCGCACCATGGATCGCGCTTTTTGAGGCGCAGGGAAGAGGAGGAGGGGAGGAGGAGGAGGAGGGGGAGGAGGGGGGAGTCCCAGATAAAGATAAAGGAGAGAGAGTGAGTGAGAGAGAGAGAGAGAGAGAGAGAGAGAGAGAGAGGCGAATCACAATGAAGAGAGAGAGAGAGGGTGCACAGACCAAAACAAAAGAGCTGAGTGATCATTTCTCAGAATCAACACAAAAGGATCGAGGTCATAAAAAGGATAATCAGTAAATATCCCAAATAATCACAGAAAAAAATCCAATTTTCTCCTTGAGTCATTAGTAATGACTGAACTGCTGCAAATTTGATATAAAAGTTGATAAAAATTTGATAAAAAGTTGAAAAGTATGCACATTGACAGGTGCATACCATTTTAAACCATTACTTCATCCATTTATGGATTTTATCAGCTGTGACTGTTAAAGGACTGCGTGTAGTGAGCTTAGGTGTGTTTGTATACTCCCTTGAATAAAGATCATGTGAATACTTCTTGCATCAGATCCGACTGTCACTAGTTAGTCTGTGATTCACTGTAACATGAAGTCATTTTTAATTCAAAAAGGATTTCATTAGTCCGGATTTCTCCAGAAGCAATAATGCAACAGAAAGGTCAAAGCTCATATAACTACACACTCATTTGAATCATCACTGCTCCACCTTATTATTTTGGTTGACCAGCAGTGGAGCAGTGAACTTAAGTAATCTTCAGTAAGTATTACATTTATCCTAAAAAAAAAAAATGATGGCAAGTTATGGACGTAGCCTGGATTTTAAAAATAGTGAGGTCATGAGACCAGACTCTAAACCACTTCAGATTTAAAAAAAAGAGAAATGTTCTGATTATTATCACTTTTAAATGGTTTTATTAGTTCATTTAAATGAGACCTGTTATGTTTTTTCATCTTTTTTGTCTTTCCTTCAGTGTTTTGTCTTCTTGTGCATGTAAATGGTCGTGAAAGTTAAAAAGGTCAAAGTTTGCACCAACAGAAACTCCTCTCTCCCACAGAAAACACTGCTCCTCAAACACGTCGTCAGTAGCCCCACCTTCAATTCCGTGACGTTGTGACATCACGCTACATCACCATGTCACAGAATTGCATAATTTATGCCTAGCGGTTGTCAGTTTGGCAAGCAAGAATTGATTTAGCGCAGCTGCTCTGTTGTTGTTAGCGATGCTGGGTCAGGCGTGTGTGAGCTGACCAATCAGAGCAGACTGGGTATTCAGGTGGGGGGCCTTAAAGAGACAGGAGCTAAAACAGAGCATTTCAGACAGAGTGCAGCAGCACTGGACAGTATGAGAAAACTGATGTGATTTTGAGCATTAAAGCATGTAAACCTATTTTAGTAGTAAACCAAAATAAAATTATAAACCTGAAAATGAGCATATTATGTCTCTTTTAACAGTAAATGTTATCACATGTGATGGGGAATTAGAAAGTTCCTTTAAATTTAAACATGTCTTTCTAAACAAAAGATTTAAAGGCCTAAAAAATATCTCAATCAGTTGGTAGATGTCAAGCATGGCAACTACAGGCCAATAGAGACGTAGATACCAAATCTCCAACCTCAATGATACAAGACCGTTGAGTTTCCGAAGAGTTAATTGGAACAAATGTGTCTAGATTCAGGCTGTATAAGTAAATGGACAATGTGTTGGCTGCTATTGTTGTAGGACGGTAACATAATTATAGGCAGGCATAAACTGTACATACTTATGGTAGTTTCTTAAATAAACACAAAGAAATACATGAATATCACATTTTAAGTATAGCTTAAGTATCCACTATCTCTTATCAAGGAGTAAGTCATTACAATATAATCTGTACTGTCTCTGTAACATGAGGAATTCACAACACAATGTTGCATGTACTGAGAGACAAGCTTACAATGTCTCCTCTTTAAGCAGCATGTCTCTGCCAACCTTAAAAACATGTTGCAACCAAGTCGCTGTCATTACAAGACTTTTGTGTCTGCATCAAGTTGCTTGTATTCTGTGCACTAGTTGAGAAATTACACTTCACAATTATTTCAGTGTCTCATTTCCTCTCCTCCCTCTCTGTGTTTTCTGCTTAACAGACTGTCTGTACGCCTGACCACAAAATACCTACCTACTCCTTTCCAATGCCGACTATCACTGTGATTTCGTCATTTTCAATCAGACTTAAAAACAGGTCACTACAGTGCTAAATGGATTGTCACAGTGTGCTGTGATAGATTCACAACACTGTAATAAATGGGGAACTGGCAGCAGTATTTTGGCTGAAGGGGGACACCTGGCTTCCTCAAATGTACATTTCCTTACCAGCAGTCCTCATATTTCAACATTAGTGTGGATTTTTCTTCACTGTATTGAGTAAGTCCCACACCTACCCTGGCTGTAACAAAACATATGCTCATTTTCAGTTTCATAATTTTATTTTGGGTTACTACTAAAATAAGTTTCCATGCTTTAATGCTCAAAAAACACACCAGTTTTCTCATATCGTCCAGTGCTGCGGCTGTTTTAGCTCCTGTCTCTTTAAGGCCCCCCGGGTCTGCTCTGAGTGGTCAGCTCACACACGCCTGACCAAATCCTGCTAACAACAACAGAGCAGGTGTGCTAAATGAACTTTTACCTGCCAAGCTATTATAAAATATTGTCTAGTTTACATCCTCTGGCTCAACATAAGTCACCACACCAACATGGCCGCTGCCTCGGCACAGAAAAAGTATCAACAAAGGTGCAAATCACAATAAAACTGGACGTACTGACAGCTTTGGTGACCATTCAACGAGACGCCATCACTAATGCAACTGTTGGGTGCGTAGTCTTTATAATTATCTACTATCACAGTCTTATACTTCATTATTTTCATGACAAACTTTGACTTTCTCTCTCTCCATTCACTAATATACATATTTTTTCCAGAATAAGGTCCCATGGTGGTCCACTGGAAGGGGCGTGATTCTGTTCTCTATAGGTCTCCTTTAAATTTAACCCTGCGAGGTCCGTGTAAGTTGGTTTGTGGTACCTAGTTTTCTCAATTTAAGCTCTTATTTCATTGCACAGTATACATTTTGCTCTTTGGTTCAAATTACAGTATTTACCAGTCAGAGAATGAAATTATCTTTGGTACACAACTGAAAAAAAGTATATGGGAGAATCTGGAAGTGGGGAAAGCCTTGTGGTTGTGTGCTTGGCACTGGTGAACTGATGGCTCAGAAGTCTGTTAAAAATCCTCTTTCACAAGGCTTTTTCATTGCTTTGGCTACCTGGCAGCACTCTGCCAACCAAAAACTAATCCTTCCCTCAGCCCAGGACTTAACTTCTCACCAGACACACACACTGACAGAAAATGTAACCTTGTTGGCAAAGATAACACTGCAACTTTAACTTATCTCGTTGGATAAAGGCAACATACGACTTTGTTTCACCTTTCACTTTTTCCATGAAAACATCCAATTCTGGGGCTCCTGTTGTAACCTTAGTGGTGAAAACACTTTATTATTAGTATTTTTTAATGATTTAGCGACCATAATAAAAGCTTTTAAATATTTCCTTTCTTGTTTGACAGGTTTTTGTTATATTTGTGCCTGGATTGCCTTCTGATCTTTTTATAGTACTCTTTCTTCATTTCTTCCAAGAGCACCTGACAACATTTTTTTATCTACACTGTATGACAGAACAGCCGGTCATCTCTCTTCCATCCACAGTCTTAGTTTGAACTCTGCACACTTTTGAGTTTGTTAAGGTCGTTAAAGGTCACCTCAGGCTATTTTCTCAGCCTGTCTACTGACTTTATGACGTGACACATTATTTTGAATGATGTGGTACAATACAAAGTACAACAGTATTTATTGCAGAGCTACTATAATGCATATGCTTCATTATGTCCTCTGTGTCCTGTGAGTTCAGGCCAATTGCAGTGAGTGCTTTTAAACCAAAACCAACATTGTGCTTTTGGATATAAAACACATTCAGCCTGGCAGTGCTATAAAACTGCTAAGAGCGGAGCTAAGAGAAGGACGCAATCTGCCGAGCCAAGGAATGTCATGTTCTTTGGCTGTGTCTGTTCTGTAAAAGTGCTGACAGTAATTATGTTGCATTGGCGGTATGCTGAAACGAGAGAAGCTTTTCATTTGCGTCCCTGTAATTGGGAATCTACAAACCACTGTGGGATTTCAACGTTCATGACTCGAGACAAATTTTTACCAATTTCAAAGACATGCAAAAGCTGTTTTAATCAGGACAGTTCGTTTGTTGAGTTCTGACAATAATTGCCTTAATTCTTTTTTTTTTTTTATCCATTTAGTCTGCTAATTTTGACTCCCTTCCTAAAAAGATTGGCTCATCGTGCACTCAATGTTCCCAGCCAAAATGTGCTTTTGAAATATTCATGCATACAAATATGCATTCTTCTCAAGTTATGTTTATCATGTCCATATAAGTTAATTAAGAAAGTAGAGTTGCTTTGTCCACAGCCTTCACAGGTGCTGACATTGTCTGTATAAATAGGAAATTATGGGGTTTTTTTTATAATCCAATGTATGACATTGTACTGTATTGTAATAAATGCATCATATAAACAAATTATGTTTCATAAAAGGTCCAACTTTAAGTCATTGTAAAAAGAGATCGGGTGCGAGTTTTGTGGATAAATACCTCAGGCATGCAAATTAAACCTGATGTGGTAGAAATCCTGATTTCACTGTCATGCTGGTCGAACAGTGATCCCATTTGGCTTCCAGTCATCATTTCTGTCAACATGACAACATCATGTTGTGTCGTCATACAACACTGGTAAACAGAGATCCTGATGCACATCTTTTTTTGGACATCACAAAATACTGAGTCAAAGTTGGAGCTAAAATAAAACATCAAATGACTGCAAAATTGCATCGTGTATATGTCTGAGGGATTTGTCTGTGAAATTACACACATAACGCCACCTTGTGGAGGTGACTGTCATCACACCCCAGTCAGTTAGCAGAAACAAATATGTATTTATACTGAGCAAAATGAGACTGCAAACTTGAGGAACTGTCAATTTGGGAAGTACTTATGATGGGCTGGTTCCTAAAATAAGAGGAGTAACTTCCAGGAACCTTAAATGTGCAGTGTGTGGGGGATCTGTCTGCAGAAAAGGGAATATAATGTTCCCAATCATGTCTTCATTAGTGCATAATCAGCTAAAAGTAAGAATTGTTGAAAAATAATAATTTTATGTCCACAGAGGGAGCAGGTCCTCTTCAACAGAGTCTGCCATGGTGCACGACAACGTTTCTACAGTAGCCCAGAATGGACAAACGAAGCACTGACTCCAGAGAAGGACCGCATTTTTAGTTTTCATTCATTAGCATGAGCTCATATGAGCTATATCACTTATCATAGTGTCTACTTAAATCAAGGATTCAAGCTTTTTTATTTTTCACATAGGATTTCCAGTGAAATGTAAAGTGACAAGCATCAGAAGATTATACAAAAGACAACAAAAAGTTCAAAGAAAGTGCCCAGTGTGCTTTAAAGGATGGGCTACTGCAGCTCTCACTACATGTGATACTAAAACTGTAAAGATGTATTATCTCTGCAGAGAAGGTTATGTTTTCACTCGTATCAATTGTTTAGATGCTTAGTTTGTTGGTTTGTGAGCAGGGTTACACAAAAACTACTGAACAGATTTCCACAAAACTTGGATGGAGGATGGGTCCCGGCCCAGAATAGACCTCAGTAACTTTTGGTGCAAATCTTGGTAAGGAGACAGATCCAGGATTTGTTGTTGTTAAATCGAATTAAATCAAATCACAGACAGATATCTCCCTTTTTTTCAATCTAGAGAACAGTTGATCATTTACTTCTGCTCTGTGTAGTAACCACAAAAGCCACTTCTGTATTAAGGACCGTGTGCAGGTCGTTGAGGAAGCAGCCTGTCCTGCAGCTGCAGCAGCAGCAGCGGCAGTCACATGAGATGGGGCTGCTGTTGTGTCACGTGAGGTGTCGTTTCTAAAACATGGCTCCAACGAGCACAGAACAAAAACACCATCGGCTGACTGACGGCTGTCTGTCTGCTGACACGCATCGGTAAACATCACAAAATGGAGCATGTAGCTAGCTGTCGCCCCGCAGCATGTCCGTGTTTTATTAAGTTCATTTAGTACGAAGTCATCATGCGTGAAGCCGGCGGTGCACCGTTAGCTTAACGCTCGCTAGCTAGCTGTCAACGGCTACAAGTGGTGAGAGGTGAGCTAAACATTTAGCAGTGAGCGCTGTTGTTCTTTGTCTATTGCTGTGTAATAACACTGGACTTACATTAAATCAGTTTAACTGCTCTTGTTTAGCTTTGTGTAAGTGATGTTGGTAACCATATTATTTTATTTCTGCTTGCTAGAGCTGGGTATCGTAACGTTAGCCACTTCGCTAAGCTAACTTTTAGCATTAAGTTGACGTTACTTCCCCAATTGTCTTCCTAAAGCTCCCAACGCACTTCCTATTATTTCTAACGTGGAAGAGCTCGTCAGTCGCTAAATGACAGGTACGCCTACATGTTTTGAAGCATGCAGTGTTTATAGCTGGGCTTTCTTATCTCCTGGGTGTTATCTCTGCCGAACAGCTAGCAGCCGAGCTAACGGTCTACGAAATTCATTCAAACTTTCAACGGTTTTTCGTTTTCCGGAACTTGTCATAAGTAAATGTGAGCTATTAGTTTTGTCGGACGCATTGAGTAGCAGTTTGCTCTTGGGAAATATTCAGTTTAAATCAGTACAATTGTTTCTTAAAGCAAACTTAGCCACCGGTGTAGAGTGGTGTGTTGAAGGGGTAGATGCAGCTCAGTCATGTGAGCTGAGCTCAAACTTCAGGGACTTGCAGCTGAACAGGAAGTCACCATCTTCACCAGTTTCACATCACTGTCATTGCAGCCAGCAGCTTTTCTCCTCTGTTTAAAAACCACCATCTCCCATTACATCTTGCACAGCAGTATTATTGTAAAAGCAGCAGTTGCTCAGCTAATTGTCCACTTATGCTTTTCAGTTATTTCCTCAGAGGGACGGGTGGAAGAGGAGATTGATCTGCCCTTGATGACTTTGATTTCTTCATCCATGAATGTCTGAAAGTCATCCTTGTGGGAGACAGCGAGGCGTACGCAGAAGGTCGTTGTGCTACTCTTAACAAGCATTGGAGACTCACCATGGATTGGCTGATGCGTGCGGTTGAGAAAGACTTGGGGGTTGACCGACGGCAGCAAGGCCCAGGTCCCCGTCCCAGGGAGCTCATAGCCCTCGTTCCTATGCGTTGGGTGATGGGCCTGAGGGAGAGGAGGGTCATGCGCTGTTCCCGCTTTGACAACATCAGTGAGGCAGAAATTCGCACGTACCTTCAGTGTTCCCAGGCGAAGTTGCCTCCTGGATGGACACGCGTGTGCATTCAGGGTCTGAGGAAAAGCAAACTGGGCTACAGACTGGCCAGAGACCCTTGTCATCAACAATTGGAGTTCATGTCACAGGATTCCTATGTCAAAACCATGCAGTGTGTGTCGCAACATAACGTCAGGTACGATTTATATTCTCATATTCTACTGCACTGCTTGCCACTTTGCATTTGTGCTGAAGCTCAAAGTAAAATTCTCCTTTTTAAGATGATGTTATTCCCATAACTATTGAATGTTAATTCATTATTTGTGAACAGTGATTACGCTCATCCAAAGAGTTTTCTGTGATCATTTTAAGTAGAGCCGGAACAATTAAAGGGTTAATCTATGAGTTGATCTACAGAAAATTAATCAGCAGCAATTTTAAATGTTAACTATTCAAGTAAGATCTTCATTTAGATCTATTTCTACCTCCTTTGATTAAGATTGGCTTTCTCATTCAATGTTAGTTGCATCAGTTAATCGTGCACTTTTAATAACAGTAGGTGTTTAACTCTTGGTTGTAGCTTTTGAAAGGTAAAAAGTCAAAGTAGTTAGTCACCAACAATTTTGACAATATGGCATTCGGTTTGAGTAATTTTTTGTTGTTCTTAAATGTGAATATTCTCTGGAATATTCTCTCTACTTCAGTCCTCTGTGACATTAAACTGAATATCTTTGGATTGAGAACAAAACAGGACATTTGAGATGGTCAGCTTGGACTTTGGGAAATGCTGATAAACATTTTTCACCATTTTCTGATCATTTAATAAAGAAAATTACCAATAGATTAATCAACAATGAAAGTCATCCTTAGTTGCTGCTCTACGTGTTAGACAATTGAATTATGAGACGAGATGTCAGTTTAATGTCTTGACTGCAGTAAAGATTTATGTATGAGTTTGTCACTGATTAGAACGTGTTTGAGATACTAATGTATCAGCTTTTCTGTGCTTTTGTTTCCCTTTTCTAGGAATCTGTGGCGTGAAACTCATTACAAACTTGTGCAGGCATATGCAGGAGCCAGTGAGCAGATGCATACTGCAGCTGTAGATGCAGTGCGTCATGCTTTACAGAAGCTCTTCAATTCCACATTCATCTCATCTGACAAAGTGTCGCCATCCCTTTCTCCAGCCAGAGAAAAAGAGAAAGAAAACTACTTGCCATCGAGTTCATCCTGTCTTTCCAAGTCTCAGTCAGACCATCTGTGTCCTAATGTTCTGCCTGCAGAGTGTCTGCTGGAGACCGCAGAGATGCTCTACGTGATTCTACCTTACACTCAGTATTCACTCCATGATATCGTCTCCTTCAGCCCAGCCAAGCTCGCTAACAGCCATGCCAAAGTGTTGTTCATTCTCTACCAGTTACTAACAGCCCTGCAGGCATGTCATGCAGCAGGTCTGTCTTGTGGAGAGCTTTCCCTGCAAGACATAGCAGTAGATGAGCAGCTCTGCAGCCGTCTCAAACTCAATCTAGCCCATTACGAGGATCTGGGGGCGGAAGGGGATGCTAACGGTCATGTTACTGGCAGACAAGTGCCAAAAAGTGTCCTGCCTAGGGACAACTCATGTGAGAGCCAACAGAACGAGAGACTTTGCAAAGACTGTTTTGGTGAGCTCAAGACGTTGGTTCTGGATTGGGTTCATGGACGAGTCAGTAACTTCCGCTACTTGATGGAACTGAACAGGCTAGCAGGACGGCGAGAAGGAGACCCTAATTATCACCCAGTGCTGCCTTGGGTGGTGGATTTCACTGTGCCATTTGGGAAATTTCGTGACCTCAGGAGGTCAAAGTTTAGGCTCAATAAGGGCGATAAGCAGCTGGACTTCACATATGAGATGACCAAAGAGGCTTTGGCAGCTGCAGTGGGTAATGGGGTGGGTGGAAGCGGCGTAGGTGGAGACCTCAGCGGCTCTGTAGGTGCTGGTGGTGCTGGACAGCCTGACCACCTCCATGTACCTCATCACATATCTGATGTGCTCTCAGACATTACCTACTATGTCTACAAAGCCCGGCAGACACCCAAGTCAGTGTTGTGCAGCCATGTCAGATCCCAGTGGGAGCCCAATGAATACCCAGCCAGCATGGAGCGCATGCAGAGCTGGACCCCCGATGAGTGCATTCCAGAGTTCTACATAGATCCCTCCATTTTCCGCTCTATCCACCCTGACATGCCGGACCTGGATGTGCCTTCCTGGTGCAAGTCAGTTGAGGAGTTTATTGAAGTCCATCGGCGCCTTCTGGAGAGCAGAGAGGTGTCCCAGCATTTGCATCACTGGATAGATCTCACATTTGGCTATAAGCTGTCTGGTAAAGAAGCTGTCAAGGCCAAGAATGTGTGCCTGCACCTAGTGGACAACCATACCAACCTGACTACCTATGGTGTAGTTCAACTGTTTGACCAGCCCCACCCGCCCCGCTTATCTCCTTCCCAGTATGCCCCAGCAGAACCTCCTCTCCTTGGCCTTGCTGCTCTTAATGTGCCTTCTCTACACATCCCTCAAATAGACACCATGGCTGACACTGTGGATGGAATGGTGCCAGAGTCCACAGGGTGCGAGTCCAGTGGCTGGACCATGGTAGACAGAGATGAAGAGCTCGAACAAGGTATGGAAGCTTTGGACTCATTAGCGGCCACGGGCTTATCCAGTTCTGCATCCTGCTCTGTGCCAATGCCAAGCATCAGTACAGCTGGAGGAAAGATTGGGGGAGAGCACACAGCACTTGTTGTATCTCAGTCCCCGAATTCATTCCCTGGTGATTTCACAAGCGGCTTAGGCCCTGGTTTACGCAGTGCAGTGTTACAAAGAGGTGGGCCGATGAACAAAAAACATGGGGAGGGGAGTGTGGCCCCCAACAATACAGAGGATATCAAGATCGTCCTCCCCGAAGGCTTCAACCCATTGCAGCCTTTGGAAGAACTGGAGAAGTTGAACAATTTCCTGGTGAAGAGTCTTCACGCTGAAGTGTGGCATCCTGCAGGGTCTGCTGACTGCATGAGTGACGGTGTGATGATTGAATCTCTACCCTCTCTTACACAACTCTACCAAAGAGACATGCAGGCCCTTGGTGTTCTCATCGCTGAGATATTCTACTCCTCTAAACTGAGAGGACTGAAACCAGGAAACTCCCTCAGACAGCGTTTCCAAGCTGTCATGAAGCTATGCTCTGCCAGTCTCCGTGATGTGCCACTGTCTTTGCATCATGCTCTTGAGACCCTGCTGCTAATGGAGAAGCACTCTGGAACGGCACACAGAGAATTACCAGACTGCCCACGTCCACTTCTGTTCAAATATGCCCCCATCTGTGATGGTCTGCCTCCTCCAAACCCCTGCCAGTTGTTGAACTCAATCATCACCCCCTTTCCTTTCCCTTCCTATTTTGCAGCACTTCATCGTTTCATCTTTTCCTACCACACCAAGATGGAGACTACTTGTAGCCTTCAAGGAAGAGACGTTGTCTTTCACCTGTGGCAGCAGCTTGAGACACTGTTGAGGGGTAACATCACAGCTGAAGGTCTTGAGATTCTCTTGCCCTTCATTCTAGGCCTTATGCTTGAGGAGTCCACTGCGGTCTATGCTGCTTGGTACCTTTTCGAGCCCATCTCTAGAGTACTGGGTCCCAGAAATGCAAACAAATACTTACTGAAGCCACTGATCAACGTTTATGAAAACCCTCACTGCCTGCGTGGACGGTTCTATCTTTACACTGACTGCTTCATTCTACAACTGATTGTGAGGCTTGGCCTGCAGGCCTTTCTGTCCAGCCTACTCCCCCATGTGCTGCAGGTCCTCACTGGCTTTGAAAGCAGCATCTCAGGCTCTGGTGGGGAAGCTTGCAAAGGGCTGAGGGGAGGCACATGTAATCTAGGGGAGGAGGAAGAAGAGGACTTTCAGTGTGGTGAGGTGCGGTCATCTTCTGGGTCTGTTAGTGGTAATATGGGAGGTAGCAGTGGACCCACTGGAGGAGTCGGTGTGGTGGGAGATGCAGGACTAGTCGATTACTCCTCTGGCATCAGTCTAAATGACCAAGTGTTTCTCTCAGAGGCAGAGGACTTTCAGAATGGGTTTTATGTCAACAGTGGAGCAGGGGTTGCTGCTGGGAAACAACAGAGCCAAAACTCTGTGGCCAAGGATCAAGACCAAGAGTCGCTAAGTGTGGGGAAACTGAGTGACAAAAGCAGCACAAGTGAGCTCTCACTGGGTGATGGAGACTCAATGCGTGATCGAGCCAGTCTCAAATCAGCTGACAGCAGCCAGGACCTGAAACAAGCTAGTGAGGGAGAGGAGGGAGGGGAGCTGGAGGAAGAAGAGGTGACTGAGACGAATGAGAGTAAAGAGGGTTCAGACAACCATACTGTTTCCAGCATGGAGCTCACCGTCTCTGGTTGCACAGAAGCTTCAGGAGCCACTGTAGCCACTCTGGAAGGTGACTTTGTGAATGGAATGGCGCTGGAAGAGACTGAGAAAGGCAACGTGGGAGAGCAGGAGGAGGATGATGACCACGATCCATCAGAAGACTCTGAGGAGAAAGAGCACAAGATTCTTCTAGGTGAGTGAATGATTGAGATTTATGTAAATTATTTACTTGACTGATTAATGTCTAATGTTTTTAATGTCGTCTCCACACACAGATACAGTCTGCAAAACAGTTCGATGGCTGTCAGCAAAGCTGGGACCAACAGTGACGTCTCGATTCGTAGCCAGAAATTTGCTGCGATTGCTCACAAATTGCTACATTGGTATGTAAATTTACACCTAAAAGATTTCTTTGCCGAATTTTGTACACTTATATTCTACGACACCATGCTCTGGAGTTTTTGTCTTTCAAACGTGCCTTCTATGTTTTCTTCTCCACGTTTTCTTCTCATGTTCTCTGCCTGCAGGACTTGAGAAACACCAGTTTGTGGCCCCCACATCTGAGGAGAGCAGTCTGGAGAGTGTTGGAATGGGCAGTGTGTATGAGAAGAAACCTGTTGTTGGTGACCACACAGCAGGGCCTGTGTTGGAGTGTCTCATCTACATAGCTCAGCTTTATGGAGAGCCTGTACTCACTTACCAGTACTTGCCCTATATAGGATATCTGGTACGGCCACAAATAAAGAGAACATATAATAACACATGAAACTTTTTAAGGAAACTATTTGTCTACAAACATTAACAAAATGTGCTTTAATTTCACAACTGTGTATATTTCCAGGTTTCTCCGCCTTCTTCGCAGCGTCTCAACACACGTAAGGAGGCCAGTCTGCTCGGCGCCGTTGCACTTTCACAGAAGATCATTGTCTTTCTCTCTGATACCACTCTAATGGACATGCTTATGAAGATCAATCAGGATGTGCTCCTGCCACTGCTTGACCTGCTCACTACTCCTCGAATGGGGTAAATAACACACATTACAAACACGCACATACTCCCAGATTTATGCTGAGTCATAACAAGGGATGAGTGAGTACACCATTATCTGTATCTGTTCAACCTACTAAATTATTTGTATCTTGGAATGAGCGTGGCCTACAGAAGAAGTGTATGGTACATATACCAGAAGTTAATTTAAGCCTGAAATTTACATGAGCTGATCAGATGTTGCTATATTTATTGTTAATTAGACATTTTCTTTGACAGAGCAGCCTCAGGATTGAGCATTGGAGCAATGTTTTTGATTGAATGGAGCTATTTGCAGAAGTACATTATCTCTGCCAGATGCTCATTTCAGCGAGTACTTCCTCAACCCAAGTTATAACTTCTTGGGAACATCATCTAGTGTATGGACTCATTTTTCACTTGTTTTCTGCCCAGCACCTCGTATTTTTCGCATTTGGATGTGTGTGCTTTTGCATACTCTTTACATAATTTATGACTGTTTTCAATTAATCAAACACATATAACATAACAGAATATTGCAAACAGATTGTTTTGATATTCATTTGTCATACATTTCATTTTTCCTCCAAGTGTCTTTTTCAAACGTGCTACAGTAGATCTGTCATTCATCCTCTGCTTGCTGTGCCCAGGTTCCCCAGCGGGGTGCAGACACGCACTGCCGTCTGTCTCAAGACACTCAGCCTGATGGCTCTCATCTGTCTGCGCATCGGGAGGGAGATGGTGCAACAGCATATGGCTGACACTCTGCGTCGGTTCTTTGCTGTTTTCTCTCTGCTGCATTCTCTGCAGCATCAGGTATGCACACGCACACCCCAACTCAACAAACACCGCATAGCACATGAAGACTGACAAGCATCACATCAAATCTACTTCTATAGTGCTTTCAACAAGCAGATGTGTCAAAAAGGGATTTTACAAAAACAAAACAAAACACAAAGGCAGATGAAAATATGGAACCACAATAGAAACGAGACAAACAACAACAGAGACAAAGAGAGTACTTCTACATTTGAGAGCATGGCAGAATGTTTTTTCTTGTTGCATCAGATAATTTAGAAGTTTCTTCCTGTATTTGCACCTATTTCTTTTGGAAACAAAACTGTAAATACACAGATGTCGTGACTGTCTTTCTCACACTGTAGCTGGACAGTGCCCCTCGCAGAGTTGTTGGAGAAGTCACGGTCGTGGATGTCTGTACACCTGAGGAGCCGAATGTAACATACGAGTTGGGGGTATTGGAGGAGCTGCAGACTGTATTTAACCCTGAGATGGCTCATGCCTCTTACATCCCCTTCTATTGCCTCATAGGTAAGAATGCCAAATACAAAATACCGTATCTGGCAGGAAATAGCTAGTATCCTCTGTGCTAAGATCAAGTATATTTTTACACTTCAGTGGTATATATCAATGCTTTATTGCGATTTCCGTAGGTGATGTAGCAATTCGGAAACTGGTCCCCAACCATGAGCTGGTCTGGCAGTTGGCCCAGTCGTACCACCAGAGTGTGAGCCAGGGAAGTCCAGACACGAACCTTACAACAGCGTCCAGGGTGCCTCCTTCCTCTTTGGGTCTCTCTTCGGGTTTTGCCAGACGTGTAGGTTGTAGCCCATTCCCTGCACCCTCGACTATTTCCACCCAGCTAGGAGACTCCCTCCCTGAGTCTGGCACGTTTGGAAGCCACCTGGTAGGAAACCGTATCCAAGTGTCCCGGGATGCTGATTATGATGGCAGCCCGAATTTGGGCTTGGGCAACTCTTGGGGACGGTCCAGCCATACCACCGCCATCATCACCACTGCGTCCACCTTCACCACTCCATCCATTGGCACTGCTTCCTTTTCCTCCTCCTGGGTGACAGGCCCCACCGTAGAAGACAGTGCTCTGAAGCAGGAGCTCCCTCGCAGTGGCCGCTCCCTGCAAGGCAACTGGCTGGCCTACTGGCAGTATGAGATCGGCCTCAACCAGCAGGATCCACATTTCCACTTCCACCAGATCCGACTGCAGAGCTTCCTGGGTCACTCTGGCACCATAAAGTGTTTGGCACCTCTGGCAGGAGAGGATTACTTCCTTTCTGGGAGTAAAGACAAGACTGTGAAGCTCTGGCCCCTTTATAACCATGGTGATGGAACTCAGGAAGTGGAGCCCAGGCTGACATACAACGACCATCGAAAGTCAATCTTTTATGTTGGACAGCTGGAGACTTCACAGGAAGTAGTCAGCTGTGATGGTACTGTGCATCTGTGGGACCAGTATACAGGTAAGAGAGATCAAGACTAATGTATTCTGCTCATGATTACAACTGTGCTTCTGTAAATTTGTTCATGTTGTGAGAAGACGCAAGACTCGAATGGGTGGAACGAAATAACTGTTCTGTTCTAACAACACTATATCTGTCGTCCTCAGGCAAGCAGATCCGCTCTTATGAAGCCGTGGATGGGAAGAATCCAATCACAGCTGTCACCACCATGCCAGCTCCACACTGCAGTGTTGTGTTTGGCAGCGCGGATTCTGTTCTCCGCTTCATCGATCCCCGCAAACCAGGACTGCAGGTAGCAATTTCACTTAGCAAGCTCATTCCGTTGAGACCTTTTCCATACACCTGCATCCATCAATTATCAATCATTACCGTGTTTTCTAGGCACTTTTTACACGTCTCCACTATAGAGTTAATTCAGCCTTGACAGTGACAAATCTTCCCCTCCATCCCCAGCATGAATTCCGTCTGGCATACAACAATGTGAGCGCCGGGCTCATCCGCTACCTGGCAGTGAGCCCTTCAGGCCGTACTGTGGCTGCAGGTTTCTCATCTGGCTTCATTGTTCTGCTAGACGCACGAACTGGACTTATTCTGAAGGGTTGGCCCGCTCATGAAGGAGACATCCTCCAAATGAAGGTATAGAGAGAGAGTTTGTGTGTGTTTGTGTGTAGTTTTCTACTACTCTTATTGATACCCCTTAGTGGTTTGGTCCTTTATCATTATTTTTAACAGTTCCTTTTTTATTCAAACTAATTGCTTTTTAAAAAAGATATTGTAGAAGAAAGACTAAACTTAGAACAGGAATAGAACTAAATGTTTTAATATAACTATTGTTTTTAGAGCAGCAACAACAACAACAACAGCAAAATCACCATAAACTCAATAATATCTTAGTGAAAAAAGACCTAAAATGCAAATAAAATAATATTCTGTCAGCAGCAGAGTTTATAAGAGTTTGCCAAATTTTAAGATACTGGTATGTGACAAACAGAGCTAAACAGTTACTACATACAGACAGCTTTTGTTTTAGTGTGCCGTTGTTTGTTTAGTCTACAGTAAATATGTATAAATATAAATGTCTTGCCCTGTGACTGCTAAAACAATTTCCATGAAGGCTTGGCTGTTGACAACAATAGTTGTTCTTAGGGCATCTTTGCTTTTATTTAAATACCGACAGTAAAGAGGAGACTAGAAATGTTGACGAGAGAGGAGGGATGACCTGATATATTTATGTTTTCAGTAGGTTGGTTGAATGTTCAAATAAATTAGTGCTTTCAGAATAATATAGAAAATCATATTAAACTATGTATTTAAACCACTGTTGGATATCCAGCAGTCTTTACAGTAAACAGGAGGAAGGAAGAGAAAACATAAAATATCCAAAGTTTGGGCATTTTGAAAAGAAACTTATGAAATGCACCAACTCAAAGAGTTTTGAAACAGTAACTCCTTTCTGTTGCATTACCGTGACATGATTATGAAACAATTATGCATTTGCCATTGAGGAGTCTCTTTTGGTTGATCAGTCAAAAAAACATTATTTTTTAATACTTTTAATACTTTTTATATTACTTCTGCAACAATTCAATATTATAATGCCATAAAATATGAGAAGCTCCCAAGTGGGTGAATACTAAATACTATTTTAGGCTTTATATGATAAAGGTATACAGAAATATTTCAGATTTGCTGGTTGTGAAGTTAAACATGTCGCTCTCTTGTTTGAGAAAGTGATACCTCGCTCAAATGATGGCCATGCACTAACTTGAACCCTCGCAACACTAAGTACTCGAATTCAACGTGTGTTTCATAACACTGACATGTGTGGGACTCTTAACAGTCAAGTTGTTTACACAAGACGTGGGCCGGCAGACGCGGGTCATGCAGTGTGTCACATAAATGGGTGGTCGAAACTTGTAGTAGCTATACAGAGTGGATAGTTTGGGGGGGGGGGGGGGTGATCAGTATACCATTGCGCTTTTACTGTTAGGAAGATCATTTCTGTTTATTTGTTGTACAATTTGAAAACCAGTTAAGTGTTTCTATAAAATCTCTTTTGAGCATCAAGCACAGAGAGTCAAAGGAGGCAAATATACAGTCGTGGTCAAATGTTTGTATAAGTTTACATGGATGTTTTTTGTGACAAAGAAGTATGTGTTCCTCTCAATCCATGTAAACTTTTGACCATGACTATAAACTGTATTCCAGTAGCCAATTTATATGTTACGATGCATCAACCAGCAGAATCTATGAAATCACACTTTCTGGAAAAACACTGGAAACTAATGGATGACCCTGACTGTGGAAATCACAACCCACACAGTTCACATCAGCCAGTTTATCACTTGGCACTTGTGTTGACTCATTTATTCTGATCGACCCACATTACATCAATATGTCTTAACCTAAACTTCTTGATGGGTTGTCAACGTGAAATATTATATATTCTGATGCTTGACTCGTTATTGATGCAGGTTGGGAGCTTGGTGTAAGAGGGGTTTTACTAATAGTTTTCAAAATGCACATTGCCTTCCCCTGATAAAATTAAAACAAGCATTTATTTAGATGCACTAGGTTTGCAAATGTCTGGAAGAGGAATTTTGCTGTTTGATTTGCATTCAGCCTGCGCCTTAAAAGGTGTAGTGTTAATTTATTCTTAACTGCATAACATACATGTTTAAACCCGAGCTGTTGCATAACATCAGCAGCTTCCCAAAACATCTTCTTGAAAATTGTTTGTAAGAGTCTGTTACTGTATTCCTGGACCATCTCGTATGCTCAAGCCAGAAGGTGTGGCTGTACTTTTCAGTAGTCATGTGATAAATATTCAAGAAGACGAACAGCCAAGTGGCTTTTATTTTGACATTCCCCAAAGGTAGTGGGGGAGAGATATGAAGTGGTGCAGAGATGGTGAAAGTTGTACCCAGCAAATCTGTTGTCAACAGAGCGCAAGGATGAGCAAACTTTATTTAACCCCAAATTAGGTCAAGGATTGTATCTCTAGTTTTAAAGGCACAAGCTTAGGCAAATATGGACACAGGTTACTCATTAGAAAGACCACATCGGTTCTTATTGGTACATTCATATTACTCAGACTTCCCCTCAATTTTTTTGTGTATTAATCACTGGCTTTTTTAATATTTAGCTGGGACAAGCAATAAAGTCATAATCTTGTCTTATTTCAAATACATAATCTTTTTTTGGCGAAATATCAAACTAATTCAACGTACTGTACTCCTTACTAAACGTTCTCAGTTTGTGGGTTCAGGAACACGAGTTCAAGTTTCTGATATTTTTCAGTAAATTAAGAAAGGAATATAAACAAAACAGCTGTAAACTGTGTTCTCATTTATCTGTCTGTATACAGTATGTGTGTCATATGTATCTGTTTTAAGGAAACTTTAATATGAAATAACCATTAAAGGGTAACTCCACCAATTTTACGCCCTAAAGTGTGTTTACAGGTCTTAAGGAGTACTACTGCATATGTGGGAAAAAGTGTTTTGTGGCTCCAGAGGAACCTTTTTTTACATATGCAATAGTACTTACCAAGACCTGTAAACACACGTCAGTGTTTTTCTACATTTTTTAAGTATTAAGAAAATTTTAACTGCATTGTTTTGTATTTAATCACATGTTGAGAACGGATGTTGGAAAACTCAGACTGGCAGTGTTTACTTCAACAGTCGGTGTCCTTTCTTGTGTTTTTACTTTTCAGGCTGCAGAAGGAAACTTGGTCATCAGCTCCTCCACTGACTACACACTCACTGTGTGGAAAGATCTGGAACACAAGCCTCTTCGCCAGTACAAGTCGCAGTCCGACCCCATTCACGCCTTTGACCTTTACGGTTCTGAGATTGTAACCGGGACAGTGGCTAACAAGATCGGAGTGTACTCCATGGCAGACATCTCCCTGAGCCCTGTTAGCAGCACAAAGCTGAGCTCGGAGAACTTCCGCGGCACTCTGACCAGCCTGGCGGTCCTGCCCACCAAGAGGCTCTTGCTGCTGGGCTCCGAGAACGGGGCCATCCGGTTATTAGCTTAGGGAAAATCAATGGCTCCCAGCTACACTAAACTCTCTTAGCACTGACCTTGAAAGTGTCTTATTCGTGAAGACACCAGGTGTCTGAGCTCTCTCTGTCCCTTCGCCTGTCCTTGAGGTCAGTTGTACCGGTGGGGCAGTTTTTCAGTTCCACTAAATTGCTTTTTGAATGAAGCAGCACAAGTAAAGGCATTGTATAAGCTACATGTCTAATGAATCTTGCCACTCTGGCTGTTTGCACCGGATTTGATGAACAGGAAACGTGTGCCACGCAGTAAACATCTATCGTGTACAGTAAAGCCCGTGATTTTTAAAAAGCCTATAGATGTATAGATAGTATATAATAGGAAATTCTTATTTTCACAAGGTCATTTGTTCTTTTGACAAGGTCAGTTATTCTGTTCAAAAGAATGAATCAGAAGACGTGCTCAGGAAGGTGGAACCAGACACGGTTCTTATGTAGTGTTTACACTTTCCAAATAGATGCATAACAACACCAAAAATACATTGACCTCAACTTTCATTTCCCTTGATGTTAGATTACATGCGTATCCAAATGCACTGATTAAACTATGCAGTATTTGTAGATCATTTGTTTGTGTTGGCATCACTCCGTCTTTCATGAGAGTTGTTTCACATTAGATTGCTGATACATCTTGAACAATAAAAGTACACCCACTGTTTTGTCGACAGTCTCGGTGCATCTTCTCAGAGCGGAGACGCTTCAATGGGTCGTCGCACACAAAAGTAAATTACTGATGCACAGCCTTTATTCTACTGCACAAGTATGGCCTGAATTGCAACATTTAGATTCTCACTCAGATTTTAAGGACTGAATGTTTTTATCCACTAATAAATTACTTGAAGTTGCTTTGGGATTTTTAAACAGTTGATTTAGCAGTCAGAACCTGTAGCAACATACCGGGAGTGCATCTAGGCAGATGCCACTTTTGACTAGACTCACCACTTTCTAATTTCTGACTACAGAAGCTAACATAGGAGCAGTCCATGCCAAGATTAACAGTTTTGTATTTCAACATTTATATGAAACTGCTTATGAATATTATTAAAAAAATGCCAACAGAAGTTATAAATCAATAAAAAAATGTGGTTTAACTTGCTGCAGTAGAGATTTTTTGCTCCTTAGACCGAGCTCAATTTCCATGAAACGCTTAATGAATTAAACGGCCACTAGCACCCACGATCAAAGCTCTCCCCTTTGTATGAGTTTTATTACTGTCATATTGTAAAACACAGTTTGCCTACTTTTCTAATTATTTGCCCAAAGCTCAAAATGCTCTGACAAGTGTATTACACCTTTTGATATTTTGTGTTTTTTTGTAAATCTGGAGTGAAAGCTCAATAATCCTAAAACAACAAACTTTGTTTTAAAAAAACAGTTTGTAGTTGCATATTGATCATTGGTTACAATTGTTCCAGTATCTCTTTGAACATTTCAAGAAGAATCAATGAAAACGCTTATTTATTAACTGGATTAATAAAAAAAAAATTCTGCGTCCATGTTTTTTTTGTGTGTTCCAGTTGTTCTGTGCGATTCACCTGGATTCATCATGACTCCCAGCTTTACCTCCTGATCTTGGCTGAGTCACTAAAGCTCAGTTTGGACAAAGTCCCCTCTTGTGTTTGCAGACGGCTGTCATGTGGTCTAGAAGATATCACTTTTGCTTAGTGGTGAAATTTGACCAAATCTGTCAAATAAGTTTGTTTTTGTCTTAATTTCTTTCCCTCTCTTGAGTAGTTGTTGGTCACAACATTTAACTAGCCATGATTTTTAGAAAGATCAGTAAAATCTGGCTGTTCTGTGAAGATGGTAATCTGTCAAAGCCAGGGGTTTCTGAGAAATGTGGGCTTTTGTCCTCTGATGTCAAATGAGTAACTGGTGTGAGCAAGCTGTATTTGTTTGCCCACACAGCGTTGGATTAAGCACACTTTGGCAATTAATACGTCATGTTTCCCGTCAATTATTTAGTTGTGTCACAGTGTTATCACCTGCTCATTGAAATGCAAAACTGCTAAGCGTGTCAGTCTTCAATATTTAACCCTGGACAAGTCTCCGTAACTGCATTTACAAACAAATAGTGGCTTAAACAAGGCCCGATCAATGCAAGTTGATGTTTAACTGCTTGCTGAGCAAGTGCCAATCTTTTCCTCTCAGGAATTCTGCCATCCACAGTCACTTAGTCGCTCCTTTTTTGGACAAGGCAGCAGGTTTTTTACTAATTTAAATTGAAGGTAAGATCAAATATTTTCTCATAAACCTATTGGAACACTATGGTACATCTGAATAATTTGAAGATTTAGTGGAATATGCTCAATTTTACTTAGTTATTCATGGATTGCTCATGATTGTGCTTGGTCTGCAAATGGGTCTATGGTGCTATACTGTTTTTTTGTCTTTAAACATTTGCATATTTTATGTTCATGTGAAGACAGAACCTCTCTCACCACCACAAGGCTCAAAACTTTTTGCCTAGACAAGTGAAATTTAGTGCATAGCCTATAATAATGTTTTATTGCACAATAAATCTGCAATATTAGGATGTGGTTCAAGACAGCCTGGATATGAGAGCACACACTTTGCAGTTTCTTTGTGGAGATTATGTTTACAAATTCCAGTTGTGTGGCTTTCAAGTTTTAGGCATACTTCCAGATGATCTGGGCTCCTTCAGAAGAGAGGGTGACTAAGTAGAACGAAAGTGTTTGAGACCAGCAGACTATTCTTATCAAACTATAAACAAAAGGTGAGAGTTTTCTGTTTTTAGAGGTTTGAATGTGAGAGGTATATTATAAATCTTAAAAAGTAGCCAAGTGTTTTTTCAGCCAACATCATTTCTCTCTCTTACAGTTTTGTTATAAGGACATGGACTTTCATCTGACACTCCTGTTCATCTGTCTCTGCTGCCAAGGAGTCACTGTAAAGCCCTGAAATTATTTATAAATCACTTTTAAGATTATGCTTGACTATATAACACTGGTAAAAAATGTTATTTTCTGCTATCTTCCTGCTCAACAGAATGCTGAGGTGGCAGACAATGAGTCAATCCCTTTGGTGCCTCTCATTCCTCTGATGCCCAGCCACCCCATACA
This sequence comes from Pagrus pagrus, assembly GCF_965226575.1. Lineage (NCBI taxonomy): Eukaryota > Metazoa > Chordata > Actinopteri > Spariformes > Sparidae > Pagrus > Pagrus pagrus. The sequence goes on from NC_140188.1 coordinate 9,944,054, forward strand.
GGTGAGAGGCAAAAATAGAAATATTTGGAAGTTTTTTTGTTTTATTGTCCTCGTTTGTGCTGGTCGTCTAAATTCACAGAAAAACGTGTCCTTGCATTTTTAACATTTGTTCCCATTCCTGCCTTTAGAAAGCAGAAAACGAAAGTACACCACAACCAGGAACGGCACATACCACAGAAGCACCTGAAAATGTAACAGGCACAACTAATAGGACCAACGGGGGCTCATCAGAGGAGGAACAAGATGAAGATTGTCTGTCTATTGGCCGAAGCCCACAGTCCAGAGAGGCCATCGCTGCTGCCATCCAGAAACTCGGAGTGCAGCTGCTGCAGAACCTGGAGACGACGGCAGAGCAGCCAAATGTCATCATATCTCCCTTCAGCATATCATTAGCGCTCTCCCAATTGGCTTTAGGTATGCATGTCCTGCTGCTTTTGCTCGGCACATTGTGCCTAAACAGCCAATTTTCCGCATGTATTTTCTCACCACATTGAATAAATTGTGTCAGCAATTTGCCCAGGTTTATAGTCATCTGGAGACCCTCACTGTATTGCACCCATCTTCTTTACAGGTGCAGTAAATGAGACACGGGAGCTGCTGATGCATCATCTCCATGAAAACACTCTCCCCTGCTACCACCAGTCTCTGCATAATGTCTTAGAGCAGCTCAGGAACAATGACCTGCAGATTGCCACACGTATCTTCCTGCGCCAAGGTTACTACCTAGAAACAACTAGGAGAGCATTTTTAAATGTATTATTCATTTGCACAGCTCCTGCATGCAGAAACATTTATCTTCTTCTCTTTTTAGTACTGATTTAGGGAGCAAGTTAAAGAGAAATGGAGTCTCAGAGGGTGTGTGTTTATTATGTCTTGTAGAGTTTAAGCCAAAGCAGGACTTTGTCCATGAATCTCAGCGGTTATATGACTCGGAGCCAGCGATCTTGGAGAGCCTGCAGCAGATAAACGACTGGGTGGAAAATGCAACAAATGGAGTGATGACCGATTTCCTGTCTGCTTTGCCACCCAATCTTCTCCTCATGCTCATCAATGCTGTCCATTTCAAAGGTCAAATGTCCTCTTGTTCATCTTTTTTCTAAGATTAGTGCATTATTAGCATTCCCTGAGATCCCAGTGGAAATTTTGAGTGAAATTTCCTGTTTGTATTTTACTGAGACACCCTTGTCCACCTTACCCACAGGAGAGTGGAAAGCTCGATTCGACCCACGCTTCACCTCCAGAGGTGTGTTCTACATTGACGACAAACACATGGTTGATGTGGAAGTGATGGAAGATGCCAAACATCCCTTGAGTTTATTTATTGATAATGAACTGGATGCTCAGGTAAAACATCACTCAGTCTTTATGGTTTAATCTCTGTCCCCATTTTATCATGCAGGTGGAGACACTACAGATCAATGGGGTAGCATTTTTAACTGATAAACATGGCCATGAATCTTCCCCAGTTGATTACTTATATTCAGACGATTATTTTCTTTTTTGCAGTTTTCAGTTAAAACTTCTCTTATATAGTTAAAAATGCACTTCTTTGCAGTTTTCAAGAACAGAAATTCTTGTTTCATTTTGTTGAAATATTAAAGTCAAAGGTTTCTGCAGAGGAACTTTTGGATATCTCTTTTATCACCCATAAATCAGAAAATACTGTCAACAGCCATCAGAAATTCATTTTTTGTCATGTTTTTAGGGAATGAAATATTAAATTAATCAGGCTATGAATTATTGATGAACCAGCCCCTCTGTAAAAACCTTCAGAATATAGTTAGCAGTTGGATTGGAAAGTTTGGTGCATGTAAGTTATGGCTCTGAGTATGAGAAAAACTCATTTTGAGAAAATGACCCATGTATTATAAAATCCCACTCAATTTTAGACAAAAATGGTAAAAGGATCCAAATGTTAACTAATAGATATTACCTTGAAACGTCCTCCTGTTGAGCACTTATATTAAGACAATTATTTTTTGTATAAGTTAATTATAAGATTTATAGCCCCAAATCTAACAATGCATCATGCATAATGCATGAACAAACAGTGTTTTCACCTGTACTGTCTCCCCTGAAAAGAGACTTAAATTCCTATCACAACCTCCGTTTCACTACAACATAATTTCTTCTTCCCGTGCAGGTAGCCAGATTCCCATTCCAGAAGCTCATGAGCTTGTTGGTGGTCATGCCTTTGTCTGGCAAGTTGAATGTGTCTTCACTTTCTGCAAAGCTGAATGTCTCAGACCTGTATAATCGTCTGCCCAAGGAGAGGGCTGTTCAAGTTAAAGTCCCCAAATTCAAATTGGAGTATGCTCAAGAGCTGCAGGATGTTTTTACCAAATTGGGTATGTCCTAATTATTTTCCATGTTTTTTTAATGTTCTTTTCACCACATAAAAACTCTTATAACTTGATGGAAGTTGTAAACATGCTCAAATCGACCCTGTCCTCTCTGCTCTGTGTTAGGCCTCGGAGATATGTTTTCCAGTCCGAACTTGGCTGAGATTGCAGACGGCCCCCTGCTGGTGTCCAGCGTGCTGCACAAGTCCGGCATGGAGATAAATGAGGAGGGTGCAGAGGCGGCTGCAGCCACCAGTGTGGTCATCTCAAGGGCATCCAGCCCCGTTTTTCACCTGATCCAACCCTTCTTCTTTGCCCTTATGGATGATACGACACAAGTGCCGATCTTCATGGGTGTCATCAACAACCCAAATCCTGGAGCTCCTGTGTTGCAGAGAGGAGACCAAGGAAGCAAAGATAAAGTGGGATTCCCATTTGATAAGAATCATGTTGGCACATTTGGAGGCCCACCTAAGTAGGGACTGATACTGTTATCCCAGGGAAGACCAAGACCTCTATGATTGTACAGATTAAATGTACAATATCACTTAGCTGGATCAGAATGTGTGAAAACTTCATATGTGTCTTTATGTCATTGTAGAATAAACACACTGCGTAACCAAGTATCCCATGTAAAAAACAAATATTTCTTTGAAAAGATGTAAGTTTTGCTGCATGAGATGATTGTCCTGGTCAAGTCAACTCTTAAAATTATAAGATGATACCAGAAATGGTTCATAAAATGTCTACAACCTTTAGATTTCCAAGGTTTCAAAATGTAAGGTCATTGTCACACCATGACTGCACTATTTTGTATGTAGTTTAATTTTGAAAGATGTCATCTAATATCTAATGAGGTAATAAATCTTAATAATTTGAATCACAACCTGTCAAGGTCATGAGTTTTATTGTCTCCTTGAGCTAAAAATCTGTTACTGTGGCTCAATCTGAAGGCAAATTGGTGCATTTATTATAATGGGAAAATATAGAACTGATTGCAATTTAACACGCATACATACATATACATTAACTTAAAATGTACTTAGGCAAGTTTCTAACTTGTAGTTGATAGTACTGTCCTGTCAGTTTTCCCCCAACTATCCAAGGTTTTGTTTACATGCTTTCAAACAATAGTTGTCGTGGAGTACGAAGTCTTCTACTTTCCTATTTCAGCGAATGTACCGTAGTGAGCGCCTGACGTCACGATAATGTTTGGCGCTTACCTTCCTGTAACTGTTCCCCGGTCAGTTTGTTCGCGTTTGAGTGTTGTGTACCGATAAACTACAAACTGAACTCAGATCAGTGAGCGGAAACGGAAACCGGAGCAACACAGACGGCGCTTGGCGCGATTGTCCAAGCTGTTGGCGGCAACGGCACAATTCACCGAGTCCCGTCAGTGTCAGACGTATTGAGTTGACTGTCCGGATAAAACTTCAGCAAAGTCGCGTTTTTGTCGCTAATTCACCTCCTCGCAGACATGACGAAGCTTACAGAGGGCGCGATAGAGGTAAGGGTTTAAATAATGAGCTAAAACATGATTTTTAAAACGAAAAACTGCCGCAGTTGAAGATGAATTGGTGCAGTACGAAGTGCAGTCTTTGTTCAGCTGGTGCTAGCAAGCAGCATTCGTTTGTTTTTCCACTGAAAGTCCAGCAAACAACGGCGGTTTGTCAGCGCTAGCTTAATGTTATATTAGCAAAGCTGTTAACGTTTGCATCTTTGGAAAATAGCAACGTTAGCTAGCGTATACACCGTCGAAGTTGAGCTCTTGAGGTAACATTTGATGTGATAGTTGAGTTATCTTTGTGCAGATACGACATTTCCAACTGGTTTCAAGTGAAACATCGTGTCAAATAACTTCTAGCTCGTCAACAAGTGGTTTAAGCTAACCAGCGGTTTGTGTTTACAGGCTATATCAAATGGCTCCGGTGGCACCGACGTAGTGCTTCAGGTGGCGGTGAGTAGCAAAAAACAAAGTGTTTCCTTAACGTTACTGTTCAGCAGCTTAACATCCCTGTTGACAAGTATCAGATTATTCTGCAAACCAAAGCTGCATCCTCTTCAGGGTGGAAAAGTGCATTTAAGATCATATAACACAGCTCAAACTCAAAATGTTACAACATGTAGAAGTTCACAGCTCACTGAATGAGGAGTTTGTGTAGTGTAATATACTTGTTTTTATAATATATATTTAACATTTTCACATATCACCTTTCAGAATATTCGCAAGATTGACGGACCAAATGGTCCAACTCGCTTCCGGGTGATGATGAGTGATGGGCAGCACACTCTGTCCTGTAAGTACATCATTCCTCCAGCACAGCTGCCAGATAAATACAGAAAAGCAGATGGTATTATTATTATAAAGTATTATTATTTGTTCCGACTGATGTTTAGATTTGATGTTATGATTGTTTATGAGCACATTATAAAGGGTTTACCAGTAATCATACAATTAACCTTCTTAAAAACTGTCCTGAATCTTAAATCTCCGTGCTGATATTATCTCTCTAAAAGGTGAACGTGGCTGGCATTTGGATGGGTAGTGCAAGACAGATGTTGAATAATCTGCAGGGTTTGATTGGCTTTTACAGAAGATAGTGTTTTCTTTTTTTTTTTTACTAGACACTGGATGTGAGCTATGCACGAGGTCAAAGACTGGCTGTCTGTTTGGAGTGAATGCCCCCCAGCTAACAATTATTTGTCAGTTATTAACAATCATAATGGATCAACTAATAATAAAAATAAGGATAAGGAAGGTCTGCATTAAAACATCAGAATACATGTTTATGTTCTGTTTTATGTTACTTTGTTCCGGTCCGTATCTTTCTCACTTCCCAGTTTGAGAAGCAGTGCCCAGGGTTTACCTTTCCGTCCGTGTGATCTGGAAGATTTCAATGTTTTGAACAAATGGGAGAAATTCTTGTCAAATATCATCTTTGTTTATTGATCTTTTAAAACGGTTCATGGAGACTGCTGATGCTGTGCATCAACATCCGAAAGCGTCTGTGTTTGATGACCTATGAATGAGACTCAACAATAGACTTATCTTTCTTCAGAATTACTTACTCCAACTTTAATACAATTCCAGTTGCGCTTAGAGAGATTTATTTTCACCCCACATTTTGACCAGAGAGATTTAACAGATTTACTTCAACAGATTTTCCTTTATATAAAAAAAAACAAACAAATTATCGGCTATGGGAAACCCTGCCATTTCCTTAGTTGAATGAACCAGTACTGCCCTGTCTGATTTTCTTGGTCACTCTTCTACACCTTTACAGCCTTCATGCTCTCAACTCAGCTAAATTTCATTGCTGAGGAGAACAAACTGGTCCCGAACTGCATCTGCATGCTGAAGAGGCATGTGACTAATATACTGAAGGATGGACGGTAAGCAGTTTCTCTACACATTTCTTATCTTTGTATCCAGACTGTCTGTATAACTGTGAGCATATTAAGTAATTATTTTCCAAAACTAGACACATACAAGGCTACTTTCTGCTGTTTATGGTGATGTCTTATTACAGACGGGTGATAATCATTTTGGAAATGGATGTCCTGAAGTCTGCTGAAGATGTAGGAGGAAGAATAGGCGACCCCACTCCTTACACTGAGGGTAAGTCTTCGAAACACAATTTTTCATATTTGCTGCTTACTGAACATTTAATGTTTGTCTGAAAGCAGCGCTCAGTAAATATTATATAGCAGTATGAAGTGAGATTGATATTTACATATACACCCATACATGATGGGGCACAGTGTCACTGCAGGCTCAGACTAATCTCAACTCTTCCTCGCAGGTAAGGGTCCACAGGCAGCGCCAAACCCTGAACCCCGTCCTCCACTGCAGCAGCAAAACAGGAACGAGAGTGAGCACAAGTTTTTATTTTTAACTCTTAAAATGGATGAATGAAATGATGAAAAGGTTCAGAATACAGATGAATGCACTACACAAACAGTACATAAGTAACCACCAGGTGGCAGCATTTCTCTACTGCTTCCTATAATTTGGGTGACCCACAGATTTACAGGCCACAAGTAATTCTGAATCCGCTGAGGAACCTTTTCATATTTTAGCTTTCTCAAGAGTTTTTTTTATCGTGTGTTATTGATGCTCATTTTCCATAGCCTCTTCTTTTTCATGCGACTGCTTCGTATCATGTAAATCAAATCAAATCAAATGTATCAAGCCTCTGTTGATGGGTAGCTGTCTCTGCCGGTCATTCATTACATTTATCTTGTTTGGATGCACAAACAAACAAATACATTGCAACACAGGGTACCTGGAGAGTGTTCATTGACCCCCATAAGCAAACAGATTTAAAAAAAACACTGACAGTTCATGTAAAAGATAAGCGGTGTAGCACTGCAGAGCAAACATCTTGGACCAGGAGAGATCTGCAATCCAGCTGTCGGAAGGCTTTTGCTGTCCTCCAGTGTATGTCATAGCAGGTATTCATCCCTCTAATCTGCCATGTGGGAATTGAGGTTGTGGCAAGCACCCTCCTCATCAGCACAGTCATTGTTCATTTCTCTGTATGTGCTGCTTGATCTGGGGGCTTAATTACCAGAAGTGCAGTGGTTGGCAAAGTGGGAGGACTTAAGTGGACACTTTGAACTCTAATCCTCCGCGTGAGACGCACACAAATCAAATGTGCAGCGCTTGTTCAAACGGAAAATCTCAAAGTCAGGCAGCCCGGCTCTCCTGGGGAAGAGCAGCTCCAGTTTGTTATAGCATTTCACACTCTGCCCTGATTCTGTGAAATGTGAATCATCCTTCTCGCCGCAATGCTGGATCACACATCTCCAACAACTCGCTTTGACAAGATTTTTGTTTCCTGCTCTTTCCTTTTTCTCAACTCGAGAGTCAACGGTGGTAAATTTACTTTAAGTCATTAGTTTTTTCTTTGATGAAACTTCCCTCATGAAGTGAGATAATTACAGTGATCAAGCAGTTGCAATCCAAAGAAATTGGATTTTTTGTAATTCGTCTCTGATGAATAATGTATGTGCCTCTCTCTTGACTCCTCTCCATCACTGCTCTTCATGGATCATTTATTTTTCTCCTCATTCCTCCAGCAGTGAACAGAGGTTTCAGTAAAGACTTTGGGAAGAAGGCCCCATCTGCCATGCCCAGTACTCCAGGGGGCAGCTCCAAAGTAGTGCCCATCGCCAGCCTCAACCCCTACCAGTCCAAGTGAGTATGTTTTCCAGGCAGTGGGAAATGTCATGCCAGCTTGGGAACGACTTCCAGGAACAAGAGTATAAAAAAACAATGGCGTCCGCAGCGGTGTGTATAATACTGGCTGTCATGTTTTCAGAGAAACCAAAAAAAAAAAGAAAAAGTAAGAATGAACCACTGTGATCATTCCTGTTTCACAGTTCCACCTTGCAGCACCAACAGCATCGTTCCTTTTTCCTTTCTCACATGTGGATCTGCCAAACACAGGTGTTATTGATAACAGTGCTAATGACTGCATTCTGTTGAAAAGCGCCAGTGCAGGACTTATGCTGTTAACTTCTTGGCATGCCCTAATGTAACTGAGCCAACTTTAATTTCATTAGCTACACCTGTGCTTTTCTCTCCTACGAGTAATCAAATTGTCCATGAAAAGCCTGTTTCAGATGAGATAAATAAATAGCCCTTTTAACACAGAGATCGTGCAATACTGCAGCAATGGAGACCATGACCCCTTTGTTTATTTACACTGAACCATACAAAGGCGGTGTGTGATCGATAAAATATATATATAAAATTTCTTTTTAGATGGCATGCTACCTGTACCTGTTATAAGGCGGTTGAGTAAGGCGGTCGAGTAAGGCGGTCCCACACCTAGTTGTCTCCCCACTGTGCAAGCATTTTTAGTTGGTGCTTGTCTTCTTTGAGTTGGCTGCTAACTAAAAGCTAGCTGCCTTTTTTAAATCTCCCGTTGGAGCGTCACACGCATAACATAACGTTACACCCCTGTCCTGTCCCTCACCCTTACTACACAGACATCGATTTGGCACTGTTAACTACGTCTACTGTCGGCTCAAATGCTGGACAACAGGGGCTCATAATGCATGTTCTGCGTCGTCTATACACTTTGCCATTAATCCACAGGACCACTAGAGGGCAGGTTATTAAAAGGTTGAGTTGGTGAATGAATACATCTGGATAAAAGATTACATTCTTGGTCCATGAGGGGCTTTAAAAATGAACACTGACCTGAATAACCTCTGACTTGTTTCTGTTCGATAGGTGGACCGTACGTGCACGTGTAACCAACAAGAGCAGCATCCGCACATGGAGCAACTCTCGTGGTGATGGCAAACTCTTCTCCATGGAGATTGTGGATGAGAGTGTGAGTGTTATTGCGTTCTCACTGTTAATTTTATGTAAATAACCTACAAGATGTGAAGAGCTGGAAATCCTGCACTGTGCCTGACCTACTTTAATATATAACCAAATGCAATGTTTTATTACAGGGAGAGATCCGAGTGACTGGTTTCAACCAAGAGGTGGACAAGTACTTTGACCTTATTGAGGTTGGCAAGGTGAGACGTTCCTCCAGATAATGATACAGTAGTTTGTAATTTTCTGCCAAAACTGTCTTTCACTGTCCTGTTGGAGACGGATTTGGCGGCTGACTGTTCTAGCAACAGCTGCCAGTACTTTGTGAGTTAAAACCACGGAGACTATGAATGAGTCATCTGGCTACACTGTACCCGTACAATAAGCGGCTTATGATCATCTGCCAGCCTTTGTTGATACGACTGTCTGAAGTCGTATCTTGTTTGCACCATTCAGTAAGGTGAAATGCTCCCCAGATCTGTGATTAACACCAGGTTCATCCATCTGTACGGGCCAGGTCTACTATGTCTCCAAGGGCTCCCTGAAGATCGCCAACAAGCAGTACACATCAGTGAAGAATGACTATGAGATGACACTCAATGGAGAGACCAGTATCATCCCTTGCGAGGACAGCTGTGATGTTCCCATGGTGCAGTGTGACTTTGTCTCAATCGGTGATCTGGGGAACAGAGACAAAGATGCCATTATTGGTGAGATGTAATACAAACAAGTATTTCTGAACCCAACCTGTGTCGTCAAATCAGTTTCTTCTCATGTTTCCAGACTGTATTGAGACAAAACTATTAAACTGGGCTTAAGTCTAAGTACAAACACAAAGACATGACATACTGCCAAGACAGAAAGCCCTACATATAGCCCTGAAAATGTATCTGTAAAAGTTGTGCAGAATCCTCAAACTGGATGTCTTTATTAGAAAATGCTTCTCCCGATATTTCAAGTATCTTTTGATTCAGGTTTAAACTGTCAGATTTAAACCCTTGCATAGTTCAATGTTGTAACAAAGTGAACGGCTGGATAAAACATTTAAAAGCGGCCTGTGTAAGATGTTCAATAAACCTCACCTACAGTCCCAACAGGTGAAAATATATAGTGGAGGAATACAAATATTAGATCAGTTCATCCCTTGTTGTCTCTGTAGCAGGCTCACAGTATGTAGGGATGCATGGCGTGAATGTTTCAGCCGTCACTGATAATATAATTGATCATTTCACAATTGTATTTTAAAGTTAATAAGTTAATAGCTTGATGATTAATCACACTTGTGGTTTGGAGGCTAAGATGTAGTGCATGAAGATGGATGATTTAATGTTCAGTAGCTCTAACAAGATTTGCTGCGTTAAAACTCATAGACTTTCCCTCCTCTCAGAACCCTTGCAGTATGTGTTGCAAATTGCAGTAGTGTTGTCTTTTCCTGAAACGGTTTTTGGCTGTCTAGTCTAGCCTGTGTGGCTCTACCCAGGTGTGGCAGAGGGCCACCATTAGAGCTTTAACTTGTTTGTCTTTATTTTCTCGTTGTCTCTTTCTTTCTTTCGTCTAATATTGCATTTGCCAAGTCAAAGAAATACATTTTGTCAACCAGTACCAATTAATGGCCACTCATATAAATATCCGAGTCTCGGGCTGATATTCATCTTACATCTCTGGTCCTACTTTAGTTTTTTCCTTTTAGTTGTAGCCTCATTTGTTCCTCCCAAACTGCTACACCTCCTAAATAAAGTCATATCTAACGCCCTAAAATATTGTGTACAGTCAGCTAGTCGGTCCGAATTATTAGTTGAGACTTATTGAGATACTTGCCCTACCCTACTACACACTGTGTCATGTCAGTCACTCAGTATCAGGCCCTGTAAACCCTTTCAGGGCAGAGCTCGAAGCACAGTGTGCTCCTATGCTGCATTGTTGTGATGAGATGATCTGTCTAGTATGAGCTGTTTTTTTCAGTTTGAATGGTGGCCACATTTTTCCAACTGATTTTATGAGACATCAAGTTTGATGTTGCTGTGATGATGATGATGATATCATGCCGTGATGATATCATGCCGTGATGTATCCTGCGCTCTATACAAATGTACAGAGAGCAGAGGTGTGCAGCACAGTGCAGAGGAGCCATTACCCATCAAGCACAGGTAGCTTATGTTTGTGTCTTCAATAATTCCTGGTGCGTAAGTGCACATTGCTTTCCCTTTATGGAGGACTGGAGCCTAAACAGATCCTAATTCTCTCCAGCACAAACCAGCCAGCCATCTGAGGTGGTCCTAACCACACAATAATAAGCTATAGCGGAGGATAGTTTGTAGCGGAAAGTAGAGCCGGATATGCTGGGAGGTTGAGGTAATTACAGTATACGAGCAGAGAGATAAAAGTGGTATTAATAAAACTGGTGACAGTAACAGCCTGTAGTGCAGATTGGCTTTGGGCCCGATCGCAGAGCTGGTGAGAAAATGAACCTGCTGTCACAGGTAAAATGAAGTGATAATAATTAGTCTGCTTGTAATTGTGTTAATGAAGACTGTGGCTTGTAGCTCTGTTTGAGTAATTTCTCTCCCACATAGCAGTCGGCATCAAAGTTAAGTTTTCTTCATCATGGTTTAATGCATTTACAAACCCTTAGCTCACTGAGGCTGTGGGTTTATACCTTAGACTATGAGTAATGTTGGCAATGCCACTCTTAATGCTTGATTGCGTTAGTCAACAAAGTATGCTTCAAGTGCATTGGTGGAAACAATTAAAGCCCGTTTCATGGAGTTTCTCCTACATTATGGATGTTAGTTCCAGGCGCACAGGCCAGTGACCTCACACCTGATGTGAAATTAATGAATCACTTATTTCCCAAGAGCCAATTTGTGCTGGAAACCATGAGACCTAGAGTGACCCTTGGACGTTAACGCCACAATCAATATTTATGATATGTATATGTGGGAATAATCTGTTTATCTGGACATTAAACTATATGTGGTTCTCTCTATGCATGAGTCAATCAGTTCGGGAAGAGAAAAATAGATCCAGTGTCAACTGCTAATGTTTTTTAATGTTCTGATTCATGTTTCCCGCTACAGATGTGATTGGAGTCTGTAAGAGTGTGGACGAAGTGACCCGCCTCACCACTAAGTCCAACAGAGAAGTGTCCAAGAGGACACTCAATCTGATGGACATGTCTGGGAAAGTGGTGGCTGTCACACTCTGGGGAGAGGAAGTGAGTATAGACATTAGATGGAGAATAAAAGATGTAATACGGTAGTGCAGTCGTTTAAATTGGTGGTGAAGAGTCAATATCAGCCTTATAATGCCTCAACATGTCAGTTGTAACAGTTATGCTATCTTCTCTGAACTCTTGTCTTTTCAAATGTTAATCATCGGAGAACAACCAGTTTTAATAACAGAGAATTTGTGAAACTGTTTTAACCATAAGACCTTTTTTATTCGCCGTCGGAGGGTGATCATTTGCTACAATTACTATGAATAACTGAAGCTAAAGTAGATCACACATTCAGCAGGTGAACACAAAGACGTTAGCACCTGCAATACAAAGAGCCTAAAATAAGTGCTCTCTTTTGTGAAGTTTTGGTTTACTTTTTGCTGAGACTGTCAGATAGGTGTTTGATGAGAAGGGTTGTTCAACACATTTGCTGATCACTATTCAGCAGCAGAGTCAGAGGCATTTAACAACCTGTGCAGTGTTTAATGGAGGTGTATGTGGTTGGAAGTGTCGACTGAATTCCCTGTCACAGGGTGATAAAGTAACTGTCCTCCTGCAGTTGATTTTTACCTGTGGCTCAGAGGGACTGTGCTCAGTTCACCACCATTTCTTTCCTCCTGACAAGAAGCACAGTGTTCCCTGTTTGTTTGTTCGACAGGTAGCCCTTTACCAGAGGGACTAGCTGAGGTACACAAGATGTATAGTTTATAAAGAACAATGGCATTGCAAGAAGCAAGTGTTGGATTTTCCCCTCATCGCTAAGGGCTTTAATGTTGCCCCCTCCTCCCTTATTGTTTTTTCTCAGTTGGTGTCCTCAGGTTATTATTGAGAGGAGCACTGAAAAGCTATGAAACTGAAAATCAAGTTACTAGTCATTTTGGAACTGAGAAATTAATAATGTGTTTATAGTGCATAGCTTTGGAGGACTGAAACTGCAAATATCAGGAAGAAATAAACAAAGAAAAAGAAAGGGCTTAATCAATAAATGAATTTCCCATTAAAAGCAGACATTTATGAAGATGTAGAAAGAAAATACAAGTTTGGAAAAATATGGGGGAGGGAAATGCTAAGAGAAAATAACACAATGACTGCAGAAATGTGTGCCTAAATATTTTTAAAATGAATACATTTGATGGAAAAGTAATGGGAAATTAAATAGGCTAGTAATACAAAGGTAAAAAAGTACCAACACACCATAATAAATGAAATGAAATCCAAACAAAAGTAACAACAAAGTATTAATGACTGTCTTTCCTTTGTCTCTTGCTTTGTGTAGGCAGAAAAGTTTGATGGCTCTGGACAGCCCATTATAGCAATTAAGGGGGCGAAACTTTCTGACTTTGGAGGCCGCTCCCTCTCTGCATCCTTCAGCAGCACCGTGATGATCAACCCAGACATCCCTGAGGCATATAAGCTCAGAGGCTGGTAAGTGAACCTGATGCTCATAGATAATGCAGTGCAGAAAATTGCTTATATGTTCTAGCAATTGTAAACCCATGGCCGAGGGCTTTTATAGCAAGTATGAAACACGGTTTACGTTTAACGGCAAAAGGATTTCCTGTATTTATTTCCGCCTGTGATGCAAGTATCACTGTTGAAACTGAAGTAGTGATAAGATTTAAATGGCAGGTTTCCATTTCCCAAGTTGCAAGAGTGCATGCTCTGATTCTCATTATCAAGATTAGTTTTCCCCCATTAGCCACAATGTGGGGGGTGCCTCAATGAAGCATTACATATAAATGGAAATCATACGTAATCTGTGTAAATGCGTTTTTTACTCCTCTAATCGCCTTTCCAGATGAAATGAAATCCAGACTAATTTATGTGTGATTATGTTTTTCTCTTACTGTATGTGTGTGTGTGTGTGATGGTGCAGTGCACATATTCTCATGTTTGTTTTCACTTGAACACAGAGGATTATGTGGAAATAAGGCCAGGTATCTTTTCTTTGCTGTGGTGAACTGTGTACATGTAGTCATGCATATTGCATTTATTAGAAGTACAAGAGCCAAATGCAGAGTGGTAGCATAGTGCGTTCACACAATTAAGGCATGTGACTCTATTCCTTGAAGAATTTCAGTTGGATTTTCGAGAGAAACATTTAAGACTCAAGCTTTCATCTTTTCTTCGGGCTCATGTGCCAGTTCCTCGATTCCTTCTTTTCTAAATTATTTCCTCTCCCTGGTGTACAACACGACCAAAAATAACTATGCTCTGCATGCATGGATTTTGTCAGAGGTTAGAATAAAAGACATTTCTGTTGTCTATTATTTTTTAACAAAGACATCATCTGGTCAGTGTGTGGTGTTAAGGTTTATAGTGACAGCTGTATGAAGTGGTACAGGTCGCACATGATTGATATATGATGCAGAGGCCACGTGGACCAAGGCGGGAGTTAATACTCTACCTCACTCCAGCACTGTGGCATACTGATTGATCCATCCTCCTTTATAGATTTTACTTAAACAGGCAGAGTCTGGCCCTCCTCTCTGACATGAAAGCAAATGTCTCCATTTGTGAGTGGAGATCCGGTCGATTCCATCAAACACATTTCATCTGTTTACCTCCCAGTACAAGTGTCTGCTCTGCACTGAGGAATAAAAGACAATAAACACATTTATTTTGTGACAAGTCTAGTGCAGTCTCCTTTCCCGCCCTGACAAATGTAGCTGTGAGTATTTATACATGATCAGAGGATCTGATCTGCATAATCAGAGCAGTGAAATGTGACTCGACTTTAGAGGTGAGATGGAGGCAAATCACAAAATATGCTAAAATGTGCCTCTTTAATCAGATGTCTTGGCTCATGGTAATTTCTTGATGATAGTTTTAGCTTCAGCCTCTGGCTTCTCTGAATATTTTTAATTTATTTCATTTCTCAGAATGCCAACTGCTGCTGTTAGGTTTTCTTTGTTATGGGATTATTTTGTGTTCACGTTGTGATAAAAAAGTGCTCCATTATCAGGACCACTCCTGGGTCTTCTGCATTCGTTTACCTGAACACCATTAATTCCTGAGTCACATATTCACATCCCTGTTGTTGGAAAGGCCTTTTATTCTCCCTGTGCACGTCCTTCCTGTTTAATGATGGAAGGCTTGTCCAGTCACTTCTCACTTGAACAGCCAGATATGGCCATCATTAAATTCTTGTATTGGTTTATCCAATGCAGAAGAGCATTTGGCCGATATTGCTCCTCTTTGGACAATGGGTTCCTGCAGGTTTGCAAGCATCCGCTAATGAACAGTTTAAAAGTCACAGATGGAAGGATGCCAGACCTGACTCATTACTCTCGATCCAAGTCGATCCGAGTGAGAACAACCGTGAAGACGAGATCGTTATGCAGCATTTCTGAGAGCTGTCGCCGGCCTCATGCTGAGAAGAGGATGGAGAGAATAGCCTCTTTAGTTATTAATCTTTATTTTAAAGCTGCGTTAGAGATATCTAGTAAGGGAAAGTGCGTTTTTAGTGCGTGTATTCATCCAGGCTGCAACTAACTGACAACTGACTTATTTTCGATTAATCTGTCAATTATTGTTTATTATTATTGTTATCATGATGATTTTGTTTTTGACAGAACCCAAAGTGACATCTTCAAGTTGCCTCTTTTGTCCAACAAACAGTTAAAAAAGACTTTTTACTGTCATAAATTATGAGAAAAAAGCAGCAAATCCTTACATTTCAGAGGCTGCAACCAGCAAATTTTCATGGTTGCAATTAATTTTCTTTAGATCAACTAATCGTTGCAGCTCTAGTTTTTGTTGGAAGTCTGCCAGCTGTTGAATATATGTGCGTTTTGTTGTGCTGGTGATAAGCTCGGGTCTCAGGATGATACTCCTCTACCGTGTGTCCGTTAGTGATTGTTCCATATGCTAAAATGTGAATTGTGGAAAATGGGACAAGGCAGCAATTCAATTAAACTCTGAATGAATCTTTTAATGGTTATTTTTTTTTATCTTGCACAGAAGCACCCAAAGCTTTTACCTCTATCCCTTTACTGTACAGCCAAGCCTGCTGAAACATCATTGTTTTACTCATGCGGAGGCGCCTTAATTTGATTGTGTTTTGGCGCAGACCTTTGGGACTTCCTCAAATGAATAGTCTATCCTTGGTGGGCTGTTGACTCAAATTCATGCAGAGTATTAGTGGTGCTGCTCAGCACTTTCCAGTGTGCTTATAAAAAAGAACGCTGCCCCCTGCACTAATTATCTTGATGTTGGATTAATCTGGGGTTTTAGTGTGCCGTTGGTGTGCATGTACTTTATGCCCCAACCAGCTTTTATTGAGATTACTTGACACAAGTTGCCAACTTGACATTAAATCCAAGTTCTTCTTTGTAAACATTTTCAATGAAAAAAGTCTGACTTCACAGTCACACTTTGATCCATCTAACTGTGCACATGCAGTTGTCCATTAGGTGGCAACAGCACATTTAGAGAGACACATTTAGACCTTCTCCCATACTGTCAGGCAGGGTAGTCACTTTTCTGTTAACTACACCTCGTCATGTTTGTTCCCAGAGCTTGACGCTGTCAACCTCAGACATTCACCACCGACTCATTTAGTCACACAAGTCCAAGCTGACATTTTCACTGTCTGTCTTATCTTGACTCCAGTATTTCCTCATGCACAGGATGCATCATATAGCCTGGGCAGTAATTATGTCAGCCAAGAAGCAAACAAGCTTTAACACGGCAGTCTGGTGAACATAATGCCTCATTATATCATTGGCTGTTATTTTAGCGAGATGCTTCCCTGTGCTGTAATGATTTGAAAAAAAAAATATGGAAGAAATACTAGCTGAATTAGTGGAGCAGAGTTATTAACTGAATTGAGTTGGTAACTGTCTCACTGAGTGTTTAAAACCAAATTTGCATGCTTACTCATATTAGTCACAACTGTCAAAGTACCTACTGAATCAGCTCAGTGGTATACAGTGGTTAATTAACTCTACGCTATATTATGTTTTGTTTTTGACAAGACCTCGTTTGACCTTGTTTAGTCAATACATATAGAGTAGAACCAGTTATTTCCATCATTAGTCAATCAATCGGAATTTAGTCGGCACACATTAGCTTTTCCGATGACGTTATTCATCTAAAATTTTATTTAAAAAGTTCACTGTCGTTAGTTGGAGACCTAATTTACCTGTTAAAGCAAAACAATGTAGAAATTGGCATTTTGTGTGATTTGGCGGGCCCCTGTAGTTTGAGTGTCATAAATTCTAATCTCAAGTCTGTAACAGTTTGTCAGATGTAATGTAGGTGCTAACTACAGACAACTCATTACGTCATAACAATGTTACATGTTGAAAACTTGTATGTTGAAGTAAACATGTATGTAACACATGTTGTTTTAAGGAAAATGACAGCTTGAGTTTACCCAAAACTAGCAGTTAGCCTGAGATGTCACTGTTGGGTAGAAAGACGATAGCAAAGCAACACAGCAGAAACGGATCCGATACATAGACAGTTTATTGACTTATACTCTGTTGGAAGCTACAATTTTTAAAAACATTATAAAAGGTTTACAAAGATTAAAAAAACTGTTGCCCTTTCTTAGAGGGATTAATAATTTGTTAAATATGATGTCTTTTATTTATAGAGATATGCTGGGGTCAAGTTTATTTGAAACACAGCATAACAACAGGTTAGCAGGGAGTTCAGTTTGTTTAAATTCCTTCTTTTGTCAGAAAAATAATGTGGCATAAAAACAACTTGTTCTGTTTTTCCATGATACACTTGTTCTTTTGAGCTTTGTATTGGACAAGCTCATTTAAATTCAACTATTGTGACACACTGAGAGTCTACTGATGCATGCTGAACAGTCCTAGGGTCTATGAATGACATGTAAATGTTAAATTGCTGTATTCTCGCACTTTTATTCTACTGTACAGTGTTTTCTTAAACAAATGGTTTTGCAATTGGAGCCTGTGTGATCTGTCTATTAAGAGAAGATATAAAAACTCTACGGCGATTCTGCCAGGCCAGAATAAAGGAAAACATGTTTTTTAGTCATGTTTGCATTAAAATAAACTAAATGTGGCTTCTTAAGTTACTGTTCGCTCCATGTTGGACCATATGTCACTCACTACTGATGAAGTGGCTAACACCAAGGCACACACAGCATGTGGTAATCGTGTTTGTGGCGTGTTTGCCACTCTCAGCCCAGGCATTAGAGTCTTAGCCCGGAGCTGAGAACTCTGCTTACTGAGACTTTCCCATCATCCCCCATCCTGCTTCTTCCTCTGACACCTCTCTGCTCCTGTCCTGTCCTCGCACATCGACACACTGACATTTGACATTTATATGTCATGCACATGCATGTCTGTCTCCAGTGATCCATCTCTGTCTTCCTGCACATAGTTTGACTCTGCTCTGAGCTGGGATGTGCATGCTTTCAGTTGACTGTTGCACATTTCCTGCCAGGTCTAATTTGTCCTCTTTGTGTCTCCTTCATCACGATCACTGTCTGCTGTGCCATTTCTGTTTCCCGTGCTCCTTGCTGTCTCCATGATAGAAACAGTCGCAGCCTGGCAACTAGATTCTGTCACGGTGGCATCTTGTTGAGCCTTTTACAGTCCTTTTAGGTCTGTCAAATCTGATGTCCAGAGCAGCGTGTAACACTGTGAAGCCTCACTAGTCTGTAGTCCTACCTTTTTAAAGTGTGATGCATTTTTAATCATCTCAGCTTTGTTGTCACTACATCTTCCTCCTCTGCAGAACATCAGTCTCAGGATAGTTGTTGAGCCATGATGGAAAACGGTATCTCCATTTTACCTGATTTGATTTGTCAGAATATCTTTTCACAAGCTCCTAAGTGGTCGGTACAATTAAAGCACAGCGGCGCAGGTACACCATTGAGGAATCTGGTGCCACCGTGAAGAATTGCTCACATTTGTCAGTAGGAATGGGAAATTGGCAGCCTGTGCGTCACCCTGGCCACACTCTGAACCGTTAATGGGGATATTTTCAATTAGTCATGCCTCCAGGAGCAAGGCATGCTCTCGCTGTATTTACAACCTGACCTCCCCATTGTGCCCCACTCTGCCTTGTGGCCAACAGATTAGTAAGCTCTATTGATCTCTCTGACCATTTTAAACCGATCCTTTTTTTCTCCCCCCTACTGCATTTTACCTCCACCCATCTTTCTTCCCCCTTCTTCCCTGCCTTCCCTCTTCTCCTCCTTCCTATTGTCTTCCCTGAATTACCGAGAACATTGGGCGAAAATGGGTTTCTGATATCACTGTAACAGCCCTGACCCTGGCCAGCTCATCTGTCCCTCTGCTGTTGATTCATTTCACAAGCCTCTCAGCTTGCCTTGCTTTCAGCTAAGCCATCCCTGCTTTGACAAACACAAATGGATGCTCTGCTTGGGACAAGATTTTTTTTTTTGCTAACAGTTAAATGGACAGCCTGCAGCCTGTTGACAGCCATGTGAACAGCAGCGTATCGTCCCTTGCTTTGTTGCAGATGTATTAAAATGAATAAAGCTGCAAAAGTAGACCTCGGCATACCAAGCATGAATCCCTCAAGTAGAAATGCAGCTTTCCAAAGTTGATTTTATCCAGGTAAAAGCAGTAATAACTACTAATATAATATATTAAGAGCTGAAAGCTTAAGTTAATGACCAAGAATTAATCTGCAGTTAATCATTTACGATTTTTTAAATTGTCTCTGCTTCACAAATGTGAATGTTGTCTAATTATCTTTATCGTCTATAGTATTTTCAATGTATGGTGTCTCCAACAGTGTACAGATATTTGGAAGCCATTTTCACCATTCAGGTTGGCCTGCCATGTCCTAATCACCATGTGGCAGGCCCCCCCAAAGACTTGTCCACAATTTCATACGATTATTGTCTTTGTATCTCTTTGTTGTTTTGAGATATGGCATCATGAATTCATAATGGTGGAGGGAGGACCAGATGCACAACGTACCTCTGGAATACGTGTTTAGTCTTATTTTTAGAAAACCAGACAGGACAAGAAATATTATTCTACCATAGAAGTGTGTTTTTCTGTGACTGAAAATAAATCTGTCAACTCTAGTGGATGTTATGCACCAAAGGATATATTCTTTCTATATTATTTTCTATTCAAGGTTATAAGTGTGTAACACCACTGTTGTGAATACAAATCCCAGGTCTGTAACAATTTGTCAGACATAATGTAGGTGCTAACTATAAACAAAACTCATTACGTCATAACAATGTTATGTGTTGGAAAGCTTGTGTCTTGAAGTAAACATGTATGTAACGCTGTGATCCTACCCTCTCACTGAAGTTACATAGTGCAGAAACAAGTGATATGGGGCAGAGTGGCTGAGACAGAGACACCATTCACCCTGTTACAAGACACTGTACCATCAACATGAATTTGAAGCTGTTATTTTAAGGTAAAAAAGTTATATAATATCTCTTTTTAAATAGTCTTTAGATTCTGTCTAAATATTGGCCCAATAGGCAGAATATATCCTTTGGTGCGTAACATCCATTGAGTTTACAGATGTATTGTCAGTCACAAAAAAAAGGATGTACAAGAAAAATAAAATCTTTTTTATAGAGTTGAAAAATAATGACAGTCGACATTTACGTGCCTACTTCAAAATAATGAATGGGGGGAAAAAAGTTACAGGCATCATTTTTCAGTTGTGTAAGAGTGAAAACATAAAACATAAAAAAAAAAAATTTATTTAATAATTAGTGCATGAAAGGGTTAAACTTCTCTAATCTTGGTTTTAGAGTGCTGGTCGGAGAGAACAAACTTTAAGAAATTGTGACACATTTTTGCTTGTTTGTTTTTACTATGTGAGGACTAAACAATGAATCAAGGACACAATCAACAGATATAACCCTTCGTTACAGCCCTACAATATACTTGGTTGACTGCAACTGGGGTCAGATGAGCAGTGACCGGTATCCGTTCTGTTTAACATAGGTATGACAAGGAGGGTCACACCATGGAAGGAGAGTCTGTGACAGAGATGAAAGGTGGCAGCGGCGGTGGAAACACAAACTGGAAGACTCTATCTGACGTTAAGACGGAGCACCTGGGACACGGAGACAAGGTACACACACGTGGTCGGCTTGGCTTTGACGTGCTCAAACATTCAAGATATGGTAACTCGAGACATATTGTTATTCAAGGATGATTCTTTGAAGATATTCAAGGACAAACTGAAAGACTGGTGCTGAATCCCAAACAACAAAAATGAAAGTGCTCGCAGTCAAGCTGCATTTGTATATGGTGCACACTGCAGGTCTGTAAAGCCTCGCTGCAGTGTAACCTTGTCACTCACAGCTCTGCTTTGCAAAGGTACTTTTTAGCTGAGAGTCAGCATGATGAATCTTCATAATCGACTCATAAAATCACTGTAGCACCAGGTTTGTGCACTTCAAAGAAGACCACACAAAGGTTCCCGATCTTCCTCTACTCATTAATCCCCCTGTATTGTCGGTGTCCCCTTACAGTCTTGGTGTATGTTCATGGTGAATGTCACATTTATCTCTAGTATTGATTACAAAGAGTACGTATGCTCTATTCGGTGCCCTCTGTAATGAAATTACCGCCCTCAGATAAGTAATGTGTTTTTTAATTTCCCTCTTTTTTTTAAATATTTATATTGTTGAGGGAAATGGTGCTCGCAGTGCATAAATTGTTCAGACCAGATAATGTGACCTGTGCAGAGATCTTAACTTGTCTAATTTAACATAATTTAACATGCGCTGCACATTAGTAATCATCACAGTATGACGAAAACATCCCATTAAGACCAGCTCAGTTAATAGATGCAAGCGATTATGGGAGGGCACAAAGATTCTGCTCGGCTGTAAAAGACGAGTACAGTGTTGGAGGTGGAGGGCTATACTGTCTATTTGGAAGCTGGAAAAAGACCTGAGAGCTCAAACAAAGAGAAATGCAATAAAACATGGATTCAACAGGATCAGCATTCTCAATTATGTGAAAAATATGTTTTGGTAAATAATTTCAGGATTTCTTTGTTTGACCATGACCTGCTTCTGTAGCACTCACAATTCTCTCTTCTACGTCCAGAACTGCAGGATTCCCAGTCACAGATAGTAAATGGCTTATTGTTCCTCCATATGCCTCCTGTTATTGTAGCCACTTAAGTGATTTGATCATCTGGAGGTCTACGATGCAGCTCATGCAGCCGCATCTATTTCTTTTCTTTCACACTCGAATCCTGACTGTAAGCAATAGCCCCCCTGTCAGGTGGAGGGCTTCTACTGGCATTAGCTCCCTGCGGTTCAGGAGGAAATGTTTGACCCTGGGCTATCAAGGCTCTTGCTCCTCCTCAGCATGGCGTGTGATGAGACCCGGTACTGACAAAGGAGCTGAGCCGATGCTGTCCTCAACCCCTCCGAGACATCCCATACACAGGGGGCATGGGGGTCAGGCCTCTCAAGACCCCCCTTAACCAAAGTCTGTTGCAATTAATTGTCCCTGTCAAAAAGTCTTTGTCACAATCTCAAGTTTCCACATTGCACATTCCCCGTGCCCTCTCTGACAGTAACTGGTCACCCTCCTCTTGTTTGCTTGACACTGCATTTGTAAAGACCTGTGACAGAGGAGAGAAACAGGTTCTTCTGTCCTCTTCCCAGTGTGGCAGCCCCACTCAGTCACACGCTAATTGAGGAGGTATTTAGTTGATTAATTGGACCTCTTTTGGATAAGCAGCAGAGGTTGATGCGTGGGTTGTTTTTGGTAAAATCAAAACAGTAATTATAAAAGCATAGCCAGCGGCGTCTTGTGTTGGAACAGGATGATTTTCTCTTATTTTGCTGCTGTCGCTTACCACGCTCTTAGGGGCTTTTTATTTATCCAAACTGACATGAAATATCAATTGTCCTGTTTTAGAAGTTAATTGGGAACAATTACCCTTTGCGCACAGAAGCAGTGGTTAGTGCTTGGAGAAAACTGAGAGGAAGGAATCGATTTTCTTTGTACTGTAGGGAGAATTCCTTGTTCGCCCGCTTAGCAAATGTTAGAAGTGTCGGTAAGATGATGTTTTTTCCACTCAGCAAGGTATCTTTTGACCTTGTACAAAGTTCGAAAAAAAAAACTCGTCTTGACCATGAAAATGGTTCAGAAAAGTCGGATCACAGAAATATTTTAAATGTTAACACACCTGGGCCCTATTTCCCCATGTTTTTGTGCCTAAGTGACTAATGGGGACAGCAATTTTGAGAAATTGGTCCAGTATTGAGCGGTGCCACTGCTGCTAGCAGTTATGAAACATGCTGCAATGTAATATGCCACCTTCAAAGTACCCCCACTTAAAGTGCTTGTTTTGTCACCGACAGGCTCCGGTTGTTATTCCGAGTGTCTGACAACCTTACGGAAATGATCCCTGTTTATTAAAGAATAAGATCCTTTTTGTTTAACCAGAAACAGCCACTATTGCGTTTGGCCAAAGCCACCAGACTCCATTTGCAGAAACATTTATTTTATTGTCTTAAAGAGACTTTCCAACTTGACAGAAACAAAGTAGAACTCACCAAAACCATCTTGTTATGTTTTAACAATCACCAACTCTGGTTTGGTTGAAAATCACTTGATTCACTGCATTCAATTTGAATATATTCTAGATTCTGGATATATTCTGGATCTACAAGCTGTTTATCTGATGTCCACCCCCCATCTTGCTCCTCTCTGCATAGTTTCACATCTAACATGGTGATTTAAGGGTTACATCCAGGTTTGGAAAAACTCTTGCTATAGATTTCTGCGGCCGTACTGCATTAATATAGTGGCATTATTGATTGGTTGATGTACTTAAATGCTTGTTGCTCTGCTCCCCAACCCTAAACGGGCCCCTTTGGCCTTTATCAAAGCATGCAAGGGCCCAGTCTCCTCTCTGTGGTCACAGCTGAGGTTAGTGGTAGAGAAAGACTCTGTCCAAAGTAATCAGCTGTTGGGGTGCAACACCTATCTGTCGTGTGCATTTGGGCCTGCCCTGCACGAGGGAGCCCTTCAAGAGAAGTAGAGGTGATGTGACTCATCTGCAAACATGTCAAAACATTTCGTCTCTTTACAACATATGCAGAGCCTCGTTTTGTATTCATCTATTTCCGTCCGATGTGAAATTTGTGTCACTTGCTCAGGTGTTTTCTGTGCCAACAAGAAATGTTTCCTGAAGGCAGCTGGTTTCTAAAGTTTGCCTCTCCGCTCAAAAGCAGCAGCTACCTCGCTAGTTTGCATTTGTGTTGGAGCCATTAGGATTCTGGTTGGGAGTGTGACTTGTGCATCTGGCACCCGAATGTTGCTTTCTGACGGTTCACGCACACCACTACATGCTCCGTAAAATGTCATCCTAATGTTAATTTCATGCAGGTTTTATTCCTGGTTCTCAACAGTCAACATGTTTCACATACAAAACACAAAGGTCGTGAGAGAGAGAGAAGACATCTTTTAGAAGTTTGTTTGTTTGTTTATGTTCCCTTATAGGCCGACTACTACACCTGCATTGCTACCATAGTGTACCTGCGCAAGGAAAACTGCCTTTACCAGGCCTGTCCCAGCCAAGACTGCAACAAGAAAGTGGTTGACCAACAGAATGGCATGTTCCGCTGTGAGAAGTGCGATAAAGAATTCCCTAACTTCAAGTACCGCCTCATCCTTTCTGTAAGTAACTTCTGTCTGACACTTTTTCAGCGGTGCCACAGATGCACTCACATACAGTCATATATGCTAATGCACATATCTTAAATAGCTGTTCTCCCTGCTTAGTCCTGAGCAGATGCTTCTGCTGCTCCTTCTTATTTTCCTGTCTTTCTGTCTCCCAGGACTCAAACCACTCTCTCCCCTTTTAGACCCACTCCCTATGGTTCAACATTGGCCCAATCTGCTCTTTACAGTTAAATTTAGAGACGTTTAAAGCACATTTTTTACACTTGATTTTAAATCCGAGCCATGTCGGGTTAATTGCTGCAGCTTTCAATACTGCGTCGTCTGTCATTTTACAGATGTAAATCTCATGTAGAGACACGAATATAAGCCTTTTTCCTCAGCTCGTTTGCACACAAACATTAAAAAACAACAACATTGAATACAAAAACTCACTGCAGCCAGGCGTCGGAAATAAGCGGCTTTTGTTTCATACTACTCACCAGTCAACATATTGTTATTCTTCACAAGCTGTCACATAAGCTGTGAATTTGCTTCCACTGTATGTATCACAAGTGCGCTGTGACTCTGCGTGTTTTGCCAGGCTTGCCAGCAGGATATAGGCTAATTAGAGGATCAAATGATTTTTTTAAGAGCAGAGAGATGTGTCAAGTGAAAATACCATATTTAAGCATCCAGCCAACTACTCCATCAGAAAATATGCAAGATTTAAATATGGCTACATTGATCTATGTCTGTGTCTATGTCTGTGTATGTGTATCTGTCTAACTTTTTCTTTTTACTATTGCCTTCTCTTTTTTATATTATCTGACAGGCCAACATTGCAGATTATGGGGACAACCAGTGGGTGACTTGCTTCCAGGAGAGTGCAGAGGCCATCCTGGGCCAGAATGCAGCTTACCTGGGGCAGCTCAAGGACTCGGTGAGACTCCTCTTCCTAAATATAATACTGGCCTCAGGAAATGGCCACCTCAGTCTTTGTCACTGCCAAACATAAACACAAACACACACTCCTGCAGAAACAAATCTGTGTTCAAGACACCTACTGTGCTTTGTTCCTCCAGACATAATTACTTACATAAATCACAGGAGTTGTTTTTCAGTGTTTTTATTTATTTTGCACTTGAAATTATGATGAATGTTTGATAAACTAAAAATGCATTCGTCTTGAAATCAAATCAAATTTTCCCTCAATTTCAGAATGAAGCTGCCTTTGACGAGGTCTTCCAACAAGCCAACTTCAACACCTTTGTCTTCCGCAGCAGAGTGAAGCTAGAAACGTATAACGTAAGTAAAGCAGCAATGGTAATAAATCTTGATTAAAATGCCTGCAGGTTTGTCTTCATCGCAACATGCTTTGCAGTCAGACCATATTGCTGCAGTAAAGTAGAAATCACGAGGAAGTAATAGTGTAGCTGCTGTCCCTTGTATTTCTATCATTCCTTTGGAAGCTGAGGCACAGCACAAAAACGGCTTCTTCATGTGTTTTCCCATTCATAAACAAAGCAACCCTACTTTGATTGACAGAAGCAATCTCGAGGGAAAAAAAACTCTTGAGTGTTTGTCCTAGCATGTTGCTCATTTTCAGTGGCTTTGTGAAGGATGCACACACAGATTAGTCGTGGTCACTGTTTCCTGTAGGCCACACAGATAGAGGTTTGTTTTGAGGGAAGCGCATAAAAGAATTGATTGGGCTGGGACTCTGAGCAGGAAGTCTGGAGCCACGCCAGAGGCTGCATCCGCCTTCAACACACAGAAGAGGCCACTGTGTCTGTCGCATTCAGCGTGGCATCCGAACTGCCAATGGCACTGCTACAAGCATGTATTGGCTGCTGCCTCCAAACCCCATATTCCTTCAACAGAGACACCTGCAACCCCTCTTTCACTTTATTTTCTGCCTCTCAGTGCCACAAGCCAGCCATTGTGCTGAGCGCTCACACGTTGTCCTGACACAATGCTGTATATGCTTGATGTGGGACTAAGCAGGTCCTTAACAGTAAATGACACCCATCCATTCTGTTGCATCATAGATAGGCTTGTGCTTTGTTGAGCTGAAGACATCGCCTTTTTTTTCATGTGTAATTCAGTACAGGACCTGCAACAGTCACATGAGGATTATGATGAAAGTTTGAATTATAATGACATTAAGACACCAGAGCACACATTTTAAGGTCACCCTGACTTATAAGGCAGGCAGACGACATCACATGTTTAGCATACATGTACAATATTAAAGCTGGAGAAGATTGTTATTCCCCTTCTTCTTCTGTTAAATGTCTTTGAAACAAGCGAGTTGAAGACTCTAAGTCTGTGTACAACCTCAGAAAATGTTAGCCTCTCCTAAGCACCATCATTATGACCAATGTTAAAATACAGTAGTGTGGGCCTACTCTTATTGTTTAGCACCATTTGCTGCTACATGTAATTTTAGCATATGCTCTAAATGCTTCAGCGGTGCTGCTTAAATAGCCTTCAGCGCTCGTCAACGTCTGTTTCAGCAGGGATTCTTGAAATACTCTCCTCCTGCTCTTCCTGGTGGATACTGTTTGGAGCAATGTTTGTCATGTTTTGATTTTACCATCACAGTTTGAGTTTAGCCTCCAGCTAATCATTGATGTCGTTTATGCGCGCAATGTGCATGAAAATGTCTATGTAGCAGGCTTAAACAAAACTTTTTACAGGAAAAACAAAACTTACAGAAAACCTGCAGTATTTTGATAGTATTAACTATATTAACTAGTGTTTTTAAATCAACATATATGTATTTGAAAATAATTCATAAAAGTTTGATTAAAAGTTAAAGAATCAATCTTTCTGGCTCAATAGAATATATTATTACATACAGTATAGTTGGGTAAAGCTAACACCATGATTACTACTGCTACTACTATATCACATATAATACCAATAAATCTTGATCATTCTTTGATCGTCTTCTAAGTATGAACATCAAATTAAAGTACTGTGATGCATTTGTTGCTCAAAGTCACACAGAACGGAAACTGAAACTATTGCGACGTTCTTGTAAAGCATAACAGACGCAGTTGAAGGAGCCTTGTGTCATATTAAAGATAAAGTCAACATTCAAGTTTTGCCAGCTATATTTAATGTCTGTCTGGCATTCTGAAATAAACAAATGCACACAAAGCCTTTTAGGAATAAATATAGGTTGCCATCGAAAACCAAAAGCCATGTCACTTTATATAGTTTACTTGATGCAAATCAAAACTGTGTATTTAATTACAATGTATTTATCAAAACAAGTCCGTTGTGCAATTGATGTGGTCTAGAAGCATAATGTAATTATTTTCGCACAAGTCAACATCAGAATTGTGTTTTGGCATTCAAATTATTGGTATTTTGATATTGTGCCAAGGTAATTGTGTTGTAACTCTCAAAATGTCAGAGGATAAATGTGTTATTACTGTCAAAACACCCTCTTTTAAATATTACCACTGAGTACTCGACTCTTTGACAGTCTTAAATGTTTAACTTGCCTGACATCAGGACCGTCTGCTTGCAGCTGTAATATTGGAACTGTTTTGCCGTTATTAAGCTCTCATTGTCCCTGTAGGCTGTCTAGACGTTGTAACTGATTTAAGCGTCTCAAAAGGACGACAGTGATGAAAAAATGATATTGAACATTCAAGGCTTTTTATTGCAGCCCAGTCTTGACCACGGTAGGCCCACTTTCAAACAGAGATGTGGTGGTTTTGAAAGCAAACAGCTGGTCAGCTAATGTTTTCTCATTTATTAATCCTGTCCAACTTAGAAGATGCTAATTATATGATGAAGTCTGGTGCACTATTCTGGGGATATTTTAATTTCATACATATCAGGGGCAGTGTGTTAGCGATGGGCAAAATTTGCAGTGTTGAATTTACGGTGGGTTAGTACCTGTTTTTACTGGATGTTCTGTCTGACACTGAAGAGTCGCTGTAGTTTAGAAGAGACAATCAGCCGAACCCTTTTAAAAAGCACCAAAATGAGACTGTAGCTTAATACATTTGTTGTTTAAGATCTCACATTTTCTAATATGCTCTTCATGCTATATGCTTTACAGGGTAGGCCTGACATTGAGACTCGAGATACGCTAGTGACACACTGTGTATCTCATATATATCAAGTAGTCCAACTGAAATCAGAGAATTTAGATTTAGATTAGAAGTAGATTTTTTCCCAGAAAAACCTGCTGAACTGAGACCGAACAAGTGCCTGATTTAGCTACCTTGCATTGTGGATATTCAGACAAATTATTCATTTCATCCTCTCAATTACTTACACCTAAGAAGCATTTGATCTACAACACCAAACGTTGGGAAATTCTAATACTCACTATTTTTTTTTTACAAAAAAGTACCTACAAAAACCTAAGTTTCGATATAACATGCAAGTGTATTGATTACTGCTGTTTTCCATGGCTGGGTAAAAAACACTGATGGGGTACTGTGTGCCCCGATCAAATATACAGGGTAGACATAGGTTAAGGATTTAAAGATTTGACTGCTTTTTTCAGTTACTCATCAGATGCTTGGTTACAAGTGTCTGTGCCGATTTTCAGTCCTCTCTTCATCCCCGCAGCTCTCTTAAAGGCTACACAAGAGAGGAAATTTTTCATTTTAGCACGTATGAAATGGTTAGTTTCTCCTTGGCTGTTGTTAGCTGTAAGTGTTCCTGGCAAGTTTGAAGCTGTTAGAAAAGAAGTCATAACAGAACAAATTCATGTGTGTGTTGTTCCTCGCGCAGGTTGTTCAAGTGTGGATCAACACCCAACTTGGCTGTATGATGTTGGCTGCTAACAGATTTACACACATCTTACCTACACACACGTCTTACCTACCCACTCATCAACTGCAATCACAGTCCCCATCACTTTCAGTGTGTATGGTGAACATAAGATACCACTGCAGCAGTTATAAATTGCCTTGTATATAATTCAGTTTTTTCTTTAAGATGAGCAAGATATTATTCCAGCCTTTGAGGAAGGAGTGATAGATTAAAAGAAATTATAACATTGGCAATATAAATGCTGTAACATGTCGTGACATCTTCTATAATTTGGTTCTGTGATTTGAACGATGTTTTATTTCCTTAGTGCTTGTATTTAATTTCAAGGCTTTTACAACATCGGTCAGAAGGGAGCATAAGAATGTGAGTCGTGCGCACTTGTAGGACTAATTAATTAAGCTTGGTTAAACTAAACAAAAACAAGGAGTAGACGTGCTTGTTGTAATGAAAAACCTGATGGATTTCCCTATTCCTTCGCCAAAATGTTATTTAGTGCCAGTGTGCAAGAGTGATGGGACACAAACGTGTGTGTAGGCGTTAACTAGGCCTTCACCCTTAAAGTTAGTACATTTGAGGCTTCTGCACTGATGATTACATTCGAGTCACAAAGTGAAGCATCTCTTTAACTGCAAGATAAATCCCCGGCGACCTTTTAGAAAACCAGACAGCGCTTAACAACACTTACAGGTGCCCAGTGGAGTTTCTTTGTTTCTGTTTATATTCAGTGTTACTCACCAGAATGCGTTCAGTGTATCCTTGAGGCCTGACACATCTGCTAAATGCATTTTTCTTTGCTTAAATAACATTTAAAAAGCTGATTACTTTAAAATACGAAGTCATGCAGTGCTACATTATAAGGCATGTTACAGCTACCGACTGGAGGAATGTGTATTGCATTGCTCACACGCATGTGTGTATTCATGAGGAATTTTCCTAATGACTCATTATAAGGAAATTTAAAGCAATGCTATGAGGAAATTGCCATTTGGTACGATTTGGTACCCCACCACAGCTTCTGACTGCAACACCACTGTGGTAAATACAAATCTCAGGTCGGTAACAGTTTGTCAGATATAAATTAGGTGATCCTACAAACTCATAAAAACATTTCTCAATGGCAGTACTAGTGGTGAAAAACTCCACAGAGTACCTTTGAACCACTCTTTTACGTTATAAAATATTTTTATAAGATATTTCCAGAAGAGACACTTCTGTCTGACTGGATCTACACATGTTCCCTCTTCTGCACAATAAATAGTTTTTAACTTGTTTCCTAATGTCAGACGAGACATATTTGTTTTGAACAATGCCTTACTAAATTTTTCATACCTGGCTCATTTATCTATATTGGTGTAAAGCTTGACACTTCATTCCTGTTCATTCAACTCTTCTCCTCATCAAACTATAATGAAGTTATTCGTTATTTTATATATTTGAATATAATATATCTATATTTCTCTTGCATCACAGAAAACAAGCTGAGAGATTTATAGGGGGCTATTCTTAAAGAATGTGGGCACAGATCCAAAGGAGGATGATTTACATTTCACCCAATTGAGCTGCAGAGGATTAATGGAGACCAAATGAGTGTAACTTCTGTTTAAATGCAGAGAATAATGGCCCTGGTAGACATGACCTTCCCCTGTCTAGACAGCTGTGGAGGTGGTTATGGCTTTAAAAGCTGCAGTCTCTATTTTTGTGTGAAACATTGATTTGAATGGCAGCACATCTCAGACACGCAGTACAAACATCTCCATTAACACACTTTGTCAGGGTGGAAGAGAAGGTGCCAATATGATGTGTGTGTGTGTGTCTGTCTTTGCATTAGATTACCAATGCATAGATGTGCAGTAGAGGGGTCATCATGTGTAATAGACCTCAGTCTTGCCTACTTTGTTGGAGTGGTCAGAGAATTTAGCCCAACTAATACAAATGTTGTCTTATCGTTTGTCTGACAGGATGAATCCAGGATCAAGGCCACAGTGATGGAAGTGAAGTCCGTCGACCACAAGGACTACAGCAAGAGGTTGATCATGAACATAAGGAAACTGGCTGCCTAGTAGGACCTTGTGATTAATGCCACGTGTTCTGGTTTCTTTTTGTTTCTGTACAGTCAACAAACAGCTCTAAATGTAAGAAAAAGTTGTTGTTTTTGTTTTCTACTTCACTGTGAGTCTTCAGAGTACTTGTAACTGTCCAGCTTCCCCTTTAAAAAATAATGTCTGGTGACCTGTTTCTTTTGGTTGTTGTTGATGGTGGTGAATGTAACAGACAGCATTTTTTCCTTTCTCTGTTACTTGGGGAAGCAGAGCAGAGAGTGGGTCAGTAAGCCACAAAAGAAATCATCACTGTGTCTGTCTTAAGTCAGCCAGTTGTTCCTGCATGTGCTGCGGTCATGTGGGGGCGACGGCTGCTTTAAGCAGAAGACCAGCACAGCACCCGGCACTCTTTTCACTTTCAGACGTACACTCAAAATGGCTTGGCTGGACCTGCACACCCCTGATAAGACCGTTTACTCTCCCACTCTTTTTTTTTTTCCCCCTCCGTCTCTCACATACTTGCAAACATAAGCACATACACACATGCATAGTGCAGACTTAATGGGAAAAGGAACTGCATTCTATTTAAGTAGATACAAGGTGTTTGTCCAATTGTCTGTGCGTTCTGTAGTTCAGTTTATTTGTGACAATTAACTCCCGAAATAAAGATGTTTGTAATCAAGTTAATGTCTGATGTGTGAATGTGTAAATATCCCCTACAGCGCCTGATCCTGACCCGACAAGAGAACGAAAACTTGTCTATTATTTATTTTAGGAGCTGCACAATGTGTAGAGGATTTATTCAAGGCCTGGCACACAATGCCCTCCATCTCCTCAGGTTTTGCTCAGATGTGCAACAGATTCCCCCGCAAACTTGACTTTCATGTTGTATTAAAGCAGAACATCAGTGAGGCTGCACCTCCCCATTTTTTCTTGTGATAACATCTCGTTTCTGCGGAGTGCTGCATCTGTTGCCTGTAGTGTGCTGAGATGGATTAAACCTGTCTCTAAATGGTAAGGAAAGGTGAGTTTGACTCATTCATTTTATTTTGCCAGCCATGCTCGGAGATATTGATTTGACTTTGCCTGTGATCGCCTCTCCACGTCTCGCTGCTGACGCTGTTTGGTTAATTATTGATGTGCTTCTTCTGTGTTTTCCTAAATATCGCAATAAATCTCTACATCTTTTATAACACCATAAGTCAGTTATTGTAGCTGGTGTCAAAGGTTGCCAGTGATGCTTCACCTGGTCATTCTCCCAGCAGCTGCAGAAAGGGCCTGAAATGACCTGGTGGCCATCCAAACTGAAACATTTCCCTCAGTGATGCACACAGCACTGCTGAGAAAAAAGAAAAAAGGTTGTACATCTGGCAGGGTAAATCTAGCAGTTTCCGCTGGGAGTCGGGGCTGGAGTTATTTTCTACCCTCATTTACATCTGGCATCCCGTAAGCTTTCATTTGAAGCAGGAAAACTACTCAGTCCTCACCTCAAGTGAAATCTCTTTGTAATTCAAATCTCGCACCTGTCTTGTAATTTTGATTAAACTGATTACGCAGTTCTAGTTAAGTAAAATTGAGATTGTGGTGCATTTGTAATTGATTTTACACTTGTTAGAAAGAGAGTGGCTGATTTAACTGGACCTGAATTACATTTGTTGCTCAGGACTAGTTTGCTCGTGCTGTTTTTATTAGCAGTAAATGAGCGTGGCTGAATGGGATTGTCACACCACATGGTGAAAATTAAAAAAGCTGATTATAATCTGTGAGGCGGCTCTCGTGTCAATAAAAGGCACTTCTGATAAAGGTTTTGCCCAAACGTATTGCTAATTTATGGCTGTCAGAGAACCAAAAAAAGCGACGCCGGTTGTCACAAGTAAAGGAATAATGACACTAGAATATATTCTAGTTATGTCTGACAGCAGTTAACACATTCACATGCAGGACACACGAGGCAGAATTCACACTAATGATTGCACTATTATCCTGACATGCGTTGCCACTGTGCTATCAACAGATGCCACGCTGTTGCTGCGCTCATCTGTTTCACTGATGTGTTTATGGGCTTGACATTTTCTGTCCCAGCGTGGGGAAAATATCATTTGTACGTTTTTTATGTCTGCCTTTTAAAAAAAAAATGACATCAATTTTATTCTAAATGCATTTGCCCGTAAGATTGAGCACCTAAGGCACACTGTAATTCAGGCCGTGTTTGGCTTTGTATCCCTGTTTAGATTGTGTTGATCTTAAGCCCCGGCAGCTGCTTTCATCTTCTCGGGATTAGATACCTCTCGTTTTGATCACCTGTACGTCATGTAGGCATTTAATACCGCACATAACAGGTGTGTTGAAGGTTTAACGTTTAAAGCTTTTAGTTTAATTTGAAACATCACTCATCACTAAAAGGATGTTAATTTATTGGGACAAACAGCTATCACATGCACCGCATGAGGAGTGTACCATTCTTCATCATCAAGATAATGTCACAGGCGTGTGTAATTCAGAAGATTAAAAATGTACTTATACACGCTGATAATCCACAAATACAACATTATATAACTATGACACCTCCATGTGCCATTAAAACTAAATATCAGTTTTTACCTGCACTTTACTTGAACATTAACATTTTCTGCTCCTTTTATATTTCAACTGACAGCAGTTACTTGCTACTTAACACATTATACTTATTCATACAAAATGTAAATAATAACTGAATGATGATGTTTTATTGTGGATTAGTATTTCTGCCTGAAAAAAACTGGTATATATGCATTAAATGGCTTGTAGACCGACTGCAAGTAAAGTGTATTCTCTCTTTCTCTTCACTCTCATACATTCAATAGGTTGTAGGTTTAATAGGTTGTATTAGGAGACAGTGTTGGTGTAAGATGCCCTGCGGGTGACCAGGCACCCACGGGATCCTTGTGGCTGACCCCTGCTTTCGGCTGAAACACTGTTACCAGCTCATATTCTGGGCTGTTTTTACTCAGTGTTTATAATTTCATATATGTGATTGTCAGATGGGTGCAAATCTCCGCAGGCAAATCTCCAGCAGTACATGAAGTAGTTAAAAGTAGCCACCTCTTTACCAGCTGCAACATTAGTGATGCTCAGTAATCAATAATTCTAATCTAATAATATAATATACACTGAATAAAAATACTTTTTTTTGCTCCCATTTTCTTACAATTTAAAGTAAAAGACTTTCTGTGCACACAAAACACTTATCTCGCTCATATTTTGAGCACAAATTTGTTCAAATCTGTGTAGGTGAGCACTTCTCCTTCAACAAGAGGTGTGGCACATCAAGATGCTGAGTGAACAGGCCACTCTAAAATAAAAAAAGATTATTTTCTCGAATTATTGATTAGCTGTTTGTTTTTAAAATTTTCCAAAATGTTAAAAACCACAGATCAGTGTTTCTCAAAGCCCGAGATGACGTCTTCAAATGTCTTGTTTTGTCCACAGCCCAAAGATATTCAAACTCAAACTGTAATTGTTCATCAAAATAGTTGGCGATTAATTTAATAATTGACAACTCATCAATTAATCATTACAGCTGTAGTACTTTTACTTATAACAGAGTGTTTCTACACTGCTATTTTTACTTAAGTAATAGATCTGAGTATTTCTTCCACCACTAGCTGTCTTTTCTCTTTGCTCTGAGCCCAAACCGTATCTCATCATGTGGGGAGTGAAAGGGTTAACCTTGTGCAAACTCAATTACTTGTATTAATGGAATCTGTGTAATGGTGCCATTACAGAAGCTGAATGTGTTCTGATAGTCCGTATTGCAGCTATTTAAATGTGGAACCAGTATAACCGAGGGG
Source organism: Pagrus pagrus (assembly GCF_965226575.1). Lineage (NCBI taxonomy): Eukaryota > Metazoa > Chordata > Actinopteri > Spariformes > Sparidae > Pagrus > Pagrus pagrus. Next base: position 9,979,254 of record NC_140188.1, read on the forward strand.
TCCAGTCTAACTAATCACCAGTCCACTCTTTAACATTATTGAGTGCTTGGGTGCTGCCGATGTTTTCACATGGGGTCATTTTATAGGAGCATATATGCTAATTATGGAGTTGCTGTGTTGATATTCAGTCGGCGGTTCCTTCGCCGTGGCCTTGATCAGTCTGGTTGTTTCACTTTATACTCGGTTCTCCTCCTGGACCTGTGGAGCCCGGCAGGTTGAGAATGAGTGTAGGGAAGCCCGCGGCCCTGACACCATGGAGACGAATGGGAGGGAGGGAGGGAGGACCTCTGGGGTACTGCTGTAATGAATGGGAGTAAGCAGTTTGTGTATTTCTCAAGATTCATGGGTTTCGTTCCTCTCCCGGGCCTGGGGTGTATTTGCTCATGTGTATTAGAAGGGACAGGTGCAAGACTTTGTTTTTGCAGCCCAGTCTAGTCGAGGGACCTGTTGACCAAACACTGGTCACGTGGATGCAGCACAGCTTCTTCTTCTTCTTCTTCTTCTTCTTCTTCTTCTTCTTCTTCTTCTTCTTCTTCTTCTTCTTCTTCTTTTTTTTCTTTTCTGACTGGCCTCAGCAAGAGCTGGGAGAGAATAAGTGTGTCTGGCTGAATCTGTGCTCTGTCTTCAAAGTGGTTGTGGAAAATTGCACTGACTGTCAAAACGCTGGCAGGTGGAAAGCTGATCATTACAATAATTGTTGCAATCAAATAAAGTAATAATCCATTGTTGCTTCTGAAAAGCATTGCAGATTGAATCTGTAGATACAAATGTGTCTCGGCCCCCGATCCTGTTTCCACTTTAATTGGATTTGGGTATAGATAAAGTTCTGTTTGTCTTCTCGAGCACAAGATTATAAGGCCATGTAGCGGGTTTGTGTTGTTATTTCTCTCTGCAGTGTCTCCTTGTCATTGTCGGGGCTGCACGTTCTGAAAAACACACTCTGCTTTCATTCAATTTCAATGAATTGTTTTCAGTTTTGTGTTTTGTCTCTCCGTCGCAACTATTCTCGGTAAAATGTCAGACTAAGGACAGAGTTGCTCCATACAATTCTCAAGGTTGGGAGCAATCTCTCGTGCAAAGATTATATACTTTTACTGTGATTCTCTCCTATATACTAGTAAAGTTCAGGTAACAGCATCTCAAGTGGACGGGGTGTGATGGTTTGATATGTTAGGGCCAGGATGCCGATTTGCTCTCTGAGATAAACGCTTATATTTTCGATTTCTTACTTTTATCCGACTGTGTGCCCTCAGCTCTCCACTATAAAATGCACATGGGTTTGTTTATTTATTCACTTTTAAAAAAATTCTGTCCTCCTGTAATTTAACATTCAGTAACCTTTATCTTGACCGTGTGCGTGAGTGGAGCTTATTCGTGCGCCGAGGTGATATGAATTTGCCTCTCAGTCTAGTTTAGCTCAAAACATGGCTGTAGGAAAGAATGGGGTTAGATGTACCAACAGCTTTAGCTGCAACACGTTAGAAAAAGGTCTCATGTTCGAGCACAGAGATGGTTGGGGGACATATCGGGTAACCTTTTCTTTGAATATGTCTTCATTCGCTCTCCATTATGTAACCTGATAATTAGACTTTGAATGTCATCAAATCACTGATTTTATTATTTGAAAATACTGACAGAAAGACGAGGATGTGGGTAATAATCAGAGGTCTGGATGAGGATAGAGCCATTTTTGTTTTTATCATATAAAGCGACAAACTAGTGCATCCTTCAAATGCTACGTACAGTTTAAAATGCTGTGCTGAGTATGTTTAAATATATATATATAAATATCTATGTATATATCATTTATACAGTGTAAATATGCATTCATGTATATGTGTCTGTATGTGTATGTACTGAATATGAGCGCATGTGTTTAAAGAAGCACGTTTTGATTAAACATAATTCAAAAACAATCACATCTGGCTTGACTCCACACATATTAAGAAAGACGATGGTGGGGGGGGTTCCTCCTGTAGCTGTCAGGTTTTTTTTTAAAGGACCAGAATCAGCACCACAGGGGCGTCTTGAAGGTGCTGCTAGAATATTTTCTCAGACACTCATTACATTGAGGGAAGGGGAAAAAAAAAAAAAAACATCAAAGGTTCAGCACGTCACTGAAATTACTATTCCTGGTGTGGTTTTCCAATATCAAAATAACTTTGAAGTTTCGTGTTGCTCTTTTGTAAACCGCACAAAGGAGCTGACACCCCAACGCTTTAAGATCTGCTGGTCTTCATTCTGTATGTACAGGTGCGGACGACCTTGTCTCCGCTGTCTTTAATTGGATGACCCAACGCTTTGAATAAGGGCCGCTCATCAGTGAATATTGAGGAGGGGGAATCATCTCTGAGTTCATTGAAGTGTCAAGATAACAAGTGATTAGACAGTGGAAGGAGATGTGGTGCGAGACTGTCGGAGCCCATCTCCATACTGAAAATATCAAATCTGCGCGTCCGTGTCTTCTCCCTCTACACCCCTGTCCTCCTGAATGAACCGACAGAGCGTCACAAACACTCTTACTGTACTGTACAGTTCACTTCCTGGAGTCTTGTACATCATCGCTCCATACACCCTCTTTATCCAGTTCCTCCCTGACTGTCCACTTTTACACCACTCTGCTTTGCTCCCCTTCCCAGCCTCTATACAGAGACGTTTTTAATAGTCCCTGTGGTGTGGGGTTTGGACAGGCGTATTAGTTATGTAACTGGGCCCTCTTTCCCTCCCTTATTGCTTCCTTTCCCTCTCCCTCTTGTCTTCACTTTTTCATGCACTGGGGCTTTAATTGTTTAGAAAAGCTAGTGGAGTTCCCTTCAGGCTGGAGTGTGAGACCTGCACTTCTTCTGTTTGTGTTCACGTGCCTGCGGGACGGCACAGCTGTAGAGAGGCACTTCTGCATCAGTTCAGACTCACTCACTCCCGTCCTCTGTACACTCCACGAGCTTTCTAAAATTATAGTATTCCTCAGAGTGGAGATTCACTTTTAGCATTTCCTTTTTTCACCACATTTACATTGTGCTCCTATGTTAACTCAGTATCTATCGTCAGTGGGCGGCTGCGCATTATCTGCTCGGTGCAATGGGAGTCCGAGTGGAACTCATGCATTCAAACATGTTTGTTTGAATTTATGCCAAGGTCTTGTTGTGAAAACAAAATTTGCTTGCTCCTCGGTTTCTCCCTGGAATACAGATTAAACCTCCATGTCAAGTAATGGTCCGGGCCGGGCGAGCGTCACCCCTTGAGGGGGAGAGGCCGTAGCCTCAGGCCCTGCTAGTGTACAATATAACTCAGTAGGCCAGGCCTCTTGATGCCGAGGGTGATGCACCGCAGTGACAGTAGTTTTTTTTTTGCTGCGTCTGTACAATACTCCATTTACACAAACCCTTTAGAGTCGGTCCACTCCTACCAAAGTGAAAAGCAATTGGCTTATTTACTTACTGTCAGTAAAACCTTCTCTCTTTTTCTGGAACAAGATGAAAAACGGGGAAGTCAGGGAGAGTGACTGTGCTGTCTCAGGAGCTGACAGAGTGCCTGCACAGGCAGCTTTGCACACTTCCTGCAGAGGATGATATTTTGACATCTTTTTACAGACCCCTTGAAGACGAGGCTGAATGCGGAGAAAACCTTTAGTCAGTCTTCGTGTGAAGACTGATGCAGCAGAGGATTGAAAGCTGACAAAAACAAACCTTTTGGAGCAATTTTTAATCCATTGCTGTGTTCAAATCATCATGATCTGCTTTACATGAACTCTTACACCTGTACATTAAAAATCAAATTAACAGTCCAATCAGAACCGGAAGAGACTGATCTGATCCGGCTCGATTTTCAATCAGATTAGCTGCAGTTACATGGACAATATTTCTGATTAATTAAACTCGCTCTGATGAGAGACTCCAATTTAACTGATTACACGGACGCTAAATAAAGTGATCTGACAAGACGTGCGTTTACAAGCCCCAAAGGATTTCATCAGAATGACTTTTTGACATGTGCAAAGTGGATCCACCCACTCTGAAGCAACTGCGGGGGATATCCCAGAAGAATAAGAATATGTTTTCCAAACTTATTGGAGAAAAGGCAGTTAATTCATCATTGTTCATCTTTTCAAACTCATCGTTTCGAACATGTCAACTTTAAAGATCTCCAATAAAGAAGTCTTATCGGCCAAAGACCTGTTCTGTTTTGCTACCTCTTCCCTTCTAAAAGCACCAAATGTTGGATGTGCACCCACATGAGGTGAACATGCATTTATTCCAAACATTTCAGCCCAGTCACCAGGATGAAACGTTAGCAGTTAACGTTGCAACCACAGATTCGTCCAAGGTTGCCATCCGGTTTCAATAAATGCTTATTAGCTGACTTTCACATTTCCATCCATTGTTGTGTCGTAAAAAGCAGGTGTATTTTAAGTAGACCTGCGGACACTTCCGACTAAAACCTGCTATTTTCCATAGGAAGTCGGACCATCTCCATCCACGATTGTGGCGACCAAAGCATGCATTTTAAGCCAAACCATGTTTTCCTAACCCTTAACAAGTGTTTTTTGTGCCTAAACCAAGGCAGAGCTTAAGCGCAGCGCTGTGACGAAAGAGAAAAAGAAAATTCCACCTAGACAAACGTGAAGTTGCAACATGAAGAAACATCTAGTCTTTGGCCTTACTTAGCTAACATGTATTCTGGTGTTAGCGATCAGATTACGTGTTTAAATGGTTATTGAGTGCTATTATTTTCCTGTTTAACAGATTATCAAAGTTTGATGGTGAACGAAGCCAGAACCACAAACGCAAACATTGTTCCCGGGACGTGATGCGGGACCGTCTTGAAAATGAAGCTTAGCGTTAGCTCATGCTGGACTCAAAAGTCATCCGCCTCCGCTGTAATCAGCTGACAGCCTGCCGATTGAATCACTGTTACCAATCAGTCTCACACCAGTCACAGCTATTCTCACCACGAGGCAGTTCATTTAAATACGGCTCCCTCCTCACTCATCACCGCTCCCACTCAAAAGCTGCCACACACTGCTGCTGCTGGAAAGCTTGCCACCACCACCTCAGCCTTTTTAGTGGACTCCTTTCAGGGCTCAAGGTTAAAAAACTGTATCTATTACTCTTGCTCGGGGCTCACTCTTATGTACCCCGGGGGGGTTTTCTGCATTTTGCTCCCCGTTTTGGCTTAGCTTGGTCAATTCAGGGAGCATCTTAAGAGCGTAGCTGCCAGCGCCAAGCATGACTGTATCCCATTTACTGCAATAAATGATTAAACCTTTGAGTCCTGACTGAAATTGTATTTACAGATGGAGTGAATGAATGAATGAATGAATGAATGAATGAATGAATTATATTTTCTCAATAAAGTTGGTAGAAAGACTTCTTATTCATCTACTTCTGTTATGTTTCTGGCAGATTAGATGCTTCACAGTGGGGGAAACCACTTTGCACAGTTCCTGATTAAAGGCTTTGGGCATGTAAACGCACATATCGGATCACTTAATAAGTGTCCATGTAAACGGTTAAATTGGATTGAAGAAATATGTTCATGCAACCACAGCTGCCGTCTCATTTAAAGCATTGTCACAAAAAGCCTCATAACTGAGACAATGTACGTGTTTGCAGCAAATCTCTGGACTGTATCGTCCAGACTACATCAACTAGAGCTGTGCAAAGTGACACTTGAAAACTATCGTTGAAAATGTCAAATCCCGCCATCACTCGTGTAACCAGGTTGAAGAGCACAATAAAGGAAGACTTCTGTGTCACATACTGTGCTGTTAGCTCTCCGGTCAGAGGCTTAGTGTGTCAGCCGGAGAGATCAATACTGCCTTCAAACCTCAGGGCAGGCGGTGGGGAACTCTTGGCAACATCTGTGACTCTTGGCTGTTTCTGCTTCTGGCGTTTGCGCTTTTTAAAAATTACAGTCTCTTCTTCCTCTAACCGACTCTGCTATTATCAGCGTGGAAAAAGAGAGAAGATGCCGTGCTGCCGACACAACTCAGCTGTCAAGGTGCCTCAGTTTCTGCCCTGCCAACTCCGTGGTTTTAAATCAGCGTGCGCCCTGCAGCTATCATTTCACATCATTACTTGCAAGCGATTGTGCCTCGTGTTTGACTAATAAAATCAACAAACTGGGAACGGAGGGGTAGAGGGAGAAGCTGAGGGATGCTTTATGACAATCATTAATGAGGGAAAATTAAGGTAATGTGCAGCATTACTCCGAAGATCTCTAATTAAACAAGAACGTCCGGTGCCAACTGTGTGTCTTGTGAGGAGCTCCAGGCGATGCACGCATGTCTGTGGTGGGAGAGATAACGCTGCTGTGTGGGAGGGAATGTCTCCTCGAGCCAGTAGTAGCCTGAACTAGCACCCATTGTTTTTGCCTAATTGAAGTCCTGATTTGGCCAAGCAGTGACCTGTGTGTTTCCTGGCCGGTGTTTGAAGTTTTCTGGGTGAGGCAGCCGCAGGGGGGAATTTAATGGTCTGTGTACTTGGACTGTTTATCCCATCAGCAGCTGCACCAATTGAGCCGCACAGGAAAAACGTAACAAGAGAAGATGAGCGGGAGGAAAAATATGTCACATTCGAACCCGAGGATGTGTCTTTGACCGGGAGAGGCGCTGGAAGCTTTGCAGCAGAAAAGCGAGGTGGTGGGACAGCGTGATACCAGGCCTTACTCGCAGGCTTCAAAGCCAGGTGGAGAGATGTTTGGGTCAACATCTAAATCCCTTCTTTCATGGCTGTCAGTTCTGGAATCAACAACAACCCCTTAAGACTGAGGTTTACACTGCGAATAAAGACAGAGGGCCCCGCTATCGTCCCTTGCCATGTTCTGTACCCTGAGTTATCCCGATAAAGACATAAGCCCGGGATCTGATGTCACCGGGAGCACTGCTTCAAACACCGGGGATTCTCTACGATTGTTTATTCTGTTATGTATAAACAGTGCAGTGCAAGAGACACAATATTCTGTGTAGGAATATAAAAGAAACGGAGACAACTATATTATATCATTTTCAGGCTTGGAGGAGAGGCAGTATTTTGTAATAAACAATGTAAACAAGATGTTTAAAGCAAGTGGCAATATAAGAAAACATGAAACATTAAGTGTGAGGAGGCGCTGGTTCTGGAAATGTTTTTCCTCATTATGTATTCCCATTTCAATTTAAGTTAGCCTCAGTGTTTTATTATGTCGAATGTAACAATCCTATACGGTTATTATTTAACTGTATTCCACAGAAATCACGTTTTCTAATAACAATGATAAACTTTATTTATACAGCACCTTTCAAAAAACGGTTACGAAGTACTTCATATTGAAAACGGAAACGTTTAAAGCACAAAAATCTGGTCTCATCTAAACACTTTAATATCCACAAGGCTCTGAATACAGTCAGAGTCTGTGAACACAACATGGGGAGCACATCCGTATTCATATCTGTGCAAAATAACCTATAACATGTGTGATCTAACTATGGTTGTAACTAAATCCCACTGTTTTGTTACAACCAGAGAAATCATTGATTCATTATTGAATTTGATTCTGATCATGTCACAGAATTTGCATATTTCTGTTCTGTGTGCATTATTCATGCTGTGTAACTTCTCAATGATAAACATGGATGGGGGAGGGGGGGGGGGGGTATCCACCAGTTGAAATGTGTCTGTACAGTTATTTGTTAAAGTTGTATAACCAAATATTAACAGAATTCAGAAATCAACTTTTTTCAAAATTGTAAACTCTGTGATTGTTTCTTTTTTGTTGTTTTTTGAGCAATGTAAACATCTGACTCAATGCCAATAAAGCCCCTGAATTGATTGGATGTTTCTTACTGAAAGGTCGTTACCTTTACACCTTACATTTTCTCTTCTTGTACACAAGCGTGCACATACGACATCGGCTATTTTCTAACACAGTCTTAAATCTTTTTGTGCTGATGATTCAGCTCGGATAATTCATGTCGATCTGGAACGAAATGGATGGGAATTAATGAATGGGAGTTTCTCTTCTGGGACCAGGGATGCCCGAAATAGCTCCAACCACTCTGAAACTCAATTTCCAGAAATTCTCCTGAATTTAAAGAGTAACATCCTGTATAAAAACATCCAGCGCTGCTGCAGGGATGCACAGGTGTACTCCTGGACGACGTGACATCACAGCTGGGTGTGGTTGCAGGTGGGCTTGAAACCAGAGAAGGCAGCTCAACACTGCCTTTCAGCCTGGTGTTTCTCTCCAACATCATCATTAGTCAAACCTGACTGAGAGCGAGGGGAACAGATCGTTTCCACAGCGGATACTTTGACATGAAAAGCACAGGTGTAACTAATAACATTAATTAATAACGACTGAACTCCATTTGGATGTGCCACTTCTTTGGTTTTGCACACGCTGACTCGTTGGAGACAATTAATGGATCTGAAAAATTGTTAACGTTATTAATCACACGTGTGCTCATCTGCTGTCGAAAAGACCTCTGAGGAAGCAAAACTGACTTTCGATGTGTGGCCACGCTTGCTTACGTTAGCTACCTTAAACTTCTGGTCATACTGACTGCATCACACTGAGTAGGGTGTTTTTATTATTCATGAATTCAACTTTGTATTTTGTCTTGTATATTACATGGTCTTGCTTGAAGGGGAATCTAGAGATGTACAGTATACAGGCTCCTATTGTTTGTGTGTTTGCTGTGAATAGTTTAATAGTGAACGTGCTTTCAGGCGAAAATAGTTTAAATAACAACGGTTCACAGCGAGGTCTGCAGATAAACCAGAGAAGCCCAGGCAGTGTTTTTGAAAAGACACACTGCTGCTGAATATTTTTTTTTCTAATTTCATTATCACTTGTTTGAGCACCACAAACAGAGCTCCATTCACCCCCATTATTCTGGGGTGAGGCATTAGTCTGGGCAGTGGGTATCTTAAAACCCTGGCAAATAAAAGAAAAACTATCTGCACTGCTAGATACCACGCGGAGAGGGAAAATATGTTGTTTTTTTGTGATTTGGTAAACTGACCCTTTAACCGCCAGTCACTGCATTTGGAGAGATGAAAAGAAAGGGAGGTCTCTCAGTGTTTTCTTTAACGTTATTTACGCAAATGCCAGAAGACAAAACACTAAACACATTTTAATGTAATGCAGTCCAACACAACGCGCACACAGAGCACAGTCACGGAAGTTCAGGGCTGAATTTCATCATATTGCACAGTGGTAGTAAATAAACTGCTCACTCACTGTATTTAAGAATGACAGCGTAGTCCGTCCATGTGTTCTGAGGATAAATCAAATGTCGCATGGTGGTGCAAAAGTCCTAAGTGCTCCCGTTCAGAGAACCTGGATACTCAGAATCTGATTTGTCAGATCTGTAGTTGCATCTTTCAGAGGTAAACAGCCATCACTTAAGACTTGTCTTTTGGGCTGATATTGCCTGTTTCATGATAAATGGGAATCCAACCTGCCGTCGAGAATGACCTTACAAATATTGACATATCTGTCAGTCTGTCCAATCCTTAATGATAGCCTACAGGGACGTCAATTCTTTCACCTAACCACATGACAGGCCCTCCTGGAAAATGCAGCTAAAGAGAGGTAGTGGGGCGTGGATCTGACAATGTTTTGTGACTAATTTTAATACTGTCAAGCAGCGCTGATATTAATGAGGAACAAATTGTTCCAGCTATAATGATGCTCTGCATTAAACAGGTCTGATGCGACGTTATCTCACAGCCCATCTGCATCACCATGCATACAAACAACAACGCTTGAGACTTTCAAATCACGTGCAGTACATACCCCAACATCCAGATTTGCGTGCAGGTAATCCTTCCTGTGGAAAACAGATGCATACAAATGCCACACATGAATCTCAGGTTACATGTTATAAAGAGCAAGAAAATCCAAGAAGGGAGGAGGCTGGGGCTGATGGATGCGTCAAACAAACACGGGATGTTCACCCAGGAGATATGTGTTCGTGTCCCACGTGAAACAGAAAGTCTTCACTGACTTGTTTAAACTTATTGGTAAGTTACAGGTGTAATGTGTCTAACTGACGTCACGTATGTAACATCATCTTTTCCTAAACTTGACCAAGTAGTTTGGATGCCCAAACCAAACCAAACCAAACCGCAACTGTTACATGTTTGATTTTCTACTGTACTTTACCTGAGAATTTATATTTTCTGCCACAATATACCTCCACTCCACTAAACTCTGGAGGCAAACATTGTATTTTTTACTCCACAACATTTATTTGATAACTTGAGTCACTGGTTGCTTTGCAGATTACATGCTGTATCAGAGCCAAAGTAGTATTTTATAATTAATTAATTTGTTTGGCAATCGGATTAAGAAAAAAAGAAAAAGAAAACACCATTTTTTACTTTCAAAAATCTTAAAAATGCCGAAAACTGGATCCAATAATCCATAAATATCAGATATCTTTTACTCGAGTACTATTTGTGTGGTTTAATTCCACATTTACCAAAGTAATATCTTGCCTGTCACCTGCATGCAATTTGAACTTTTGCTGCAGGTAGGTGAGACTGCATCTCCAACCCATTACTAGCAATGTATTGTCCTATCTTCCAGTGTTATGTGTGGAAACTACTTTGAAAACAATTAACCAGTGAGCCAAGATGCCACATACCGTGGTTATTGCAACCTTATACCCACAATCACGATTAAATGTTCACTAAGATATTATTCCCACTGTACATGTTGGGTTTTTGTTTGAACAACATGAAGGAAGCTTTTGTGGTCGGAGACGAAGCAGTGTTTGTGTACTCGTCTCCACAAAAACCACCAGAGGCTGTGTACATACTGTATCTTATAAAATGAGTATTAGATTAGCCCTTTTTCCCCCTAGAAGCTTTATGCATATGCAGGCAAAAGCAATTATTTCTGTGAGATACTCGCAGACTCCATTAACTCATACATCACACCGGCCAAAACCCCCACATTATCTGTCACTGAAATACTGCAGTGGTGGATACGATAAACAAACACCCTTACTGCAAATATCAAAATTGTTTGATGACACAATTTCAATTATCTTCAGCTGTTTTCCCGGCCTGCCCGTCGGAGCATTGGGAACAAATGAAACGGGAAGCTAAACCTCCAGCTGAAAGCCCGCGCTGCTCAATGAGAGTGAAAAGCAAATATATTTTGTGTTTGCCATGTTAATGCGGTCGCAACTACAAATGTCAACATGCGTAGATGAGATTAAATCATTTGAAATCACTTTTTTTCTTTCACTGGATTGCAAGGAATGTTGATTTTGTGGTGGAGCATCTTGTGTGCAGTGGAGCTGTGAAGCGAGTTAATAACAATCAAGGTGGCGCTCAAGGTGGTGTGTAATTAAAATCCACATGTTGACGGAAACTTAGCCTTGAAAGACAGCTACGACAGGGCCCTGCGCTGACACGCATAATCGTACGTGTTGTGCTAACGTTCGTGTGTGTGAACTTGTCGACTAGATTACAGCAGACAATAGAGCTGAGCCAGATAACAGACAGCAGAGACAGATAGAGCAAACTGTCTGAATGACAACATGTTCTTTCCTCCACCAGGAGTTATTGATTTAGATTAAATTGATTATGACTTGAAATGGATTTTTCTGGTGGACTATGGGCTAAGTAGGAATGGAGCGATTGGGTTGAGATGTATTATGGGTCATTAAGTTCGAATAAAGACATGTCCAGACTGCCAAGACAGCAAGTGAGACGAGGCCGCTCTGACTTTCCTGAGTGACGGCTGAATGATGAGGGGCACGACGAAACCTGAGAGATTCCTCCTTACAAAACACAGATCGACGCTGGGACACCGTTTTAGTGTTTCTGAGCCAATGCTGTAAAATCCTTTACACAGCGAGGTGTTTCACAAAGTGGTGAACCTCACCCCATCCTTGCTTGTGAATGACTGAGCCTTTTCAGGATGCCCTGTCATACCAAATCATGACACTATCACCTGTTACCTGTTGTGAAATTTATTGTCTTTCTCAACAGAAATATGTTTCTCTCATATACAGAATCTGGAAATCAGAGTGTCATTACTCCTCTCCCGTTAAATGCACTGTAATCCTGCACCAGGAAGGTGGCTATTGTTTCATTACAAAAGTCAATGTGGAAGACAACCTCTAGTTATGAGTGAGCTCACACACACCGACCCGGACCGGCCCTACTAATCAATGTGCAACTGGGCGCCAGGCTGTGTTCATTGGCAGCCACTGGGCGCCTGGATTTGGTTGGCTGGGTGTGTATTGTTACTGTAAACGCTCCCTCATTAACTGAAATCATTTATGCACGGGATTAGAAAAGCTCTGCCAAATCCGCCCCTTCATTATTGCAGCCATTGATTACTTTGTGGCATTTTTCAGTGGCTTTGGTGTGTGTGTGTGTGTGTGTGTGTGTGTGTGTGTGTTTAATAGAGGAAGCAACATTACACATGCAGTGTTCATGTGTATTATGTGCATTGATTAAATGCCTCCGTTAATAACAGAACCGGAGACTAATGAGAGTTTTTATTTATTTATTTGACTTTTTTTGCCATATTATCCTGATTATTCATTATTCAAGTAATGTTTTTTTTTTTTTGCTTATTGTAGGCCTGCTGCATCACTTAAATTCACATTACTTAAACCTGCATTCACTGATGTTTTTTTGGCCACTTGGGGGAGGCACAAACAAGGTGTAAATACTGACAACATTAGCAAGCAATCGCCTTTTTACACGTCCTGCAGGCACAAAGCAACATTAACATTCATTAGGAGTTGGCTCTCTGACCACCTGGAGACTGTCTGCAAGTCCAGTACTTCTGATCTACACCAACTCCTGAGGAGTCAAACTATTGGGTATAGTAGCCACTAAGCAAAGGTTTTGTTCTTTTTGTACGTTTGTCATTTTGATAAACATGCTTTCCTTAATGTTTATGTACAGTTTGTAGTTAGTTTTCTACAATTTACAATTTATGAAATAGTCTCAATTTAATTCTGATGCCTCTGTATGACCTGCAGAAGCAAACAAGACCATCAGTGTGAATACTGGAGGCACAAATAGATTACCTCATCACCTTATCTCCATGTTTATGAAAGGAGAATAGTGTTAAAAATAGGCCCACGTTATGTCTTTCTTTCACTTGCTTTCAAAGTAAAAGCACGCACTAGCAAAATCTAAATCTAAATCAAGTACGAGGCTCATTCTGCTTTCGTCCACAGGGGCCGCCAGAATCAACAAAAATGAAAATGACTTGTAGCTCCTTTAAAGACTTGCAAATCTCTACATTGTTTGTGTATGCAAATTGAACTGGATTCCCACACAGCTTTTGCTTCACCCGCTAATACCACTTCTGTTGTAAACAAACCTAAGTAACCATGTTGCGAGTACTGGAGCTACAGTTTTGCATTGATGGAACTGCACAAAAACCAAAGACTCTCGCCTTTGTGCTTAGAAATGTACTGCAGTCACATTCACAGAGCACAGCTACAAACTAAGCACTCAATATTAAAACGTACACAAACAAAACAGCTGAATTGGTGAGCAGGAGGCTTAAAAAAGGTGCCCACGGAAAATATCAGACGCTTTGTTTTCTGTCACAGGAAACTGAGCAGAGAATGTGTTTTTGTTTATTTTTTATTTCAATTCCCGCTTGCTCGGGGGAAAAAGAGAAAGTTAATCCTTGTATTTCCGATGTCAAGAGTCCATGAAATAAGTACAGGAGGGGTGGGCGCCTCTGAAGCCAGTGCAAACTGTCATCGGGATGATAGTGTTTTTCTGAAAGGCCCATGACTCTCACTTCTGTACGGTGGGAATACAGGAGAGCTCTTCACCTGCTGTTTACATATTGTTGTCTCTTTGGAGAGAGGAATAATACGTACAATGATACGTAAGCTGCAGCTCATGTCTGACAATATTATACAGTTATATTCATAGTGTGCAGCTGCCTGGTCATATGTAAGTTTTTAGCCCTGTCCCACCATTTCAAGAGGTGAAAATTAGCATCATGATTAGCACATATTATCCCCTTTTTGACCCCATACATCTTAAATAGGGCACATTTGTAATAATGAGTGGCAGAGCTGAAACCTCTCCACTCAAAGTCGGAGGCCTCTGTCATGTTGAATTTATGTATTTGTGACACATGCTGACAAAATTTGGGGTCCTGCGCGAGGATGCAGAAGGACATTTGACCTGATCTCTGTCATCAGTAGGCTGAGTATGGCTGTGATGTAGAGTGTCCCTTGATGTAGTCCAGGTGTGTCATTGTGTGGTGCATTGATGACGTATGTGCTGTGGGAGGGCATGAAGAACAGCCCAAATCAAATCAAATCAATTTTATTTATACAGCCCGAAATCACAATCACATTTCCTCAGTGGGCTTTACAATCTGTACAGTGAACGACCTCCTCTGTTCTTAGACCCTCGATTGGAGAGAGGAAAAACTTGACATGTTGAGGAAGAAAAAACCTTTAACAGGAGCCTCAGGAAGAGCCACAGAGGAGGGATCCCTCTCCCAGGATGGGCAGAGATGCAATGCATGTACAGAACAGAATAACAAAATCACAATTTACAAGTTGCATTGACAGAATACCTGATACAAATCCAGAAACATCTTGATTTAAAAAAAAAATGCAGCTTTTGTTTTGTTCATATGCATCAGGTTTGTGCAATAACTGATTATTGGTCAGTTTTGGAGTAGAAATTTGTGGATGGATGACTTCTGCAACTACCTTTGTGATTTTTTTTTCATTGAAAAATATGTCAGTAACTCAAATTACATTTTCTTAGTCACTCATAGTTATCAGTTGTCTCTTCACTAAACAAAACATTACTATAATTCTACAGTTAATTACCGGCTAATCATTGCAGTAAATTCACAGTAGTGTACAGTTATTATTTCAAAGTAATGTAGATGAACATCACAGTCATATGTTGTGTTTCTTTAGTAACCTCACACAATTTTATTGTGGAAATACTGTATTTTAATGTAAAATTGTAGCATATTTGGTTCTTGTAAATACACAAATTGACAGTAAATGTACAGTAACATTAGAGCAATGTACTGCATTTTCATGTTAACCCATCCACATTGCCTATTAGCCTGTCAGCCTGTTAGCATGTGTACCTTGTTGTAAAACTACAATATTTGAATGCTAAATTACTGTATGGTGCTGTACCCCAATTACAGTATTTCCATGAATGTACCATTTTTACTTTTTAAACGTCGCTTCAGAGTGCAGCTTAAACTGTACTGTAATATTCCAAAGAATTACCCGTCATGCATTGCAAAAGCATAATTACAGTTCGCTGTGAGAAGTGACTGTGAAAACCTGCTGTTTGTTCACAGTGTTTGTTTACTGCTTCAACATGCTGTGGCCTTTAATTTGCTAATTTGATAAAGCCAGGGGGAAAAGAAAAAAAAAGATGTGCTCTTGTTTGACTCTAGGTCAAAGAAGTCGATCTAATCGAGTCCCAGCGGATATCAAAAGTTGTTGTTTTTTTTTTTGGCAGAAACATTTTAAGCAATCAGTCTTTTATTAAACTTTCTCACTGTCAACTGATCTCGTCTACCAGCCGTGTCGAGATAACAGATGAATCATTATGTAGAACAATTAAAAATTTATAGGATTTTCATTCCATCACTGTTATCGTGTATATTCCTCTGGGCTACAGAAATCACTCTCAGTGGATTGATCTGAACTGTTTCTATTGACATTTTCAGATGCACTTTGCCCTGAAGAACAGGCCGATCTGCTCAGGTTAAATCTGAGCCATTCACACACCGCAGGGTATCCAACAAAACAGAATTATTAAGGGAAGCAAAGCACAGCAAGTGCTAGAAGAGAACAGTGCAGACTCATACACATGCAGTGTTGCCTGCATGTGCACGAGTGCCTTATTTGTACTGGCAATGAAATTATTAATTGATGACATATAGCAAAGGATAAAAAGAAATAAATCAAGTGTATGGTGTTTCTAACCTTTCCCTGATCTTCCCACAGGAGGCTCCTCTGTGTCTTGTGTATTCCTCAGTGAGGAATTTACAAGGCCTAACAATATTGTGGATCAACAGATACAAATCTTTAATCAGAGGTTTACTCCGCATTTGTTTTTAATTTGCTAAATGCTAATAATGACTAATTATGGATGAAAAGGTTGTATAAAGGCTTGAAAAATTAATAGAATAAATATTGCTTCAGCAAATCAGCCAAATTTGCTTATTAGTGGTATTGGATTGTAAATATATTATTACCTGTGTAGGGGTGTCATAATGGGGGGGGACTGAGGGACTGACTAATCAGGGCCCCAATGGGTTAGAGTCCTTGAAATAATCTCTAATCAAAAGTTTGTTAGTGTTTGCGATTTTTATTTTTAAGTAATTAATATCATGAATAAATTAGGATTTGAGAGTCTGAACATTGTATCAAATAAAAAAACAGTAGAGGCTCTCTGACGCCCCCCTCGCCCCTTACAAAAGGTGCAAAATGGTTAGGTCCATCCTATGCACTAGGATTTGTATCTTATGGTGCGTTCATGTGGTGTTGGAAAAATCATGAAAACATATTTCCGACTGGGGAAACGTGAACGCCCCCTCAAGTTGGAGCAACAGCTCGGGAAGTCGGAGAGCATTTTTGTACACGAGTTGCCGAGTTGACGTCATATGATGCTGAAACATAGCGGACGGAAGTAAACATTGGGTTGATGGTGATGTGAATATTGTGAAATATATTACATAGCTTACATGGTTTCCTTTGCGCCTCCTTGTCACTCAAATACTGGAAACAACTTTAAATGTGTTGTTTAAATGCTGTAAGCGATAAAGGCAACAACACAGGAGAAAACTCAAGCTTATAAATTCATTTAAACTATAATAAAGACATGAAAGCAGACAGAAATGTTGCCAGTCTGCCAGCCTGACCGGATGTCAGTCAGCCGCCTTTCATGCCTGATGGCAGACAAAATAGCATGGCAGAAGTGAAGTTTATATTGAATCTACATGCCAATGGTTTGTACGTGGTCCTTATTCTCAGGCTGAGGGCCGTCGTAATGAGCTCTAGAAATGGAAATCAGTTCGCGGTTCTCACGTCTCAAAGTCGTTGAGTTTTTTTTAACTGGTTTTCTAGTAAATGCCTGAAATGAGGTCTGTGGTTTCAACAGGCTTGAGATATTTGCACGCTCTGTTTTATGACATAAAATACATCATTAAACGTCCCACAATTAAATTACAAAGCACTTACGTGCCTTAAAAGCGGCGGTTGCTAACAAGTGGTTAAAGACCACAGATGTTGCCAGGGAAATTAAAAGGTCATCACGCCGAACACGGAGACTCATCAACTCATTGGTCTGTCCTTACAGGCCGACTTTAGTTGCAAACTATTCTGACTCTTTACAACTTCGATTGATCAGTTTATAGAAAACATGTATAGTAACTGTGCGGTAAGACGCTTAGTTGCAATTCAGTCTGTTTATAACCTGACATTAGGTTTTTACTTCCGGCGATTTAATTTAAGCTTCGAATATCAGAAACAGTGTTGTTCATCTGTGGAGATTATCTCGCGGAACAAAACCTTTAATTTTCGGCAATAATCCAAAATCAAATTCAAAAATGTCTTTTTTTTTTTTTTGAAGGAACCAGGGTCCCCACAGCACCCTATTACATTGTGCATCATTTACTTCATAATGATATGTTAAAGCCTAAAAGCTGTTTATTGCCAGAATGATATTGTCTTATGCATTATACTCCAAGCAAACCTGAACCTGAAGTTTAGAAAACATATCTCAAAGTAATTACTGGCTACAGTATGCTAACATCAGAACACTTTTAAATGTGCTATGAACAGTTTATTAGTGACTATCCTAAGAACTGCTACAGATTCATGTGTAAGTTTGTTGGGCTCTTTTTTTGTAAAAAAAAGAAAAAAAAAATTTCAAAAGCTGCATGAGAGACACTGATGAAGAGGTGTGCCCACAGGCTGCTTATGTATAGGTTCCCTCTATTGAGGCTGTTAATTATAAAGACTGGTTTGAATGCATCTCTTACAGCTGTTTTCATTATATTGCATATTTGCCCTTCACTATTCTTCACACTTTATTGAGGTTTAAAGTTTATTCTTGACCTCGGAAATGAAAGTTGAGAGAACAATCTCACCACAAGGTCCATTCAGCAGCTATTCTGCAGCTTTGATCACATGATTATCGGCGGCAGACGACATAAAAGGTGCCGACTGTGGTTCCATGACAACTGGGCAGATTCCATCGACGAGCTGCAGGTAGTGGTTAGGTTTTGCTTTTGTGGAGCATTTCATTCAACCTGTGGCATTTTTTTTTTCTAAAGTCAATAAATGTTGTAGTTTCATTTTTCACAAATGTTGCAGATGAACTCCTCCTCTGCAATCTTGCAGTCTCAAGATGCAATCTCGCAAAGAAAACACGTGATCTTGAAAGCATCAGCATATTCCAATCTCTGTGCCCACAGTATGAGAGCGCTGTGTTCTTGCACTTGTGGGTGGGTGTACGTATGTGTGTGTATGTGCCCATGTGGGTGTTGCACAATCAATGGCGAGCTACGTCCAGAGCATATAACAGCAGATCAAAGGCTTCCATGGAGCATGTTGTTAATTGAGTGCACCGGACAGTGTGCATGTGCCTCACGGCATCTCTGGGCAGAGCTGATGCTCGTCTGCAAATGTCAGCTTTCTTCTCCTCACCGGGAATTAAAGACATCGCCTCACTTCCCTGTGTCCTTGTGGGGGGTTGTTATGTGTGTGCGAGAGAGTGAGGGGGAGAGGCAGAGTAAGCCTGTTTGATCTGACAAGCTTGGATTTAATTGACTGTGATGGGGCTACAGAGGATACATAAGAAGAGAGACGGACAAGAAGCAGAGGTGGTTTCCATTTTTGCTCCGTCCTTTCACAGCGTTGACAGAGAGGAGTGCAGACAGACCGGGTGGCACTTGTCACTTTGAACCACAGCAACAGACCGCTTTGGCTTCACTTAATTAACAGACCTCAAGGAACTTTAACTGGTTATAAAACAGTCTCAGTTTAACAGTGATGCCTCTTTATGACCTACATAAGCAAACAAGACCATCAGCAAGAGGATTAGACTTTTCTTTATAGTTATTATAGTTCATCTTTATGCCTGTCACCAGGTCAGATTTCAATTTATCCGGCAGTGTTTCTCACAGAATGACCATGTTCCTGTGGTGGTCGGGGTGGTGGATGGTTTCCTTGGACCTGAGCCACCGACCCAAAGCATCAGTACTGGATGACTTCAGACTAATCCTCAAAAATCAACTATTTACTTCAACCCAATCGCCAGAATAGGGTTAGATGACCTGACTTACTGTGAAAAATATCTGTTTTCCGATACAACAAACACGGCTTGAAATGTCCCGAGTTCTCCTATCCAATCCAATAATATCCTGCGGTGTCATGCTTGAAAACGTCCATCTTAATGCACACACACTGGCTTGCCCTCGCCTTTCAGTTTCTCTCTCCCAGTATGTGTCTGCCTTATTGATTTTCTCCGTAAGGTGTGTTTTTGGGGTGACTTTCTAAAAAATACTGCTCACGTTTTGTTTGGATTTTTTTTACCCATGACTTCATTTTCACAACAGCAGGTGAGCCACATGTGAAGGAAACTTGTTTTTAATGGTGTAGTCTAAAACTATCGAAACCAACGCTACCGAATGACATTGCAACAACAGGTGCACTTACATGATTTTATGGCATAGAGATCAACCTAACTTTTTTGCATGTCTTTGGATTGTGGGAGAAAACCGGAGAGTCATACGACTTTTGTCCACAGGGGCCGCCAGAATCAACAAAACATGAAAGCTCTTTGTAGCAGCTTTAAAGTATTAGTTAAGAAAGTTTGAAATCAAGTTTATGTGCAACCACAGAGCCCCTACATGGGCCTGAAAAGTGTTTTTTTCCCCCACCACCTATATTCACAGGAATCTCTGCATACTTTTTTGGTTCGGGCTTAGTTCACGGCATCACAGTCTTCCTGAAATATCTCGAATTCTCTGATCAGAAACCTACCTTCATGAAAAGACTGTATCTTCTGCACACCACCTTCTGCACCGACTGATGTGACGCTCTACAGAGGTAATAATTTCAATGTGTAACACGGCTTTTTTAGATCCTGACAGTTGCCTCCCTAGTGTTTGCAGAATAGAGGAGAGTTGCACCAGAGCTGATGGGATAGATGGAATCTCTTAGAGTCTCCCTGTTGAGATGATTTAGCAAACCAAGTGAAATGGGAGGCACTTTCTTTTTTTTTCAAAGGGTTATACATCTTATTTTTAGCGGCGAGGAGAGAACGGCACGCTGACATGAGTAGCGGTACCACTAGTCCCCTGTGACGGAGTGGCACTCACAACACCGCCGCGCCGTTTGCTGTCAGTGCTGCTGGGACGTGACGCAGGAGCTTGATTCTCCGGCTCAGACCCCGAGGGAGATGGCAAAGGACACTGTTGGGTACATTTTTACATTTTTATAGCACGCTTGGCAAACCTTATTACAAAAGATGGCAGGCCATTCCTTGCCATTAAATTAAAACGAGAGAAAAAAAATCGTTACCATTTTTCATTTTCTTTTGTGCTTTGTTTATCTATTCATTTATCTTCCCATTTATCACACTTGTCACGAAGACCCCCTTCCCCTTTGTTTCAAATGTTTTTCATCTAACCAGTGTCTGCCTCCTGTAAAAAAAAAAAAAAAAAAAAATCACATGCCAAATCACTTTTCCTTATTGCTCAGAGTCAACAACTTTTGTTTTGGCTTTCAATTACTCTAAAAGATTAGAGTGGAGTCCTCACTGTCATTAAAAGAAAAAAACAATTTGAGAAAGCTTGTGAGAAAAAAGATGCATCCCTTTATATATAAATATGCAAAGCATGGACACAACAATACACACTTAATAAAACAATCGAGTACAGACATCAACAACAATGGTCCAAGGAGATTAAGAGTTGAGCAAATTCTTTCGTAAGTTCATGAATATGTTATTTTCTCTAGTGCATTGTGTTTCTTATCTACAGTATCTCTCAATATGAAAAATAGATGGAGGATTTCTATGGCATGCCAGGTGTATTATTCCTCTTTTGATTTAATGTTACATACTCTATTAGATAATGGAGCACAGAGGACTCCCACACATGTTGGTTGCACATCTGGGCAGTCCAGCTGTGCTCTCCCAAAGCCAAGAGAAACATGATGGGCAGGGCCGGTAGAGGCTGGAGTACGTAAAGTAGTCCAGATCTACACAGCTGATGTAAAGGTGCCCTGTGGAGCTATGTTTTAATGAGCAGGTGAAGCAATTCAAATTCCTGGTGATGGACAGTCGTGCTCCGAGAAATGCAGCGTGCAACATGCTAGAGAAAGAAAAGTCTGCGAGCTAACAAACAAGGCTGTAAACAATGCAGGTTTTGAAATATTTGAAAACAAAAATCGGCTTTGCAAATGTTTTATGAAGAAGGAAAGGTATTCAGCTTTTTATATTATGGCGCTGAAGGATGCAGGGTGTTTTAGAACAAAAGAGTGAATGAGAAAGAAGAAAACTCCACAGAGTATCATTAAAGAGAAAAGCAGCACTCCACTTTTAGTCTTTAAAGTCTGCTGCACTGCTGACCACACCCTGCGTGTTCAGAAGTGTGCTCTGTTGCACCTGGAACCAGAGGATTTTAGAATTGGAGATTTTAAAGTTGAATGTTTTAGCTTTAAAGACTTTTCATAGTTATTTTTTTTTATGATTCAATAAAAGACAGTTTTGTAGTTTTTTGCTCTGTGGGGCCAGTTTTCAACATTCACTTAGTAAATTCACTGGTGCAGCTTCCTTAAGAGGCATCCAGGTCTTTGGTTAGCTCTTATTCATTAATTAACAAAGATTCAGCCTTCATGAAATGTATTTATACGGCCGCTTTGTATCATTCTATTAAACAACCCAACAAAAGGCGCGTTGCTTAATGCATGTAAGGGATTTGTACATTTCTTTTCAACAGCATGGATCTTACCCTTAACCCTAAAACTGTATCTGTAGTCAAGTCTCACCTAAAATAGTTTGTTACAGAGGCACCTTTCTCTGGCTGTGTATTTCCACCAGCACAGAAGCTACTGAATTATCATAGAAATATTACAGAAAACTACAGTTTTACTCTCTTTTGCAACTACATTGTTGCTACTTGTCACTTTGATCATGAGGGAGACAAGAGGCTATGGAGTAAAATTTCAAAAGAGCAGGACTGAGACTAATACAAATCTGTCTACAGCTTCAGCACCACGGACAGCACCGCAGATTTCTCAGCACACAGCACAGTTAGACCGTGTCCTGACTGCACGCAAACGTCTGATGCAACACGATGTCGGATGCTCGCCGTCCAAACTGAATCCATTAAATATGCATCATGTCACGTCATGTATACAAACCACATGTACGTCAGATGTGCAATGGATTGGAGGCTTAACCACTCAAGTTAAAAAAAGGGTTAGTTTGCCAAGATGGCCTCTTCCTACATCTGTACTTTTAAAAACAGATAACACAGATTTTACACAGTGATATTTACATGTAAAACAACAGCATAAGGAGATGGTGTGTTTTCTTACCAAAAGCTTACATCTCTCTAGATCTCGCTCCAGCTAGCTAGCAACTTGTTTAGGTTTTTGAAGTAGAGGGAGACGGTATTGAATAGATAACTCCTCATGTCAAGTTTACAAATCTACGGCTCCTCGCCCATGTCACACTTTCAACACGAGCGACATGAATGAAAATAGAAACAGGACTTCGTTCTTGGTGTCAGGCTACTGATGTTTCAGATTCTGACTTGCACAAACCTCAGTCAGATAAAGGAACAATGAGTCAGGTAGACTACATCAACAGATTCAACTAAACAACCCCTCTGACCCTGCCCTCTCTTTGCTATTGCATTAGGGCGAGGAGGATGGTGTGCCCTCTCATTCCCCCTCAGTTCGCCTACTGGCTAAACATGGATAAAGAGCAGACTCTTAAAGTAAGTCAGCTAGTGTTGCAGGGAGGTCAGCCAGGGCAGGATTTTCCCCTGTAGATAAGTTGCTCTTTAAAGGTAAGATTTATTATTCATTTATAGCAACATGTACTCATTCTGTGTATGGGGTGAAAAATCCATCTAAAGATCAGTCAGCCACATCAGTCAGCTCGCTCTCACCTGCAGCAGCCTAATACTTACACTAAGCAGGATGTTTTTCTGTCTTCACACATCAACTATTGACCAAAACACTTGCCTCCCAGGATGATATTGGCGTTACAATGCTGTCACACCAGAGACAAATCAGTGATAAAACAGGGCCGGTCCTCTGCCACCGGCCCGGAGTGATTATTCGACACAGAGCCGCAGACCGGGCCAATGCTGTTGGGTATCACACTGGTCCCATCCCAGCAGCGCTTCTTGAGCTGCCATGGCCTCGTGCAATTAGCTCGGAGGACTGCAAATGCATCTATCAAATTAAAGCAGAGCCTGATTCACTTGTCACTAAATCAATGCTGATCCGTCTCTCAATGCACGAGGCAGCGGCGCCAGGAAAAGTGTGAACAAAGTGACGCCTTTGCTGCCTTTACCATCGTGTTCCTCCGCTCTGCTCACTGCATGTGATACAGCAGCCTCACAGTATTGAAGTACTGTCAGGGAACAGCAAATTAATTGTTATAGCTACTGCAGTGGATCACAGACAAGTGTTTTGCTTTTCACATTCTTTGTTGTTTTTGTTGAGATGTGTTGTAGAAATCGTAAAAACAAATAAAATCCTTTGGATATTCTCTGGTCGTCATGCCGCCTGCCATCTCCCTTCCTGCGCCAGTCTGGCACATTTCAATGCTAATGAAAAGAAACTGACAAGCATCTCAAAGGAATATTTCACTTTGATAGAACATTTTGTTTTAGCTAAAACTTTTGACATTATTCGCCCCATAAGCGTATTCAGCCCTTTTCTGTTTTCTCTGCAAAACCCTCTATTGGTCATAAACCAAACAAAGATTTTTTCCTTCAGCGTAAATGAGATTGCATCATTAAATATCCAGAGAATTTATTCAGACAGAATAAAACTAATACTATGTGATACATCACTCGATAGTGATCGCTTTCTGTTTTCTACATCAACAGTACTTCCTTTTTACCATGACCAAGTTTACCATTGACTTTAACCACCCAACCTAAATATTAATCATCATCATATGGATTTTTTCACAGTCATGTATCTGGAGAAGACTGACAAGTGTCATCCTGCTTTTTGGGGCGTCAGATCAGAAAACGTTCATGTGTCATTTTGGAAGCCAAATAACAACGTTTAGTTTGGAGGACTATTAAAATGTAAAGTGTTTGGTGTGTTTACATTAAATGATGTAAAAAAGTCTACTTTTAAAGCACGCCTTTACATTCTGGATGAAGAAATGATGTGTTCTACCTGAAGCAATGACAAGATTTATTTATTAGCCAGCTCATTACCAGAAAAACGACAGCAGCTTAGTACAACCCATATTTGGGTTCATTGTTCAGCAGCAACCTCCAGTGGTCATAGTAATTATGACAGGAGCAAAGGAGGAAGTCAGGTGATGTAGTATCGAGAGCAACAAAGTCCACAGATGGAGGAGCAGGGCTGGACGGCCCCAACAAACAAACACAGGACTTTCATCCAGGAGAGTCAACGGTGAGTTATTTTAACGTGCTAATACCATGTACGTAATGCAACTTTATGTGAAACAAGAAAAAATAGACACTACTCTTTTAAAGTAGCTTTGCACACATGCTTTTAACTGTTGTGTGATTTTATGTGAGTCTAATGGGTGTGAATGTTTTTCCATTTTGTTCAAGCCCTAACCAAAGGTTATTTTCCGTCTCTATGTGATAGACAATAAAGTTTCTTGAATCTTGAATACTCATCTGAACTCAACCATGATCTTTCCTGAATCCTAACCATGTGCCTTTGGTGAGGAACAGCCACCACGTCTCACTGTCAACCACGTGATGAAAAGGGTCCAGAATGCCACCTGTCGCTGGTCCTGTTTCGGTTCATCAAGATGACCCAAATGCAAATCACAGAGGCAGGTTGAAAAACAGAAGGCAAGCTTTCATAGAATGAAGCTGAAGTCCACAATCCAAAACCCAAAATACTGTCAATAAATGGCAGGCGACAAAAACGCATGATAAGGGGGATCCAAGAACAAAAAATAAAAATACAAAGACTTATGAGAAACCAGAAATCCACAGGGAACAAAAGCAGGAACACATGAGGAGCAACGCAAGGCCGGGGAACAACTACAGGAAAAGCAGACGAAATAACAAAGAGTGAAGGAAAAACACAGACTTAAATACACAGGAGCTGATTAACTATCCACACGGAGATGAACAGAGAAAACAGCCGGGAAAAAGACAAAGACAGGAAGTGGACACATGAGCGTACAACCTACAAAAAAAACAGGAAATCAGTCAATCAATCTCATTTCTTGGCAAAGTATGGCATCATAAACGTGTCTGACTCAAAAGATCTTTGGGACATTAATCCTAATTCTTTCACATAATAACCTGTATTTCTATAGCCACAGATCAATATGATATCTGTTGGTTTACACTTTCATGCTGTCATGGTGATTTCCTTAATTGTACACAGTGTGTGTAAATTCAGATATAGCATTAGCACACTGGCTTTTGGCCACAGTCTCCGAGTTTGTCAGCGGGGTTTGTTTTCTGTAAACACAGCTGGAGTCTGGTGCTTGCGTTGGCGGTACAAACCTACTTGGAAGCCACACAGGCGCACTGATACACCCATGCATGCTGGTGTGTGTGTCTCACACAGAGACAGTGAGAGGCTGACGAACATCGCATGTAAAAAATATGTGCTTTCAAGTGCATGTTTGTGTGTGAATTATTGTAATGTGCCGCGCTTGCATGTCAGTGTGGGTGTGTGTTTATCTGAGTGATGCCTGTGCCGCCGGGCAGGAGCACAAAGCGAGGGAGAGAGACTAGCTTGAACTCAACCTCAGACACCCTGCAGCTTCCCACTGAGTGGGAGCATGTGGATGTGAGGGGACACACTTGTGGTGTCTTCTTTTGTTGGAGTGGCAAAAATGTTTGCAGCGGTGTAATCGAGGAACGGCGGCAGAAAAGCCTCTTCAGACGGAGAGGTTCACTATCCCTGCACTCCCTCTCCCACACTAATATTTTGAAGACTTAGCTGATACACAGGAGATTGTTTGATTTGTTATCTCTGTTGCCTTCGTTAGTTTTGATGTCGTGTTCGGCTGTAATCCTTGAAACGCTGGAATTGCCATGTTGTTTTAAAAGACAAACAGATAAAGAAACAAAACCCTCTTTGATTATTAAACTCTATTTTAATGCTGTGCATAACAAGCACACAGCTTCAAAGTAGTGGCTTTGGGAGTGTTGCCAGTGTGGTATTAAAATGCGTGCTGAATATGACATGATAATTAGACACTGCTGGCCCAGCGTTCAGGCCCATCAGCTGCAACTGACACCCTTCATTGCATTTCAAACAGCACCATGCTAAGTCACAGGAGAGCGTCCTGACTGCTCTGCTAAGTCTGTGTTACTTCTCTGTACTTAAAGAGGCAGAGAGGATTAGGAGGGTTTGGGAGGGTCTGTCACCGGCTCGCCTCAAGGTGAGTGACAAAATCACTACAACATCAGCATATTTCATTCTCTTTGTACCCAGTGGTATAAGAGCCGGGGAGCCACTTTGTCAGGAGATCAGAACAGAGTTTTAGTCAAATTAAAAACCAGGAGATATCTCGACTTGGACTACTAAGACGTACTGGGTAATTTTCCTTCTCTCGCTCGGTGCTCGAGGAGAGCAGCTGTGTGTCTTTGCCCTGTGACTCCCCAGAAATCCTCAGCATGGATTTAAGTGATAACATTATGCAACAAAATCTGTCTTAATGAAGAAATACTGTGGTCCTGCTAAAATCACAGCCCAAGAGCATGTCTGTATATTCATTTTATTATGATGAGAATGCTAAAAAAATATATAAAAGGCATGATTTTTTATTGTTCATGATTTCATAATAACTTTCTAGGAATACTCCTGGCAAAGTTCTTAGAGAGTCTTAGAGATAATCTAGACGTGTTGATTTAATCAGCAGTCAGTGATTTCCTGAGGAATTGCTCATAATGTCCCAGACTATTTCTTAGTAACTTCCTGGAATCTCTGCTTCAACTGGTCCAGGCCAAGAAATAGCCTGACACATCATCCCCTCGTTGAAGGGCGATTTATCTGTTCAGCTCTGTATTAATTAGTGAGTTTTAGAGCGGCTACGGGGTGGATCTTCTCTTTACCCTTTGGACCGAGTCAGGCTAGACATTTCCCCTCGTTTCCAGTCTTTGTGTTAAGGTTAGCAAAGTGTCTCAGGGATCAAGTGCATACAAAAATGAGAGTGGTACCCAACTTCTGAGTCAAAAATGGAACAAGAAAATACATGTTGACCAAAATGTTGAACTTTTACTGGTTTTACTTGTTGACTGGTTTTTGGTATCTGAGTGAGTGCTGACTCATTGTGATGTTAGAAAAAACTCTTCCAGACAGGGAGTCGGACAGCAGAATGGCATAGTCATTTTTATTATAAAACAACAGAAAACAGCAGACTCCAGGTAAACAGCACGACGAGTCGGAAATATTAAATTAACACACTCAAAACAGACAACACATGGCAAAATAAACACAATCTGAGCAAGTCAATAAAATCAGGCAGCCACGACGCTCCATTTCTGAAATGACAGTGTGTCATGGTGAATGTGAAACTACAGTTTGCTTTGGTTTAGGCACAAAAACTACTTGGTCAGGGTTAGGAAAAGACTTGATGTTTGGTTTCACACGGGAAGCAAACCTAGGTCTCCTGGGTGAAAATCACATGTGTGATCCACCACCGAACCCCAGCCTCCATCCCTATTGGGACTTTGTCGCTCTGTATACTCCGTTGGGTGGAGCGGGTTGGTCTGATCAACTTTTATTGCTGTGGATGGATTCACATGGACTTAGTTTAAAGTCTGGGGCTACTCATACAGACGGTAAAGGGTCCCTTCTGTTTCTGCACGAGGCGCAGAGGGACGTGACAAAACGTCGCTGTTTGGCGCCCTGGGAATGAGACCGAGTCAGTGAGCAGCACAGAAAGTGGAAAGTGTCAGAGGACTGGCAGACTCAAACTTTGAGCTCATGAAAGGTTATGCCAGTCAGCGATGTATCTAGACTTTTGAATAACATTACATAAAAATGTAAGATGTAGTCAGAATAATTTTAAAATATAAATTTATATTGGTCAGAGGAATATTAGGTAATCCCAACCTGTAGATTGGGTGGCTTTAACTCCCACATAAACACTCAAATAACCCTGTTTCACTGTCATATTTTGTGACATTTTTGTCTCTATGCTACAATTATGCTAATTGAATATGTGCATACAGTCAGTGCAGAGCACGAAGGCACATCTCATCCGCAGTCCTGAAGAGGACTGAATAAATCGCTGCAGTGAAGAGGAGTTTTCCTTTCTCTCAGATCTGCCAGAGGAGTGATTAATTGTGTGTGCAGGGGGGGCTGGAGCTGTGTGTGTCATTAGCCTCTTGACTGGAGCGTGGACCCCTCCAAGAGTGATGGGCTCCACGGCTGCTTCGCACTCGAAGGACGACGTCTCTGGTCCTCAGGCCTCCTCAATTGATTGCGTGTGTTAATTGTGGGCATTGATCAGAACAAAAGCAGAGCAAAGAGCCCTTTCGACGGGAATGTGAGCTTCAGGGGAAAGAAAAGATGCCCTGCAGTCTTAAAGGGGAATTTAGATTTTTAGGTTTTGTATCATCATCAATATAAATCTTCATCATCAATAACAATGTACTTAATGTCAAACTATAACCAAAACTGTCTGATGTAAATTTCCAGCATAGTTTACGGACAAAATTCCTGGTCCAACTTTAAAGACATCGTTTTTTGCTGGACCAGCTCAGGTCCCTGATGCATAAAATTCACTTATAAACTGATATAAATGTATCTTTATTGATGATAGACATGAATTTAAATGTAATGGTGTTCCTCATTAATTATTGACATACACTTTATGTTACTTCTCCTCTGAAGTCTGTGAAGCAGGGGAGGGAAATGTTACGGGTTTCCACTAATAATTGTTATCAAAGAAATACAGCCACAAAAGCGATTTATTGGTATTACACAAAGTCCTAAATAGCAGCTGAGAAATGAATGACAAATCTCTACTAAGTAGCTCCTGAGTAATGATGATTCAAGATTTTCAAAGACTTCTTCTCTCTGGTTTATTATTAATGAACTAATTGTGGATTCCCAGTAAACATTAGCAGATACAGTACTTACCGTCATTATTGTGGGATGATTCTACTTTACTTGGGTGGAAGATGATAAGTAAGAGGGATTAACTTCTTAGTAGAAGCCATCACTTTTTTTGAGGAAGCACAAGGGAGTTTAAGTAATTAGTAATGAATGAGTAGTTACCAAGTGTAAACCCACTGTGATTGTGTGTGGACCACCATTTTGAAGCCTCTAGTTTGGCATTAGGACCATCAACATCTTGACTATATGTGGATGAGAGGGTAGAGCTGGGGAGGATATCCTGATTCATTTATTTATTTAAATCATTGAACCCTCATTTACAATGGTGCAGAGGTATGGGCATGAAATCTATCAAATACAGCTGAGATCAGAACGGAAAAATGTATATTTATATTTATAAAAATAAAAATCAGGATAAAATAAACAGTGTTAAAAGGTCAAAATGTAGATGTGCTATGAGACCAATAAACGAGTAAATCCATGTGAAAAAAAATCATTTTGCAATTAAACCTTTGAATTGTGTGGACACGCCGTGGTAGCGACTGTTAATCACAAGGTGGCCACGCCCTAAAGCATACCCTGCTTTATCGCCTATTTTACTTTAAATGCAACCATAGTTTAAAAAATGAACATCGTGCTGTATTGAAGAAAACTTGCAACTAGCAATTGAGACCGTAAACTCCTTTGGAAACTGTGTACTGAGGTAATAAGTCAAGTGAGAAGTATGGTCATTTTCTCATAAGCTCATATGCAACGGGTTTTTGTTGCCCCCTGCTTGCTGTTAATAATAATGCATTTATTTATTCACGTTTCAGACCCACAAGCTCCATCCATAGTTCACACAGTCAATGGTAGTTACTCGTTTTGTGGCGAAGAGGTAATCAGGAATGACTCCTGAAGAAAGTGGTCGATTCACAGATCAACTAATCATTACATAATGACTCAAGTCTGCTCACCTGAAACTCATTACCGTCTCCTCCATTTAGAGTTAATAAGCAACCTACTTAATCGCCAATCATCGGGTCAGGTCACAAAGTCTCTGTTACCGCACTGATCATCAATGAGCTGCAAATGAGTTTTCATGAATGGGTAAAACACAGCAAAATGTTGGGCAAACTGCTGCAATTCTTACTCTGACAACACAGACCAGAGTGAGCTTCAATGCAAGTTCACCATGCTTTATTCACCAATGTCTTCCACTATCTCGCCTTCATGAGGGTGAGTAAACAGCTCCAAACATCTGCTCACTTCGAGACAGACTTCTTAAAGACGCCTCGCTTCTGAAATGCTGCCACCGGACATCTGAACGCGGTGCAGGTGGAACGTGACGCTTCCGCATCCAGGACACCTGTTTGTTTTCCCTCCAATAAACTGTTTATCAGGCTCAGCTACTGGCTGCTTGATGATTTGTCTGTCTGTTTCTTGCCTTGTTGGTCCTCTTTGTAGAACTGCCCTTTGTGTTCCTGGATCTCAACAATTACTCTGGAGAATAACAAGATTTAGAAGTTTTTCTGGTAAATCAGCTCAAGCCATGGGCACCGCGGAGCACATAACAGTCAGCATTTTCCGCATGTGGAGGTGTGATTCATGAAAAGTAACACTGCATCAACAAGATCCTCCCTCCTCCATTCTAGCAAGAAAGAAATAATTAAACCTAGATGTATTGTTAGGGAGAAACATGCCACGCTGACTTTCAGTAATTTTTCTGCATATTCTGTCTGACTTGAGGTCAAACATGAGAGGATTAGCGAGCCTCTAATCCATGCAGGTAGTGGTGTGGCCTTGGGCTGCTCAAGTCCTCTCAGTTTAGTATGCAGGCTGGGCTGGTTTGCAGAACTGGAGCACAGCACCGCTCAGGGGGGATTTTAAGCTAAATAAATAGAGAAAATAAAAGAGCCGGAATAAGAAAGGGGGTTTTATGGAGAAAAGAGGTGATATTAGCTTTGTGATTGAGTGGGGAGAGTGGGACTCGGGGAGGGAGAGGGAGTAGGTGCAAGTGTTGTGGCATTTTTGTGGTGTGTCTGCTCTTAATTATCGTGTCCCACCAGTGCGGCGTCTTCCAATCCCAGCTCACCCACTTTCTCCATCTCCTTTTTCAATTTTGTAATTGCTTGGTTTTAATTAAAGCCACACAGAAGTGACAGCGAGTCAATTAAAAGCCAAGAAATGTGTGTGATAGTCAAAAGGCTGCCTTTTTTGGGGGCACTGAGAGAGAGAGAGAGTATTGTTTTCAGAACAGTGTCATGCCTTAGGATGAATCAACAAACTGCTTCTCTCCCTCCTGCATGAATAAGTGATGTGAAATCCTACATGCAGGTTTCTATATCGGGAGGCTGCTGTGGGGATGTGTGGAGCTATGTTTGTTTCTACATACTATATGGTACATTATATGAAGACTGCGAGGGTGCTACTTTTTACTTTCTCGGTTTCTTTCTCACTCCTTGACTGTGATACCACGTCTGGTCATGTCCCCTTTGTGTGTCATTTCCTCCCGCATGAATCCCAGCCAATTCCCCTCCCTCTAACCGCTCAATTACCAATGTACTGTACCCTCCCGCTCGCTCTCCCTCCGCTTCTCTCATTTTCTTAATGATACCACATTCCACGTTTTTTTTTTTAGGACTTATCCCTCCTCGTCCAATTTTAATTATGCAGCAGCGTTTTGGCTCTGGCTTCTAACGATATACTGTCCGTGTCCCTACCTGTTTTCACACGGGGGATCTCCCAGCTGAACTGGGTCCTGACTCCATGCGCTGATGGCTCCTAGATTTCCTCTCACAATGAGACAATTACAATTACGTCCCCGCCTTTGATGTGCTTTCCAAATAACTGGGTCAAGTCAGATGAGAGTATCTGTGAGTCGGATACTAGTTTACCTCAAAGTGGAGGGAAATCAAACAATTCTGTGTAACACTCACCACCAACGAGATAACTCCAGCTGGAAATGGTTGCATCAGTACTTTACTTTTAAGTGCCACTGATTTATAGGCTCATGTACTCCAGCTTCATTAGTGTAATGAGCATGTTTAGAAAAAGTGGTGTTGTGTCATTTTTCGCAGAAAAACTTGCTGAGCTTACTATAGATTAGTAAAATTAGATATAAATCAATGACACAAATAATTACATTTAGCAGATGTTTTTATCCAAAGCAGCTTACAGTAATTCATACATACAGTGATGGCGGTGGCTGCCGTGCAAGGTGCTAACCAGCACATCAGGAGCAGGATGATGAAGGACATTCTCCAAAGTTAAAGTTATATTTGAAGATGGAAAATTGCTATATCATTGTTTCCAAAAAGTTGAACATAATCTTAACTTGAGGTCCACTTCCTGTGCTGTTCACTGACTCCTGTTGAACAACCTTGACCTCTTTCCAGTTGATGCTCTGACTGGTTTTAGACCCATGTTGACAAACAGCTGATGCTCGGAACATCTAGCAAAGGTTTTCACATCACAAGGAGTCAAACCTTTTACCATCTTAAAAGGATAGTTGGGCAGTTCTGGAAAATATGATTATAAGCTTTCAGGCAGAGGCTTAGATGAGAAGTTTGATACTGTCCTTGTGTGTTTCTTCCAACCATGGCAACAGTGGTGCTTAGCTGGTAGCTCCTTCAAATTTAGATACTTTTAAACATATTTTTTTGCTTTACTAATGAAACCAGTATTTCCCATGACAGACATAAATTCATCAGCATTTGATAAGAAAGCACAGCTTTTAGATTAGGGGCAGCAGATTTGCCCATGGCATTTGTATACCATCCAACCTGACCAGCTGTGTGTGAGTAAGTTTATAGGTCTGTGTGTGCTGGACACACACTGTTTTTGGAAATAACATTTCATCTAGAGGGGGGGGATCCAGGATGGGAACAATGCTAATCCAGCTTTGATTTAAGGAAAGGAAATGAAGCCAGGTCTCTGTAAAGATGTGGGCACAACATCCCTGATCACGCTGTTGCACTCAAGGGGAGGTCCGTGATCCAAGCTGACAAATGTACCTCAAAAATTATCCCTACAGCGGGACACAGAAAGGTGGACTCTGTTTTTACATCACTGATGCTTTGTGCTCGCACATAGTCAAAGTTGATGGACAGTGATTACCTGATGTCAAACTTTTAATGTCAGGTTGTCAACCATTTCATTACTGCCATTATTCTCCCAGATGCAAATAAGAAGAAAAGGCACTACAATCACCTTGAACCTTTTTTCTGCCTTTTTTGAACAAGTCTCTGGTCATATTTATTTACTGACATTTTTATATTTACCAATCAAAGTGTTTGTTATTATTACTGTTACTTTAGTTAACCGTTTAAAAATTGCTTTAGCCTCCTTTGATATACATGAATGAACAAATTAGCCTGTAGCCTGATAATTTCACTGAATTTCTATTTTACCTCACCCTCAACGATTTAAGGTGGCATACATCACGGTACAATACATTCAATAAGAAACACATTAGAAGGTGCACATTAGAATAAGCATTGCAACGGCAAAATGTAATGGCAAACATAAGACAAATGTCCAACCAGTTTTGAACAAATATTTCAGCCATTTTTGAAATAAGAGCTATTAAATGAATGTTTGTTTTCAGCTGCCACTAAATGAGTAATATCGTTAACGTTTTGGATTAAAATACATCTGCGTTGCTCTTTCATCTGGCACCTGTGATCCAGGAGGGGGGCGAGTGCGACTTTCTGCAGGTTGGTGGAAACTTTAACACTTGTGTATCATCATTACATCAATACTAAGCACAAGGCGGTGTCTGTTCTGCTTTCTGAGACATTTTAACATCCATGACTCTCCAACATGGTGTTTGTGTATAACCAGTCTGCACGCAATGGGCACAGGCTGCCATCTTTAATACCATCGTGAAATGATCAGTTTGAGTGAACATTTTCAAAGCTTTGACAGCTTCATTCAGGGTAAAAATGAAATGTCATGTGTTTACTTCATTGGTTTCATTTTGGTGGCCTGACTGT
Source organism: Pagrus pagrus (assembly GCF_965226575.1). NCBI lineage: Eukaryota > Metazoa > Chordata > Actinopteri > Spariformes > Sparidae > Pagrus > Pagrus pagrus. Next base: position 10,013,544 of record NC_140188.1, read on the forward strand.
TGGAAACTCTCCCAGCTGGTGCTCCAGTGACAGGGGCTGAGCAAAAAGACTACATGGGGAGGGTGAGGGACCGTGTATTTGTCAGCACTTCACTCCAATCATTCTGTTCAAAACACATTCCTACGCAGCCATGATCTGGGTTTAGTACCAAATGTGCCACATGTGGTTAACAGTGAAAGATTCAGGGCTTTGCTGAAAACATCGACCCATAAGCACACCCCTGGTGCTGCTTATGCTTTGTACAAAGACAGGCTCGCTATTTTTCACTAATAATGGTTACTGCCGGTTTACTGGTTACAGGTTTAGTTTTGTCCTCAAAGAGGGGACAAAAATGATGTACAACTGGTGTCTACAGAATGAAAAAAGGCCATTTTAGCCACTTCACAGTTTTTTTTTTCAAATCTATAACTGTTATACAGTTATGAAAAATGCTGAGGACACGTTTTGAAATGTTTGAAAGTGGTTTTGTATCTGATCTGACACTAGACTGTGTTAAAGGTGTACTTTGTAGATTAAGGCCAGAATTCTGAGGCAGCTTCAGTAGGGGGCAGCATATCACCAGAGTAACAGACACCACAAAAAAAAAAAAAGAAAAAATGAGTGTGAAAAAAAATTCCTGGATAAAAGTTTTCTAGGAAAATATTTTTTCATGTGTGAACAAGAGTATAATTTTTCTTTTTGAAAAAAGAAAATTCTTGAAAAAAAACAATTCTAGAAGTTTTTATTACAAGTGAAAAAAATGTTTTGCAAAAAAGTAAAAAAAATAATTCCACTCTGCTTCACACATGAAATTTTTTTTTTACCTCAGTTTTAGAAAAATGTAAAAAAAAAAAAAAAAAAAAAAAAGTTATTTTAAAGTTATCACAAATGAAAACCGAAATTTTGAAAGAAAAAAAATTCTACTGAAAATATTTTTTTCACTCAGTTTCTTGCATGAAAAAAAAATTCTCTTGGAAAACATTTTTACTTTCTTCAAGTTCCAGAAACTTTCTTCCCCTCAGTTTTATAAAAAATGTAAAAAAATAAAATTAAAAAAAGTCTTTTCCTAGCAAAAAAGAAAAAGAAAATTTTTGAATTTTTTTTTTCTAGGAGAAGTTTTTATTACAAGTGAAATCCTTTTTTTTTTTTTTTATTCTCCTGAAACAATTTTTTTTACTCAGTTTCTTACATGAAAAAAATGTAAGAGTGAGTGATTTTTGATTTTTAAATTATTATTCTATTTTTTTTTTTTTTTACATTTTTATAAAACTAAGGGGAAAAAAGTTAGAAGGATTATCTGCACAAACTTTTTTTCACCAGTTCTTTAGTCAAAAATACAGGAGAGAAAACATTTTTTTAGATCAGACTTGAAAATGGATCACTTCCATAATATGTAGATGTCTTTGACATTATGTCAACACTGTTGTTCCTTCACAATCTG